>NC_057797.1:487975123-488586929 GCF_018294505.1 Triticum aestivum
GTACTTGCGGCGTAGCTCCGAAGGAGAACGTTGCAGTCGACTTGCACCTCGTTGTCCTTGCGGATAGGGATGAAGCGCATGTTGCACTTGTGGCGTAGTTCCGAGGGAGAAGGTTGCCGTCGACCTGCACCTTGTCGTCCTCGCGGATAGGGATGAAGCACACGTTGTACTTGTGGCGTAGCTCCGAGGGAGAAGGTTGCCGTTGACCTGCACCTCGTCGTCCTTGCGGATAGGGATGGAGCGCATGTTGTACTTGTGGCATAGCTCCGAACCTCCGAGTGGGAGGGTTTCTCCCTACTCGGTAGGATTTTTAAAACTTAGGCAAGTACTGGACTGCAGCTAAGCCTCCGAGTGGGAGAGCTTAGGCGAGTACTAGACTGCAGCTAAGCCCCCGAGTGGGAGGGTTGCTCTCCACTCGGTAGGATTTTTTTTAAAACTTAGGCGAGTACTGGACTACAGCTAAGCCTCCGAGTGGGAGAGCTTAGGCGAGTACTAGACTGCGGTTAAGCCCCCGAGTGGGAGGATAGCTCTCCACTCGGTAGGATTTTTTTCAAACTCAGGCGAGTACCGGACTGCAGCTAAGTCTCCGAGTGAGAGAACTTAGGCGAGTACTGGACTGCAGCTATGCCCCCGAGTGGGAGGATTGCTCTCCACTCGGTAGGATTTTTTCAAACTTAGGCGAGTACCGGACTGCAACTAAGTTTCCGAGTGAGAGAACCTAGGTGAGTACTGGGCTGCAGCTAAGCCCCCGAGTGGGAGGATTGCTCTCCACTCGGTAGGATTTTTTCAAACTTAGGAGAGTATCGGACTGCAGCTAAGTCTCCGAGTGAGAGAACTTAGGCGAGTACTGGACTGCAGCTAAGCCCCCGAGTGGGATGATTGCTCACCACTCGGTAGGATTTTATCAAACTTAGACGAGTACCGGACTGCATCTAAGTCTCCGAGTGGGAGAACTTAGGCGAGTACTTGACTGCAGCTAAGCCCCCGAGTGGGAGGATTGCTCACCACTCGGTAGGATTTTTTCAAACTTAGGCGAGTACCGGACTGCCGTTAAGTCTCTGATTGAGAGAACTTAGGCGAGTACTGGACTGCAGCTAAGGCCCCGAGTGGGAATATTGCTCACCACTCGGTAGGATTTTCTTTCAAACATAGGCGAAAAAGTTTCGCGGCTAAGCCCACCCACTGGGGGATTTCAGAGGTAAATAAAAGCAACAACAATTAAGCGAGAAGACTGAAAAGCTCTTGTCTTTGATGAACAAATTACAAAGGTACTTCTTATTACATTTTATTCATACGAGTGCTTAAGTATAAAAGGGGCAGAGCAGCTCCGCGTTCCAGGCTCGTGGCTCGTCCTTCTGATGCTCAACACTGTAAATATGGTATGCTCCATTGTGGAGAACTTTGGTGACGATGAAGGGGCCTTCCCAAGCTGGGGCGAGCTTGTGTGGTTTCTGTTGATCCACTCGAAGAACCAGGTCTCCTTCTTGGAAGGCTCGACTTCTCACGCTTCTGGCGTGGAATCGATGCAAGTCTTGCTGATAGATGGTCGACCGGATCAATGCCATCTATCGTTCCTCCTCTAGGAGATCGACTAAATCTTGCCGGGCCTGCTCTGCTTCTTCTTCAGAGAAAAGATCGACTCGGGGTGCCTTGTGGAGCAGGTCACTCGGTAGAACAGCTTCGGCTCCATAGACCAAAAAGAAAGGAGTTCATCCAGTCGACCGGTTGGGAGTTGTCCTCAAACCCCACAGAACTGACGGAAGTTCATCGACCCAAGCGCATGTTGCATGTTTGAGATCATGCATCAGTCGGGGTTTCAATCCTTTGAGAATTAGGCCATTGGCTCTTTCTGCTTGTCCATTCGACTACGGGTGAGCGACTGAAGCATAGTCGACTCGTGTGCCTTGAGAAGCGCAAAAAGCTCTAAACTCATCAGAATCGAAATTTGATCTATTGTTTGTGATGATGCTGTGAGGGACTCCATATATGAATGTCAATTCTCTGATAAAACTGACAGTGGTGCTGGCTTCAAGATTCTTGATAGGTTTAGCTTCGATCCATTTGGTAAACTTGTCGACTGCAACGAGCACATGAGTGAAGCCGCTCCTACCAGTTCTCAGTGGTCCAACCATATCCAGTCCCCAAACAGCAAAGGGCCAGACGAGGGGAATGGTCTTCAGGGCTGACGCCGGCTTGTGAGACATATCGGAGTAAAACTAGCAGCCTTCACATCTGTCGACTATATCTTTCGCCATTTCATTTCCTCGTGGCCAATAGAATCCCACTCAGTATGCTTTAGCCACGATGGCTTGAGAGGACGCATGGTGACCACAAGTCCCCGAGTGGATGTCATTGAGGATCATTCGACCTTCTTCTAGCGTTATGCATTTCTGACCGACTCCAGTCACGCTTTCCCTGAACAATTGCCCTCTGATCACAATAAAGGCCTTGGATCGACAGATGATCTGTCAAGCCTTTTCTTCGTCCTCTCGGAGTTCCTTCCTAAGGATGTACGCAATGTACAACACTGTCTAGTCGGGAGTAATAACCAGAACCTCCATGATTAGGTCAACCACGACCGGGACCTCGACTTCAGTTGGATCTGTGGCGCTCTTAGGCTGCGGGGGCTCTTCAGTAAAAGGATCTTCCTGAACTATCGGTGTGTGAATATGCTCCAAAAACACATTGCTGGGAATGACTTCTCCCTTGGAACCTATCTTTGCCAAGTCATCGGCTGCTTGATTTTTCAGTTGGGGTATGTGATGAAGCTCTAACCCCTCCAACTTCTTTTCCAACTTCCTCACCGCATTGCAGTAACCAGTCTTGGATGGGCTTCTGACATCCCACTCCTTCATCACTTGATTGACTACCAAATCTGAGTCGCCGTAGACCATAAGGCGACGGACGCCGAGTGAGATGGCCATGCGCAACCCAGATAGGAGTGCTTCATAATCCGCTTCATTGTTGGAGGAATCAAAGTGAATCTGGAGGACATATCTAAGCTTGTCTCCTCGGGGGGATACCAGTACTACCCCAGCACCAGAACCATTCAGCATTTTGGATCCAACAAAGAACATGGTCCAGTTCTCCGAGTGAACTTGAGTCGGCAATTGCTCTTCGATCCACTCGGTGAGGAAATCTGCTATTGCTTGGGACTTGATAGCTTTCTTTGCCTCGAACTTGACATCCAAGGGAAGGAGTTCAATCGCCCATTTTGCCACTCGTACAGTTGCGTCTCTGTTGTGCAGAATCTTTGACAATGGAGCGTCGCTGGACTGTAACAGAGTGATCGGAGAAATAGTGTGCAACCTTCTTTGTGCTCATGTAAATTCTATAAACGAGCTTTTGATAGTGCGGATATCTCTGCTTTGACGGAGTCAGAACTTCAGAAATGTAATAAACTGGGCGCTGAACTTTGTAGGCTTTTCCCTCTTCTTCCCGCTCGACCGTAAGTACTGTACTGACAACTTGTCCAGTCGCTGCTATATAAAGCAGCAAAGGCTCTTTACTGATTGGGGCAGCAAGCACCCGCTGGGTGGAAAGCAGGGCTTTTAGCTCTACAAATGCTGTATTAGCTTTAGGAGTCCACTCGAACTCATCTGATTTCTTCATCAGTCGGTAAAGAGGCAGTGCCTTTTCACCGAGGCGAGAAATGAATCGACTTAGGGCGGCCAAGCAACCAGTAAGCTTCTGGACATCATGCACACGCACAGGGTGTTTCATTCGGAGTATAGCACCCACTTACTCTGGGTTAGCATCGATCCCTTGTTCGGAAATGAGAAAACCGAGTAATTTTCCGCCCGGAACTCCAAACATGCACTTTGATGGATTAAGCTTGATATCGTACCTTCTGAGGTTGGCAAACCTTTACGTGACTTGACCACAATGTCATCCATGTATGCTTCTACATTCCGACTGATCTGAGTGAGCAGGCACTTCTGAATCATCCGCATGAATGTAGCTCCAGCGTTCTTCAGACCGAATGGCATTGTGACATAACAGAAGCACCCAAATGGGGTGATGAAAGTTGTCTTTATCTCGTCGAGTCCATACAGACGGATCCGGTGATACCTGGAGTAGGCATCCAAAAAGGACAAATGCTCGCACACCGCAGTTGAATCGACTATCTAGTCGATGCGGGGAGAGGAAAGTGATCTTTCGGGCAGGCCCGATTGATATGCTTGAAGTCAATGCACATGCGAAGTGATCCGTCCTTCTTTGGGACCATGACAACATTGGCTAACCACTCAGAGTGGTAAATCTCTCGGATAAACTCAGCTGCCAAAAGCAGAGCCACCTCTTCACCGATTGCATTTCTCTTCTGTATGACAGACTGTCGAAGATGTTCTTTGACTAGTTTCACTTTTGGGTCGACTCGCAAATGATGCTCAGCCAGTCCCTTGGGAACACCCGACATGTCCGAATGTTTCCATGCAAAGATGTCCCAGTTCTCACGGAGGAACTGGATGAGCACTTCTTCCTATTTGGAGTCGAGTGTGGTTGAAATCTGAGTCGGAGCAGCATTGGGGTCTGTCGGGTGAATGTGAATCGACTTCGTTTCACCGGACGACTGGAATGTTGAATCTGTGGCTGGCTTCTTGGCCCGCAACAAATCACTCGAATCTGCATTTTTCTAGTATTCTTGCAATTCTACCATGGCCATCTGTGCATCGGCGATCTTTGAACCCTTCTGAAAGCACTCTTCTGCCTTCTTCCGATTACTAGTGATAGTGATCACCCCTTTCAGACCAGGCATCTTCAATTTGAGGTACACGTAACATGGTCGAGCCATAAAACGTGCATAAGCTGGCCTGCCCAGAATGGCATGATAGGCACTCTGGAAATCCAAAACTTGAAATGTCAACTTTTCTTTGTGGTAATTCTTGGAATCACTGAAAACCACATCGAGAGCAATCTGGCCGAGTGATGCGGCCTTCTTGCTTGGAATGACCCCATGGAAACTCATATTGCTTTCACTGAGCCTGGACATCGGAATGCCCATTCCCTTCAATGTCTCTGCATATAGTATGTTCAGGCCACTGCAACCATCCATCAAGACCTTTGTCAGTCGAGTTCCTTCGACCACCGGGTCGACCACCAGTGCTTGCCTCCCAGGGGTGGCTATGTGCGCTGGATGATCAGACTGGTCGAATGTAATGGCAGTCTGTGACCACTTCAAATAAATGGGTGTCACCGGAGCGACCATGTTCACTTCTCTATTGATGACTTCCAATCGACTTTTGCTCTCAACGTCAGCAAAAATCATTAGAGTGGAATTCATGTGGGGATAACCACCATCATCTTCTTCCTCACGCTCAGCCTTGTCTGCTTCCTTCTCCTTTTCCTTGGGCTGTTTCTCTCGGAATTGTTGGATTAGGAGTCGACATTGCCAAATGGTGTGTTTCGGATAAATGAAATTACCCTCTTCATCTTTTTTGGTGTGGATGTGGCATGGCAGATCCAGCACGTCATTTCCATATTGATCTTTTACTTTCATGGGGTTCCACGGCCCTTTGGGCTTCCCCTTGAACTTTCCTTGAACCACGGCTAAGGCTTCACCAGGAGCAGCTGACTCGGCCTTGCGCTTCTGTTTCCGACCGGAGTTTCCTCCTTCGGCTTCATGCGCGACTGCTTTGTGCTTGCCACTCCGGAGTCATTCTTCTTCTTCGCCATTGGCATACTTGGTGGCAATCTCCATCATCCGAGTCAGAGTCATATTTCCTGTCCGACCAAATTTCAGATTCAACACCCGATACCTGACACCTTCCTTAAATGCACAAATCGCCTGATGATCAGACACATCCTCCACCGTGTGGCGCAGGGTGATCCATCTCTGGATATAATCCCTCAAAGTTTCATTCGGTTTCTGAATACAACACTGTAATTCTGTCAAACCTGCTGGCCATTTGCAAGTGCCCTCGATTGTTCTGACAAACACTCGGGTGAGATCTTCCCAAGTATAAATACCGCTAGGTGCCAACTGATTCAGCCATGCTCCAGCCGAGCGTTCCAACATCAGAGGAAGGTGTTTTATGGCCACTTCATCATTGCCGCCACCAATCTGGACAGCCACTCGGTAGTCTTCAAGCCAAGTGTCGGGCTTGGACTCACTAGTGAACTTACTGACTCCAGTCGCCAACCTGAAGTTGGGGGGAATCACTACAGCCCTGGTGGCTCTGCTGAAGCACTCTAGACCTGAGACATGCACCCTTCTGCTGGTTTGCGGATCCCTGTCATGGCCCTCTCGGTGAGCTCTATTTCTATCTACCAAGCCCTGAACGAGAATAGATCTCACATCAAAGCCTGGCTCCCTGGGGTCGACTGGAATCCCCACCCAACACTGTGAGGGCGCCTGTCTTCATGTTGCCGAGGCACGTACGACCCACTCCTTGGGGGAGGCGTGGGCACTCGACGACGATCATCGCGATTGACTTGGTGATCATACTGCTCACGGTTTCTGTACTGATCTCCACGTCCTTCACACCTCTGGGGCGATCTTGGGCTGTGGACCGACTGAACTGTGTCTGCAACCACGGATCTGCTATGGATCCTATTCCGCGATTGATACGGCTGTATTCTGTTCTCCCGCCACCCGGAGGAAAGATCGGATCCGCACGAGACCTCGGCCACCTTCTGACTGGGAAGGTTGGATCGACTCCGCTATCCGGGCAGCAGCCGCTAGATTCTGGATCGGGGTTCGGTATACCTGAGTCGGATGTGGAAAAAGTTGGCGTCGACTGGATTCGGGAGCACGCTGCCGAGTGCGATCGTTGAGTGCGCGCTGGAGGTTCTCCAGTCGAGTGCGCTTAGCCAAGTTGGCTAAGCGCGCCTGCTCCAAAGCCGGGGCCTCAGGGGTTTCTCCAACAATAGGAGTATGAAGTGCATCCATGTTCCGGCGAGGAAGTTCCTCCCTCTGCTGCGAAGAGAGGGGTTTGGGACGGTACTCTTCATGAACGCACGACGGATCGCCGTCCACATCACCTCCGTCTTCACGGGTGAAGCCAGGGGGACCACATGGTCCATTGTCCATCAAAACTTCTGCTGCTGGATCGCTGCTGCCGCACTCGGATGCAGTCTCTACGGAGACAGTCAACAGATCAAACAAGCCGTAGAGAGTTTCGTCGGGCTCGATTGCCGCGACTTGAGGGGTGGCCGACTGGCGAGCCACCGCATGCCTCACCCACCGCTGAAGCCTCGACCGACCGGAACGTTTGCTCCGGCGGGCGGCAGGGAGGGGGAAAGCTGCTGGAGACGACTGATACTGAGTCGACGGCTGCCGTAGAAGGACACTGCGGACGCACGCGCGAAAGTGCGTCGCCCCGCGGACGGGGAGTGCGTCGATGTCGAGTGGAGCCTCTTGAAGCCAAGCGGAGTCATCGGCGACAAACACGAGTGCGCCGAGATGGATCTCGCGGCCCTCAGCCAAACCTCCGCCTAGAACCATGATGAAGGGGATCGGAAAAATTGCAACTTCTCCAACAAGTCGCTAAGACACCTGCCCCACGGTGCGCGCCAATTGTCGTGGTTCTAAGCCTGATAGTAGAATAGGGGGGTAGGAATGTAGAGTCAAGATCCTAGCTATGGAGGTGATGTACACACGAGTTTTGCGACTTTAGGCCCTTCTCGGAGGAAGTAACAGCCCTACGTCTCGGAACCCGGAGGCGGTCGACTGGATATACGCGTGTGAATTACAAAAGGTGCGAACCCTTGTCCCAGAGGAGAGGGGTGGCTTATATAGAGTATGCCAGGACCCTAGCTCCCCTCCGTTACACAGGGTTCAATGTTCATAAAGGAGGAGAGTTACTGGTAATGTCTGGAGTAAAGTGCTATAAATGACCATAAAGGTATGACTTAAATCTCGACCGTTGCGGAGTGAGTGTCATCACATCTTTTGACATTCGAATGGTTGTTCGCATGGTCGAGTGTCTTCAAGGCTGTCGAGTGGAACATAACTTCATGGTCGAGTGGATGATGATTTCTCTCCGACTGCTTCTGGTTCTTTTAGAGATGTCCTTGGGGCGGGCCTCTTGGACAGATCCATGACACTACCCTAGGTACATAGCTTCGTCACCCGTGCCTATCGAATCCGACTGGGCGCCGATCATGGAGTTCACCTCCGCGGATATATTTCGGCACTCGCCCGTCGGCGACATGCTGAACTCATTAAGGTCTCTCTCCCTGTCAGGAGAGTCCTGGCCGAACTATGTTCGGCAGGATTGGGATGCGGATGACGAAGAAATTCGCCACCCACCCACCACCCACTTAGTAGCCACTGTCGACAATTTGACCGACATGCTCGACTTCGACTCCGAAGACATCGACGGTATGGACGACGATGCGGGAGACGAAGAGGAACCACATACCACAGGGCACTGGACAGCCACCTCATCATATGATATATACATGGTGGACACACCCAAAGAAGGCAATGGCGACGGGACAGCGGAGGATGACCCCTCCAAGAAGCAACCCAAGCGCCGACGTCAGCGGCACCGCTCTAAGTCTCGCCAAAGCAAAAGCGGTGACACCGGCACAGGATATAATAGCACTCCGGACAGTACCGAAGATGACAACAATCCCCTCCAGCAAGATTTAGAGCAGGAAGATGGAGAAGCCAGCCCTCCCGAGAGAGCGGCAGATGGAGAGGCGGAGGATGATAATTACATGCCTCCCTCTGAAGATGAGGCAAGCCTCAACGACGATGAATTTGTCGTGCCACAGGATCCCGCCGAGCAAGAGTGCTTCAAGCACCGTCTTATAGCCATGGCAAATAGCCTTAAGAAAAAGCAGCAGCGGCTTCAAGCTGATCAAGATTTGCTAGATGACAGATGGACTGAAGTCCTTGCGGCCGAGGAATATGAACTCGAACGCCCCTCCAAGAGTTACCCAAAGCGCAGGTTTCTACCCCGATTGGAGGAGGAAGCATTAAAACCTACATCTCCAGCATATGACGCGGCTGATCGGCCACCTCGTGGCCGCGACAGAGAGGCATTTCAGCCAAAAGCTCAGCCCGCACCCCGACGCCAATCAAATAAGAATGACAAGGCACGGGGAAACATGCTAGACCTGCGATACGTATTGGAGGACAAAGAAAAACACGCAAGATCGATCTACGGATCACGAGGGCGCACCACTACGCGAGACGATAACCGTCACGCCGGATACAGTAAAAGTAAATCCGGTCGGGCTGAACACAGCGGACAAGACTCATTCGAGTTGCATCGCGACATAGCCCACTACAGAGGCGCCGCACACCCCATATGCTTCATAGACGAAGTAATGGATCACCAAATCCTAGAGTGTTTCAAACCTGTAAATATCGAATCATACGACGACACAACAGATCCTGTGGTATGGATCGAGGACTTCCTCCTGCACATCCACGTGGCCCGCGGTGACGATCTACACGCCATAAAATACCTCCCACTTAAGCTCAAAGGACCAGCTCGGCATTGGCTCAACAGCCTGCCAGCAGAATCCATTGGTTGTTGGGAAGATCTGGAAGCCGCATTCCTCGACAACTTCCAGGGCACTTATGTGCGACCACCAGATGCCGATGACTTGAGCCACATAATTCAGCAGCCAGAGGAATCGGCCAGGCAATTCTGGACACGGTTCCTGACAAAGAAAAATCAAATCATCGACTGTCCGGATGCAGAGGCCCTAGCAGCTTTTAAGCTCAACATCCGTGACGAGTGGCTCGCCCGTAACCTTGGACAGGAAAAGCCGAAATCTATGGCAGCCCTCACGACATTCATGACCCGCTTTTGCATGGGAGAAGACAGCTGGCTGGCTCGCGGCAATAACATATCAAAGAACCACGGTACTTTAGATAGCAAGGATAGCAATGGCAGGTCACGTCACAACAAACATAAACACCGCGTCAATAGCGACAATACCGAGGATACGACAGTCAATGCTGGATTCACAGGCTCTAAACCCGGTCAGCGGAAAAAGCCGTTCAAAAGAAGCACTCCGGGCCCGTCCAGTTTGGACTGTATACTCGATCGCTCGTGCCAAATACATGGCACCCCGACAAGCCAGCCAACCACACCAACAGGGAATGTTGGGTGTTCAAGCAGGCCGGCAAGTTAAACGCCGAAAACAAAGATAAGGGGCTACATAGCGATGACGAGGAGGAGCCCCGACAGCCGAACACCGGAGGGCAGAATAGGTTCCCCCCACAAGTGCGGACGGTGAACATGATATACGCAACCCACATCCCCAAGAGGGAGCGGAAGCGTGTGTTAAGGGATGTATATGCGTTGGAGCCGGTCGCCCCAAAGTTCAACCATGGTCCTCCTATCCGATCACCTTCGATTGCAGGGACCATCCCACTAGTATCTGTCATGGCGGATTCGCTGCACTGGTCCTAGACCCAATCATCGACGGATTTCACCTCACTCGAGTCCTTATGGACAGCGGCAGCAGCCTGAACCTGCTTTATTAGGACACAGTGCACAAAATGGGTATAGGCCCCTCAAGGATCAAACCCACAAAAACGACCTTCAAAGGCGTCATACCAGGTGTAGAGGCCCATTGCAGAGGCTCAGTCACAATGAAAGTGGTCTTTGGATCCCCGGATAACTTCCGAAGCGAGGAGTTAATCTTCGATATAGCCCCGTTCCGCAGTGGCTATCATGCACTGCTCGGGCGAACCACATTTGCGAGATTCAACGCGGTACCGCACTATGCATATCTCAAGCTCAAGATGCCAGGACCTCGGGGGGTCATCACAGTCAATGGAAACACAGAGCGCTCTCTCCGCTTGGACGAGCACACTCCGGCCCTCGCAGTAGAAGCACAAAGCAGCCTCTTAAGGAAATCCAGCAGTTCGGCAATTAAAGACCCGGACACCTTCAAGCGCGCCTGGAGTAATCGGCAACAAGACCGCCTGGCACGTTCCGAGCTCGCATAGCAATGCGGCCCCCACCCCAGTCCCAGCCTAACGGCGAAATCTGTGCCACGCGTACATAATTACGCATTGAAAATACCATGGGCACAGGTGGGGAGGGGGCACGACTACGGCACGCCCCAAGACACGGCTCAACCGCACTAGGGGCTTCCCACTTTGTCATTTTTCTCTCTTTCAGGACTTTAATCTCTGGAAACCCCGTCCGGAAGTACGATTGTAGGGCACACGATGCAACAACCAAGGAGGCAGAAAGCTACGTCGCACCACGGAACTCCCAGGTGGTCTCTGATAACGAGTGAAATACTTTCTTTAAATACCATTCCTCAGGTTGCCCTTGGAGGGGACATGTCAAATAGTCCTACTTTTTTCTTATCGCACTACTTGTATCATTCTGCTTCGACGCAGCTTTTTGAATAAACAATGCATAGCACTAGACTATTACCGCATTCTCTATTCTTCTTTATATATATATATGTTCATTCACAACATTCAGCACTCGTACACTTTGGTATGGCCAATATGCCAGGGGCTTAGGCGTACCCCATAATACGGCATGAGAAGTCCGAACACTTTCAACAGTGCGGCACCCCGAACTTATAGCATTATATGCATCAGCTCCGAATCATGTCTTGGGTCAATAGTTGGGTTTGCCCGGCTCCCATGTTTTGGTACCTTACGTTCCGCTATATCGGCTAAGGTAGCACTGGGAGAACTACTGCGATTGTGCCCCGGTTCATCTGGGCAAGCACCTCAGTAGAGAAAGCTAAAACTGACTGTCATGATAAGGTAAGAGCCGGTCGCTGTTTGAGAGGTCTCAAGTCCCTAAAGACTTATGCTGCTTAGAGCGAGGGGTCGGCTTTGTCCGGCTTAAGGCGTGTATAGCGCCCCGAATTCGGCCTTCCGAATACTAGGGGCTTTGCCAAAATTTAAAATTGTAGACTTCTATGGCTAAGTGAGAGTGATAAAGCATTATAATCCGATTGCCTTGTTCGTTGTGCTGAGCACCTCCCTCGAAGGACCCAACAATGGGAAAAAGAGTGCTCAGATTTATCCCAAACACCCCAGCACTCAGGGCATGGGGGCAGAAGCCGACGACTGGCCATCTCTCAGATTTCATAAACAGCCGCACAGAAGGTAATATTTTAAATTCAAACAAGCGTTGCATAGCGCATATGAACAAGTTTTCATAGTACAGGATCACACAAGCAAGTTCATTCAAAAATTACATCCTTCGCACACTCTTCTGCCACAAGACGGGCACCCTTCAGGACACCCTCATAATACATTTCGGGGTGGCGATGCTCCTTGCCCTGCGGTGATGCCTCCTTCACCACCTTCTCGGCATTCATCTTGGCCCAGTGCACCTTCGCATGGGCAAAAGCCCGGCGGGCACCTTCGATGCAGACGGACTGCTTGATGACTTCCAACCGGGGGCAAGCGTCCACAAGCCGCCTCACCAGGCCGAAGTAGCTGTTGGAAAGGGAGTCGCCAGGCCACATCCGGACTATAAGGCCCCTCATGGCCTGTTCGGCTGCCTTGAGCAGCTCGACCAGTTGCTTCAGCTGGTCGCTCATAGGCATCGGGTGTTCGGTCCCAGTATACTGAGACTAGAACAACTTCTCCGCCGAGCTTCCCTCCTCATCCTGGTTATATTTTGCGGCATCCGACACACTGCGGGGCAAATCTGCGAATGCTCCTCGAGAGCTCCAGACTCGGGTAAGTAACAAGTAATTTACTTTCACATGCTTGCTTTGCATATTGAATGCCTTACCCGCCGCTATCTTCCTCATTGCCTCAATTTCCTGGAGGGCCTTTTGGGCTTCAGCCTTGGCATGCTTTGTGCTCTCGAGGGCCGCAGCAAGCTCGGACTCTCGCGTCTTCGAGTCAAGCTCCAAAGTCTCGTGTTTCTTCACGAGAGCCTGGAGCTCTTGCTGCACCTCGCCCACCCGTGCCTCTTGTTTCTACCACCCAGTGAGCTCCTTGGCCGCTTTGTTTTTGGCCTCGGACAACGCTTGCTTCAGGTTCGCCACTTCGGTCGTGGCCCCTGGCACATTCATGATGATCCTGTCATTTCGCAACCACATTTTCTTTTTTATATAGACAAGGTATTACTTACCTTTGTTCTCCTCGAGCTGCCTCTTAGCAAGGCCGAGCTCTTTCTCGGACTGCTCGAGGTTCTGCTTCAGTGCGGCGACCTCCGTAGTCAGTGCGGCAGAGGTCAGCAGCGAAGCCTGCATACGCATACAGACATACTTATATTAGACTCCTGCAGATATTATTTGATCCTCCATTTGGCTTTTCTTTCTGAACACCAAACAGATCATCAGGGGCTACTGTCCATGTGGTAATATTTTTCCTATATTTTAAATACTTATCTCAAAGCCTGTTAGAAGGCTGGCATAGGCTTCAGTCAGTCCGCTCTTGGCAGACTGAACCTTCTTGATCACCGCACTCATAATAGTGCGGTGCTCTTCATCGATGGAAGCGACGCGAAGCGCTCCCAGCAGGTCGTCCGGTGCCTCTGGAGGGACAGAGGTCACAGGCATGGACGGCTTGCCCCTCTTAGAAGGGGGCCGCCTGCCCGAGTCCGGATCCACTAGAGGTTCTGGCGCGGTGTTCGGCTAAGGGCCGAACTTGGAGCCCCTGGGAGCCTTGCTCCCGTTGCTCCTGGAGTCCGGAAGGTCGCCTTGAGGCGCCTCCGGGACTATCTCACCCTGGCTTGGTGCCCCTTGAGACAATACCTCGGCATTGTCCGTAGGGCAAGGAGAGGAGGCGGTTGGAAGTGTATCACTATTCACGTCCGACGAGTCCAAGGAACCGTCCGATGAGGATACGTCAATATGGGCTTGGGGCGGATTGCATAATCATATTCGATGTTAGGAGAAACAGTGCAACAAAAGTATGCTATGAGTTACTCTGGTATACGAATACTTACGACTTCGCCAGGGACTTGGCCCTGAGCAGCCACTCATCTTCGCCATCGTCGGCGGTGGTGGAGCAGTCTGGAAGGAGAGTCCTTCCCTTCTTGGACCCTTCGGCCTCCCCGGTTGGGGTGGCCTTCCTTTTCTTGTCTCCCCCGGCTGGAGGGGGAGAATCTTCATCTTCCTTCTCGTTTTCACGGGAGGAGTGCGTCTCAGAGTTATCGGATGATGTGTTCGATACCACCTGGCTCCGGGAACTCTTTCGGGTTCTCGTGGCCTTCTTTTTGGTCTTCTCCAGCACCTCATAAGGAGTCGGAGTCCGCATCTCCGCCAGGAGAGCATCTGCAGGGTCTTCGGGCAGAGGGGCCAGACAGTTAATCTGCTCCGTTGTCTCCACCCAGTCCTGTCAAAGGCATGGGAGCTCAGACCCGGCACATGGTTAAGCTATGGGAAATAAATAGCCTAACCTGTGTACAGAGCTTACTGGATTCGCAGGGCGCTTTGCGCTTAGCCCACGGTCCTCGGTAAGAGAAGGGGGGACCTCAGCGCCTTTGAACAGCACCTTTCAGACGCCCTTATGCATCGTGTCGAAGAGCTCACACAGAGTCTGGTGCTGGGCCGGGTCGAACTCCCATAATTTGAAAGCCCATTGTTGACACGAGAGGATCCGGCGGAAGAGCATGACCTGGACTATGTTGACAAGCTTAAGTTTCTTGCTTGTCATGTTCCGGATACACTTCTGGAGTCTGTCCAGCTCCACCGATGAGCCCCAAGACAGGCCCTTCTCCTTCCAGGAAGTGAGCCGCGTGGGGATTCCGGATCGAAACTCGGGGGCCGCCACCCAGTTGGTGTCGCGTGGCTCGGTGATGTAGAACCACCCCGATTGCCACCCCTTTATGGTCTCCACGAAGGAGCCCTCGAGCCATGTAACGTTGGGCATCTTGCCCACCATGGCTCCGCCGCATCCCGCTTGTTGGCCGCCTACTACCTTCGGCTTGATATTGAAGGTCTTCAGCCATAGGCCGAAGTGGGGCCGGATGCGGAGAAAGGCCTCGCAAACAACGATGAACGCCGAGATGTTGAGGATGAAATTCGGAGCCGGATCATGAAAGTCCAGCCCAGAATAGAACATAAGGGCCCGGACGAATGGATGGAGGGGAAACCCCAGTCCGCGGACGAAGTGCGGGAGGAAAACCATCCTTTCGTGAGGTTCCGGGGTAGGGACGATTTGCCCTGCAGATGGCAGCCGGTGCACGATATCCACGGCTAAGTATCCGGCTCCACGTAGGTTTTTTATGTGTCCCTCCGTGACGGACGTGGCCATCCACTTGCCTCCCGCTCTGGACATGTTTGGAGATAGTTGAGGAGAAGGATGTGGACTTGGGCGCTGGAGCTCGAGTGCGTGAGAATGGATGAGCAAGGAGGAATAAGGCGTGGGTAGAAAAAGGTGAGACCTTATCCCTTTATAAGGGCGAACAAAACTATGCGCCCCCCACCAGCCTGGTAAAACTTGCTTATCCCCCAAGCACCGTAATTGATGGCGCGGTTGGGTTACCCATGTCCGTATTAATGGGAATCCCGTAATAAGGGGACATGATCTCTGCTTCGACAAGACGTGCCAAGGAAACCGCCTCGCGAAACACGCTCAGACAGGTTATGAAAAATGATTCGAATAAAGACATGGTTGTGGTGTGATGTCACACTATGGGGAACATCAGCAGATTAGACTTGTGTAAATATTATTCCCTCTACGGTGATATGTGGAACTTATTTTGCAGAGTCGAACACGATCCTCGTGCTCAAAATCTTCTATGAAGTATTCAGAGGAGGAACCCGCCTTGCAATGACGAAGACAATCTGCGCGTCGGACTCATCATCGTTGAATCCTGGTTCAGGGGCTACTGAGGGAGTCATGGATTAGGGGGTATCCGGACAGCCGGATTATATCCTTTGGCCGGACTGTTGGACTATGAAAATACAAGATTGAAGACTTCGTCCCATGTCCGGTTGGGACTCTCCTTGGCGTGGAAGGCAAGCTTGGCAATACAGATATGTAGATCTCCTTCCTTGTAACCGGCTCTGTGTAACCCTAGCTCCCTCCGATGTCTATATAAAGCGGAGGGTTTTAGTCCGTAGGACAACATACAATCATACCATGGGCTAGCTTCTAGGGTTTAGCCTCTCTGATCTCGTGGTACATCAACTCTTGTACTACTCATATTATCAAGAATAATCAAGCAGGACGTAGGGTTTACCTCCATTAAGGGGGCCTGAACCTGGGTAAAACATCGTGTCCCCTGCCTCCTATTACCATCCACCTTAGACGCACAGTTCGGGACCCCCTACCTGAGATCCGCCGGTTTTGACACCGGCAGAGGCATTTTCAAAATATCCGTCAAACATGTTCGTAAAAAGATGGGTCTAAGCATCTCAACAAAACGCTCAAAATCCTCCTCGTCCTTGTTTTTTGGAGGCTTCCTAGGAGAAGGCATGGGTTTCTGAACCTATGGTTCTCTTTCTTTACCATGTTTTCTAGTAACGAAATCCCTTTTATCATATCTTTTATTCTTTGGAGGTGGTTTATGAAGATCAACAGCAGGCTCTAATTCTACATCATTATCATTTTCTTTATCATTGTCTGGTTGAGCGTAAACATGAACCTCATCATTATCATTATCACTAGGTGGATGTTCATTACCAGACTGTGTCTCAGCATCAGAAATAGAAACATCATTATGATTCTGAGAAGGTTTCTCTATCACAGGTTCAAGCATGCAAAGTTCTATCATTTTTCTTTTTCTTTTTCTTCTTAGATGTAACACCGGATAATTAAGCTACATTAACCCTCTACTAATGATGCCACGTCACCACGATTACTGATGTTAATCTCGCATTAATTCAAAACCGATTCAAAATTCAAATTTAAAATAAAGGCAACCAATAAAAGTTTTCACACATTAAAACTTTTATGTTCTAAATGTGACAAATAATTCATAAGTAATAATGGTGGTGAAACCATTTTTATAAAATGTTTAAATGCTCTACATAATCAAAACAGTAGGTAAAACCACCAATTAAATGCCTTTTGTATTTTATAAAATACTAAACTAAATTATTTTGGGGTAAAACTTTTTGTGGTAGTGGGATGTAGTAACACTAATTTAGGAATTTACTTTGTGATTTATAAAACTATAATAAATAAAAATAAAATATAAATAGAAAAGAAATAAAATAATTAAAAGAGAAAAAAAGACCCCCGGGCCAACCGGGCCACCTAGCCACTCTAGCCGGCCCAGCCCAGCCGGCCCAACTTCCCCCTCTGGCCACCTTATCCCCCCACTCCCCGCAAACCCAAGACCCACCCTCATGATCTCTCCCCCTCTCCCGCGATTCTTGGATCAGGGGAAACCGACCCCGCCGACGCCATCGCCACCGCCCTACGCCATTGCCCATCGCCTCCTTGAGTCGGCTCCTGCGAGCCTCGCCGACCCGAACCTCTACTCCGCCCGTGAGCACGCGCCCCCTCCTCTCCCCTCTTCCCCTGCACCCCGCGCCAGCGCCGCCCACCACTGGTCCCCCGCACTGCAGCTCGCCCCGCCGCGTGCTCGCGGCTGCCTCCTCCCTGGGCCCCTCCCTTGCTCGCCTCGTTGTGCGAGCCAGCATGTGACCGCGCCCTGTAGCGTTCTTCATCCCGCGACCGTGTCGCTGGCATCGCCCCGCGCCGGCTGCTGCCGCCTTACCATGCGCCTCGCCTGGGTCGCCCGCTCAGCCTCGCCAGCTGCCGCTATTCGCCACTGGCCGGCCGGCCCTCATCGCTGCTCTTCTCCCATCCCCCCCACCGCGCCCGGTCGCGCGTCCCCACTCACTGATCGCCCTCGCCGCTGCTGCCGCAGCCTCCGCACCTCGCCGCGCATGCTCGCTGCAGCGCCACTCCACCCTACTGTGTCCGCCCAGCCACGCCTCGTAGACGTCCTGCCATGGCCGACGCCCCCCTGATGGCCTGGGCGTGCGCCCGGCGCCCGCATGTCCGCTAGGCCCCTTTGCCATTGAACACTTGGGCCGACGCCCAAAAGAAACAAAAAATGGTTTTTTTAAATAAAATGAATTAAAAATAAATATTAAATAAATAAATTAGTGAAATAATTAACTTAATTAATTTGGTTTAATTAATCTTATTAAACTTAATTAACCAAATCACCTAATTAAACTAATTAAACTACTAGTTAGTTTAATGTAACTATCACGGTGGGTCCCACTTGTCAGTTCGACCAGTCAACGATCAGCGTTGACCGCTGATGTCATGATGATGCAATAAATGATTTTAGAATTTAATTAAATCTGTTAAGTCCAGAAATTGAAATAAAACTTTGAAAATTAATATAAAATAATCCGTAACTCGGATGAAAATACTTTATACATGAAAGTTGCTCAGAAAAACGTGATGATTCCCAATACACACGCCGTTCATCTGTCATGTTCCACTATCATAGAGAACATGGAACCGTCCCCCTCCGTTTCATTTGTCCGAAAATGCTAAACTCCAGGAATACTTTCCCGAATGTTTTCCCCCTTCATTGGTATCACCTAGTACTGCGTTAGGTCACACCTAGCACCGCTTATTGCCTTGTCATGCATCTTCATGCATGTGTTTGCATTGTATTTATTGTTTCTTCCCCATTTTCTCTTCCTTAGACTTCGAGACTGGCGCCGCACGTCCTGACGTTGACTACACTCTTGACGACCTGTCCTTCTCCATAGAGCTTCCAGGCAAGCCAAACCTCCTTGATCATCTAGATAGCGCCTACTCCTTCTCTCTACTACTTGCATTAGAGTAGTGTAGTTGTTAGAACTTTCCGGATGATCCTATTCTGCTGCATAGCCTATCTTTGCTATTACCTTTACTTGCAATCCTAAATGCTTAGTATAGGATGCTAGTATTACATAAGTGTCCCTACATTCTTGTTCGTCTTCCATGGTATAATATCAGGTCGTGATCACTTCGGGAGGTGATCATGGGTATATGCTCTATACTAATACATACTTATGTTACTGTCCGGATGTGGGGGCTGAAGGGACAGGTGGTTCCATCCAGGTAGTGGTGGGCTTGGGTTCCCGACGGCCCCCGATTGATACATTGAGGTGGAGCGATTGGGCAGGTTGAGACCACCCAAGAGAGTGGCGGGCCTAGTCGCTGGTCGGTGTTCGCGGTTATATCAAAATAATGCGCTTAATGAGATTGGGTATTTGATATGAGTTGGTATTGACCTATACTCACTAACCTCCACGCGGGACAAGATATGGCCAACCGGCGTCGTAGTATCAGCCAAAACTTTCCAGACATCAGCGACTAAGCGGCGCACGCTCGGGTGGTCCGTGTAAAGCACCTGCCTTTGTAATGGAGGTTTCCAGGACTGATCCCGTCCGCCCTGACAACATGCTGGAATGCAATGGGCGATGGGCCCAAGACCCCCGCGTGCTTAGGATTTAGACCGGCATGTTGGCCTCTCTGTTGATCCTAGGTAGGGCTGCGACGTGTTGATCTTCCAAGGCCGGGCATTAGCCAGGAAGGTGTGTGCGGCCAGAGTGATCGATCATGTGTGGTAATGTGGTGCAAACCTGCAGGGAAGATTGATCTATTCGAATAGATGTGTCCACGGTAACAGAACAACTTGGAGTTGTACTTTGACCTTATAACTAGAACCAGATACTTAATAAAAACACAACCTTTCTAGTGACAGATATAACCCGGTGATTGCTCTCTCACAGGGTGTCCTGGAGAGGATCGTCGGGTAGGATTATGCTATACAATGACACTTGTCACTTACGATCTACTCTCTTTTACTGCTTCAAGATGGAGGTTGCCAGAAGCGTAGTCTTCGATATGACTAGCTTCTCCCCCTCTTATTCTGGCATTCTACAGTTTAGTCCACAAATACTACCCCCTTTATTGATACTGATGCATATATGTAGTGTAGATCTGATGTAAGTCTTGCAGTACTTTGGATGAGTACTCAGGGTTGCTTTGCTTCCCCATTTTCCTCTATACCCGGTTGCTGCAATCCTATGGCAGATCCTAGGAGCTAGATGCCACCGATGACGACTACCACTACTCCGACAGTGCCTACTACTACGTGCAGACCACCGAACATGAGGAGTAGTTTAGGAGGATCCAAGGCAGGTGGCCTGCGCCTCTTCGATCTGTATCCATGTTTGTGCTAGCCATCTTAAGGCACCTTGTTTAACTTAATGTCTGTACTCAGATATTGTTGCTTCCGCTGACTCGTTTGTTTCAAGCTTATGTATTCAAGCCCTAGAGGCCGCTGGCTTGTATATTAAGCTTGTATCCTTTTATTTGTGTTTAGAGTTGTGTTGTGATATCTTCTCATGAGTCCCTGATCTTGATCGCACACGTTTGCATGTATGAATGAATAGGGGCCATCACAACTTGGTATCAGAGCTGACTGCCTGCAGGGATCCCCCATCCAAACTTCTTGGCAGAAGTCGAGTCTAGTCATTGTAAAACTTTTACTAACATGGATGTGTGGCTTACGGGCCCACGTTGCCATTGGGTGGTATTAGGATCTTTTATTCCTCGTCTATACTCTGGGACTCTGATCTCTCTTCTATTCGGGTTAAACGAATTTGCTAACTCTAACATTAGGATCTCATGATCACATTCACCCGGAGAGCTGGATTTTCTGCAATTATTCCTTTGAAGTGTATTCTGAATATTATGCACACTTTCATTTGACATCGTTGAACTTCTTTGTTTTAGATGTGTCCTGCATCGCAGATCGTGCGCCAGACCATGGCGGTCGACATGCCTGGGTTCCCGCCCATTCTACTCGACCTCTTGACCCAGGTGGGATATTTCTGGTATCCTGAGTACACCGTGTATGTGGACTACCACGAGTTCAACTAGGAGATGTACCGCGCTAAGGTTGATATCTATGATTAGTAAAACAACTCCAGCCACGAATTGCACACCTTTGAGGGTGTTGGAGTGACCACTGAGATGGCAGTCCAGGAGGTTGCCTATGTTGTTGCCACCTACTTCTATAGAGAGCATCCCTACTTGTAGGAGACTGGGTTCAGATACATTCCGTACCCCCCAGCTGGGGATGAGACTATGTTCAGAAACTTTCCGTACCCCCCAGCTGGGGATGAGACTACGCGCTACACTACTGCATGTACCCCCCACATGAGTCGTCGTTACAACCCTTAGTTTTTGGTTTGGTACATTGTGGTTTTGGACCGCACTGTTCGAGCTTTGACTGTCGAGTTGTAACACGTCCACGCCATTACGACACTGTGATACAAATGTGTCTAGTAGTCAGCGTAGGGATTCAGCCATCGTTCATCCTTTACCCGCGCAGGACAGAGATGCCACCAGGTCTTGTGTGGCCTAATGTTGGGGGTGATACCCCTGCTCGTGGACCTCTTCTGCCGTTCGGGGATCAGCTGATACACCAGAGCTGCCATGGAGCGCATCCTCCTTCCCTCGAGAGCCGTCTGGCTTTTCGTCACCGGCAGCTGCCTGACTTCAGAGGTTTTCCCTGACGGTGATGTAGCATATCGCTATGTCTTGTTGTTGTATCCCTCCACCGCATGCCTGCGCACCACCTAGATGGTCTAGACTACCCTTTCCCTTTCTGAACTAGTACCTATGGATTGTAACTGAACTTATGTATGGATCTGCATGTCGTGTTTGACTACTATGTTGTATCCACCATACTTCTTTCATTATGCTTGTTTCATTGGGAATGATTCTTTGTCTTTGCAAATTTCTCAATGCTAAACTACCCCTGTTGTGTTAAGTAGGATGGTTAGACCCGCTGGTCATGGTCGTGGTGGCAACGCCCCACCACCACCCGAGTACATGGCTGGAATGATCCAACAGTTTGAGTTGAATCGACAGTTCATGGAGAATATGATGGCTCAGTTTCCTCGTCCCAATACGAATCAACAGCCAGCCCTAGTAACTCTGCAGGACATCATGTATCTCAACCCAACCATCTACCGCAGCTCAACCCATCCCCTGGATGCTAATGATTGGCTCTGCGTCATCACCTATGAGATGGACTCTGTTGATGTAGCCCCTGCTAGCTATGTCACCTTTGCATCCTTCTTCCTCAAGGGCCCCACTGCTCAATGGTGGGACACCCACATGCGTACCCAACCTGCTGGAACGGTCATCACTTGGCCGGATTTTCAAGCCGCTTTCCTTGCCCGCTTCATTTCTCTAGGAATTATGGATAGGAAGATGCGCGAGTTCCGCAACCTCACCCAAGGCAACAAGACTATGGATGCTTATCAATGGGAGTTTCTGGACTTATCCCGCTAGGCTAAAGAAGATATTGCCATTGATGCTCACAAACAGGAAAAGTTCCGTGATGGACTCCAAGCAAACATCAAGCTGGCACTCCTTGTGCATGACTTTACTAATTTCGCCACCTTGGTAAACAAGGCCATCCAAGTGGAAACTGGTTTGCAGGAACACCGGGGATCTCTCAGGCGCAACTGCGACATTGGCTCATCTTCGGGCCAACCCTCACAGAAGCATCGGATCTGGATCCTCAATAGTATGTACCGTCCAACTGCACCTGCTCCAAGGCAGTCTATTGTGCACCCCTATTGCCTCCCCCACCTAGGCGGCCAAGACCTCCAGCTGCACCACCTCGAGCTCCTTCTCCCACTCCCAATGATGGGTTGTGTTTCAAGTGTGGTCAACCAGGTCACCTTATGAGCAACTGCTACCAGAATAAGAACCAGCTGGCTCTACCTCAAACTGGTCATAGCAACGTCCGTGGAAACAATCAACCCCGCAACAAAAAATATGGTTGTGTTCATGCCAACCACGTTGTTATGAGTGAAGCTCAGGACTAGCCCGCTACTGTGATGGGTACACTTCTCGTCAATTTAGTACCTACATCCGTTTTATATGATACAAGAGAATTGCATTATTTCATGTCAGAAGATTTTGCATTCATGCATGGCATTAAATGTGAGGACATGAATGCTTCACTATTAGTACACACCCATGCGGGGCAATGTCGAACCTCCATGTTTTGCAACAACGTCCCCATCAAAATTGAAGGACTGGAATTCCTTGTCTCTCTCATCATACTGAAATCTTGTAGCATTGATCTCATTCTGGGAATGGATTGGTTGAAAGCGCATACTACTTATATAGTTTGCTCCACTAAGACCGTCCATCTGCTACACCCATATGATGAAATAATAAGCTACAGTGCCTGATTATTTCAAAATGTCGAGGCACAGCTTTATGCCTTGAATGTGTTGAATGATGCACCACTCAAGGCCATTGAAAACATTCTCATCATTCATGAAATCCAAGACGTCTTTCCTGAAGAACTTCCAGGGGTTCCCACTGCTGGAGCCGTCGAATTCCTCATCGACTTGTGATATGTCTCCAACGTATCTACGTTTTCTCACGCTTTTCCTCTTGTTTTGGACTCCAATTTGCATGATTTGAATGAAACTAACCCCGGACTGACGCTATTTTCAGCAGAACTACCATGGTGTTGTTTTTGTGCAGAAATAAAAGTTCTCGGAATGGAACAAAACTTTTTGAGGATTTTTTATACCAATAATTAAAATTTCTGGATCCAAGACCCACCGGAGAGGGGCCCTTGGCTAGGCACAACCAACCAGGCCACGCCCCCCTCTCCTGGCACGCCCAGGTGGGTTGTACCCGCCTGGTGGCCCCGCTGATGACCCACCTGATACTATAAATTCACATTATTCCAAAAAAATAAGGGAGCAAGAATTATCACGATCCCCGAGACGGAGCCACCACCAACCCTGTTCTTCCTCGGGAGGGCAGATCTGGAGTTCGTTTGGGGCTCCGAAGAGGGGGATCTTCGTTCTTCGTCATCAGCAACCCTTCTTCATCGCCAATTCTATGATGCTCCCCACCGGGAATGAGTAATTCCTTCGTAGACTCGTCGGTCGGTGAGGAGTTGGATGAGATTCATCATGCAATCAAGTTAGTTTTGTTAGGGCCTGATCCCTAGTATCGACTATGTTCTTAGATTGATATTGCTATGACTTTGCCATGCTTAATGCTTGTCACTTTGGGCCCGGGTGCCATGATTTCAGATCTGAACCGTTTATGAATTCATCATTATATCCATATTTTAGATCCGATCTTGCATGTTATAGTCACCTACTATGGTTATGATCCGGCAACCACAGAGTGACAACAACCAGGCCCACTCCCGGTGATGACCGTAGTTTGAGGAGTTCATGTATTCACTATGTGTTAATGGTTTGTTCCAGTTCTCTATTAAAAGCAGGCCGTAATATCCCTTAGTTCCCAATATGGACCCCGCTGCCATAGGAGGGTAGGACAAAAGATGTCATGCAAGTTCTTTTAATAAAGCACGTATGACTATTTGCGGAATACATGCCTACATTATATCGATGAACTGGAGCTAGTGCCGTATCGCCCTAGGTTATAACTGTCTCATGATGAATATCATCCAACAAGTCACCAATGCAATGCCTACGAATTTATCTTATATTGTTTCTGCTAAGTTACCACTCCTATCATCACTGTTACACTTGTTACAAATTACTACTATCACTGTTACTGTTACCGTTGCTGCTGCTACTATTATCAAAACTATCAAACTACTTTGCTACTAATCACTTTGCTGCAGATAATTAATCTCCAGGTGTGGTTCAATTGACAACTCAGCTGCTAATACCTTCAAATATTCTTTGGCTCCCCTTGTGTCAAATATATAAATTTGGGTTGAATACTCTACCCTCGAAAACTGTTGCGATCCCCTATACTTGTGGGTTATCAAGACTTTTTTCTGGCGCCGTTGCCTGGGAGCATAGCTATATTTGTTGAGTCACTTGGGATTATTATCATATTATCACTATGAAGAATTTGAAGGATCCAAAGACTAAGATTTATCCCTCAAGGACGAGGGGAGGTAAGGAACTGCCATCTAGTTCTACTTTAGATTCACCTTCTGTTATGAATAAACTTGCAACACCACCACATGCTATTAATTCTGATATGTCGCAAGTTATTGATGATGCTACTTCTACTGTGAGTGATGGTTATGATGATGCTAGTACCTTGCTTGATAATGATGATGTGCACTTGGTGAATTTCTCAATGAAAAAATTGCTAGAGTTATACAACATGATGTTGTTGAATCTGATGATGAGCTTGAAACTGAAACTCCTGGAACACCTGCTGGAACTAGCCTTCCTAGATATGAATTGCCTAAGGTACCGGAAGTTTATTTTATGAGTGAAGAAGCAACTAGAGATATTCTTGCTTGTAATGATAGATATGATCTACAGAAATTATTACACAAGTATAAAGAAAAATCTCTGAATGCTAGAATGAAATGTGATCCTAAGTTTACTACTTCACCTATCTTTATTGATGATAAGGATTATGAATTCTCTGTCGACCCAGAGCTAATTACTCTGGTTGAATCTGATCCTTTCCATGGTTATGAAACTAAAACTGTTGTGGCACATCTTACTAAGTTGAATGACATAGCCACCCTTTTTACTCATGATGAGAAAACGCGTTATTACTTTATTCTCAAATTATTACCTTTCTCATTAAAGGGTAAACCTTGGTACAATACTCTTGCTCCTGGTTGTGTACGTAGTCCTGAGGATATGGTTTATTACTTCTCTAAAAAATATTTTCCTGCTGATATGAAACAAGCTGCCTTACAGGAAATATTTAAATTTGTGCAAACTAAAGAAGAGAGTCCCCCACAAGCTTGGGGCAGGCTTTTCCAGTTGCTTAATGCTTTGCCTGGTCATCCTCTTAAGAAAAATGAAATACTTGATATCTTCTATAATGGACTCACCGATGCTTCTAGGGACTTCCTAGATAGTTGTGCTGGTTGTGTGTTTAGGGAACGAACTATTGCTCAAGCTAAAGAATAATTGAATAACATATTGAAAAATTATGATGATTGGACTATTCCCGAACCACCACCTAAACCCACTCCGAAGAAGAGGGGTATATTATATCTCGGTCCCGAAGATATGCAAGAGGCAAAGAAATCTATGAAGGAAAAAAGTATTAAAGCTGAGGATGTTAAAAATTTACCTCCTATTAAAGAAATACATGGGTTTAATACACCACCAATGCCTAAGGTGGTAGAGGTAAATTCTCTTATGAAGTTTAAGGAAAATGATAATCCTCACAATATGCATCCTAGTCAATGCCTTTATGAGTTTGAAAACTATATTAGAAAACAAGATCACTTCAATGCAAATGTTATGAAATAATTGAAATATAATTCTGTTATGATTGCTCGCTTGAGTAACTTTTTATTTAGAATATCAAATGATGTTAGAGGTGTTGGAAAACATGCTTCTATGGATCAAAATCATTAGAACAAGTTGCTAAGACTCAAAGGGAATTGCTTGATGAAATGGACCATAATATGCATGACTTCGCTGTTAGAGTTACCACTAGAGGAGGTAAAATGACTCAGGAACCACTTTATCCTAAGGGTTACTCTAAAAGAATTGAACAAGATTCACAAAGAAACAACACTAGTGCACCTAGTCCTTCCAGGAAGAAAAAGAAAAAGAAAAATGATAGGACTTTGCACACTTCTAGTGAACCTGAAATAGAGAAACCTCCTGATAATGAAAATGAAGTTTCTATTTCAGATGCTGAAACTCAATCTGGTAATGAACACTCACCTAATGATAATGAAAAAGATAATGGTGAGGTTCATGAAGACTCTCAACCAGCCAATGATAAAGAACCAGATAATGATGTTGAGATAGAACCACCTGTTGATCTTGATAACCCACAACCTAAAAATAAAAGATATGACAAAAGAGACTTTGTTGCTAGAAAACACGGTAAAGAAAGAGAACCATGGGTTCAAAAACCTATGCCTTTTCCACCCAAGTCAACTAAAAAGAATGATGATGACGAATTTGAACGCTTTGCTGAAATGCTGAGGCTAGTCTTTTTGCACACTCGCTTGACTGATATCCTGAAAATACCTCCTTATGCAAAGTATATGAAAGACATCATCAGAAATAAGAGAAAAATACCAGAAGCTGAAATCTCAACTATGCTTGCTAATTATACTTTTAAAGATGGAGAACCTAAAAAACTTGGTGATCATGGAATACCAACTATACCTTGCTCTATCAAAAAGAATTATATGAAAACAACTTTGTGTGACTTAGGAGCTGGTGTTAGTGTTATGCCTTTCTCTTTATATAAAAGACTTGATTTGAATAAACTCACACCTAATGAAATATCTTTGCAAATGGCTGAAAAATCAACTGCCATTCCTATCGGTATCTGTGAGGATGTGCCCGTTGTTATTGCTAATGTTACTATTTTGACTAACTTTGTTATACTTGAGATGCCTGAGGACGGCAACATGTTCATTATCCTTTGTAGACCCTTTTTGAATACTGCAGGGGCTGTTATTGATTGCAATAAAAACAAGGTTACTTTTCATATCAATGGTAATGAGCATACAGTGCACTTTCTGAAGAAACAATTCCAAGTGATGGTATTAATGTTATTGAAAAATCTCTGACAATCACTATTGGAAGTTTTCAAATACCTCTACCTACTGTCAAAAAGAAATATGAAATTATTATTTTTGGGGAAATGCATATCCCCATTGAGGTAACTTAGTGATTTATGGAAGTTCTTCGGTTTCATACTAATCGAAAGTGGTTGTTAATAAGACTTGATCAACCTTAGTAATGAATGATTTTTGAATGGTATGAAGTTGATGAATTTAGTAAGCACTACTTTCTTTCCTTACTTTTTATTCTCTGTTTTTATTAGTTAAATAAAATAAAATGCAATGTTTTGTCTTTTTCCTGAATTTCTGTGCAATAAAAAAATTGACCCAAAAATAAAAGTTCTCGGAATGCTCTAAAAAATTTATATGATTTTTCCTGAATATTTAAGAATTTTTGGTGCAAAAATAACCAGAGGGGGGGGGGGGTGCACCAGGTGGGCACGACCCACCTGGGTGCGCCAGCACCCCCTAGCGTGCCCTGGGGGTTGTGGTCCCCACATGGCCCCCTCACTTATCTCTTTAGCCCACATTGTCACCTACCTCCAGAAAAAAATCACTCTTCTTCTTTGTCCCGTGTTCTTGCTCATTTTGCTGCCATTTTCGATCTCTTTGTTCGAAGCTCCATTTCCGAAACTGTTTCGGGAGATTGTTACTTGGTATGTGACTCCACCATTTGTCCAATTAGTTTTCGTTTTAGTGGTTTATACTTTGAATAATTAGCTACTCTTGGTGCTGCTGTAGATGTGCTTGCATGTTGAATTCTTAGTGTTCTAAGTAGTTTGAATGCTTGCTATGGCCTCTATGTATCCCTTTGAGTAGTTGCTACTAGTTTTCGAAGTTTTGTTGGAAAAATTTTGTGAACTAAAAATTCATATTTTTGTTCATATGAAAAATTGTACGCAGACATGAATATCTTCAGGAAATATGGCTCAAGGAAGAACTCCAAGGGTGTTATTGGGGAGTCTTCTGACAATGATCTCCACCCTCGGAGGTTGGCAGAGGTACTGCCGTGCGAATGGCCGCACATCCCGTTCCTGCTAGAAGCTGGGATTCATGAGGAGTTCATGCAATTCATTGAAAATGCTGGTCTCACCGACTTCATCACAGATGAGTGTGACCAGCACCAAATCCTCACAAACATGTTTGTTCAAAGCTTTACTTTCTTGCCGAGAAATAATCCTCCTGAAGCGAGCTTTGATTTATATGTTGAAAATCATCAGATACCACTTACTGAGTTTTGTGACATATGCTTGATCCCTTCTGACGGGAGCTTGGCCGAACCTAGGCTGGCTGAGTTTGAGGATTTTTATCGCACTTTGATAGTGGGTGATGAGAGGAGAGTGTCAGCCATCACTGCCGGTGATTTACATTTCCCTGATGTCTGTTACTTCACATATTTCGTTACCTAATGCTTGCTTGCTAGGGAGAAGGTGGGTGCACTTAGTTCACCAGACCTTGCTATTTTACGTCGTGCAGTTCAGGGCGACAACACGTATAGCTTGTGAGCTATCGTGGCTCCTCGCCTACACCTTAATAAATCCCAGGGTAAAATACATGGTGGGATTTTTCCTACTCGTTTGGCGGCTCACTACGAAGTTGAGATATTCCCTAATGATTTCCCTTTGACCAAAGTTTACCTAGACCATGCAGCCATGGATCACCATCACTTTCTTGCACATGATCGTCCTGACATTTCCATTCCTTATAACTTGGTCTATAAAGTTGATACTCGTGATGTTATCCCCTTGCCTACACCTACTTTGTTTGATTCTATTGCTAGGGGCGGATACCGGATTATGCCCGCAGACATCCTCGCCTACTGGAATGCCCACGCTGCTACAGAGGCTGCACAGGCACCTCCACAGTGAGATCAGTGGATGGCCGCTCCTCAGTGGTGGGATGAGTAGATGCCTCCTCCTCAGGATCCATACTACCCTCGAGGCTACTAATTTACTACCAAGTTAGGCCAAAAGCCTAAGCTTGGGGGAGTACGTGTTTCTCACCGACATTATATTCATGTTCACATATCATTCCATTTGTCGATGTTCAAACTTTTTCATTGTATCATCCATGCTTAGATTTATTTTCTTTCTTTCTTCTTGTGTGTTTGAAAAACTTTAGAAAAACCAAAAAAATTAGTTGTAGTTAATTTACTTTCTATGCATGCTTAGTAGTAGCACTAAAAAGAAACTCGAAAAAGATTTCCTTGTTCTTCTTTTGCTTGTTGGGAGCTTTCCCGTGTAAATAGTTTTTCTCATTTTTACTTTTTATTTGCTTGTTAAAGAAAACCAAAAACTCCAAAAATATTTCAGCGTGTTTCTCTGGATTTATTTTCTTTTATTCGAGTTGTACCGAGGAGAAGACCATGATGAAAATGTTGAGTGGCTCTCATATGAATAATTGTTGAACTAATAAGAGCCCATTTTACCTTGTCTTCTCCTGTTGAATAAAATGTTTGTAGATTCCAGCTTAGTCCATGGCACTCTTGGACTATTATTATTTTCATATCATTTGGTCATGCAAATGAAAGGTAATAATGACAACATTTGATGAACTGTTCGTGGCAAAGAGAAAATTGTATGAACTCGACTTGTCCTGTCTGTGTAAATATGTTTAGCCTAGTGCCCATGCTTCAGCCCATTATGATTAAACATGTTTGCAATGAGTAGCTGGGAGTTAATAATGATTTATCTTAGATATCAACATAGCGTTAAGATGATTGTGATGTAGTATGATGATATGGTATTCTCCTATGAATGTTCAAGTGGCTTGACTTGGTACATGTTCATGCATGTAGTTGAATCAAACCAACATAGCCTCTATAATGTTTATGTTCATGGTGTTCATATCCTACTCATGCTAGTGTCCAATGTTACTTATGCATAATGCTTGGTCGCTTCCCAATCTTAAATTGCTAGCCTTCGCATGTACTAAGTGGGAATTCTGCTTGTACATCAAAAACCTTGAACCCAAAGTTATTCCAAATGAGTCCACCATACCTACCTATATACGGTATTACTCTACCATCCTAAGTAAATTTGCATGTGCCACATCTAAAAACTTCTAAAAAAATAATCCATTTTGTGTGCCTGGATCGTTCATGGAACGACAGGAGGTGGTCGATATCTTCCGTTCTAAGCATGTTATCCTCAGGTGGAGTGTTTATTCACTTGCCATCGCATGAGGAAATGGGCAGTAATAGGGATGCCCAGTCCCAAACTACAAAATACAAAAAGAGTTCATCTCTTACATAATCAAACAAAAAGTCCCAATGGAGTTAAAACCTTTACTTTACGCTTGGGGACCGCCACTAGCGTGCTTAGCATGGAACATGTTGATAACTGATGGTCGTGAAGTGAATAAGAAGGGTGCATGTCTCAAAATATCATTTATCTCTGTTTTAAAAAACTGAGCTCTGGCACCTCTGCAAATCACTGCTTCCCTCTCCGAATGGACTTTCTATTTAATTTTATATTGTGTCATCACCTTCTATAAACAAGCGCCAGAAACCGAGTAGAGCACAAAAATCATGATTTATGCATTGTGTATAGCTAATGTTGGGTGCATCATGACTGGATCTTTTCTACCATGAATTACAATGTTTAGTCGTTGCTTGAACTTCGGAGGTGCTCTGCATTTATGTTTTGCGGTCTCAGAAAGGGCTAGCGAGATACCATTATTGTCATATTATATCATGGTTGCTTTGACAACGTGTTGCTATTTGAGATATCTTATTATTGCTCGATAGCTGATTATCTCATTGATATGAGTCATTATAATCTTTAAGAGTTATTGTTGACATGGTTAGTTATAATATTGGCTGAAAACCTGGGTGATGTTTAAGCTTATTTATGCACACAAGAGCAAAAGAGTTCGTAAAAGTTTTTCTTTCTCACTTTCAGTTTATCAACTGAATTGCTTGAGGACAAGCAAAGGTTTAAGCTTGGGGGAGTTGATACGTCTCCAACGTATCTACTTTTTCTCATGCTTTTCCTCTTGTTTTGGACTCTAATTTTCATGATTTGAATGAAACTAACCTAGGACAGACGCTGTTTTCAGCAGAACTACCATGGTGTTGTTTTTGTGCAAAAATAAAGTTCTCGGAATGGAACAAAACATTTTGAGGATTTCCTATACCAATAATAAGAATTTATGGAGCCAAGACCCACTGGAGAGAGGCCCCTGGGTGGGCACAACCCACCAGGGCGCGCACCCCTCTCCTGGCCCGCCCAGGTGGGTTGTACCCACCTGGTGGCCCTGCCGATGACCCCCTGATACTATAAATTCACATTGTTCCAGAAAAAATAAGGGAGAAAGGATTGTCCCGATCCACGAGACGGAGCCGCTGCCAAGCCATGTTCTTCCTCGGGAGGGAAGATCTGGAATCCGTTTGGGGCTCCGAAGATGGGGATCTTCGTTCTTCCTCATCACCAACCCTTCTCCCTCGCCAATTCTGTCATGGATATGGGGCACGGGTATCCTCATGGAGTGAGTAATTCCTTCGTAGGCTCACTCGTTGGTGAGGAGTTGGATGAGATTCATCATGTAGTCGAGTTAGTTTTGTTAGGGCCTGATCCCTAGTATCCACTATGTTCTTAGATTGATGTTGCTATGACTTTTCCATGCTTAATGCTTGTCACTCTAGGCTCGGGTGCCATGATTTCAGATCTGAACCTTTTATGAATTCATCATTATATCCATGTTTTAGATCCGATCTTGCAAGTTATGGTCACCTACTACGGTTACGATCCGGCAACCCCGGAGTGACAAGAACCGGTCCCACTCCCGGTGATGATCGTAGTTTGAGGATTTCATGTATTCACTATGTGTTAATGCTATTTTCTAGTTCTCTATTAAAAGGAGGCCTTAATATCCCTTGTTTTCCAATATGGACCCCGCTGCCACCGGGGGGGGGGGGTAGGACAAAAGATGTCATGCAAGTTCTTTTAATAAAGCACGTATGACTATTTAGGGAATACATGCCTACATTATATCGATGAACTGGAGCTAGTTCCGTATCGCCCTAGGTTATAACTGTCTCATGATGAATATCATCCAACAAGTCACCGATTCGATGCCAACATATTTATCTTATATTGTTTTGCTAAGTTACCACTGCTACCTTCACTGTTACACTTGTTAAAAATTACTGCTATCACTGTTATTGTTACCATTGCTGCTGCTACTGTTATCAAAACTATCAAACTACTTTGCTACTGATCACTTTTCTAGAGATAATTAATCTCCAGGTGTGGTTGAATTGACAACTCAGCCGATAATACCTTCAAATATTCTTTGGCTCCCCTTGTGTCGAATCTATAAATTTGGTTTGAATACTCTACCCTTGAAAACTATTGTGATCCCCTATACTTGTGGGTTATCAAGTTGAAACCAGGCACCACTCCTATTGCCAAACGACCCTACAAAATGCCGCCACATGAACTCCTTGAGCTTAAGGAGGACATCGACAAATCCCTTCACAGTGGTTTCATTCGCCCAAGTTCCTCTAATTGGGGAGCTCCTTCTCCCTTTGTCAAGAAGAAGGATGGGACGAACCGATTGGTCCAAGTTTATTGTCCTATTAACCAAGCCACTATCCAGAACAAATGCCCCCTTCCTCGGATCAGTGATCTGTATGATCAACTGGCTGGTTCGTCAGTCTTCTCTAAACTCGACTTGAGGTTGGGTTATCATCAGACCCGAGTGAATGAGGAAGATATCCCTAAGACTGCTTTCGTGACTCGCTGTGGTACATATGAGTACACCAATGCTCCAGCAACTTTCTCTCGTCTGGTGACCTATATCTTCATGGAATACCTCGGCATGTTCATCGTGGTCTATCTGGATGGCATCTTAGTATATTCCAAGAATAAAGAAGAGCATGCTGGACATCTTTGCCTTGTGCTAGAGAAGCTTCGGGAACATCAACTATATGCCAAGTACTCCAAGTGTGAATTTTGGTTATGGGAAGTAACATATCTTGGCCACGTCATCTCCAAGGATGGAATCTCCCGAAGAACGTCAAGCAAGGCAGACGTTTTCATGGACTTGCCAGATATTGCTGTCCATTCGTTGAGAACTTCTCCAAGATCGCCAAGCCTCTACCTAGTCTGCTTCACAAAGGCGTCAAGTTTGATTGGACAAAAAAGTGTTAGGAAAGTTTCCAAGCGCTCAAGGACAAGCTGGCTTCTGCTCTAGTGCATGCTCCACCTGATACTAAGAAGGATTTCATCATTTACTATGACGCTTCACCTCAAGGATTAGGCTATGTCCTAATGCCAGAGCGAGAGTGATTGCTTATGCCTCTCATCAGTAACGCCCTCACGATGAGAACTACCCAGTTCATGACCTCGAGCTTGCGACTGTCATATATGCACTAAAACAGTGGCAACATTACGTCCTCAGTAATCGTTGCAAGATCTTCACCGACCACCAAAGTTTGAAGTGTCTGTTTACTCAGCCAGACCTAAACCTCTGTCAGCAGAGATGGATGGAGACTGTAGAAGATTTTGACTTTGGTATTTCCCATACCCAGGCAAGGCTAATGTAATGGCTGATGCCGTGAGCCGCAATTCATATTGCTGCCACCTCCAGGTTTGCAAAGTTCTTCCCTCGCTTATTGAAGAATTCAGAAAGCGGAACCTCCATATTGTTCCTCCTAGTGCACTCACTCCCCCTCCTCTAGAGTTCTGCAAAATGAGCCTCCATGTTGTTCCCCAGGGTTCTCTCAATACCCTGGTTGCTAAACCAAATCTTGTGGCCTCCATCAAATGGCTTTAGAAGTGTGACGATGAAATCAAGAGGATTATACGCTATGTCACAGAAGGAAAGCCCTCATTCTTCACTTTTGCTAATGATGGCGCTTTGTACTTCAAAGGCCGCCTAGTGGTACTTCAAAGGCCCCTCTGTCTATTCATCCCGGTATTACCAAGATGTACCAAGACATTCGTCAGAGGTGTTGGTGGCCAAATAAGAAGCAAGCCATTGCTCGCTATGTTGTTGAGTGTGACATCTGCCGTCAAATCAAAGCGGGACAACAAAGGCCTGCTAGAACTCTGCAACCTATTACTATTCCTGAATGGAAATGGGACCATGTCGAAATGGACTTCGTCACTGGATTTCCCAAATCGCAAAAGGGTAATGATGCTATTCTTGTCATCATTGGCCGACTTTCTAAAGTTGCACATTTTGTGGCCATCAAAGAAACCATCACTGCTAGTCAGCTCGCAACTCTCTATATGTCCAGAATTGTTTCACTCCATGGTATTCCATTGGTTATCAGTTCAGACTGTGGCAGCTTATTCACTTCAAGATTCTGGGAAACTTACCAAGAAGCTATGGGAACTCATCTGTCTTTCAGCACTGCATTTCTTGAAGACATGCTTCGAGTTTGTGTCATTTCCTTCGGTAAGAAATGGGAGGAATCTCTCCCATATGCTGAGTTCTCCTACAACAATAGCTATCAAGCTAGTCTGAAGATGGCCCCCTTCGAAGTGTTATATGGAAGAAAGTGCCAAACCCCACTAAACTGGTCAGAAACTGGGGAACATTCACTCTTCGGTCTGGATATTATCCAACACACTGAAGAGCAAGTCCGCATTATCCACAAGAATTTGAAGATTTTTCAGTCACATCAAAAGAGTCAGTATGACCGTCATCACAAAGACATGGTCTATCAACCTGGTGAAAAGGCTTATCTTTGAGTCATGCCAACGAAGGGTTCTCACCGCTTCAGGATTAAGGGCAAGCTAGCTCCTCGCTATATTGGTCCATTCACTATTCTTGAAAGGCATGGAAAAGTGGCATGTCAACTGGAAATGTCACCGAACCTTTCTTAGGTTCACGATGTGCATGTGTCATGCCTCCGCTACTGCTTCAAGGACCCAATCCAAGCAGTGGATCATGAAGTGCTCGAGGTGCAATAGGAATTCTCCTATATAGAGCATCTGGTCTGCATTCTTGACCAAGTTGAACGCCGCACCTGTGAGAAGGCGATAAAAATTCTAGTCCAGTGGTCACATAAGTCTAAAGACAAAGCTACTTGGGAACACAAGGATTGCCTACGTGATGAATACCCCGCACTATTCCCTTCTACCTCCTAAATCTCGGGATGAGATTTCTTGTAGTGGAGGAGAATTGTAACGCCTGGATAATTAAGCTACAGTAACCTTGATGCCACACCACCATGATTACTGTTGTTAATCTTGCATTAATTCAAAACCGACTTGAAATTCAAATTTAAAATAAAGTCAAACAATAGAAGTTTTCAAACATTACAACTAAAATGTTCTAAATGTGACAAATAATTCATAAGTAATAATGGTGGTGAAACCAAATTTTTATAAAATGTTTAAATGCTCTACATAATCAAAACAGTAGCTAAAACCACTAATTAAATGCCTTTTGTTTTTTTAGAAAATACTAAACTATTTTATTTTGGGGTAAAACTTTTTGTGGCAGTGGGTGATGTTGTAACACTAATTTAGGAATTTACTTTGTGATTTATAAAACTATAATAAATAAAAGTAAAATATAAACATAAATAAAATAAAATAAATAAAAGAGAAAACCAAAAATAAAAAATAAAGGAAACCCCCCTTGGGCCAACCTGCCCAGCTGGCCACTCCAGTCGGCCTAGCCGAGCCGGCCCAACTTCTCAGTCTGGCCTCCTTATCCCCGCACTCCACGCGAACCATAGAGCCACCCCTGATGATCCACAAGTATAGATGATCTATCGTAGTCCTTTCGATAAGTAAGAGTGTCGAACCCACCGAGGAGCAGAAGGAAATGACAAGCGGTTTTCAGCAAGATATTTTCTGCAGGCATTGAAATTATCAGTAACTAATAGTTTTGTGATAAGATAATTCGTAACGGGTAACAAGTAACAAGTGTAGCAAAGGTGCAGCAAGGTGGCCCAATCCTTTCTATAGCAAATGATAAGCCTAGACGAAATCTTATATAAAGCAAAGCGCTCCCAAGGACACATGGGAATTACTGTCAACTTAGTTTTCATCATGCTCATATGATTCACGTTCATTACTTTGATAATTTTACATGTGGGTGGACCGGTGCTTGGGTGTTGTCCTTACTTGGACAAGCCTCCACATATGAATAACCCCTCTCGCAAGCATCCACAACTATGAAAGAAGAATTAAGATAAATCTAACCATAGCATGAAACATGTAGATCCAAATCAGCCCCTTACGAAGCAACGCATAAACTAGGGTTTAAGCTTCTGTCACTCTAGCAACCCATCATACACTTATTACTTCCCAATGTCTTCCCCTAGGCCCAAATCATGGTGAAGTGGCATGTAGTCGATATTCACATAACACCACTAGAGGAAAGACAACATACATCTCATCAAAATATCGAACGAATACCAAATTCACATGATTACTTATAACAAGACTTCTCCAATGTCCTCGGGAACAAATGTAACTACTCACAAAGCATGTTCATGTTCAAGATCAGAGGGGTAATAAATATCATTATGGATCTGAACATATGATCTTCCACCAAATAAACCAACTAGCATCAACTACAAGGAGTAGTCAACACTACTAGTAACCCACAGGTACTAATCTCAGGTTTTGAGATAAAGATTGAATACAAGAGATGAACTAGGGTTTGAGAGGAGATGGTGCTGCTGAAGATGTTGATGAAAATAGATCCTCCCTCGATGAGAGGATATCATTGGTGATGATGATGGCTTCGATTACCCCCTCCCGGAGGGAAGTTTCCTTGGCAGAATAGCTCCGACGGAGCCCTAGGTTACTTCTGCCTAGGTTCCGCCTTGAGAGGAGGGCGCTTCATCCCGAAAGATTCCTTATGATTCTTTCTGGGTTAAAACCTTTCATATAGCAGAAGATGGGCACCACATGATGGCCAGGGGCCCCACAAGCCCTAGGGGCGCGCCCCTAGGCTTGGGTCCACCTGATGGGTCCCCTTCTGTTATTTTTTGCCCAATATTTTTTATTCCAAAACAATTCTCCATAAAGTTTCAGGACATTTGGATTTGTGTAGAATAGGTATCTCAGATTTTCTCCTTTTTGGTCCAGAATTCTAGCTGCCGGCATTATCCCTCTTCATGTAAATCTGGTAAAATAAGAGGGAAAAGGCATTAGTATTGTACCACAATGTGAAATACCACCCCATAATGCAATAAATATCAACATAAAAGCATGATGCAAAATGGACGTGTCAACTCCCCCATGCTTAGACCTTGCTTGTCCTCAAGCGAAAGCCAAAATTGATAATCAAGACCACATGTTTAGAGATAGAAGTGTTGAGGAAAATAAAATATGGATATGAGAACATCATATATCGGACAACAACAACATATTGTCATATAACTTCTTATGCTAAAGTGGTAATTCATTCACAAGGTAAAGTATGAACCAAAAACTTTATTGAAAGCTAACAAACTATGATCTCAGTCATTGAAGAAATTGTAATTTATCATAATATTGGATAGAGCCAATTTAAGATCTTTTATGTAGCAAGTCCACATACTCAACCATCTTTTAGTCTTTCACAATTGCTAACACTCACGCGATACTTATAAGATCTAAGCCTCGATCGGACATAGAGAAATATAGGGGCTTATAATTTCTCCTTCCAACCTTTTACCTCAAGGGTAATGTCAACAATAATAAATTATGATCACCTACATCCGAGTGGATATGTATGTGTGAATATTTCCCCAATATATAGTTCTTGCCAAAAAGAAAATTTGTAAAAAGGAAAGGTGAAGACCACCATCACTACTAGGAAAAGGGCTATAGATGATATGGCCACTAATGGCGCACCAGACATGTGGTGCACCACTACTATATAGCAGTGGCGCACCATGTGTTGGTGCGCCATTAGTGTGATAGACTCTAATGGCGCACCAGACCCTCGGTGCGCCACTAGTAATATTTTTTTCCAAAAATACTAATGGCGCACCAGGGCACAGTGCGCCATTACTAGTTTTAACTAGTAATGGCGCACCTGCCACACAGTGTGCCACCACTATAATTTTTTTTTTTGCAAAACTACTAATGGCGCACCACAAGCACCCCCCGCACCCTCCCCAGCTCCACCGCCACGGAGCACCCCCCGCACCCTCCCTGCTCCACCGCCGCCGACGACCACCCCCCTGCACCCTCCCCTGCTGCCGACGACCCACCGCACCCTCCCCCACTCCACCGCCGCCGAGGGCACCCCCGCACCCTCCCTCGCTCCACTGCCGCCGACGACCCATCGCACCCGCCCCCGCTCCATCGCCGCCAAGGACACCCCTGCACCCTCCCCCGCTCCACCGCCGCCGACGACCCACCGCACCCCTACCCCGCTCCACCGCCGCCGGCGACCCACCACACCCTCCCCCGCTCCACCGCCGCCGAGGACCCCCCGCTCCACCGTCACAAATGAATGCAACTAAAAATCCGAAAAACAAATTTGATTATATTTTCAAATAACAAATTTGAAGATATTTTCAAATAACAAATTTGATGATATTTTTTTATATTCATAAATATTCTCAAATAACAAATTTGATGATATTTTTAAAAAATTATTACTGTTTTTATAAAAATTTATTACTATTTCATATGCATATTCAGTTTCTAAAAAAATATTTGATGCAACAAAAATAATAATAATAAAAAATTACTTATGGCGCACCACTGGCTGGTGCGCCATTGCTATCTAAAAAAAGATTACTTATGGCACATCGCTCGGGGGTGCGCCATTGCTATAAAAAACATACTAATGGCGCACCGCTAGGGGGTGCGCCATTAGTAATCTTCCCCCTAGCTAATTCACACGATCCCTTCGTCCCTCCCTCGCTAGATCCACTTCCCCCCTCGCTCCACACCCGCTCCGACGACCCCCGCACCCCGCCTCGCCATCTCGGTCCTTGCCGCCGACGGCCTGCCACCACGACTGCCAGCCCCCGGAGCACTGGGAGGAGGAAACCCGTGTCCACCAGGAGAGGAGGCCCGAGCACTTCTTCTTCCTCCGCTCGCCGTAGCCACCGCTGCTCCCCATCTCGCCATCGCCACCGTGGTGAGCTCCTCCCTCGCCCCCCTTCCTCCTTTGAGTTAGATGCCATAGGACGCCGACTCCATCGTGCCTGAACCCTACTGCTGCTGCGCGACATACGGCCTCGCCGCGCGCCGGGCTTCCTTCTGCTGCCTCATCCTGCTACACGCGCACCACGCCCAGCCGTGCCTCTAAAGTCCCTGGCCGCGAGCCCCGCCTCACCTGGCCGGTAGCCCTGCGCCCATGCCCGCCTTCCCCTGACCCCCAAGCCATCCCCTGCTCGTGCTGGCCGCCCTCTGCCTCACGCCCGCTCGTCCACATCGAGTGTTGCTGCTGCCGCTGCTTGTCGAAGCTGCTGCTGCCTGTGCCTGCGGCCGTCCGGGCTGCCCTGCTGCTCCCTGATCCCGCTCTCCTCTGCTACTAACTGATGCTGCATTTCAGTGACTAAGATTTTCCTCTAATTTAGTTAGTTAGTCTAATTAGTTAGTTTAGTTTAGGCACTAGTTTAGTTAGTTAGTCTTATTAGTTAGTCTAATTAGTTACTTAGTTAATTAGTTAGTTTAGGATCCTTGTTTAGGGACTAGTTTAGTTAGTTAGTCTAATTAGTTAGTTCAGTTTAGGCACTAGTTTTTTTGCCCCGTGTGTCCATTTCAGTGACTGACATTTTCTTCTAGTTCCCAGGAGAAAAGAATTTGTAAATGCACCATTTACCTGATTAAATGGCCTCCTCCTCTGCTCTGCTGCTTTCCCAAATACATGTGCATGGGGTAGTGGTACCATGAGTAGCGGAGTGTCAAAGGCTTCTTGTATTTTTCTGCTGTGTATTTCTACATATGCTCCTTTCCTTTAAACCTCCTCTGCTTCTTGCTGAAATAGTGATTAAGGAGTTATGTCGGTTTTGTTTTGTAACTAGAATACCAAAGTGTGTTACTCACCTGGGATCTTAACTGTTAATTTTGTAATATTCCTTATATTGAAATCGAACATGATGGTGCTACTTCATATTTTTGAGACATGGCATCTCTCATGACTGAATCAGCAACAAGGGGAGTTGATTCCATTTCTTGGTTTCTGTAAGAATTTAATGGACCTGGGCCTAGTTAAGTATAGGCTTGGGCTTGTGGTTGAATGCTACCGTTGTCCTAGCCATGTATTTTCATAATTGAGCTAAAGATTTGGGGGGTAGTATTGCTGATTTTAGAGCACCTTTGTTGGATGTATTTTACAGCAGCTGTTGGAATCAAAACAATGCTTGTGGTTTGTCCTGTTAAGTTGAGTGGGTCATTAGAGGGTAGATAGAGTCACCCACACCAATTAATGTTTATGAAGAAGAATAAACCTACTGCTGCTGCTGTTATGCCTGTATTCACTGCTGCTGCTGCTATACTTGTGATGATGTTGTACTTGTGATGATGCTACTTGTGATCTTATGAAATGACCCATTGCGACTTCATTACGCGGGGATAATGATATTGTAGGTACCCCAAGAGGCCCTTGAGTTTGTTGGAATGTCGATTAACTTCCGTTCCGGCAAATTCGGGTACTCCATATGTCCTATTTTCAGCAAAGGTCATGCTGAAATTTTCCCTGAATTTTAGCATGACTTTGCTAAAAATAGGACATATGGGGTACTTGCGACTAATGCATGGGCCGGGGTATCTTAGTACTTAATTAAGTAGGATCAACTGCCTCTTGTGTTATACATATAGAAGTGTGATATCAACTCATAGTTATTACTAATGTCAGTTGCTCGTCATCGATAAACCCTAATCTGATAGGATGACCTACTAAAAAAGCCCATACCACATATTCTATTTGGATGGCCCTGCTAACCCTTGACCATAAATACTTGAGATGGATGTCGCAGGCTTAAAGAAATAAATGTTTTTATGCCAACTCCACTGGGCCTGGCTGAAAATGCACAAGTGTGCATGACTAACAATATTCTATTGTAAAGCTAAACAGGAAAGAGGAACCACTCATCCTAACCATTTGCTCTCAAAATTACCACTTCACTTCTTACTACTAAAAATCTTGTTGGAAATATGCCCTAGAGTCAATGATAAATTAGTTATTATTATATTATATTTCATTATTCATGATAATCGTTTATTATCCATGCTAGAATTGTATTGATAGGAAACTCAGATACATGTGTGGATACATAGACAACAACATGTCCCTAGTAAGCCTCTAGTTGACTAGCTCGTTGATCAATAGATGGTTACGGTTTCCTGACCATGGACATTGGATGTCGTTGATAACGGGATCACATCATTAGGAGAATGATGTGATGGACAAGACCCAATCCTAAGCCTAGCACAAAGATCGTGTAGTTCGTATGCTAAAGCTTTTCTAATGTCAAGTATCATTTCCTTAGACCATGAGATTGTGCAACTCTCGGATACGGTAGGAATGCTTTGGGTGTACCAAACTTCACAACGTAACTGGGTGGCTATAAAGGTTCACTATAGGTATCCCCGAAAGTGTCTGTTGGGTTGGCACGAATCGAGACTGGGATTTGTCACTCCGTGTAAACGGAGAGGTATCTCTGGGCCCACTCGGTAGGACATCATCATAATGTGCACAATGTGATCAAGGAGTTGATCATGGGATGATGTGTTACGGAACGAGTAAAGAGACTTGCCGGTAACGAGATTGAACAAGGTATCGGGGTACCGACGATCGAATCTCGGGCAAGTATCGTACCGATGGACAAAGGGAATTGTATACGGGATTGATTGAATCCTTGACATCGTGGTTCATCCGATGAGATCATCGTGGAGCATGTGGGAGCCAACATGGGTATCCAGATCCCGCTGTTGGTTATTGACCGGAGAGTTGTCTCGGCCATGTCTGCATGACTCCCGAGCCCGTAGGGTCTACACTCTTAAGGTTCGATGACACTAGGGTTATAGATAATAGATGTACGTGGTTACCGAATGTTGTTCGGAGTCCCGTATGAGATCCCGGACGTCACGAGGAGTTCCGGAATGGTCCGGAGGTAAAGATTTATATATGGGAGACCGAAATAATTCAGGGGTTACCGGTATTGTACCGGGACCACCGGAGGGGTTCCGGGGGTCCTTCGGGAGGGTCCACCTGCCCCGGAGGGCCCTATGGGCTGTATGTGGAGAGGGACCAGCCCCTTAGTGGGCTGGGCACCTCGCCCCTAGGGCCCATGCGCCTAGGGTTTGGGGGAACCCTAAAGGGGGGGCGCCCCCCTTGCCTTTGGGGGCAAGGTAACCCCCCTTGGCCGCCGCCCCCTCCTCAGATTGGATCTGAGGGGGCCAGCCCCCATCTCCCTTGCCCCTATATATATGTGGGGGTTGGGAGGGCAGCCGCACCCAAGTTCTGGCGCAGCCCTCCCCCTCTCCCAAGTCCTCCTCTTCTCCTACGGTGCTTAGCAAAGCCCCGCGGGATTACCATGCTCCTCCTTCACCACCATGCCATCGTGCTGCTGCTGGATGGAGTCTTCCCGAACCTCTCCTTCTCCCCTTGCTGGATCAAGGCGTAGGAGCGTCACTGGGATGTACGTGTGTTGAACGCGGAGGTGCCATCCGTTCGGCACTAGGATCATCGGTGATTTGGATCACGACGAGTACGACTCCATCAACCCCGTTCACTTGAACGCTTCCGCTTAGCGATCTACAAGGGTATGTAGATGCACTCCCCTTCCCCTCGTTGCTAGATTACTCCAGAGATTGATCTTGGTGATGCGTAGAAAAATTTAAATTTCTGCTACGTTCCCCAACAGTGGCATCATGAGCTAGGTCTATGCATAGTTTCTATGCACGAGTAGAACACAAAGCAGTTGTGGGCATTGATTTTCTCAATTTACTTGCCGTTACTAGTCTTATCTTGATTCGGCGGCATCGTGGGATGAAGCGGCCCGGACTGACCTTACACGTACTCTTACGTGAGACTGGTTCCACCGACTGACATGCACTAGTTGCATAAGGTGGCTAGCGGGTGTCTGTCTATCCCACTTTAGTCGGATCGGATTCGATGAAAAGGGTCCTTATGAAGGGTAAATAGAAATTGGCATATCACGTTGTGGTTTTGGCGTAGGTAAGAAACATTCTTGCTAGAAACCTATAGCAGCCACGTAAAAACTTGCAACAACAATTAGAGGACGTCTAACTTGTTTTTGCAGCATATGCCTTGTGATGTGATATGGCCAAAAGGATGTGATGAATGATATATGTGATGTATGAGATTGATCATGTTCTTGTAATAAGAATCACGACTTGCATGTCGATGAGTATGACAACCGGCAGGAGCCATAGGAGTTGTCTTAATTTATTTATGACCTACGTGTCAACATAAACATCATGTAATTACTTTACTTTATTGCTAAAGCGTTAGCCATGGTAGTAGAAGTAATAGATGACGAGACAACTTCAAGAAGACACGATGATGGAGATCATGATGATGGAGATCATGGTGTCATGCCGGTGACAACGATGATCATGGAGCCCCGAAGATGGAGATCAAAAGGAGCAAAATGATATTGGCCATATCATGTCACTATTTGATTGCATGTGATGTTTATCATGTTTTACATCTTATTTGCTTAGAACGACGGTAGCTTAAATAAGATGATCCCTCACTAAAATTTCAAGAAAGTGTTCCCCCTAACTGTGCACCGTTGTGAAGGTTCGTCGTTTCGAAGCACCACGTGATGATCGGGTGTGATAGATTCTAACGTTCGAATACAACGGGTGTAAGCCAGATTTACACACGCAATACACTTAGGTTGACATGACGAGCCTAGCATGTACAGACATGGCCTCGGAAGACGGAAGACCGAAAGGTCGAACATGAGTCGTATAGAAGATACGATCAACATGAGATGTTCACCGTTGATGACTAGTCCATCTCACGTGATGATCGGACATGGCCTAGTCGATTCAGATCATGTTTCACTTAGATGACTAGAGGGATGTCTATCTGAGTGGGAGTTCATTAAATAATTTGATTAGATGAACTCAATTATCATGAACACAGTCTAAATTGTCTTTCCAAATATGTTGTAGATAAATAGCTCACGTTGTAGCTCCCTGTTTCAATACGTTCCTAGAGAAAGATTAAGTTGAAAGATATTGTAAGCAATGATGTAGACTAGGTCCGTAGTCCGAGGAGTGTCCTCACTGCTACACAGAAGGCTTATGTCTTTGATGCACCACTCGATGTGCAAACCCCTACAACATCGTCTATGGATGTTGTGAACACCTGACAGACACATCCTGATGACTACTTGATAGTTTAGTGCACCATACTTTACGGCTTAGAATCGGGATTCCAATAACGTTTTGAACGCCATAAGACATATGAGATGTTCCAAGAGCTGAAATTGGGATTTCAGGCTCATGCCCGTGTTGAGAGGTGTGAGACCTCTGACAAGTTCTTTAGCCAACAAGATGGAGGAGAATAGCTCAGCTAGTGAACATGTGCTCAGAATGTCTGGGTGCTACAATCACTTAAATCAAGTGGGAGTTAAACTTCTAGATAAGATAGTGATTGATAGAGTTCTCTAGCCACTATCACTAAGCTACTAGATCTTCGTGATGAACTATGACATGCAAGGGATGGAGTTGATCCTGGAGTTGTTCGCGGTGCTTAAGACCGCAAAAGGTAGAAATCAAGAAGGAGCATCAAGTGTTGATGGTTTAACAAGACCACTGGTTTAAAGAAGGGCAAGGGCTAGAAGGGAAACTTCATGGATGCCAAACCAGTTGCCGCTCTAGTAAAGGAACCCAAGGTTGAACCCAAACCCGAGACTAAGTGCTTCTATTGTAAGGGGAACGGTCACTGGTAGCGGAATTACCCCAAATGCATGGTAGATAAGGAGGCTGGCAACTTCAACAAAGTATATATGTGTTATTAATGTGTACCTCGCTAGTACTCCTGGTAGCACCTGGGTATTGGATACCGGTTCAGTTGCTATTACTGGTGACTTGAAGCAAAAGCTACGGACTAAACGAAGACTGGCTAAGGGCGAGGTGACGATGTGTGTTGGAAGTGTTTGCAAAGTTGATGAGATTACCATCACACGCTCCATCTGCCTTCGGGATTAGTATTGAACCTAGATAAATGTTATTAGGTGTCTACGTTGAGCATGAATATGATTAGATCATGCTCATTGCAATACGGTCATTCATTTAAGTTAGAGAATAATGGTTATTCTGTTTACATGAATGATACCTTTCATGGTCATGCACCCTATGTGAATGGTTCATTGAATCTCGATCGTGGTAATACACACGTTCACGCCAAAAGATGTAGAGTTAATAATGATAGTACCACTTTCTCGTGGCACTGCCGCTTAGGTCATATTGGCGTAAGATGCATGAAGAAACTCCATGTCGATGGATGTTTGGAGTCACTTGATTTTGAATCACTTGACACATGCGAGCCATGCCTCATGGGCAGGATGACTAAGACCCTGTTTTCAGGTACAATGAAACGGGCAAGTGACTTGTTGGAAATCATGCATGCTGATACGTGTGATCCAATGAGAATTGAAGCGTGCAGTGGATATCACTATTTTCTCATCTTCACTGATGATTTGGGTAGATATAGGTATATTTACTTAATGAAGCACAAGTCTGAAACGTTTGAAAAGTTCAAGCGATTTCATAGTGAAGTTAAGAATCATCATAACAAGAAGATCAAATTCCTATGATCTGATCAATGAGAATTTCTGAGTTATGAGTTTGGCAAACACTTAAGACATTGTGGAATTTTTTCACAGTTGAAGCCACCTAGAACACCACTGGGTTATGATGTGTCCGGACGTCGTAATTGAACCTTATGAGATACAGTGCGATCTATGATGTCTCTTATGAATCTACCGTTTTCATTTTGAGGTTATGCGTTAGAGACAGCTGCATTCACTTTAGATAGGACACCATCTAAGTCCATTGAGACGACGTCGTATGAACATTGGTTTGGCAAGAAACCAAAGTTGTCGTTTCTTAATGTTTGGGGCTACGATGCTTAAGGCTTCAGCCGGAGAAGCTCGAACCCAAAGCGGACAAACACATCTTCATAGAATACCCAATGGTGACAGTTGGGTACACCTTCTATCTCAGATCCGAGGGCAAATTGTTTGTCGCTAAGAACGGGTCCTTTCTCGAGAAGGAGTTTCTCTCTAAAGAATTGAGTGGGAGGAAGATAGAACTTAATGAGGTTGTCGAACCTTTACTTCAACCAGAGAGTGATGCAACACAGAAAGATGTTTTCTGTGGCACCTACGTCTGTTGAAGAGGAAGTTAATGATAGTGATCATGAAGCTTCGGATCAAGTTGCTATCGAACCTCGTAGGTCGACAAGGATATGTACTACTCCTGAGTGGAACGGTAATCTTGTCTTAGATATCATGTTGTTAGACAACAATGAACCTACAAGCTATGGAGAAGCGATGGTGGGCCCGTATTCCGACAGATGGTTAGAAGCCATGAAATCTGAGATAGGATCCATGTATCAGAACAAAGTATGGACTTTGGTGGACTTGCTCGATGATCGGCAATCCATTGAGATAAATGGATCTTTAAGGAGAAGACGGACGTGGGCGGTAATGTTACCGTCTATGAAGCTCGACTTGTGGGAAAGAGTCTTTTCACAAGTTCAAGGAGTTGACTACAATGAGAATTTCTCACCCGTAGCGATGCTTAAGTCCGTCGGAATCAAGATAGCATTAGCTGTATTTTTCGATTATGAAATCTTACAGATGGATGTCAAAACTAGTTTTCTTACCAGTTTTCATAAGAAAAGTTGTATGTGATACAATCAAAGTTTTGTCGATCCCAAGGATGCTAAAAGGTATGCTGGCTCCAGCAATCCTTCTATGGACTAGAGCAAGCATCTCGGAATCGGAATATATGTTTTGATGGAGTGATCAAAGCTTTTAGGTTTATACAATGTTTGTTAGAAACTTGTATTTACAAGAAAGTGAGTGGGAGCACTACAACATTTCTGATAAGTATATGTGGATGACATATTGTTGATCCGAAATAATGTAGAATTTCTGGAAAGCATAAATGGTTGTTTGAAGAGTGATTTTCAAAGGAAGACCTGGATAAAGCTGCTTACATATTGGGCATCAAGATCTATAGAGATAGATCAAGATGCCTGATGATACTTCCAAAGAACGCACACCTTGACATGTTTTTGAAGGAGTTCAAAATAGATCAGTCAAAGAAGGGGTTCTTACCTGAGTTGTAAGGTGTGAAGTTGAGTAAGACTCAAAGCTTGACCACGGCATAAGAAAGAGAAAGGATGAAGGTCGTCCCCTATGCTTTTGTCATAGGCTCTATACGGTATGCCATGCTGAAGTACCGCACCTGATGTGTGCCTTGCCACATGTCTGGCAGGAGGGTACAAAGGTGATCTCGGAGTAGATCACCAGATAGCGGTCAAAATTATCCTTAGAGTAATAAGGAAATGCTTCTCGGTTATGGAGGTGATAAAGAGTTCAACGTAAAGAGTTACGTCAATGCAAGCTTAACACCTATCCGGATAGCTCTAAGTAGAGATACCGGGTACGTATAATGGAGCAACAATTTGGAATAGCTCCAAGTGGAACGTGGCAGCAGCATCTATGATATAAAGTTTTGCGAAATACATAGGGATCTGAATATGGCAAGACCTGTTGACTACAACCTCTCTCACAAGCATAACATGATCAAACCCAGAATTCTTTAAGTGTTTATCACATAGTGATGTGAACTAGATCATTGAGTCTAGTAGACTCTTGGATGTTGGGCACATGGCGATGTTACCTGTGAGTGTTAATCACATGGCGATGTGAACTAGATTATTGACTCTAGTGCAAGTGGGAGACTGTTGGAAATATGCCCTAGAGGCAATAATAAATTAGTTATTATTATATTATATTTCATTGTTCATGATAATCATTTATTATCCATGCTAGAATTGTATTGATAGGAAACTTAGATACATGTGTGGATACATAGACAACACCATGTCCCTAGTAAGCCTCTAGTTGACTAGCTCATTGATCAATAGATGGTTGCGGTTTCCTGACCATGGACATTGGATGTCGTTGATAACGGGATCACATCATTAGGAGAATGATGTGATGGACAAGACCCAATCCTAAGCCTAGCACAAAGATCGTGTAGTTCGTATGCTAAAGCTTTTCTAATGTCAAGTATTATTTCCTTAGACCATGAGATTGTGCAACTCCCGGATACCGTAGGAATGCTTTGGGTGTACCAAACGTCACAACATAACTGGGTGGCTATAAAGGTTCACTACAGGTATCTCCGAAAGTGTCTGTTGGGTTGGCACGAATCGAGACTGGGATTTGTCACTCCATGTAAATGGAGAGGTATCTCTGGGCCCACTCGGTAGGACATCATCATAATGTGCACAATGTGATCAAGGAGTTGATCACGGGATGATGTGTTATGGAACGAGTAAAGAGACTTGCCGGTAACGAGATTGAACAAGGTATCGGCGTACCGACGATCGAATCTCGGGCAAGTATTGTACCGATGGACAAAGGGAATTGTATACGGGATTGATTGAATCCTTGACATCGTGGTTCATCCGATGAGATCATCGTGGAGCATGTGGGAGCCAACATGGGTATCCAGATCCCGCTGTTGGTTATTGACCGGAGAGTTGTCTCGGCCATGTCTGCATGACTCCCGAGCCCGTAGGGTCTACACACTTAAGGTTCGATGACGCTAGGGTTATAGGGAATAGATGTACGTGGTTACCGAATGTTGTTCGGAGTCCCGGATGAGATCCCGGACGTCACGAGGAGTTCCGGAATGGTCCGAAGGTAAAGATTTATATATGGGAAGTCATCAGACTGTCACCGGAATAATTCGGGGGTTACCGGTATTGTACCGGAACCACCGGAGGGGTTCCGGGGGTCCACCTGGAGGGTCCACCTGCCCCGGAGGGCCCTATGGGCTGTATGTGGAGAGGGACTAGCCCCTTAGCGGGCTGGGCGCCTCCCTCCTAGGGCCCATGCGCCTAGGGTTTGGGGGAACCCTAAAGGGGCGCCCCCCTTGCCTTGGGGGGCAAGGCAACCCCCCTTGGCCGCCGCCCCCTCCTCAGATTGGATCTGAGGGGGCCGGCCCCCCTCTCCCTTGCCCCTATATATATGTGGGGGTAGGGAGGGCAGCCGCACCCAAGTTCTGGTGCAGCCCTCCCCCTCTCCCAAGTCCTCCTCTTCTCCTACGGTGCTTGGCGAAGCCCTGCAGGATTACCACGCTCCTCCTTCACCACCATGCCGTCGTGCTGCTGCTGGATGGAGTGTTCCCCAACCTCTCCTTCTCCCCTTGCTGGATCAAGGCGTAGGAGACGTCACCAGGCTGTACGTGTGTTGAACGCGGAGGTGCCGTCCATTCGGCACTAGGATCATCGGTGATTTGGATCACGACGAGTACGACTCCATCAACCCTGTTCACTTGAATGCTTCCGCTTAGTGATCTACAAGGGTATGTAGATGCACTCCCCTTCCCCTCATTGCTAGATTACTCCATAGATTGATCTTAGAGATGCGTAGAAAATTTTAAATTTCTGCTACGTTCGCCAACAAATCTTGGACCATCTCCATTCACCAATAGCTCAAACCAGTTCGAAGGGCGTGTTTTCACCACACTGTGGATTATCTTATTGGACCCAACGGAAGAGATGATGTAGTTTTGAATTATGAACGTAGGATATGTCGTCATCGGATGACGAAAGTCTCTCGGGGGAGTGCGGCTGGTGCCACGACGATCGAGGTCTGTGCGACATGCCTCACCTGGACGATGATCGGCGCTTCAGCATTAAGCTCGAGGAGACCTTCGAAGTTGAAACGGTACACAACGACGGCAAGTGTTATTTTCATAATTAAGCATGACTTCAACTTTTTCAACGTGTAATTTTCATCTTTTATAATTCGAGTATAGCTTATCCCGTGCCATGCAAGACGCTATGTCTTGGAGAGGATGGATTTTGAAGACCATGAAATTTCTAAAACAAAGAAAATTCACCTAAGGAATCATCACAATGTGGATTTTGAAGTAAATCTGTATAATTCTGGGAGCGTAACCCATTTTGGTTGCAAAAATTGGGAAGAATTTTGCAAGATGTATGGTTTTGATGAGGGTATGCTTGTCACCATGGATCTTGGTGATCCTAAAATCGAGCAAGACAATATGGACATTTGGTCCTTGTTGATACGCCTCCAATTCTACCGCCATCTGAGTTTCTCAAACATAGTTATTAGCTAATTTATATTGTTTATTTCAAAATAGTTGATAGCTTATTTCCATTGACAACTTATTTTCATTGTTCAAAGAATGTGCGGGAGATGGTAGACAAAACCCACTACACCGATGGCTCTGAGTTAACAACTTACAAGGAGAAAAATCATCTGGTTGGATTTTGTACTGACATTGAGAATTACAATATCTACAATCAAACTCCTCAACATTATGGTCAATATGTGCCACTAGTGCATGTGTTCAACTACGGTAACTACCATGGAGATACCCTGATAAGATTTTTTACTATTACGACATTCGTGCATCTTTTGCATACTTCTAAAACTAGTACATCATTGCTAACTATGAAGTTATTACTATGTTTTTCAACAGATAATCCCAGAGAATTGTGTGCCTCATTTGATGTATCAGAAAGGTAGCCTTAATGTTTTGAACATACGGCCAGGTCATCCTACGAATCTCAACTGTCGATACTAGATTTCTAAAAGAAATGGAGACATGCAAATCAAAGGATGGAAAAAATGTATGGACAGTCGTAAGGAGGTTCTTGGAAGCAAAAGGAAGCGAAGCGCAAGAATTGGAGACAGGATGATCTCCATTCTCCATAATGGAGAGTCAGGGTTTATATTGTTTTATGCTATTTTACCTTAAATAGGGTATTTAGGTCCTGCCTTATACTGATGATCATGTGGGGTTGGTTCGATGACTATCAAGATGATGATCGTATGACTTGTTATTAATAACGAGTAGAAGTTGTATGATGATGATTAGTAGGACTTGTTATGATTAGTATTACTTCTGACAAACTCGCTACTCGCGGTCTCGAGACTTGTAATGTTCTATCTTTGTTCGGTCTTTTGAATTCGGAGACTAATATGATGAATTGTATTCGGAGACTAATCTTTTATTGTATTCGATGAATCTACTATTTATATGTTGTGCTCTCAATATTATGTGCAGTAATATGTTTTGTAACCTGTGCAAATATCAGAAAAAAATAATCCCTAATATTCATACTAGTGGCGCTCCACTCAGAACACTAATGGTGCACTGCAAAAACGACTCTAAGGGCGCATCATCCACTAGTGCGCCATTAGTATGCCAAAGCACATGTGTAAATATGCCCCCCTGGGAGGCATACTAATGGCGCACCATGGGCTATACTAATGGCGCACTGCATGGTGCTCCATTAGTGTACCAAATACTAATGGCGCACCACAAGTGCGCCATTAGTAAAAAATACTAATGGCGTGATACTAGTGGCGCACCTGTAGTGCGCCATTAGTAGGCAAAACAGGTGCGCTACTAGTAGGCCTTTTCCTAGTAGTGCATGACTCTTGTATAAAGGTAGGAGATAAAAATAAAAGATAGGCCCTTCGCAGAGGGAAGCAGAGGTTGTCATGCGTTTTTATGGTTGCACACACGAAACCTTAATGCAAAGGAACATCACCTTATATTGCCGCTTATGATAAAGAACTTTATTATGCACTCTGTCACTTTTATTTCTTCCATATCACAAGTTCGTATAAAGCTTATTTTCCTCACACTAAAAGATCATACATATTTAAAGAGCAGTTTCTATTTCTTGCACCGATGACAACTTACTTGAAAGATCTTACACAATCAATAGGTAGATATAGTGGATTGTCATGGCAACACTTGGTTTAAAGGATTTTGGATGCACAAGTAGTATCTCTACTTGGTGCAAAAGATTTGGCTAGCATAGGATGAGAAGCAAGCTCAACATGTTGGAGGATCCATGTAACGCCCCGGATGTAACTTTCCATAATTGTAACTCCAACTCTTGCCATTTCCGGCTATGTGATATGTTATTTCCACCGTGGTTGGGTTTTGTACTTGTTTTGCAGTTTCTTCATGTCATGCATTTCATCTCATGTCATCATGTGCATCCCATTTGCATTTGTGTTCGTCTCATGCATCCAGACATTTTCCCCATTGTCCGTTTCGTAATCCGACACTCCCACATGCACCCATTGCACCTCTCAGATCTGGTTTCGTGAGCAGGAGAAAAACATTCTCGGAATGGCCGAGATTTTTTGAGTGGCCTTGGTATACCACCGGTAGGCCGCCTTTCAAATTTCGTTCCATTTGGAGGTCGTTTGATGCCCCAACGGTTAACCGGGTAACCGTAAAAGCCCCTCTCTCTTTGCAGCCCAACACCCCTCCAAAACAGCCCCCTAGCCCATCTAAACCCCCTCCATGGTCTCCACCGTTGGATCATGATCGTGTGGGCGAAAACCACACCTCATTTAGACTGTCCTAGCCCCCTACCTATAAATATGCCTCCCCCTCCTCAAAATCCGGGCGAAACCCTAGCTCCACCCTCCTCCGCGCCACCCGACACGTCCGCCGCCGCCTGGACCAATCGCGCGCCGCCACCTGTCCTCACCGCCACCACCCACCGCCACAGCCCGCGGGGCCCGAAGCGGGCCCATGCGAGCTTGCCTGCCGCCGTCGCCTTCCTCCCGCAGCGCTGTGCCCACGCCTCCCGCCGACGGCCGCCGCCCGTCTCCACCATTGAACATCGCCCCTCGCCGCCGCACCGAACCATGTCGCCTCCCAGACCTCCCCTGCCGCTGCGTCCCAGAGCCGTGCCGCCCCGAGCTCGCTGCCCGACACCGCACCGTCTCCTCCGCCGCCCGTCGTCGCCCCGCCGCCGCTCGTCGTCGCCGGATCCGTCTTCCCCGCGAAACTCCGACCACTATCACGCCGTCTCCGACGAAACTCCGGCCACCTCGAGATCCGCATCGGCAAACGCTAGATCTGGAGGTTGCATATTTTTCCAAGTCCTTGGTTTTTCATCATCATGTGCACCACTTTGACATGTCATATCTCCATGCTCATAGCTCCGATTTGCGCATATGATATATCAAAATGTTCGTCTCGTGATGCTATTCATTCTAGTGTCATTTGCATGCATTTTACTATCCATATTGATGCCCTAATCTTCGTTGCAATAGTGCTATATGATATTGTCTACCGAAATTCATCATAACTTGCTGATTTGTCATTTTCATTGCATTTTGTGTGTGCATCCTATGAGCATCAAGTCTACATGTTTTAGGAGCTCCTACATGCCATCTTTACAGTGGTGCAAGCCTTGTATTTTTATGATCTCTATGGTGACTAGCACAAGCATGCAAACTAGGCTATGCGATGATGCTGATTTCAGACACTTGGTAATTTTGCCAAGTCTTTTCTTGTTACATTATGTTGCTATGTTGCCTTGTTGCCACAAGTAGATCCATGCATATTTTGATGAAGTTCATTAAGAGTGTTTTGAATATATGGTTATGTTCTATCCATTTAGGCCTCTGATTGTAATTATGGAGTACTATAGCTTGTTATTACCATGCTCTACTTTTGCTAAATGTTGTTGCTGGAAGATTGTTAACATGAAGTTCATTTTTGCCATGTGTTTTGCTAGTGATCCAGGCACCCTATGAACTTGCTCTGCCATGTTTAGATTCATAAATGTGTCTTCTTACTGTTGGTTACCTTGCGATGCTATGAAATGCTTTGTGGTGAGTGGCATGAGCTTGCGAAGTTGCTATCATGAATCTGTTTCTGCCATGTCATGTTTTTCTTTAAAGTCTGAAACTGATCATATCACTTGCCATGTTTGCATGGGTGCTACCTCATTTTCTGTGCATCTTTGGCTAAATTCATTAAGGGAGTTTTGTTCTTTGCCTTTACTACTAGCATGCCATGCCTTTGTCTGCCATGATATGTTCCTGTAGCATGTTGTTTGCTAGCTCTAAACACTCCTACCCGATGCTGTTTATGACATGTTTAGTCTTTTCACCAAGTCCGTGATGTTGTTATCATTTGCATTTTTGCCATGCTATTTTAGGCCTGTTCTAGTGAGTTCTAGAAGGAGCTCAGTGTTCATTATTTGTAGAGCTTCACCTGTACTTCACTGCCATGTGCTTTGTTTCTATGTTGGAGTGATGTAGCATAGTTACATGATGCATTTGAATTGGTATGATGCTGTTAAGGACAATTTTGCATCGTTCCTGTTTTGCTCATCATTTGCAAACCGCGCATCTGTTTTCGGTGATCCTTATATCGATTTCGACCGAAATAACCCCATCTTTCCAGCGGCATGCTTGGTTTGCCAAGTTGATGCCTTGATCATATTTTCTCTCCGTGGTACCTATATGCATTACACATCATATCTTGCATTCCATGCCATGTCTTGCATCATGTTTCTTGTGCATTGTGCCGTGATTGACTATTGTTCCGTTGCTTGTGTTATTTCTTTGGGTAGAGCCAGGAGACGAGTACGTGAATGAGGAACCTGTTGAGTACGTTTACGAGGAGCAAGCTTTCGACTACTCTGAGAACTCTGCAGGCAAGATGATCATTACCCCCGATATCACTTCTATCTTTGATTGCTTGTTGTTCGTTCTATCGCTATGTCGCGCTACCTACCACTTGTTTATCATGCCTCCAATATTGCCATGTCAAGCCTCTAAACCACCTTCCTAGCCAACGTTGTTTGGCTATGTTACCGCTTTTTCTCAACCCTCTTATAGCGTTGCTAGTTGCAGGTGCCTTGCAGGTTGTTCCATGTTGGAACATAGATATGTTGGGATATCACAATATCTCATTTAATTAATGCATCTATATACTTGGCAAAGGGTGGAAGGCTTGGCCTTTTGCTCAGTGTTTCGTTCCACTCTTGCCACCCTAGTTTTCGTCATACTGGTGTTATTTTCCTTGATTTTCCGTTCCTTACACGGTTGGGGTTATGGGACCCCCTAAACAGTTCACTTTGAATAAGAATCCTCCAGCAAGGTACAACCTTGGTTTTAACATTTGCCTAATAACAACTAAAACTTTGCCTAGGGAGTAATTAACCCAAGGATTATCTTAATTCAACCCCCCGGGCCAATGTTCCTCTGAGTACTGGTCCAACCTGGGCGATGTCCGTCGCCCCCTGGGCAACCAGGGTCTTAGCCAACCCGACGTCTTGCCCATCCAGTGTGCCCTAATAAAGAGATACGTGCGACTCCTATCGGGATTTGTCAGCACATCGGGCGGTCTTGCTGGTCTTGTTTTACCATTGTCAAAATGTCTTGTAACTGGGATCCCGAGACTAATCGGGTCTTTCCGGGAGAAGGAATATCCTTTGTTGATCGTGAGAGCTTGTGATGGGCTAAGTTGGGACACCCCTGTAGGGTATAAACTTTCGAGAGTCGTGCCCACAGTTATGTGGCGGATGGGAATTTGTTAATATCCGGTTGTAGAGAACATGACACTTGGCTTAATTCAAAATGCATCAACCGCATGTGTAGCCATGATGGTCTCTTTTCGGCAAAGTCCGGGAAGGGAACACCGTTGGATTATGTTTGAACGTAAGTAGTTCAGGATCACTTCTTGATCACTTCTAGCCTTGCGCCCGTTGTGTAGTTTCTCTTCTTCCTCTTGTACTCGTATGTTAGCCACCATATTTGCTTAGCGCTTGCTGCAACTCCACCTCGTAAACACATCCTACCCATGAGCTTAAATTGTCTTAATCTCACGGGTTTTGAGATTGCTGAGTCCCCATGACTCATGGTTACTACCAAAACAGTTGTAGGTGCCGATGAGACCAGTGATGGTGATGTTACCGAACTCAAGTGGGAGTTTGACGAGGACCTTGGCCGTTACTATGTGTCTTTTCTGGATGATCAATAGTGGTGCGCAATTGTGACGATCGGGATCTAGCATTTGAGGTTATCTTCCTTTCATTTGGATTTGTCCGTAGTCGGACTATGTGTGTACTTTGAATGATGTATGAATTATTTGATCATTGTGTGACGTGGCGATTGTAAGCCAACTATTTACCCCTTTCTTGTTCATTACATGATATTGTGTGAAGGTGACCCTTCTTGTGACAAAACGAAAATGCGGTTAAGCCTCTAATTCGTGCCTTGACATGTGGGAGATATAGCCGCAACTTGGGCATTACAATCCATGACAATACAACTTCTATTCGGATATTGGAAAACATAACTTATTATGTTGTCTTCCTTGTCCAACATCAACTTATTAGCATATAATATTTTAATGAGTGCTCACAATCACAAAAGATGTCTAAGAAAGTGTATTTGTTTGTGAAACCTCTCTTTCTTTATTACTTATTAATTGCAACAATGACCAGCACTATGTTTGTCAACTCTCAACAAATTTTATTCATCATACTATTTATATGTGAAGTCATCACTCTCGAATAGATCATTATATAATATTTTTATTTCTTTTTATTCTTTTCCAAGATCAAAGCAAGGAAGCAAAGCCATGAACTCAAAACTACTCTTTATTATATAACTCTCGGACTCGATTACATAGATGGAACACAAAGCAAACCTCAAAGACTAAATCATACTAAAACTTTTATTCTACTAGATGACGATAAGACCAAAAGGATCAAACTAAGACAAACGATAAATATAAAGATGTGATAGTGATACGATACCAGGAAACCTCCCCCAAGCTTGGCACAAGCCAAGGGGAGAGCCCATACCCATGTACTCAAGTCTCCTCTGGAGCTGGTGATGATGAAGTTGATGATGTAGGGATCTTGTCCTTCGTCTTCCAAGGCATAGGTTCACCATCGTAAAAATATGAACGAGTCTCCGGAATCTTTAAATCTACAGTCAAATGCATCCTCTTAAATCTATATTCATACTCACAGTTTTGGTTTTGCATGTCATAGATCTGGGCTTGGAGATGCTCGATTTTCTCATGGAGCTTGAAGATGGCCTCTCCAATATCTTTGTTTTCTAGCTTGTGGTCATGGGTGAATTCCATGATCATGGAGTGGTTGGCGGTGAGTCCGTGTTCTAGTATCCCCTGGCGCTTGAAGACCTCCTCCTCCAATGTTCGAGCTTGGCATCCACGCTTTCGGTCCTTCTTGGCCCTTGAACGTCCCGGATGTGAAGCACCCCCTCACGCATCTCAATGGATTGAGGGTGTTGCATCACCTCTGGAAGGTAGGGGTTGATAACCTTCTTATAGAACTTGTCCTTGGGGGCTCTTGGAGACGTCATGGCGATCTAGATCTTTCAGAAAAATAGCTCGAAACAAGAACAGCGGATATTTCCATGATACGATGGTCAAAACGTTTGGGAGATTATATAATGAATTTTTACCATGCAAAACAAGTAATCTGGGAGAAAATAGAGTCCGGAGGGCACACGAGGTGGCCACAAACTTGGCAGGCGTGCCCCCATGGCTTGTTGCCTCCTCGTGCGCTATTCGAACTGCTATTTATTTTCCTAATTTTTAAAATATTCCAAAACGGAGTAAAATTGCTGTTAGAAAGCTTTTGGAGTCAGTTTACTTACCGTATCACATACCTATTCCTTTTCACGATTCTGGTGCGTACTGGAAAGTTTCCATTATGTACACCTTTGGTGTTATGGTATGAATAATATTAGTTTCAACATTTATGGGAGTACTTGATATATAATGTTTGATTCTTTGCCCATTCACCACCTTCGGGTTATTGCATTCAGCGTTGTTGATCCTGATGGCACCGGAACGATAAACTTCTTTGATAATGTAAGACCCTTCCCATTTAGAGAGAAGTTTCCCTGTAAAAAATCTTAAACGAGATTTGTACAACAAGACTTGGTCACCTACATTAAATTCCCACTTTGTATCATTTATGCATGCCATCTTTTAACTTTTTATTTAAACAACTTGGCATTTTTATAGGCTTGGGTTCTCCATTCATCAAGTGAGCTAATGTCAAATAAACGCTTCTGACCAGCAAGTTTGAAATCATAGTTGAGTTCTTTGATTGCCAAATAAGCTTTATGTTCTAATTCAAGAGGTAAGTGACATGCTTTTCCATAAACCATTTTATATGGGGCATACCCATAGGATTTTTATAAGCAGTTCTATAAGCCCATAATGCATCATCAAGTTTCTTAGACCAATTCTTTCTAGATCTATTAACAATCTTTTGCGAGATCAATTTTATTTCTCTATTACTTAATTGTACTTGACCACTAGACTAAGGATGATAAAGTGATATTCTATGGTTATCATCATACTTAGTAAGCAATTTACAGAAAGCACCATGAATAAAGTGTGAACCACAATCAGTCATTAAATATCTAGGGATTGCAAACCTCAGGGAAATAACTTCTTTGAGCATTTTAATAGAAGTGTTATGATCAACACTACTAGTTGGAATAGCTTCTACCCACTTCGTAACATAATCAACAGCAACCAAAATATGAGTATACCTATTAGAGGATGGAAAAGGTCCCATATAATCAAATACTCAAACATCAAATGGTTCAATAACAAGTGAATAATTCATTAGCATTACCTGACGTCTACTAATGTTACCAATTCTTTGACATTCATCGCAAGACAAGACAAACTTATGAGCGTCTTTGAAAAGATTAGGCCAATAAAAACCATATTGTAATACCTTGTGTGCAGTTCTATCTCCAGCATGGTGTCCTCTATAGGCCTCGGAGTGACACCTGTGTAAGATTTGTTCCAGTTCATGCTCAGGTACACAATGTCTAATAAGACCATCTACTCCTTCTTTATAAAGGTGTGGGTCATCCCAGAAGTAATGTCTTAAATCATACAAGAACTTTTTCTTTTGTTGGTATGTGAAACTACGTGGTATAAATTTAGCAACAATATAATTGGCATAGTGTGCATGCCATGGAGTACTACAAGAAGCATTTATGACAGCTAGTTGTTCATCAGGAAAGCTATCATCAATAGGTACTGGGTCATCAAGAATATTTTCTAACCTAGACAAGTTATCTTCTAAGGGGTTCTCAGCTCCTTTCCTATCAGTAATATGTAAATCAAATTCTTGTAGAAAGAGAACCCATCTAATAAGTCTAGGTTTAGCATCTTCATTTTCCATGAGGTATTTTATAGTAGCATGATCTGTGTGAACAATTACCTTGGAATCAACAATATAAGATCTGAATTTATCACAAGCAAACACAACTGCTGAAAATTCTTTTTTAGTAGTAGCATAATTTCTTTGAGCAATGTCTAGAGTTTTACTATCATACTGGATAATATTTAATTTCTAATCAACTCTTTGTCCTAGAACATCACCAACACCATAATCACTAGCATCACATATAATTTCAAAGGGTAGGTTCCAATTAGGTGGTTGAACAATAGGTGCATAAATTAAGGCTTTCTTAAGTATTTCGAAGGCTTCTAAACAATCATCATCAAAAACAAATGGAACATCTTTTTGCAAAAGATTAGTGAGAGGCCTAGAAATTTTAGAGAAGTATTTAATAAATCTCCTATAGAAACTAGCATGACCAAGGAAGCTTCGTATACCTTTGACATCTTTAGGACACGACATTTTTCAATTGTATCAACTTAGCTTTATCAACTTCAATGCCTCTTTCAGAGATTTTATGCCCCAAGACAATACCTTCATTAACCATAAAGTGGCACTTCTCCCAATTCAAAAAAAAGAATAGTTTCTTCACATCTCTGCAAAACTCGATCAAGGTTGCTTAAGCAATCATTAAAAGAAGTTCCGTAAAAGGACAAATCATCCATGAAAACCTTAAGAATCTTTTCACAAAAGTCAGAGAATATAGCAGTCATACATCTTTGAAAGGTAGCAGGTGCATTACATACACAAAAAGGCATGAGTCTATAAGCAAAAGTACCTAAAGGGCATGTAAAAGTAGTTTTTTCTAGATCCTCTTGTGACACGTGTATTTGGGAAAAACCAGAATATCCATCTATAAAGAAAAAATGTGCATGTTTGGAAAGTCTTTCTAGCATTTTATCAATAAAAGGTAGAGGGTAATGATCTTTCCTAGTAGCTTTGTTTCATTTTCTAAAATCAATTACCATTCTATAGCCTGTGAAAATTCTTTGTGGAATCAGTTCATTTTTATCATTAGGAACAACAGTAATGCGTCCCTTCTTAGGCACACAATGAACAGGACTTACCCACCTATAATCAGCAATAGGATAGATTATGCATGCTTTTAGAAGCTTTAATATTTCATTTCCTACCATTTATTTCCACTGGTGCGCGTCGGTCCTAAACAAACGGTTTAAAACCCCTTTCCGCGACGGCATTTGGAACCGTCGGCAAGTGAGTGTGGGCGATAGGGGGGTCCTTCCCACACGACCAAAACCCGTCGGGGATATGCCCTCCTAGCACACACGTTCGGCAAAATGAGGTCGTGTGCGACCGACGAGCACTCAAATACTGAAATACGTACAATAGAGCTAAAAAATACAATTATACGACGAAATTGTTTCCGGTCGCAAGTACATCCCACATAGTCAGTCCCCGCTAAACATTTCCGTTCGTATGCACATCCCACATAGTCTCTCCAAGGAAAACGTGTCCGTTCACAAGTACATCACACACAATTTTTCCCGTTAAATCATTTGCGTTATTGAATGTATCACAGATGGTCCGTAGAAGAAACTGTGTGGCAAAGGCTGTCCATCACACACATTTTTTATGTGATAAACGTTTGCGCAAGGTGACCCAGCGCAAACAGTTTTCAAGATAAAGTCGTGTGTGATTGTTCATCGATCCAAAACGGTTTATTCCTAGAAACTGTGTGTGTTGCCTGAGGTCATCGCCCATGGTATTTTTTCAACAACCGTTTTCAATAGCAAAACACAATTAGCAGGCTAATTCGCCATTAGCAGGCTAATTATCCGATTATTTATAATCCATTTATTAATCTAATTGACATTTCATATTAAGCACACAATATATTTCATTTCCATATTTAGGAAGCAGAATTTCATAATTGAAATACATCAGAGTGCAACATAATATAGCTTGAGCACTCAGCTACCACATTACACAACTTTTGAAATTAGCATCATAGACGGTATATAGACAGATGCATCTCATCTGGAAAACTGGTGAAGCGGAAGGCGAATATTGAGCCTTCATTCATGTTGAAGGTCTTTGCAACTTTAGGAAAGTGCATGTGGATGATTGACCGTCCGTCCTTCGTCCTCTTCAGGAACACTTCAATATTGAACCGTGGGTGTTGTATGAAAACCTTCCTCGCCTCCTGATCATATAGGTGGTTTGAGAGGTAATCATTAGTGAACTGCTTTGGAAAGGCCTGAAAACAAGGATGTGCATAAATATCTTCTCTATATTGGAAATGGGGCAAAGGAATAAAAAAGGCAAGGTATAATAGTTGGTACCATCTTGTAGTGAACTGATGTCTTCTTCGTTGTGCAGACAAAGATCTTGTTGTTTTTTGTCGCTAATTTCTTTATCCTAACAATCTTTCTGAGTTTCTTGATTTGATTGATATTCATGGACAACTCATTTCCCCATATGCAAAAAGGGTCGAACAATGGGTCAAAACCTCTGACAGCAGGACCTACATGTGCAAGACCAAATTGTTAAAAACCAAAATATTAGAATGGTTCCTGGAATTGCACAATAATGTGCTATTAGACAACGGACCATGCACGTGCTAACCTCGATTGTAAACCTCACTGCTTCCCATTGTTTCCCGACAACACATATAAGGTAGTTAGTCATCAGGTTAAGTAAGGGTTCGCATGCTATCAGTAAAATATGTTGATGAAAAATAAGCACATTGTAGATTCATCACATTAATTGAAGCCACACGGAAAACCCATTTACCCAAACCAAGCATGATTAAGTACTAGGAAATATAGCACTTGTATATTATGTTTCTCATGTATTAAGTGCAGCCAAATTCGATTTATTCATCACACGCACAACACTACAAAATTCTACCCACGACAATTGGACATCGCATTGCAGAATTGAACCAACCAGTTAACTAAACATCACAACAAATGAACCAAACATTAACTGAGCACCACATTGCAGAATATAACATACTCCTAATAGAAGATCAGAGAGTTAACCAAATAGTTAACTACAACCAATTGTAGCAATTGTATTTGTTTCTCATGTATTTACTACAGCCAAATTCAATTTATTCCTCACATGGTATACAATAACAGAATGTACCCACAATTTTGTAAAGATAAATTCGATTTATTTCTCACATGGAAGAAAATACAAAATTGCAGCCTGAAGAATTGAACATCACATTTGTAGAATTGAACCAAACAGTTAACTGAAGACGACAACTAATTAACAAAACAGTTAATAAGTGAGCACCACACAACACGACATATAGAACATATACACTAGAGCAACCGATTGCATGGTGAAATTAGATAGCAAAATTCACTAGAATTTGTGAAGGAAAGGCAGGAGAAGCACATGCAACGGGTAAACCGAGCATGCTTAACCGGCATATCTAGCAATTGGCAAGGTGCTCCGTCAGGATTTGGGGGACCGCACGAATGGCAGCCATCGCGACCACATCCGTGCGTGCAGCCGCAATTTGCTTCTCCGCTGCCAAATGCTCCTTAAGGTCCTGGATATACTGCGTGCACCATGGCTTAGGCTGGCGCTTTTTTGGTGGAGGTGTCTGTGATTTGGGTGGAAGGTGTCGCGCTCGCGCCGACGGTTAGGGCATGTGGGATGTGGAAGGAGGAGGAGGATGGGGGTCGGGTGTGGATTACCTACCTGGATAGAGGAGGCCGAGCAGCGTGAAGGAGGGTCGCCGACGAGGAGGCGGTGGCACTGCAAGCAAGGAGTGAAGGTTTCAACTTGGAAAGGAAGGAGGAAAGAGGGGAAATGTGGCTTGTGGTTAGGGGAAAGGGGTGGGGAGGTAGATATTTCCGTGGAAACCGAAAATTTGGAATCGCTTCAGCCAAAAAACTAGCGTGCAAAGTGTCATCAGACACGGTCCCTTATTTAGAACTGTGTATGATATATGGACATCACAAACAATTCAGATAGCATAACTCGTGTGTGATGAGTTTGAACGTTAAAAGTTTTGGTTCGAATTTCCATGGTTACAATGGTCATCCAGGTCATTGCATAATTTGGGTACACAAAGGAGACTACAACACACCCACACTTCTTAATCGGACAAGTTCAGCAATTAAACAAAGCTAGCTGACCTAAACATAACTCTAACAAATTAAAGACCAGCGCTCTTAATTAAACAAAACAAAGATTACTACTACGGCTGGTGCTCGTCGATCTCCGCCGCCGCCTCCATCTCCAGCTCACGCCTGACGGTCTCCTGGTGTAACACCCCCGATGCGACTATATCTCCCACGTGTCGAGGCACGACTTAGAGGCATAATCGCATTGAAGGCATATGTCGCAAGTTAGGCAATCTTCACAACACCCCATGTAATATGAATAATAAAGGGGAGATAACATAGTTGGCTTACACTTGCCACGTCAATCAAGTACATAAATAACATCACATCATCCAAACACTCATGGCCCGACTATGGCGCCAAAATGAAAGATAACCCAACATGCGACAATGGTCCTGTTCACCCCCAACTGGGCACCACTACTGATCATCGGGAAAGGAAACATAGTAACTTTCAGAGTCTTCGTCGAACTCCCACTTGAGCTCATACGCGTCTCCTGGAGCGGAATCATCAGGCCCTGCATCTGGTGTAATAGTAATCTGTGAGCCACAGGGACTCAGCAATCTCGCACCCTCGCGATCAAGACTATTTAAGCTTATAGGTCTGGCAAGGTAAATATATGTGGAGCTGCAGCAAGCGACTAGCAAGTATGGTGGCTAACTTATTCGCAAAAGAGAGCGAGAAGAGGAGGCAAAGCGCGTGCGAGAAACTAGAGAGCAACCTGCGCAAACATTACTCCAACACCGTGTCCACTTCCCGGACTCCGCCGAGAAGAGGCCATCACGGTAACACACTCAGTTGATTCATTTTAATTAAGTTAAGGTTCAAGTTATCTACAACCGGACATTAACAAATTCCCATCTGCCCATAACCGCAGGCACGGCTTTCTAAAGTTCAAATCCCTGCAGGGGAGTCCCAACTTAGCCCATGACAAGCTCTCACAGTCAACGAAGGAATAGACCTCCTCCCAAGACGTTCCGATCAGACTCGGTATCTCGGTAATTCAAGCCACATCGACAAGGTAAAACAAGACCAACAACACCGCCCGAATGTGCCGACAAATCCCGATAGGAGCTGCACATATCTCTTTCTCAGGGCACACTCAGATTGTCTAAACTTCCGGTAGGCCAGCCCAGAGTTGCCCCTGGTAGCCACCGGCGGCTGACAGTTTGGACCAACACTCAGAGGAGCACTGGCCCGGGGGGGGGGGTTAAAATAATGATGACCCTTGAGTCTGCAGAACCCAAGGGAAAGAAAGGCTAGGTGGCAAATGCTGAAACCAAGGTTGGGCATTGCTGTAAAAGCTTTAATCAAGGCGAAATATCAAGGGGTTCCCATTATAAACCAACCGCATAAGGAACGCAAAATCCGGGAACATAACACCGATATGACGGAAACTAGGGTGGCAAGAGTGGAACAAAACACTAGGCGAGAGGCCGAGCCTTCCACCCTTTACCAAGTATATAGATGCATTAAGATAACATAGCAATATAATGATATCCCAACAAGTAAATAAATGTTCCAACGAGGAACGGCCTTCAATCTTCACCTGCAACTAGCAACGCTATAAGAGGGCCTGAGCAAAGCGGTAACATAGCCAATCAACGGTTTGCTAGGACAATGGTGGGTTAGAGGTTTGACATGGCAATTTTGGAGGCTTTCAAGCAAGTGGTAGGCATCGTAGCAATGGCATAGCAAAAGAGTGAGCAAACTAGCATAGCAAAGATAGTAGTGATTTCGAGGGTATGATCATCTTGCCTGCACAGTTGTCAGAGTTGACTGGATCCTCGAAAGCAAACTCAACGGGCTCCTCGTTAGCAAACTCGTCTCCCGGCTCTACCCAAACAAGACAAACAAGCAACAAGGACACAATCAACCACGTGCAAGGATCAAGCAATATGATGCAATGATGATATGCTATGCGGGATGCAATGCGGGATGCAAAATGCAAGATATGACAGGAAATGCATGAACCTGGCCTCAACTTGGAAAACCAAGTGTGTCACTGGAAAGATGAGATGAAATCGATTGAAAACAATATAAAGAACGTCGGAATCGGAGTTACGGTTTGGAAATGGCAAGCGATTCAAAAATGACTCCGGTCTGCGATTTACAGCAAGTAGGCATCTAAATGCAGTGAAATGAACATGCTACAACACCCAAACATGACAACAAAATACATGGCAGGGATGCATTCAAGATGCTTAACAAAAGTCTAGCACTGAGCTACGGCCAATTCGTCCATTAACAGGTTCAAACAAGAATGGCAAAAATGCATATGACAAACAGATCTCAGACTTGGTGAAATTAACACTTCTCTGGAATTTCAGATCAGGTAGCACTCTTCGGAGCAACAAAACTATATGCTACAGGAACTGAACATGGAAAAGTAAAGCATGGCATGGAGCTACTCAAAGAGCTTAACAAAAGTCCCTTAGTGACCTTGAGCCAAAAAGGATCAGAAAATACAATTGCAAGCATGTGAACATAGCAAAAACATAATGAGTTATCAGACTTAGTGAAAAACTGGCACATGCTGAAATATAACTCAAGTAGGCATGTTTACGAGCTGGATGCACTCACTACAGTGCAAGTCATTACAAGGCAAGCATACATCCATCAATAAGGCACAAAATTCTAGCTAGACATGGCAAGAACAAAAGCATAGCATGCACGGATCAACTACAACATCACCGGCAAAATTGCAAACAAGTTGACAATCTGCCCAGATTCACAAAGTAGCAAAAGTATAGCTCGATTGACTCGAGCTAGGGTGCTCCATAATTGCAAACAAAGACATGGATGGATAGAGCACTACAATAATAACAAAACATCCTTACAGATCATCCTCAAAAGAGGCACGGATCAATAGGAAACAACATGAACATATGGCATCATGAGCTAAACAGCTCCAGGACTTAGTGAAATTGCTAACTCCCTGAAAACAGAATTAGCAAGTGCACCACTTTGCAAGCTTGCACTAGTCACCACACACATCACAAAAATACATGGGTTGCACCTCTGGAAAGATGACAAAACCCTTAACAAAACACATGTAGAGCATCAGGGCATATCATGCACACATTAATCATGGCAAAAATGACAAAAACCTAAATGGGGTAGCAGATCTGACAATTAACTCAAGTAGCCCTCTTCTAAAAGCATTTCGGGCATCAAGATGAGCTCAAATGAAAATGATGCAATGTAATGAAATGATCTACTCTCTGAGATGAACATTTTGATATTCTATATGTATGAATCGGAGCTACGGATGCAAAGTTACGGGGCTACGAACATGTGCACTTGTACTGAAATTTCTGGGACTTAGAAGAAAAAATCACCCCGCGAGAAAAAAAATCAACTCCGGCGAGAAGAGGCCGGTTCCTCCGTCTCCGGCGACGCCGAGGCTCTAGCGCGGCGGGGGAAGGCCGGGGAGCGGCAGGACTCCGGCAGGGCGGCCGGATCTGGCTCCGGGAGGCGCGGGCGGCGCGGATCCGAGGCGGCGGCGGCCGGTGGATCGACGGCGAGGTTCCGGTGGTGGCAAGGTTCCGGTGCTGGCGGCGGCGCGGCCGGCGATGAGGAGGTGAGGCGGGCGGCCGGCTCGGGCTGAGGAGGAGGCAGGCGGCAGCAATGAGCTCGCGGGGGCCCCGAGCGGGCATCGCGGGCCGCAGCGGCGGCTGGCGGCGGAGTGCCACGTGGCGGGCGCCTATTGGCCCGGGGCGGCGGCGGCGGAGCGTCCGGACATGTCCGTCGGCAGGATTTTTGTCCGGCATGGCGCGGGGACGATTTCTAGGGTTTCGGGGAGGAAGGAGATCCGAAAATCAGGGGGGTGTTTAAATAGGCATAGAGGGAGCTAGGAGAGTCCAAATGAGGTGCGGTTTTCGGCCACGCGATCGTGATCGAACGCTCTAGATGATGGAGCAGAGTTAGGTGGGTTTTGGGCCAAATTGCAGGGGTGTTGGGCTGCAACACACACGAGGCCTTTTCGGTCCCTCGGTTAACCGTTGGAGTATCAAACGAAGTCCAAATGACATGAAACTTAACAGGCGGTCTACCGGTAGTAAACCAAGGCCTCTTGGAAAGTCTCGGTCCAATCCGGAAATGTTTAATCCCCACACACGAAAGAAAGCTAGAAATGACCACCGGGGGAGAACGAAGCGCCGGAATGCAAAACGGACAACGGGGAAAATGCTCAAATGCATGAGACGAACAGATATGCAAATGCAATGCACATGATGACATGATATGAGATGCATGACAACGATAACAACACACAGAGACAAAGACCCGAACCCGAGGAAATAAATATAACTTAACACCGGAAACGGCAAGAGTTGGAGTACAAATTGGGAAAGTTACATCTGGGGTGTTACAACACTCCACCACTACGAAAGGATCTCGTCCCGAGATCTAGGACTGAAAGAACGCCGGGTACTCAGAACAGAGGTGATCCTCGCGTTCCCAGGTAGCTTCACGGTCGGAATGGTGTGACCACTTGACTTTGAGAAATTTGATTGACTTGTTGCGAGTCTTGCGTTCAGTCTCTTCAAGAATAGAAACTGAGTGCTCACGATAAAAGAGATCTTCTTGGAGCTCAATGTCCTCGAAGTTGACGGTGTGGTCAGGAGTCTTCAAGCACTTTCGAAGCTGAGAGATATGGAACACATCATGAACATTTGCAAAGTTTGAAGGAAGCTCGAGTTGATAGGCGAGGTCGCCTCTCTTGCTGACAATCTTGAAAGGTCCCACGTATCTGGGGGCAAGCTTCCCTTTGATACCGAAGCGACGAGTACCTTTCATAGGAGAGACACGGAGGTAAACATGATCTCCGATCTCGAAAGCCAAATCACGGTGCTTACTATCATAGTAGCTCTTCTGGCGGGATTGGGCTGCTTTGAGGTTATCACGAATGACTTTGCACATTTCTTCTGCTTCTGTGATTAAGTCATTACCCAAAAGCTGATTTTCACCGGTTTCAGACCAGTTGAGAGGGGTACGGCACTTCCTGCCATACATGATTTCAAATGGGGCCTTGCCCGAACTTGCTTGAAAACTGTTGTTGTAGGAGAATTCAGCATAAGGAAGACAATCCTCCCACTTCATGCCGAAGGAGATCACACAAGCCCTGAGCATATCTTCAAGAATCTGGTTGACACGCTCGACTTGACCGCTAGTTTGAGGATGGAAAGCTGTGCTGAAGCGGATGTTCGTGCCCATGGCCTTCTGAAAAGAATCCCAAAACTTTGAGGTAAAGATGCTGCCACGGTCTGAAGAGATCACTTGTGGAATACCATGCAGAGAGACAATACAAGAGGTATAGAGTTACGCCAATTGAGCTGCAGTGATCGACTCTTTGATAGGCAGAAAGTGAGCCACTTTGGTGAGTTTGTCGATGACAACGAATATAGCATCATTGCCACGCTTGGACTTTGGAAACCCAGTCACGAAGTCCATTTCAATATGGTCAAACTTCCATTCTGGAATGGCAAGAGGTTGGAGGAGACCAGCTGGCCTTTGGTGTTCTGCCTTCACTCTTTTGAAGACATCACATTCATTAACAAATTGAGCGATCTCGCGCTTCATTCGAGTCCACCAATAAGCCTGCTTGAGGTCCTGATACATCTTCGTGCTCCCAGGGTGGATGGAAAGGAGAGAATTGTGAGCCTTGTTCATGATCACTTTGCGGAGGTCACCTTTGGGTACAACAATACGATCCTCGAAGAAGAGAGTGTCCTTGTCATCAAGGCGGTAGCACTTGTACTTGGACTGACTCTTGGCAATCCCAATCTTCACCTTTTTCACCATAGCATCAAGAAGCTGGGCTTGGCTAATCTGGTCTTCCAAGGTAGGAGAGACTTGAAGGTTGGCGAGGAAACCTTGAGGAACAACTTGCAGGTTAAGTTTGCGGAAAGCTTCACAAAGCTCGGGTTGATAAGGCTTGAGAATAAGACTGTTGCAGTAAGCTTTCTGCTCAAAGCGTCAGCAATCACATTGGCCTTGCCTGGAGTATACTCAATACTCGGATTATACTCTTGAATCATTTCGACCCATCGAGTTTGCCTGAGGTTGAGATTAGGCTGAGTGAAGATGTACTTGAGACTCTTGTGATCAGTGAAAATGTCCACTTTTCTTCCCAATAGAAGATGTCTCCAAGTCAAAAGAGCATGCACAACTGCCGCCAACTCGAGATCATGAGTGGGGTAGTTCTTCTCATTAGGCTTCAACTGGCGAGAGGTATAAGCAACAACTTTCTTCTCTTGCATCAATACTGCGCCAAGACCTTGGAGAGAGGCATCACAAAAGACCTCGTACGGCTTGGATTCATCAGGCGGAGTCAGAACTGGAGCAGTGATCAATTTCTCTTTCAAAGTGTTGAAAGCAATATCACACTCCGGAGACCAAACGTACTTGACGTGCTTCTGAAGAAGATTAGAGAGAGGCTTCGCGATCTTAGAAAAGTTTTCAACGAATCTTCGCAATAGCTTGCGAGACCGAGGAAGCTACGGAGTTGCTTCACGTTCTGAGGAGGTTCCCAATTCACAATTGCAGACACCTTCTCAGGATTCACGGCAATGCCCTTGGCAGAGATGATATGACCAAGATAAAGAACCTCATCGAGCCAAAATTCCCACTTGGAGAACTTGGCGTAGAACTGATGTTCCCTGAGCGTATCAAGCACCAAACGCAAGTGCTTGGTATGATCTTCCCTGTTCTTCGAGAAAACCAGACTGTCATCAAGATAGTCCAAAACGAAGTCATTGGTGTAGGCGTTGAAGATGAAGTTCATCATGCGAGAGAACGTCGGAGGAGCGTTGACGAGACCAAAAGACATGACAGTGTATTCATATGAACCAAAGCTTGTCCTGAAAGCCGTCTTGGGAATATCTTGCTCAGGGATTCGAATCTGATGATAACCCATACGGAGATCAAGCTTGGAGAATACTTGGGCACCTTTGAGTTGTTCGAACAACTCATTGATGTTGGGAAGTGGGTATTTGTTCTTGATGGTCTTCTTGTTCACTGGACGGTAATCAACACAAAGTCGGTTCGTTCCATCCTTCTTCTTCACAAAAAGAACACCACAACCCCACGGAGAAGAACTAGGCCGGATGAGACCCATTTTCTATTGAATATCGAGTTGCTTCTTCAGCTCCTTCAACTCTTCAGATCCGAGCTTGTAAGGACGTTTGCACACTGGTTCCGTGCCATGCTCAAGATCAATAACGAATTCAACTGGACGATGCGGAGGAATTCCTGGGAGCTCTTCTGGAAAGACGTCTTGATATTCGCAAACGACTGGAATTTGCGAGACGGCATTGAGTTCACCCTTCTCATTGAGAGAAAACAGACGGATGGTATTATCCCGAGCGGCAAAGACAATTACATCCTCAAACGAATGAGTCAATTGAATCTGCCTGGCTGCACAATCAAGCTGAGCCTTGTGCTTAGAAAGACAATCCATTCCGAGAATAAGATCAATATCCGAGTTACCAAGGATCATTGGGGAAGCCAGAAACTTGAAATCACCCATCGAGATAGAAATATCTAGAACTTCGTAGTTAGCAAGCAAGCATCTACCTGGAGAGACAACTGCTAATGGCTTATGCATAACTTGAGAAAACCACCCATGCTTAGATGCAAAAGGTCTCGAGATAAAACAATGCGATGCACCAGTGTCAAAAAGAACTTTTGCAGGAACATCGTTAACATGAAGGTTACCCATGATGACATCTGAAGAATCCTCTGCCTGAGCTGCATTCACCATATTGACCTTGGCGTACTTGGGGTTATGCTTGACCACAGCTGTACTTGCCGATCTGACAGGAGGAGGAGGAGGAAGACGCCTCTGGTTGAAACACTTGTTGGCATAGTGACCCTTCTGTTGGCACTTGTTGCACGTGACCTCTGAAAGCGGACGGTGATACGGAGCACTCGATCTTGGAGCTTGAGACGAAGTCTTGTTCTGAAAGCCAGGGTTGGGTGGGTGGGAAGAACCACTGCCACCTTTGCTCTTCTGCTGATACGACTGACGGAACGGAGGAGGAGGAAGCCAATACTTCTGCTGCTTGGCCACTTGAGTAGAGGAAGAAGAAGTAACATCTCTGACTCGCTTCTTGGAAGCATCACACCTCAACTGAGCAGCCTCTTGCTTCAGTGCCATGTTGTAGAACTCATCGTATCTCAAGGGCTCAAAGAGGACAAGAGCTAGCTGAATTTCTTCTCTGAGACCACCCCTGAACTGGTATATCATGCTCTTCTCATCAGGGACGTCCTGCTTGGCAAAGTGGGCGAGCTTCTGGAACAACTTGTTGTAGTCATAGACAGACAAAGAGCCTTGCTTCAGATTGCGGAATTCCTCACGCTTGCTTTCAACCATGCTTTAAGGAATATGATGAGCTCGGAAATCTCGACGGGAATCATCCCAAGTGATAACACGTCCACCTCTGGAGTCCTTGTACCGCTGGAACCATTCTGCAGCTTGATCTTTAAGTTGGAAGGAAGCGAACTTAACAAAGTCCTCAGGCCTGACGTTACTGCACTCGAAATGCTTACACAGATCCACAAGCCAATCGTAAGCATCGGTTGCCTCAACACAATTGTTGAAAGTCTTTGGCCCATTAGCAAGGAACTGGTTGAGTGAAGCAAAGTGATTCTGATTGCTGCCTTGATTCCCTTGGTTGCCTTGATTGCACTCTTGAAGAATTTGCATGATCAACTGTGTGTTTGCATTGGTTGCGGCCATCACAGCTTGCCATGCCTCCGGAGGAGGGGGAGGTGGTGGCGGATCAGGATTCGGAGTCGTGCGCGTTGGAGGAGCCATCCTGAAGAGGTTGACCACCATTAGCACATTGACAGACAAGTATTGAAGCTGAATCCAACGGAATGAAAATTGCAACATATAGTCTTCACATCCGAACAAAATGAACGAATGCATTCCTCTTGAAATTGTCACATATCCATAAATTGAGAAGCCATGTAGAATTAAGGTAGAGAAATAATTCAACAAGGTACGGATCAAGAACGAATAATCGGTAAGAAATCCCAATCTCAAACCAATATCCGTGGAAGAAGAACTAGAGCTACTAGAATTCCCACCTATGAAACTCCTGAACCTTTCGGGTTATGCAATCAGGTGTTGGGGATACAGGGGAAGCATAATATCTCACCCAAATCTAGCAAATCCTACATCCAGCTATATCCATCCTTCAACACATAACCAAGAAACCTTCGGGAACCATCTACCTCAACCTTCGAAAAGCATCCGTTATACAAGTTATGGCGATACTCCCGAACTCCCGCCCCAGTACTGGGTGGCGTCGAGGTTATCTCACCAACGAACTGCATAAAAGATATTTTCGATGTCGGCGTACTAAACTCAGGTATTCCAGAACTGCAACGATAAAATTATGACGACAACACCTCAGAGCTCAACTCCCCGGGACACTTCCACTAAACCCCTGACAGGAGGCACCAAGACAATGTTCTCATCATAAAACCATCGGAACGATTCCAAGATACCCGCGTGATCCTAAAATTTTTTTTAGTGAAATTTGAGAAGAGAAGAGTCAAAACTCTACGTCAGGATGCCTTACAGAGCGATGAGGAGACTGGGAAGTAAAAAGAATTCCTAAACTCTCCGATATATAATTCCTAAATGACTCAAAACATTTTTCTAGACACAACTCGGCCGCTAATAACGATCAAGCAATGGGGCTCCTAAGGTCGGGGCTGGCTCTGATTACCAACTTGTAACACCCCCGATGCGACTATATCTCCCACGTGTCGAGGCACGACTTAGAGGCATAATCGCATTGAAGGCATATGTCGCAAATTAGGCAATCTTCACAACACCCCATGTAATATGAATAATAAAGGGGAGATAACATAGTTGGCTTACACTCGCCACGTCAATCTAGTACGTAAATAACATCACATCATCCAAACACTCATGGCCCGACTACGGCGCCAAAATGAAAGATAACCCAACATGCGACAATGGTCCCGTTCACCCCCAACTGGGCACCACTACTGATCATCGGGAAAGGAAACATAGTAACTTTGAGAGTCTTTGTCGAACTCCCACTTGAGCTCATACGCGTCTCCTGGAGCGGAATCATCAGGCCCTGCATCTGGTGTAATAGTAATCTGTGAGCCACAGGGACTCAGCAATCTCGCACCCTCACGATCAAGACTATTTAAGCTTATAGGTATGGCAAGGTAAATATATGTGGAGCTGCAGCAAGCGACTAGCAAGTATGGTGGCTAACTTATTCGCAAAAGAGAGCGAGAAGAGGAGGCAAAGCGCATGCGAGAAACTAGAGAGCAACCTGCGCAAACATTACTCCAACACCGTGTCCACTTCCCGGACTCAGCCGAGAAGAGGCCATCACGGTAACACACTCAGTTGATTCATTTTAATTAAGTTAAGGTTCAAGTTATCTACAACTGGACATTAACAAATTCCCATCTGCCCATAACCGCGGGCACGGCTTTCAAAAGTTCAAATCCCTGCAGGGGAGTCCCAACTTAGCCCATGAGAAGCTCTCACGGTCAACGAAGGAATAGACCTCCTCCCAAGACGTTCCGATCAGACTCGGTATATCGGTAATTCAAGACACATCGACAAGGTAAAACAAGACCAGCAACACCGCCCAAATGTGCCGACAAATCCCGATAGGAGCTGCACATATCTCTTTCTCAGGGCACACTCAGATTGTCTAAACTTCCGGTAGGCCAGCCCAGAGTTGCCCCTGGTAGCCACCGGCGGCTGACAGTTTGGACCAACACTCAGAGGAGCACTGGCCCGGGGGGGGGGGGTTAAAATAATGATGACCCTTGAGTCTGCAGAACCCAAGGGAAAGAAAAGGCTAGGTGGCAAATGGTGAAACCAAGGTTGGGCATTGCTGGAAAAGCTTTAATCAAGGAGAAATATCAAGGGGTTCCCATTATAACCCAACCGTGTAAGGAACGCAAAATCCGGGAACATAACACTGATATGACGGAAACTAGGGTGGCAAGAGTGGAACAAAACACTAGGCGAGAGGCCGAGCCTTCCACCCTTTACCAAGTATATAGATGCATTAAGATAACATAGCAATATAATGATATCCCAACAAGTAAATAAATGTTCCAACAAGGAACGACCTTCAATCTTCACCTACAACTAGCAACGCTATAAGAGGGGCTGAGCAAAGCGGTAACATAGCCAATCAACGGTTTGCTAGGACAATGGTGGGTTAGAGGTTTGACATGGCAATTTGGGAGGCTTGCAAGCAAGTGGTAGGCATCGTAGCAATGGCATAGCAAAAGAGCGAGCAAACTAGCATAGCAAAGATAGTAGTGATTTCGAGGGTATGATCATCTTGCCTGCACAGTTGTCAGAGTTGACTGGATCCTCGAAAGCAAACTCAACGGGCTCCTCGTTAGCAAACTCGTCTCCCGGCTCTACCCAAACAAGACAAACAAGCAACAAGGACACAATCAACCACGTGCAAGGATCAAGCAATATGATGCAATGATGATATGCTATGCGGGATGCGATGCGGGATGCAAAATGCAAGATATGACAGGAAATGCATGAACCTGGCCTCAACTTGGAAAACCAAGTGTGCCACTGAAATATGAGATGAAATCGCTTGAAAACGATATAAAGAACGTCGGAATCGGAGTTACGGTTTGAAAATGGCAAGTGATTCAAAAATGAGTCCGGTCTGCGATTTACAGCAAGTAGGCATCTAAATGCAATGAAATGAACATGCTACAGCACCCAAATATGACAACAAAATACATGGCAGGGATGCATTCAAGATTCTTAACAAAAGTCTAGCATTGAGCTACCGCCAATTCATCCATTAACAGGTTCAAACAAGCATGGCAAAAATGCATATGACAAACAGATCTCAGACTTAGTGAAATTAACACTTGTCTGGAATTTCAGATCAGGTAGCACTCTTCGGAGCAACAAAACTATATGCTACAGGAACTGAACATGGCAAAGTAAAGCATGGCATGGAGCTACTCAAGGATCTTAAGAAAAGTCCCTTAGTGACCTTGAGCCAAAAGGGATCAGAAAATACAATTGCAAGCATGTGAACATAGCTAAAACATAATCAGTTTTCGGACATAGTGAAAAACTGGCACATGCTGAAATATAACTCAAGTAGGCATGTTTACGAGCTCGATGCACTCACTACGGTGCAATTCATGACAAGACAAGCATACATCCATCAAGAAGGCACAAAATTCTAGCTAGACATGGCAATAACAAAAGCATAGCATGCACGGATCAACTACAACATCACCGGCAAAATTGCAAACAAGTTAAAAATCTGCCCAAATTCACAAAGTAGCAAAAGTAGAGCTCGATTGACTCAAGCTAGGGTGCTCCATAATTGCAAAAAAAGACATGGATGGATAGAGCACTACAATAATAACAAAACATCCTTACTGATCATCCTCAAAATAGGCACGTATCAATAGGAAACAATATGAACATATGGCATCATGAGCTAAACAGCTCCAGGACTTGGTGAAATTGCTAAGTCCCTGAAAACAGAATTAGCAAGTGCACCACTTTGCAAGCTTGCACTAGTCACCACACACATCACGAAAATACATGGGTTGCACCTATGGAAAGATGACAAAACCCTTAACAAAACACATGTAGAGCATCAAGGCATATCATGCACACATTAATCATGGCAAAAATAACAAAAACCTAAAAGGGGTAGCAGATCTGACAATTAACTCAAGTAGCCCTCTTCTAACAGAATTTCGGGCATCAAGATGAGTTCAAATGAAAATGATGCAGCGGTATGAAATGATGTACTCTCTGATATGAACATTTTGATATGCTATATGCATGAATCGGAGCTACGGATGCAAAGTTATGGGGCTACGAACATGTGCACTTGTACTGAAATTTCTGGGACTTGGAAGAAAAAATCACCCCGCGAGAAAAAAAAATCAACTCCGGCGAGAAGAGGCCGGTTCCTCCGTCTCCGGCGACGGCGAGGCTCAAGCGCGGCGGGGGGAGGCCGAGGAGCGGCCGGACTCCGGCGGGGCGGCCGGATCTGGCTCTGGGAGGCGCGGGTGGCGCGGATCCGAGGCGGCGGCGGCCGGTGGATCGACGGCGAGGTTCCGGTGGTGGCGGCGGTGCGGCCGGCGACGAGGAGGTGAGGCGGGCGGCCGGCTCGGGCTGAGGAGGAGGCAGGCGGCGGCGATGGGCTCGCGGGGGCCCCGAGCGGGCCTCGCGGGCCATGGCGGTGGCTGGCGGTGGAGTGCCACGTGGCGGGCGCCTATTGGCCTGGGGCGGCGGCGGCGGAGCGTCCGGACATGTCCGTCGGCAGGATTTTTGTCTGGCGTGGCGCGGGGACGATTTCTAGGGTTTCGGGGAGGAAGGAGATCCGAAGATCAGGGGGGGTTTAAATAGGCATAGAGGGAGTTAGGAGAGTCCAAATGAGGTGCGGTTTTCAGCCACACGATCGTGATCGAACGCTCTAGATGATGGAGCAGATTTAGGTGGGTTTTGGGCCAAATTGGAGTGGTGTTGGGCTGCAACACACACGAGGCCTTTTCGGTCACTCGGTTAACCGTTGGAGTATCAAACGAAGTCCAAATGACACGAAACTTGACAGGTGGTCTACCGGTAGTAAACCAAGGCCACTTGGCAAGTCTCGGTCCAATCCGGAAATGTTTAATCCCCACACATGAAAGAAAGCTAGAAATGACCACCGGGGGAGAACGAAGCGCCGGAATGCAAAACGGACAACGGGGAAAATGCTCAAATGCATGAGACGAACACGTATGCAAATGCAATGCACACGATGACATGATATGAGATGCATTACAATGATAACAACACATGGAGACAAAGACCCGAACATGAGGAAATAAATATAACTTAACACCGGAAACGGCAAGAGTTGGAGTACAAATTGGGAAAGTTGCATCCGGGGTGTTACACCTGGGGAAAGGGCTGCATGTCATCCATCACACCATACTCGGCAAGCATCTCGCCATCCGTGTCCACCACCTCTTTGGAAAAGGCTGCCATGACCTTGGCGTGGGCGGACACGATCTGGGCTTGGACGGGCTCTATCGTCGCAAGGTATGCGGCAGAGGAACGGACGGCTTCTCGAACGCTCTCGGTGATTTTTTTGACACTTGAAACAGTAGGAGAGGATCCTACTGTATGCAATAATTATAGTATCAAAAAGGTCTTAAAAGTCATAACTTTACATCCATTGCCATGGAGAAGTTGGGGGTGTCAAAGGAATAAAAAGAGAGTTAAGAAGGGAGAGCTAAATGCTAGAAACAAAAGAGGTCAAAAAGAGTTTGTGTTTTTCTCCCACTCTATAACGAAGTAGGGAAAGGTCTTCTCTCAACTGAGCTAGCCAGCATGTTTTCGATGGTACGATCCCTCTGAAGTGTTTGTTGTTCCTCTCTTTCCATATGCTCCATGCAGCCTGCAGGAAAATATCCATGAACATTGGCCTATTCCATGTAGATTTTGCCTTTTTTATCCATTGAAGTCTTGTGACGTGTGTTATCCAGCCAATGTCAAGGTGTGACCAGCTTTCTTGGCTAAATGGGCAGGTAAAGAAGAGATGTTCCAAAGTTTCCTCGGTAGGTGAGTCACATAGAAGGCATGTGTGGTTATCACCAATGTTGTAGTGCCTCCTCTTGAGCATATTTTGTGTGTTGAGTCTGTCTGATAGGAGAATCCAGCCAAACACTTTAATTTTCATGGTGACCTTGGATTTCCAAATCCACTTGTAAGATTGGTGGGCATTGATCTCTCTGAAGTAATATGAGTAGTATTGCTTGGCTGGGTAGTCTCCTTTGGCCCAAATGCATGTCCACTTGTCATCCCCTTGGGTCAAGTTGATAGGTGCCAACAATTGTTGTAGGTCTAGAAATTCTGCATGTGCTTGTTCTGACAAGGGAAGATGGAACATTTCCCCCAGTGTTTCAGCCGTTAAGAAGGCTTGAACTGAGATATCTTCATTTCTAGTGAAAGAGAAGGCCCTGGGATAGCTGCTAGCTAGAACATCATCCATCCATAGATCTTTCCATAGCAAAGTGTTGTGGCCATCCTAAATGGTAACCTTGGTGATGCCTCTATAGATGGGCATGAGCTTTGTGATGTCTCTCCACAAGAAGGAACCACATGCATCAGTTGCATGTGGGATTTTCGTGGTATAGTATGTGTTCCATATTAGTTCCACCCAAGGTAGATCCCAATGATTATAGAATTTGTGTAGGTACTTAAGCAGCAAGCCATCACTTTGAGTTCGGAGGTCTAAAATACCCATCCCACTGCATTCCTTTGGCTTGCAGATCATGCTCCAAGCAGCCAGAGAGTTCAATTATAGTTATAGGTGACTTGAGAGTGCATAGAGCAAAGATTGTCAACGAAGTGATCATTGAGTTGAGTAGCGAGAGTTTTGCTCCATAAGAAATCATGTTGAGAGTAGTTGTAAGGCGTCGTTCCACTTTGCATACCAATGGCATTAGATCATGAACTGAGGGCATTGTGGACCCCAAAGGCAGCCCAAGGTAAGTGAACGACATTTTGCCAGTCATGCAACTAAAGATTTGGGCGATGTTGTTACTCAGAGAATCATCACAATTGATTGGAATAAGAGTTGATTTGTGAAAATTGATTTTTAGTTCAATGGATGTAGCATAATCAGACAAGATTTGCTTGATTGTTGTTGCTTGTGTTTCACATGCAGGGAGGACCAGTATGGTGTCGTCAGCGTATTGGATAACCAGGTAGTCTTTTTGAGTGGTGCACGATAAAGGACGCTGAATTATACCTTGAGCGAAAGCATCATTAATTACTGCTTGAAGGAGGTCGACTGCCAGCACAAAAATCAATGGAGATAACGGATCACCGTGTCGCACTCAACTTATGCAATGAAATTGTCGCCCCGGTACACCATTAAGCTGAACTGAAGATTTGTCCAATGAGAGGATAACCTTGATCCAGTTTAGCCACTTATTGTTAAATCCCATGTGCTTCATTATATCTAACATGGCGTCATGTTCAATTGTGTCAAACGCCTTGGCGAAGTCAAGTTTAAGGACTATTGGTTTTTTGAAGCTTGGCATTGATAGATGTACTCGAACGCCCATGCCAGACAATCTTGGATAGATCATCCTTTCAAAAACACATATTGATTTCCATGCACTATCTTTAAGATGAGCTTTTGTAGACGATTGACAAGTAGCCTATTAATTATCTTAAGACAGTAGTTAAGTAGAGTGATGGGCCTATAGTCACTGACTGAAGTAGGTGCATTCATTTCTGGTACCAAGGTAATGAAACCCTCATTGATGCTTTCAAGGTTTAGATTTCCCTGATGGAATTGATTGCAAATCTTGTATAAGTCCTCTTTAATCACGTGAAAACAAGTTTTGAGGAAGTGACCAATAAATATGTCCGGTCCCGAGGCTCTGTCAGCAGGCATTTATTTAATAACATCATGGATTTCTTTGTGAGTGGATGGCACTATGAGTTGGTCAAGATCCTCTATCCTTTTGATAATTCTGGCTAAATCAAATTTCATTTCGTGTTGCGCAGATGAGCCAAGCCACTTTTTGAATGCTTGAAAAATAACGGACTCCTTCACCGCATGATCTTCCACACAGTAGCCATCATCAGTGGTAAGTGATGTAATATTATTTCTTCTATATCTTTCTGAGGCCATTGCTTGGAAATATTTTGGTTGCTCATCACCAAACTTGACCCAACGGATAGTGCATCTTTTCCTCCAATATTCTTTCTAATAAGCAAGGAGTCGCAGAATGTGATTTTTGAGTATTCGACAAAAGTTGGCTTCAGGTGTGGTGAGGCGCCTTTTATTTTCAAGTTCATCAAGTTCAAATAGAGCTCTCTTAGAGTTTTCAATAGCAATTGACGGTTTGGAAATACCTTTACTCCAGCTCTTAAGGTCATGCCTCAGGATTTTACTTTCGAGATAGGACAGTAGCCATGTTGGCCGAACGTACTGGTTTGGACCAAGAGTGATTAACCGTTTCCAAAAAGCCAGGATGGTGCACCCAATAAGATTCAAATCTAAAAATCTTCGACCGGGGGATGGTTGTCTCAATGCAGACAACACGTGATTGGAGACCGGCCGGCCTAGGGGCTTTACTAGGGTTTTAGGGTATGATGAAGTCCAATTAGTGCTCGTAAAAAACTAGTCAATCTATTCTAGGAGGGGGTCTACCTGCATATTACTCCAGGTATAAGCTCGACCTTTGATTGGCAGTTCCACTAGGCTCTGGGTGCGGATTAAATCATTAAATGTGATCATCTCCCCAAAAATTCCACCAGGTTTATTATGGTTATCTGGGTCACGAATGAAATTAAAATCACCCAAAAGGAGCCAATCTTCATTGAGGGGGATATTGAGGTCAAGAAGCCACTGTATGAAATCCCTGTGTTCTTCACCTTGACAAGGGCCATAAACATTCACTACGGTCCAATGCTGTGCTGATTGTGTGGATTGAAAATGGATAACCAGAGAAAAGTCCTTGGAGGCTATTATAGTGGCCATAAAAATGGAGCTGTTCCAAATCGTGGCAATTCCACCCGAAGCACCACGAGCAGGAATAAATCAAATTTATCAAAACATCGCGGGCAGCAAGACTTAATAAAGTTATTATCGAAAGTGTGCTTCTTAGTTTCCTGCAAGCATATAACAACACACCCGCTAACGGTGATGACATTAAACAGAGCAAGTTGTTTTGGTTCAGAATTTAAGCCATGCACGTTCCAACAAAGAATGTTCCAATTAACCAAAAGTACCATGGACTAAATGAAAAGAGACTTAAGCGCTGGATGAGGAGGGAAAAGTATCTTCCTTAACTTCATTGAGAGACACTTCAGAGAGCTCCACTGCAGGGATTGCACATTTAACTATACCAACTAGCTGAATCGTGGCAATGGGTGTCGTAGGTGGAACTGCAGTATTGTCCTCAAGTGCAGACGGAACCATTGAAGACTTCGCTGACGGATTGATCTGAGGTTTCACCTTAGATGCTCTTGGCTTGCTGTCAGTTATGGCAGGGACTTTGAAACCATCATATTTGTTGGACTTGGTGCTCCTACGGAGAGAAACAGAGGACATATGCATAGTCTTCTTCCCCTTCCTGTTATGAACGACTGAGGTATTTCCATGCTTCCACAGAGGTATCAACAGTGGTTGCATCCGGTGCCACAGTTTCAGTGATCATTGGAGCTTCAGGAAGCACATTATGTGGGGTTTCTGTGATTGCAAGGAGTGCATTACCAGGTGAGGTGTTGACCACAACAGAAGTATCCATCAGCTCAAGGTCTGGGTTGACAAATGAGTTTAAGTCAGGTGTGTCCTGGAGCTCTTCAAGCTGAACAGAAGAAGCAACAGATTCCCTTGTTTGCTTGGTAGTAGAGACTGTCACTATGTCATTTTCAATAGTGATCACTGCTTTAACCTGCACCCAGTCATTCCGAAGGCCAACACTAGTGCTCCAAGGACCATAAGAGGCAACCAGTGGCATGATAGTAGTTCTTAGAAAGGAGTTCAGCCTGATGAAGGAAAACCCTTGATTAACCAGCATTGAACAAACCACATTACCTTGCTTAGTCATAGAAAACTTCAGCCCTATCTGAGTGAGTGACACTGCCACTTCCAAAGTATTTCTCTAAAAAGCAGGTGGTTCCGTTGGGCTGATTGGAGTAGATGATGTGGCCATGTCAGAACTCTCTCTAGCAACCATGGAGTGAAATAAGTTCGTAGGTACCAGAACATAGGAATCAGACACTATGGCACTAGAGTCAGAACTGCCAAACATTAACATCGAGTCATTCCAAGCCATACCTGGGCTATCCTGCATGTTGTTATTGGGCACAATGCCATCCTGAACTTGGAGCCCTTCCGCAGCTAGCCAAGCTTGATAGTTATAGAGAGCAGGAGGTGGTGAAGGTGGCCATTGTCCCCAATTAGCCTGAAAACGAGTCCCATTGCCTTGGTTTTCTCCATTTGGATTGTTTGCTGCATTAGTGTTCATCTGGGCATTCTGGGAATATCCAGTTTTTTAGCTGAGCTTGATAGAGTTTCTCAGCCGTGAGCCCATCCCCGTGCAAAGGATGAGGAATGCCATCTGCCGAAAGTGGGTCAATCCCCGCTGGTGGAACCTCAGGAAGATGAGAGTTCCAGTCATTGCTACACAACATAGTGACACAAACTGTCCAGCAAGGACGTTCTCCTCCTAGCTGATGCATAACAAAAAAATTTGGGACTAAATGCAAATGAATGACTCTAACTTTGATCAGAACCAACTTTCTATCCCCCCTCGGATTGTTCCAGGTGATTAGTTCCCCAAATTTATCAACTGTTTTGTGCATGTAGTGTGAGGTCTGATAATCTTGCGGGAACCCAATATACAAAAGGCAAATCTGAGGCCCATATGTGGCCTGACACATATTGAGAGCCACATCATGAGGAATAAAAGAAATTACTGTGAGGATGTTTTCCTCATCTTCATCTAGTTCAAAAGTAGTACCCACAACAACATCTCTAGTCATCGAATCCACAAAGCCGAAAATCCCAACTCCTAAAGGATGATCATCAATCTCTATTTGGAAGTATTGGGATTCATGTAGCAAACCTTCAATGGTGTGACGCAGCGCCGCCTTGTGATGGAATAGAACGAAGTGGTTGACCTTAGCAAGGGCGAGGAAGTCATGGCAGAGCGGAGGAGTTGTGCTGACCACCATGTCATCTCTCACCTTTCGGTCCTCGGGGCCGAGCTCGATTGTCATGCCCTGCGGGAGGTAGGGCACCACATTGACCGGGAAGTTCGCCATGGGAGGGGGTGGAGCTCAGGAACGGTGGCGTTGATGGAATAGGGAACCAGGGGAGAATGCGTATCGGCACCGGTTCTACTCTCCTTGGGAACCCAAACTAACTTTGTCTTCCTTCCACCCTACCAACCAGATGATGGCACGTGTCAGGATGCACCCTTGGATGTGTATCGGACGGCTGCTGTCACTTGAGTGTCGGCAGTGGCGCAAATGGGCACAACATCATTATTAAAAGCCTGATTAATTTGATATCTCAGGGAGTCTGCTTCGATTGGATTTGTCATAATTTCCTTGCCCTTCTCTAAGGTATAACCATCATGATTATTTCCTTCCATGTGCAGAGAAGATATATGGGGATCTTTTTTTTGAATATTCGTAATTGTATCCAAAATATGAGAACCAGATTTTGGTTTCCAATACATTCTTCTCGCTGATGTATAGCAAAAATGAGGGGTGTGGCCCAGGAAGGAACAAATGTGACATCAAATGAGGCCAGGGCAGTCAAAGTATAAATGGGCCTGCGATCCACAATGGTAGCATGTTGATAAAACATAATGTTGTGGTTCACTATCAGATAATCCAGCCCTAGGGGGCCGAGAAGGGCATGCATAGGGATCAGAGGAGCACCGGTTGCAAACCTGGTTTGGACATGATTCAGCTTTGTGACCCGAAGCATTGCAAATATAGCACATATTCATTCGGTTATTAATGTAATCCGAGGATGGTACCGAAGGAATAGACCAGATTTTGGCAATGTGACTATTTGAATAACCAAATTTTCGTTGATCGTTAATGTAGAGCAGCATGAAGGGGGGTATAGAGTACCAACAATCTTGCCTGAATTTACTGCCTTGGAATTGATTGCGTGGCTTACTACACGAAGCTGGCACCTGAGTTTGAAAATCCCCTAGATGGATAGTATGTTACAATAAGTGTTGATTGGACTCCGTGTCTCGTGCTAGTGAGTGATTATTTCTCGCATGAAAACTACCAAAATGGAGATCAGTAGTAAATGCATTGCCTTGATTATTCATGGAGCTATTATTACCAGAAAAGATTTGATTGGTTGAACATGGCAAGGCACTTGCCGTCACCAGATCTTTCCGCTGACTCGCCGGTGATAGGAGAATTCCGCTGTGAACACGATGATGGATCCAATAAGCTAAATTTTGCCAATACAGAGACAGGAAGGATCCAGAGCTTCATTGCTAGAGTCAAATGAAAATGTGGGTTTAATCGCCATAGGTTTGCGTGCAGAGAGTTCAGCTAGATACGATAGAGTTGAAAATGTGGGTCTAATCGCCATAGAATGCCAACTAGAATCCTTCCAGGGAAGAACATGGCTCTCAGGACGATAGCGTTGAAAATGGCATACAAAGTCTGGCCAAATATGATCTTTTAGATGATATATGAAATGACCAACTCGATTAGAAGCCATAGAGAAATGAAACTTACGATCACCCACACATTTGGTCGACAAAACCCCAGTAGAACCTCCAATACAACACTGAAGGGCAATACCAACTGAATCTTTCGAGAGGAAAAGAGGATGAGGAGAAGAAGACCACCAAGAAAAATTCCTTGGTTCCATTGAGAGGAGAGAAGTGGACCATAGATCCAAAACGACGACGAACATGTGCTGCAATCACCTGACCTGGCTTGAAGTCCCAATGTAGAAGACCATCCATGATTCCTTTGGTTAGAAGACACCATTGCTATGGTAGAGGTGGTGATGGAGGAGGGGAGACGCCATGATCTTCGCGATTGCCAGCTCTTCGGCCATGGGTTGCCGACCGTTGTCGAAGAAGCTTTGTTCAATTTGTGTAGTGACTACCAGGAGATGGGCGTGGGCAGCCTCGACATGGTCGCGGGCAGCCTCAACATGGTCGTGGGCGGCCTCCATCAGGGCTAAGGCCGCCGCTGCGGAATGGAAAGCTGTGATGCCGCTCTCGCTAGTTGCTATCCCCGAGGGAGATGTTTCTGCCGCCACCTAAAATCAACAACGACTGTTTGGGCTGCCTTTGCCGCCTGGTCGCAAATTGTGGCCACGCTCATGCACCTTGTTAGCACGCGCATGGCGGCCGTGGCCACGCTCTCGCCGTAGTGGGCCACCGAAGTTGCCCTCACGACGCGGGTCCACGTGCCCATCTTTCACCGGCGATGATTGAACAGTCAAATGATATTTGGGGAGCGAGCTAGTGTTCGTGAGACGCCAACCGTGGACTGTAGCCGATGCACCTTCTTGCATAAGCCATAGGCGTACTATACATCGACGGTGCTCCAAGATATTTTTTTACTACATCTCACACGGTTGTTGATAATAAACTGTGTGCGATCTACTTGATTTTTCATCTTGATTTGAATTACATAATGGGGTCACAGCGGCAATGGATGGTGCTTGAATTGCTAGACCTTTTATCTGGAGTGAACATGCAACTATATGTGTATCGTAAAAGAATTGGAATTATTCAGGGTTCGTTTGAACATTTTATACATTAAATTGGTTTTCTAGCCATCTTAGGTGAACAATTCAACTTTGAACTACATGCACATGCTCCAGTGCATATAAATTGGTTGAAACATCAAATATGTGTCCTTGGGTGCACGCTTAGGTCCCATGCAAAAAATGGGAATGAATTTCAAACACCAGGGCACCATTGATTGCCGGCAAAATATTGAGATGCCTGGTTTTTAAATTCTATTAAATCAAAAACTCGTCTGAAATTCATGAAACTTGGCATGCTATCATGGAGCGGCATCAACATGTCATGGTAAAAAAATTGCCCATTTGGGGCAGGTTTAGGTATATGCTTCTCACAAACCGGAGCTTCTCACAACAAGCATGATGGTTTTCGGTAGGGAACGTCCCACCTTTGGGGACGAAACGATATCCATCTCCTCTTATTTCTTTCAATTTTTTTCTCATGTCAACATAGAACAACAGGAGTGTTGTGTGAGTTTTTGTGATTTTTCGGGGTTCGTTTGGACATTTTTACGCATTAACTGGATTTTCAATGCATTTTATGTGCATAATTCAAATTTGAACTACATGCACATGCTCCAGTGCATATAAATTGGTTGAAAGATCAAATATGTGTCCTTGGGTGAATGCTTAGGTCCCATTCAAGAAATGCGAATGAATTTCAAACACCGGGGCACCGTTGATTGTGGCAAAACATTGAGATGCCTGGTTTTTAAATTCTAGTAAATCTAAAACTCGTCTAAAATTCATGAAACTTGGAATGCTATAATGGAGCAGCATCAACATGCCGTGGTACAAATTTTGTCCCATTTGGGGCAGGTTTGGCATATGCTTCTCACAAACCGGAGCTTCTCACAACAAGCATGATGGTTTTCGGTAGGGAATGTCCCACCTTTGGGGACGAAATGATATCCATTGCCTCTTATTGCTTTCATTTTTTTCTTCTGTCAACATAGAACAACAGGAGTGTTGTGTGATTTTTTGTGATTTTTAGGGGTTCGTTTGGACATTTTTTATGCATTAACCGAGTTTTCAATGCATTTATGTGCATAATTCAAATTTGAACTACGTGCACATGCTCCAGTGCATATAAATTGGTTGAAAAATCAAATATGTGTCCTTGGGTGCAGGCTAAGGTCCCATGCAAGAAATGGGAATGAATTTCAAACACTAGGGCACCGTTGATTGCCGGCAAAACATTGAGATGCCTGATTTTTAAATTCTAGCAAATCCAAAATTCTTCTGAAATTCATGAAACTTGGCATGCTATCATGGAGCGGCATCAACATGCTGTGGTACAAATTTTGTCCCATTTGGTGCAGGTTTGGTTTATGCTTCTCACAAACCGGAGCTTCTCACAACAAGCATGATGGTTTTTGGTAGGGAACGTCCCACCTTTGGGAACGAAACGATATCCATTGCCACTTATTGCTTTCAATTTTTTTCTCATGTCAACATAGAACAACAGGAGTGTTGTGTGAATTTTTGTGATTTTGCGGGGTTCGTTTGGACATTTTTATGCATTAACTGAGCTTTCAATGCATTTATGTGCATAATTCAAATTTTAACTACATGCACATGCTCTAGCGCATATAAATTGGTTGCAAAATCAAATATGTGTCCTTGGGTGCATGCCTAGGTCCCATGCAAGAAATGGGAATGAATTTCAAACACTGGGGCCCCGTTGATTGCCGGCAAAACATTGAGATGCCTGGTTTTTAAATTCCAGTAAATCCAGAACTCGTCCGAAATTCATGAAACTTGGCATGCTATCATGGAGCGGCATCAACATGTCGTGGTACAAATTTTGTCCCATTTGGGGCAGGTTTGGGTATATGCTTCTCAAAAATCGGAGCTTCTCACAACAAGCATGCTGGTTTTCGATAGGGAACGTCCCACCTTTGGAGACGAAATGATATCCATTGCCTCTTATTGCTTTCAATTTTTTTTTCTCATGTCAACATAGAACAACAGGAGTGTTGTGTGAATTTTTGTGATTTTGCGGGGTTCATTTGGACATTTTTATGCACTAACTGAGCTTTCAATGCATTTATGTGCATAATTCAAATTTTAACTACATGCACATGCTCTAGTGCATATAAATTGGTTGAAAAATCAAATATGTGTCCTTGGGTGCATGCCTAGGTCCCATGCAAGAAATGGGAATGAATTTCAAACACTGGGGCCCCATTGATTGCCGGCAAAACATTGAGATGCCTGGTTTTTAAAATCTAGTAAATCCAAAACTCGTCTGAAATTCATGAAACATGGCATGCTATCATGGAGTGGCATCAACATGACGTGGTACAAATTTTGTCCCATTTGGGGCAGGCCTGGGTATATGCTTCTGACAAACCAGAGCTTCTCACCACAAGCATGATGGTTTTCGGTAGGGAACGTCCCACCTTTGGGGACGAAACAATATCCATTGCCTCTTATTGCTTTCAATTTTTTTTCTCGTGTCAACATAGAACAATAGGAGTGTTGTGTGAATTTTTGTGATTTTTCGGGGTTCGTTTGGACATTTTTATGCATTAACTGAGTTTTCAATGCATTTATGTGCATAATTTAAATTTGAAGTACATGCACATGCTCCAGTGCATTTAAATTGGTTAAAAAATCAAATATGTGTCCTTTGGTGCATGCTTAGGTCCCATGCAAGAAAATGGGAATGAATTTCAAACACCAGGGAACCATTGTTTGCCGGCAAAATATTGAGATGCCTGCTTTTTAAATTCTAGTAAATCCAAAATTCTGTTAACCATTCACGTGACACCACATGTCTAGGTTTTAATGGCTATAGGAGGTGTCGTGCGGACAGGTGCTTGACCTTCACTGAACGGGAGGCGTGCGAGCACCATCCAGTGCGCAGGCTAACCGAGAGGCGTGCAAGTTGTCCTTGAGGTTGCAGGCTCACGGGGAAGCATGTGAGCTGTATGTTGCACAAGCTCACTGGGAACGAGCCCTTTGACTTCCATGGCCGCCCGCCTTTCTCGCATCCTCTACACTAATGGCACCCAAGCTGCAGTTTAATTAGCTTTTTAAATATAAAACACTCATCGCAAACGTTTTAGTTAGAACACACGTATGCAAACTGACATCTTCCCCACGAAGCCAAGAAAAAATGTGCCGAGCATGATTTCTATAGCTCTTGATCGCAAACGTTTTAGATAGAACACCAGTATGCGAAGTGAGAGCAGTGCATGATTTGTGCATCCCTTCAACGCAAACGGTTGTTTTGGATGACCCGTGTGCAACCACGTACAAACAGTTTGGTAAGATTTGTCAATCCTTGTAACACTGTGATTTGTCAAAATATGAATCTCAAAATCATTAGCAGTATCTAACTTTTGCAACTAAAATTCAGTAATTAAGCATAGATTTCATTCATAGATTAAGCAGTCGTTCTTAATTTGTACAAACAGTTCAACTCGACAGCTGAACCGACCAAACTTTTCCCCAATTGTTGGCAACCACGTACTGAAATAGCTAGTTCAACTATATATATACTAGCTAATTTTAAGTATGTTGTACAGGTCCACCACATCTATAGTCAGATGAACTGAATGAAATAGCCCCTAAATACTACTACTACTGCAGAGGGGCTTTCTACAACTCCCGGCTGCCTCTCCTCTGCCGAGCGTGCTTAGTAAGAGGCGGAGGAGGAGGAGGAGCCTACCGACGAGCTTGACAACCGCAATGCAGTGCCTACCGCTAATACAGCATCAGCGACGCTCACCTCGAATGCGGTGGTTCTCCTCGTAGATCTCCTGATTCCTTGCCTCTGAGGCGGCGTGTTCCGCGGCCACTGTGGTAGTAAGGCTCTTTGCATGCTTGACGAGGCGCTCCTCCTCCTCTCGCAGGAACTCGGTGTAATGCGCAAGGTCGCTGTCGCACATGTGGGCATCCACCTCCGCCTCCCGCCTTCGGGCGGCGGTGGCGGAGCGGGTGATGACCCCGGCGGTCGATGATGAGTTGGCGGCCACGGCGACCGACGACGGGGTGGCAGCCACGACCACCACCTCCTGCCTTCGGGCCGTGGTGGCAGAGCGGGTGATGGCCACAGCGGCCGGCAGTGGGGTGGTGGCCACAACGGCCATCTCCCGTCTTGGGTTGCGGCGATGGAGCGGGCGATGGCCCTAGCTTTCGATGGTGGTTTGGCGGCAACAGCGGCCGGCAATAGCAGCCGACGGGCATCGACGATGGACCGTGTGGTGGGTGTTCGACACACACCCAACAGGGATGCCACGAGCACTACACTACGCTGGGGACTACGCCGCCGCCGCGGTGTAGCCTCCCAGCTGGAGCTATCCTCTAATGACGGCGAGTGGCTGACCGACGACGACGAACCAGTGCCATTGGCGATTGTTGGAGAAGCAGACGAGATAAGATACAGGGATGGAGGGGAATATGCGAGGCAGGACTTGCCAGACATGAGGGTTTTTATAGCAGGCCGGTAAGCATAGGGATTTTGGGGGATTTCACCGAGTCGGGCGGGAAGCTTGCGTGGGAACCTGCGAGGTTGCACGGGAACGGGCTCACCGATGATTCATTGGTGCCACCATTTGGCAAAAGATGCCCCCACGCGCTGCGCAAGCTTGCGCTGTAAGCCATCTGCGGCAGCGGGGTGACAAGATGTGCGAGAGGAGGGCGAAAGGACTTGTACACATACGGTTAATAAAAAAACGTTTGCAAATTAATTACCTACTATGCCACCGTCCTAGTTTACATTATATAATTTTTAAAACATGCATTAACATTTTGTTGGTTAAATTTGAGGGCAAAGTATGGCATGGAATACAAAGGAGACTATAGTCTAGATGGAGGTGGTACCACACGACCGCTCTCTACGCAGCGACGTAACTGTCGGCCGGCTTGTAGGCGACCATTTCCTGCTAGTTCAACTGCTCTATGCATGTGGTTGCTTTCGGTTAAGGCGGCCTTGGCGTGCTCTGCTCGCGTCACGCCGCGTGCGCTCCGCTCTCACATCTCTCCGGTTGCTCGGCGCACGATCACGCACGTTCATTTGCAAGCCGTTGCGCCGGGCGCGGCGCGACGATGCAGTTACCCGCTGCAAAAACTGCCATGCGGACGTGCCGAGAATCCACGCCGCCCGACCCACTTTTATTCCTACAGACATTTACCTTCATCTCTCATCTTACACAACACAATAAGCACACCCATGAGGACACATACAGAGAGGACATCCAGCGGTTCCAATGGTGCTCCTCGTGGCTCCAATGGCACTCCCAGCGGTCGACGATGACAACGGCGGGCTGTTCACCACCCATCACGTAGTGGACACCCACGTGAGGGGGAAGGCCCTCTCAGTGGTGTACATGAATGATCCGGACTCGGTGGAGAGCTCCATCCAAACTACGGAGCAGTTCCTTGCCGAGGACAAGTACCGAGTGGTCGGCTTCGACCTCGAGTACACCATGGGTCGTGCCGGGCATGATCATAAGGTTGCCGTCGCCCAGTTGTGTGTGTGACATGACGTCCTCCTCTACCACTTCCACCTTGCACAAGGCCTTGCGAGCGTTTCTCCAGGTTTGTCAAGAGCTCCAACTACAGTTTCGCTACAATGGACACCACCAACTATCTAAAAGTGCTCAAGGTTTTGGACTTGAAATGCCCGAATCTTGTCAACATCTAGCACCACTACAAGGTCTAGGGTAGCGACCAAAAGGAAACTGAACTCCCTGGTTGACCTCGCCTCGGCCATCATCGACCCCTACTATGCGAAGATGAAGCAAGAGAGCAATAAGGACAAGAACGCCTGGCACAGTGTGTGGCATAAGAGACTGGATGAACAACATGTCAAGTATGCGGCATGGACACGTACACAAGCTACGAGATGTACAGGCGGATCATTGACATGAGGAACTGTCTTCTTCCTAACACAGACGATGGATCGAGCCACATAGCAATGGCGGGAGTGTCACAAGAAGTAGATGACTAGATAATTGTTTCTACTTTAGAATGCATGCAATTGTTTATTGAGGTGTGTGTGAATGATCTGTATAGTCACTTATGTAATTGGATGTTTATTTCAGTTATATATATATATATACATGTTATTCTACTATATATAGAGCAATTCACACGGCTTATTAGCAGAAATCGTCTGTGTTACTATTGGTCTTCGCACACATTTCAGATTACGGACCTGTTTGCCGCGTATCACACACATCTTGTTCAGTTGAACTGTTTCCATTGTGTTGCCTAATCACACACAGTTCATTCGAGTGAACCGTATGCTGTGTATCGCACACGCCTTCATCTGGCTGCCCGTTTCTTTTTGCCTCCTCATCCCAAACAGTTAATTGAGTTGAACCGTATGCCCTGCATCATACACGCAACTAAATTCTGAACCGTGTTTGATGCATCTGTCATCGCAAATGTTTTGCACCTTTTTGACAGTTTTTTACACCACCGTTTGCAATTATGGCATCGCACACAGTTTCGCCGAAGGGTCTCTGATTGTAGTGTCGCGTTTGGACCATCCTGCAGTAGTTTTCATCTTTGGATTTAACCGTCGCTGGTGATCGACAACTGGTTTAGCATGAGGCTCCATATTAATTTTATGCTGACATAGAGTAGGACTAATGCCCTTAAGATCATCAAGAGTATATCCAATAACAACACCATGCTTCCTTAAAGTTTTCAATAGTCTCTTTTCTTCATGCTCTCAAAGGTTAGTACTAATAATAACAGGATATATCTTCTTTTCATCAAGATGGGCATATTTCAGAGATAATTGTGTAAGATTGAATACATGATCACTCTTGGGTGGTAGAGGATCTCCAAGAGTCTCAACAGGCAAATTGTGTTTCATGTTTCAAAACAAGCATTTGTTTAAATAATACCTTATCTATTTCATTTCTTTCATTCATAAACATATCATTTTCATGGTTTAGCAAATATTATTCTAAAGGATTAGTAGGAGGCACGACAATAGAAGCCAGACCAATAATTTCACCTTTACTAGGCAATTCTTTAACATGAGGTTTTCTACGGAATTTGGAGAAATTAAACTCATGAGACACATCCCCAAAACTTACACTAACAATTTCTTTCTCACAATCGATCTTGGCATTAACGGTGTTCAAGAAAGGTCTACCAAATATAATGGGACAAAAATCATCTTATGGGGAACCTAAAATTAGGAAATCAGTAGGGTATTTTATTTTCCCACACAAGATTTCAACATCTCTAACAATCCCTAGAGGTGTAATAGTGTCTCTATTAGCAAGCTAAATAGTAACATCAATATCTTCTATTTCAGCAGGTGCAATATCATTCATAATTTCTTGATGTAAAGTAAACGGGATAGCACTCACACTAGCACACAAATCACATAAGCCATGCTAACAATGATCTCCAAGTTTAACATAGACAATAGGCACGCCTACGACAGTTCTATGTTTATCTTTTTCATCGAGTTTAGCAATTCTAGTAGCTTCATCATAGAAATAAATAACATGCCCATCAACATTATCAACCAAGAGATCTTTAACCATAGCAACATTAGGTTCAAATTTAATTTGTTCAGGGGGTGTAGGTGTTCTAGTATAACTCTTGCAAACCATAGCTGAAGCTTTAGCTTGTTCTTTTATCCTAACAGGAAAAGGTGGTTTCTCAATGTAAGCAGTAGGAATAACTAGATCAACATTATAAGTGATAGCTTCTTCTTCAACTTTAATGGGTTCTACTATCTTTACTTTAATGGGAGGATGATATTTAAACCACTTCTCCTTAAGGAGATCAACATGAGTAGCAAATGATTCACAAAAAGAAGATACTATCTCATAGTCAAGTCCACATTTGCTGCTAAATTCACGAAAGGCATCGATATCCATAAAAGATTTAACACAATCGAACTCAAGGTTTATACCTGACTCCTTACCTTCGCCAAGCTCCCAATCTTTGGAGTTACGTTTAATTCTTTCCAAAAGATCCCATATGAATTCAATAGTATTCTTCATAAAAGAACCAGTACAAGAAGTATCTAGCATGGATTGATCATTACGAGAAAGCCGAGCATAAAAATATGAATAATAATTTCTCTTGAGAGCTCATGATTGGGGCATGAATATAACATTAACTTAAGCCTCCCCCAAGCTTGAGCGATACTTTCTCCTTCATGATATATATATATAGTAGCACTATTCTTATCGCAGGGTCAAAATAGTTATTCGGATCACAACGCCCCTATATAAGGCCTGATGAGATCATCCACAACTTCCGAACCGGATGCGATAAAGAAAGAAAAACGCAGCCCACCTTCTTCACCCGTGCTCTATCCCACCCCGATTCCACCTTCCCCTACACACAACCACCCGCAGCCATGGCCGCCCCTGCCTCTGCCTCGCCCCTGCCCCGCCCCCATATCCGACCTCCGCACTGCCTCAGCCCCCGGACCTGGCCTCCGGGCTATCTCCGCCCCTGGATCCGGTCACCGGGCCTCCTCATTCTCCTGGATCCACCCGGCACCGATCCCGCCACCGGCATCGACCACCAAGCGTCGGCGCGTGGCCCCGCCGTCTACCTTTGGTACGCCGCAGACCCTTCCCTGCCACCTAGGCTGCCCCAACCTCGCCCAGCTTCTCTTCCAGCGATGGCAGCCTCGTCAGCAAAGGAGCCCACCATGGCCATGCGAGACGGCGACCTCCCCGACCTCCCGCGAGCGCTCCATCCCCCTCGCCTCCCGACCAACCACTGCCTCCCAATCCCTTCGGCCGACCTGTAGATGGGGGAGGTCTCGACTGCAGCTAGGAGGAGTCCCGACCTGCACCTGGTCGCACGCGCCACTGCCACTGAGGTCCACCAGCTACAGCCGGCTCGGCGGCAACCACCCCCCGCCATCGCCCCATTCCGGCTCTCTGGCCGCCGGCGTCCATCTCCGCGCAGCCACCGAGTCCCGGCAGCCAACAAGCTGTCTGGCGGCCATGGATCTTTGCCGAACACAAAAGAAGGCCCATCCCCACCATGCCTCTCCTCTTGTCGCGGCAGGCTCCTGCGCGCCGCAGTTCATGATGCCCTGGTCGAGGTGCTCAAGGGTTATCTCCATGTTGGGATTGCAACGGCACACCACGAGCTATGAGTAGTCCAGACCCACCTATGCTACTGTTGTTGTTGGTCCTCAAGTTGGATGTGCCCAAAACAAACGAGGAGCAGTAGTAGTAGCAGGTACTAGAGGAGATCAAAGTGTGTGATGTGGCGAGGAGTGTTGTTAGCAAAATTTCCGTTGACCTTCTCTAGTTGCGTCCTCGTTACTGCGCCCCACGTCCTGTGGCCACTGCTCGACGTCGCCCCCTTCCGCACAACGTGCAAGGACTTCTCCAAAATCTGCCCCAGGGTCGTGGCGTGGACTACTCCCTTCTCTCGGCCGCCCTTGCCATTAGCGGAGGCCGCTGCCTCGATTTCTATGACGAAACACCCTGAATCTTGCAGCTCTCCTCTGCAGCCATCGCCGGTTGCCGCCATCGCCGGGTTGATTGAACTGTAGTGCACGGGAGAATTGAACCGCCGACGAGGCTCGCGTCAAATCCTCCCAGTGACCTCTGCCCACAGCTGCTGCTGCTACAGCGACCTGCTCCCTCTCCAAGCCCTAAACTGTCCAATTTTTTTTGTGATGCTAGTTCTTTTATGAACAAGGTAAGTGAGCTAGTCACATGAATTCTTTTGATTTGGGGCTAATTACTGGATGTTGGAAAAAGCAAAAGTATAGAACATGTGTTGTTAGTTCAGAAGACTGTCGTGTTGTCTCATTGAATTGTTTCATGGTGAAGTGAATGAGATCCTGCTCGAGTATGTATTTTCTTCCAACAAGTTGCTTCCCCCGTTCACTTCCGCGAGTGGCTTATTCTGGCACTGAAGCCAACACTAGTGACTCTCTTTCAAAGGATAAAGCTCTCTGCTAAATTTTCTTGTATACTAGCTGCCTCTTATATACATCAGATGGCATGAGTGGATATCTTTTGTGTTCAGAGACCCCATCTTGTGCTCTGTATCATTGGCAAAATATGCGATGAATTGTTGTTGCTCCCTGTGTATTTTTGATTCCAAACATCTAGTCGTACTTAGCAAAAATATGTATATGCCCAAGCTCTAATGTTTTACAAAGTTGAGGGAAAACGGAACCATGGAAGTATAATGTTTAAGGTTTTTAAAAATTCAATAAGAAAATAAAACCAAGAAGGTCAAATTGAAATAATAGAGCAGTTCTATTTTTTATATAAAAATAGTTTTATTCCATTTCTAGCAAGACCCCAAGAAGTTCAAAAAAATAACTAGAAGTTCAAATTTAAATAACATAGCTGTTCAATGTTTATTACTACACTAGCACAAATGCCCGTGCGTTGCAACGGGAGAAAAAAATAGTGCAGATTTAAGTTTAGTTAGAATTGTATGTGCAAAGTACATTCACAACTCTTCTTATATTTAGTCTTTACCAAGACCCATAAACATGTGTTTGCATGGTAGAAAATTTTCAAGCTGGTGTGCAAAGGGTGTTTCCGGCTGCTTTGATGCTGGCTAATCGTTCTTCTTCTTCAGGTAGACTCTTGATCGCAAGCGCGGCTGTAGTCTTATGAAATGGTCCCGGATGATGGTGGATCCCCTGGTTGTGTTCTTTGTCCTTAGATCATGTTGTTCACTGAGGTTTGATGCCCGCTGAGAGGTGCTATGTATTCCTAGTGGCTTTTGTAGTTGCACGGAGTCTGTGCCACCCTCGAGACGTTTTTTGAAATTACATGGGCCTGGCCCAAAAATAAGGTGATGCAGCACCTAGAATAGCCTCTGGACGAAATTTATGAAGTGGCATCTTGTATATTTCGTCCAAGGATTCATGCACTCATTATGGTGGCTTCAAAGTCCTGGAATCATCACTTGTAACTCTGTTCTTGTTCCCCTTGCGCATGCCATCATCTCCATGCTTGAACTTGCTCCAAGGTTCATCTTTCTTGTCCAAGCTAGGCCCTTCATTTGTAAGCAAAACAAATGTATCCAATTTAGGCGGCATCATATTCTCATGAACATTAGAATCGTTACTAAGAAACGAAAGTACCTGATAATTCAATTGGCGTGCGCGAGCTCTAGTAATTGGTCCATTATGTATAGCAGCAGGGGCTGTGGGTGTAACAATGGTATTGATGTCCTCATCATGACTTGAGAATTTATTGTCATATTGCTTTGCATGGTCGTAAGATAGCTAGTATGATGTTTTCATGGCTTGTCCGGCTTTTGATGTCATTGCTCGCTAGATCATTGCACATCCCGGTACACCACCGGAGGCATTCATATAGAGTCATATTTTGTTCTAGTATCGAGTTGTAAGTAAATAAAAGTGTGATGATCATCATTATTAGAACATTGTCCCATGTGAGGTTATCAAAATAAAAGTGGCCAAATAAGCCCCCCCCCCAAAAAAGAGAGAGAGAGGCTAAAGAGGCCTAAAAAAGAAAAAATAGAAAAATAGAGAAAAAAATAAAAAAAATGAGAGAAAAGAAAGAAGGGACAATGTTACTATCCTTTTACCACACTTGTGGTTCAAAGTAGAACCATATTCTTCATATAGAGAATCTTGAGTTATCACTTTCATATACTAGTGGGAATTTTCATTATAGAACTTGGCTTGTATATTCGGATGATGGGCTTCCTCAAATGCCCGAGGTCTTCATGAGCAAGCAAGTTAGATGCACACCCACTTAGTTTCCAGTTTGAGCTTTCATACACTTATAGCTCTTAGTGCATCCGTTGCATGGCAATCCCTACTCCTCGCATTGACATCAAATGATGGGCGTCTCCATAGCCCGTTGATTAGCCGCGTTAATGTGAGACTTTCTCCCTTTTGTCTTCGCCACACAACCTCCATCATCATATTCTATTCCACCTATAGTGCTATATCCATGGCTCATGCTCATGTATTGCGTGAAAGTTGAAAAGGTTTGAGAACGTCAAAAGTATGAAACAATTGCTAGGCTTGTCATCGGGGTTGTGCATAATTTTAATATTTTGTGTGGTGAAGATGGAGCATAGCCAGACCATATGATTTTGTATGGATAACTTTTTTTGTCCATGTTATTTTGAAAAGACATGATTGCTTTATTAGTATTCTTCAAGTATTATTGTCTTAATGTCAAATGATAGACTATTGCTTTGAATCAGTCGTTTATTAATATTCATGCCATGATTAGATTACATGATCAAGATTATGCTAGGTAGCATTCCAAATCAGAAATTATCTTTTTTATCATTTACCTACTTGAGGACGAGAAGGAATTAAGCTTGGGGATGCTGATACGTCTCCGTCGTATGTATAATTCTTTATTGTTCCATGCCAATATTATACAACTTTCATATACTTTTGGCAACTTTTTATACTAATTTTGGGACTAACATATTGATCCAGTGCCTAGTGCCAGTTCCTGTTTGTTGCATGTTTTTTGTTTCGCATAAAATCCATATCAAACGGAGTCCAAACGGGATAAAAACTAACCGAGATTTTTTTGGAATATATGTGTTTTTTGGGAAGAAGAATCAACGCGAGACGATGCCTGAGGGGACCACGAGGCAGGGGGCGTGCCCTAGGCCCTCTGGACACCCCTTAAAGCGGTTGGTGCCCTTCTTTCGCCACAAGAAAGCAAATATCAGGATATAAATCGTGTTAAAATTTCAGCCAAATCGGAGTTACAGATCTCTGGGAATATAAGAAATGGTGAAAGGCCAGAATCAGAAACGCAGAAACAGAGAGAGACAGAGAGACAGATCCTATCTCGGAGGGGCTCTCGCCCCTCTGCCGCCATGGAGGCTATGGACCAGAGGGTAAACCCTTCTCCCATCTAGGGAGAAGGTTAAGGAAGAAGAAGAAGGGGGCTCTCTCCCCCTCTCTCCTGGTGGCGCCAGAACGCCATTGGGGCCATCATCGTGTGACTGCGATCTACACCAACACCTCCGTCATCTTCACCAACATCTTCATCACCTTCCCCCATCTATCTACAGCGGTCCACTCTCCCGCAACCCCCTGTACCCTCTACTTGAACTTGGTGCTTTATGCTTCATATTATTATTATCCAATGATGTGTTGCCATCCTAAGATGTCTGAGTAGATTTTCGTTGTCCTATCAGTAATTGGGGAATTGCTATGATTGGTATAATTTGCTTGTAGTTATGTTGTTGTCCTTTGGTGCCCATCATATGATCGTGCGCATGGATCACACCATAGGGTCAGTTGTATGTTGACAGGACTATGTATTGGAGGGCAAGAGTGACAGAAGCTTCAACCTAGCATGGAAATTGATGCATACGGGATTGAAGGGGGACCAATATATCTTAACACTATGGTTGGGTTTTACCTTAATGAACATTAGTAGTTGCGGATGCTTGCTAATAGTTTCAATCATAAGTGCATAGAATTCCAAGTCAGGGATGACATGCTAGCAGTGGCCTCTCCCACATAAAACTTGTTATCGGTCTACTAATGTAGTCAATTGCTTAGGGACAATTTTGCAACTCCTACCACCACTTTTCCACACTCGCTATACTAACTTTATTGCTTCTCTACCTAAAACATCCCCTAGTTTTTATTTACGTGCTCTTTATTATCTTGCAAACCTGTCCAACAACACCTACAAAGTACTTCTAGTTTCATACTTGTTCTAGGTAAAGCGAACATTAAGCGTGCGTAGAGTTGTATCGGTGGTCGATAGAACTTGAGGGAATATTTGTTCTACCTTTACCTCCTTGTTGGGTTCGACACTCTTACTTATCGGAAGAGGCTACAATTGATCCCCTATACTTGTGGAAGAGATTGAGAAATATGAATGTGTATGTTGGTGCTCTGTTGTGTTTGCTACTTTTACAACATCAGTGCTGCCATTCCTTTGTTTAATGAAAACATGAATGTGTATTTTCTGACTCAAACACAAAAATTCATAGAAGTTCAATATAAAAGCCACTAGAAGTTCAAACACTAAAAATCCAACAAAAATCATAAATTGAAAGATACTTATCAAAACAAAGAGGTTCAAAAAATGTACTTTAATTTTTATTGCAAAACATATTTTTCATGTTTCTAAAAAATCCAAGAAAGGTCAAATTAAATAACATAACATTTCAAAAAAGTTTATAAAAATATGAAGTTTCCCCAATTCTAAAATAAATTTAAATTCACATTGAAGTTCATGTATAAAAAAGTTGAAGTTCACATATAGTACCAAGGTGCATTTCTGAAAAAGATGTAAGAATAAATTTATTTGTTTTCTAAGAATAAAAGCAAGAAGTCCAAATTTCAAAAATAGAAAATTTCACTATTTATAAAAACTCACATTTTCTTGGTACTAAAAGAAATAAAATTAAGAACTTCAAATCTTCACATTTCCAAAAAGCACACAAAAGAAGTTGAAAAAAAGTTAGAGCGGTTTTGATGTCTATAAAAAACTCGGATTTTTTCGTTACTAAGGTGAAATAGGGAGAAGTTCAAATTGACAACAGACGGAAGTTTATGTACTGCATGGTGTGTCATTGGTATGAGAAAATATAAGTAAAAAGGTGAAGTCCAACTTTTTTGTTGCTAGAAGTTCAAGTGCACAGACCGGGAAAAGTTCAAAAAGTTCCTCCTCTTCAACAAGTTTCCTCAACGGAAGCTCAAATTAAAATAACAAAAAAATAGTTTAGAAAAATTAATTAGAAAAATAATGTGGAGGGTGTCCAATATTTATGACAAAACTGAGATCGTTTGATTCTAAAAGAAATAAACCAAGAAGTCCAAATTATAAAAAAAGAGAAGTTCAATATTTATAAAAAAACATAGGTTTTCTTCATGACTTTTTTTGACCATAAAACAGTAAGGCAAAAGCCTCACTGTAGATCTTTTTCATATAAATAAGGAGTAACATAGTCTTTACAATGTATGTTGGGGAGACAACCAGGGCAGATTATTGAAAAGTATAAAAGAGTGAAAGAAAATGATTAAATGTTATCAATCCAAGATGACATGCCTTCCTTTAGACTAGGTTTTGTTCATTACTAAAGAATAAATTTAAAGAAGTTCAAATTAAAATAAAAGGAGTAGTTGATGTTTATGGAAAACTCAATTTTTTCCATTTCTAGGAAAAATAAAAGTACGAGGTTCAATTTTAAAAAAATGTTTGATGCTTATTTGAAAACATATTTTTTCTAAGAATGAGACTAAGAAGTTCAATTTGAAATAATAGAGAAGTTCGAAGTATATAAAAAAACTCAGATTTGTTGCAAAAATTTCATGTGCACCTCCGTGCACGGTTCAAAATTTATATTGAGGGTCATTCGACCTCCAATTACATGTTTTAAAATGGCAAAAAATGACGATCGACCTTCAATTTTGTGTAATACAACATATACACAAAAATGTGACAGAAATTCATTGTGAAAACAGCGAGAAGTTCTAGTATGGCAAGGAATGAATTTCAGGTGAGAAATAAAACTATAGAAAAGTAAAAGCTTAAAAGTTTTGTTGACAGAAGTTCAAGTGCTCTGTCCGGGAAAGTTCAAAAATTCTTGCGAGAGAGGTTCACCTTGTATTTCCATGTTCAAAAACACAAAAAAGAATTTTTTTTGTGTGTGTTAAAATAATTCTCTCAATCCACGAAGAAGTTCAGTTATTATTTGGGAGCGATTTGATTTCAAAGAGAAAATAAAAATTCAAATTATAAAAATGGAAAAAGTTTATGTACTACATGCTGTGTGTTTCATATGAGAAAAATGAGTTAAAAGCCAAGGCCCAATTTTGTTGTTGTTATAAGTTCAAGTACTCGGTTGGAGAAAGTTAAAAAAATTATTGTGAGAGAGGTTTGTACAAAAGGAATATCATTTGTGTAACACTGACGAAGGGATGAGAAAATTACAAACGAAAAATACGTCACAGAAGTTCAACGTGAAAACAGCAGGAAGTTCAACTACTACACTGAATGAATTTTAGATGAAAAACTTTTAAAATTGCCGCATGTATGAAAAAACGATCAACACGGGAAAGTTGCGTGTTTACATCAGCTTTCCACCGGTATATCACTTGCTTAATTCTGGTGAGTGTTCCTGTCAGTGGTTGGAGAGCTGCGAGCAGAAAAAGCACGTGAAAAACTGAGTGAAGTTGAAGTAAACATGCCGAGAAGCTCAAGTTCTTCACGTGGTGCATTTTTGAAGAATCTGTATTGCGATAAAGGTAGAACGAATGATTCTGCCGTTTTCGAAATAACTTGAAAACGGCTAGGAATCAGAGAAAACCATCAACATGAGAAAGTTTCGCATTTTCCGTAGCTTTTCAATGGTATATAATTTGCCCCATTCCGATAAAATTTGTAAAAATTACAACGAAAATAAGTTTTTTTATCCATTTTCAAAATTGACATAAAACCATAATGAATTGGGAGAAATAATATATACCAAAAAGTTTCGTATTTCCTCAATCTTTCCAATGCCATATCATTTGCTGCATCCAGACGTATGGTTAAAAAATTAGCTAGAAAATACGAACTCGGTGGAACTTGTCCCGTTTTCTAAATTACTTTTAAACCATTCAAAATTAGAAAAAACTTTCAACAAGAGAAAGTAGCGCATTTTCGTACGCCATATCATTTTCCTCAATTGGATTAGACGTTTAGAAATGACATCGAAAATACGAACTCGGCTGTTCCTTTTGTCAAATTTTACGATTTTCCAAATTACTCTTTAACCATAAGGAATTAGAGAAAACTTTCAACATGTGGAAGGAGCGGTTTTACAGCAGCTTTCCAATGCCATATTATTTGCCTCATTCCGATAAACGGTTTAGAAATGCGATTGAAAATACGATTCACATTTTTTATGAAGAAAAAACGGTTTTCAAAATTGCTCTTAAACCGCTTACATTTTGCCAAAAATTCAACTTGGGTCACGATACTAGTGTCCATAGCTTTCCAATGGTATATCACAAGCCCCATTTGGACAATGTTGGCAAAAGTTCAACCTAGCACCGGGAGAAGTTCAGGTCGAACAACTCAGGTAGTAAAATTGCAAAAAAAAACAAATTTCATCACAACCCGAGAGCAAAATCCGCCAACGAGCGAGATTTCTATTTTAAACGGGTACATAGTTGCTAAAAAAATTTCTGGATTACACTAACATCATATAGAACACAACTAACTAGAATAATTCACGCGAGGAGACACGGTTGCGAAGATAGCCCCAAGGTCGGGTTCATACAAAGGAAAGTTCAGGCGCGTTACTCAGGAAGTTCAGGTTGTGATCAGAATATTATTCTGATCCCGTGATCAGAATAGTGTTTATGTATGTAACATTCCACATAGATTGAATAATCCACAAACTTCATCCACATAGATTAGATGCATACCAGGATGTAACATTCCATCTCTTGCATAAGGATTAGCTAGCAGTTTCTCTATCATACCCGAAGGAATTTCATAATAAATATTTTCAGTAGGTGCGGTAGGTTGAGGAGCAACTTTTTGCTCTTCCAGTCAAGCTGAAGATACCCCGAACAAACCCCTCAAAGGATGATTTTCCATAGTGACAAGTGACAGTTAATTTTAGCACGTAGTATAAAATGTTCCTTACCAAATTCCACTCACCGAAGGGGCTTTACTCCCCGGCAACGGCGCTAGAAAAGAGTCTTTATGACCCACAAGTATAGGGGATCAATCGTAGTCCTTTCGATAAGTCAGAGTGTCGAACCCAACGAGGAGCAGAAGGAAATGACAAGCGGTTTTCAGCAAGGTATTTTCTGCAGGCACTGAAATATCGGTAATAGATAGTTTTGTGATAAGATAATTCATAATGGGTAACAAGTAACAAGTGTAGAAAAAGGTGCAGCAAGATGGCCCAAATACTTTTTATAGCAAAGGATAAGCCTGGGCGAACTCTTATATAAAGCAAAGCGCTCCCGAGGACATATGAGAATTAGTGTCAGGTTAGTTTTCATCAAGCTCAGATGATTCACGTTCGTTACTTTGAAAATTTGATATGTGGGTGGACCGGTGCTTGGGTGTTGTCCTTACATGGACAAGCCTCCCACTTATTATTAACCCCTATCACAAGCATCCACAACTACAAAAGAAGAACTAAGATAAATCTAACCATTGCATTAAACATGTGGATCCAAATCAGCCCCTTACGAAGCAACACATAAACTAGGGTTTAAGCTTCTGTCACTCTAGCAACCCATCATCTACTTATTACTTCCCAATGCCTTCCCCTAGTCCCAAATCATGGTGAAGTGTCATGTAATTGATGTTCACATAACACCACTAGAGGAAAGACAACATACATCTCATCAAAATGTCGAACGAATACCATATTCACATGATTACTTATAACAAGATTGATCACATGTCCTCAGGAACAAACATAACTACTCACAAAGCATATTCATGTTGAAGATCGGAGGGGTAAGAAATATCATTAAGGGTCTGAACATATGATCTTCCACCAAATAAACCAACTAGCATCAACTACAAGGAGTTATCAACACTACTAGCAACCCACATGCACCAATCTGAGGTTTTGAGACAAATATTGAATACAAGAGATGAACTACGGTTTGAGAGAAGATGGTGCTGATAAAGATGTTGATGAATATTGATCCACCCTCGATGATCATTGGTGATGAAGATGGCTTCAATTTCCCCCTCCCGGAGGGAAGTTTCCTCGGCAAAATAGCTCCGCCGGAGCCCTAGATTGCTTCTGCCCAGGTTCCGCCTCGAGACGGCGGAGCTTCATCCTGAAAGCTTCCTTATGATTTTATCTAGGTCATAACCTTTCATATAGAAGAAGATGGGCACCGAACGAGGGCCAGGGGGCCCACAAGCCCTGGGGGCGCGCTCCAGGCTTGTGGCCACCTGGTTGGTCCCCTTCTGTTGTTTCTTAGCCCAATATTTTTTATGTATTTGAAAACGATTCTCCATAAAGTTTCAGGACATTTGGAGTTGTGCGGAATAAGTATCTCAAACTTGCTCCTTTCCGGTCCAGAATTCTAGCTACCGACATTCTCCCTCTTCATGTAATCTTGTAAAATAAGAGAGAAAAGGCATAAGTATTGTACCTCAATGTGAAATACCAGCCCATAATGCAATGAGTATCAACATAAAAGCATGATGCAAAATGGACGTATGTCACGGGATATCCACGTCCACCTAAGGGACCAGGAGGGCCATTGCTGGTTCGGCAGGGGGACGTCGCATTGCACAAAGAACAGACCAGCGCATGGCAGCATGGCAGAGAAGACATAAGCAATTTACCCAGGTTTGGGCCACTGTGAGGCGTAAAACCCTACTCCTGCTTTGGTGGATTGATGGTGGAATGGACATGGTTAAGCATAGTACACCTGCCCGGCAGGGGTTGCCTAAGGGTAGTAGCAACTACGCATGTATGGGGGTGTGGGTTCATCAACTTTCCAACCCTTTCTACGATTGCCATGGGCCTTCTTTTATAGATTAAGGGGTCACCACAATGGCAAAGTAGTCATTACGCATTGATATGATAGCAAACAGTGCTATCATACCTACCTCTATGGGCTGACAAGGCGCATTAAATGCACCGCTTAGTGTCACATCACTGGTTGCCCGGCAAGGCTTGCTGGGCTATCTTGCCAGCTTTGCGCCGGATCTCTTGACACGTCGCAGGACGGGTGTCACATGTGGGTTTCTTCTTTAGGAAATAGCTGCCATGTGGCGAATGGCTACCATTTAATCACTTTGCGGCTTGACACCGCACTAATGGACGATGTTGGTCATGCTGGAGTGGTTGGTGAGGCGGTTTTGCCATGAGCCCTGGCAGGCCCTACCGGGGTATCTTGGTCGTTTGCTTCTGGGGGTGGCCTTTCCCCTTGCCGGGCTCACCTATCCGAAAAGGGAGGCCCTTCTCTTGGTGATATCTTGCTTCACTGGCTTGGCCTTAGTCTCTCTGAGTTGCATCACTACAAAAAAATACACTTCCGTGATGATACATGTTTGTCACAGTAGGTCGATTTTTTTGTCATGCATGTACATCCATGACAAATTTATGACAGAATCAAGATAGTCATACCTGTGCTGTCGTAGAAGTGTTCCATGACATTACCAAAACTATCATCACGAAAGTGTCCACTTCCATGACGATAAATCGCGCGTCACAGAAGAGCTTTCGTCAAGTGTGACCGACACGTGGCATCCACCGTAACGGAACGCCGTTAAGATATCGGGTCGAGTTTTGGATCTGATAACCCGTTAACAGCCCCGACCAATGGGGCTTTTCCACGTGTAAAATCATCATTGGCTAGAGGAAACACGTGTCGGCTCATCGTCAGGACAGATGTCATCCACTCACTGGACAGAATGCGCCTATGATATGTCGACACATGGCACGGCCCAACAAGTTTAAATGGGCTGGCCCACTTAAAGGCCCACAAGATTTTGCGGACCATAATGGGCCAGCCCAGCTAAAGGCCCACGAGATTTTGCGGACCATAATGGGCTGGCCCAGCTAAAGGCCCACAAGATTTCTTGGGCCATAATGGGCCGGCCCAGGTAAAGGCCCACAAGATTTTCGTGTGCCATAATAAGCCGGCCCAGGTAAAGGCCCACAAAATTCTTGCGGATCATAATGGGCCAGCCCAGCTAAAGGCCCACGAGATTTCGCCGACATTAATGGGCCGACCCAGCTGTAGGCCCACAAGATTTTGTGGACCCTAGAAGGCCGGCCCGTTAACTGGCTGCCATGTTTTGGGCCAAATGCCGGCCCATATTTGATCCAATCTATTAATGGCCTGCCATGCTCCGGGCCTAATAGTGGCCCATATGAGATCTGGCCCATTAAAAGCCTACCATGTTCTGGGCCAAATTACGGCCCAGATCAGGTCCGGCCCTTTAAGAGGTTTTGGGCCTAATTATGGCCCATATCGGATTCGGCCCGTCAACTGGACACTATGCTTTCAGGCCCACTTGCTAAAGGCCCACTGAGTAATTCGGCTTGATATTAGTTTTGGCCTGTTAAGGGCCCGTTTAACATTTCGGCCCTATATTAATTTCAGCCTATTAAAAGCCCATCATATACTTGGGCCTAACTACGGCCCGGTTTGCATCCGGCCTGCTCGCAGCCGATATCTGATTGGGCCAAACAAGGACCGAGACAATTTTTCGGCCTGTTAAAAGCCCGTGATTTGATTCGCACAATCATGGGCCGGGGTTCATTTTGGGCTGTTGCCGGCCCGTGAGCTGATCGGCACGTTTCAGGCCCAACCTACATCGTGATTGCATGACGGCCCGATTATGTACCATAGTTTTACAGTTTGGCCGGTTTACTGCGAAGACAGGATATATATACAGTAAAATAACTACAGCATCGTGAATAAGAAAAAACCTATACTATACAATAAAGAAATTACGGCATATTACATCCACTAGGCATCAAAGTTCGCCACTATGATAATAAAGCACAAGCAGACAGCAGAGTACATACACTGGGCATCAAAGATCGCCACCAGTGCAAATAAACACGCCGACAAAATAATATACAAAACCGACAGCACTTCAATACAGTTCAAGAAAGGTTAGCCCTGCTGGGGAGCTGCAAAGCAAGCAGCTGAGCAAGATGATGAGACTACGCTTGTTCAACACTATATCTTCCTCACTCTGAAAGATAAACAAGCAGACAGATGACAGGTTTTGCACATAAAAGTATCAGTGCTGACAATTCATCACATTTCTTACTGACGAATAAAGTGACACAATTTAAATTTGCATTAACACAATATGGTATTGTTCAGGTCAAGACATGGCAGGAAATGACATTATGAAGGAGTTGGCAACTTCACGACACCACTGGATTATAGATCAAGAACTCATAAGTATCAATGGTTAGTGTGTTGTCAATTTATACCATTTCAGATTGGCAAATAAAGAGACGGTTTAAATAATAGTAGAATGATATGACATTGTTCATAGTTAAGACATTGCAGAATATGACATTGTGCTGTGGTGGGTAGGTTCACCACACCACTGGATTAGGGATGAAGAACAGAAGCATACATGCAGTGCAAAAGAAGATCACTTGCTATATATAATTTAATTTACATGGTATGAAGAAGGAAGTTGGTTGTTCAACTGAAAACTTAAATTGAGAAAGGACAAACTTTTGTTTATGAACTACATAATAAACTTTAAACAAGCAATTTGATGCAAACACCAAAAATAAACAGTTGTTGCAGTCATGCCTAACCAAATATATACAACAAAGTTTGAAGGCTTGAGATGAACAAACTTACATTATTGGTGAAGACAGGCTCTACAAAGCCTTGTCCATGCTGATGGGGGGGGGGGGGAATTCCAGAAGTTTACCACAGAATCTTCTTCAAAAGCATTGCCTTTATTCTACATTTTGTTAAGAGTAAATATAGATGTGATAATATACGAAAAATGGAGAATATTTAAGATAAGATGAAGAGTGATGCAACAAAACCAAGTAGCTATAAATGTAAGTGCAACGATACAGGCAAAAGGTACAGCCAAGAGCAATGCATAGCTAAACTTCTTCAGTACCAACCTTATGGTAAGAGTAAATATAGATCTGATGTGTAGAAAATGGAGGGCAAAGGAAAATAAGCTGCAGAGTGATGGTACATGAACAACTACCTGTCATTATAAGTACACTGATAAGGGACAGCATGTACTTACAAGAACAATGCAGAGCTAAAAAAACTTGGCATTGGATATATTCTACACTAATGTAACCATTCATACGGATCAGATAATTTGCAGCGAACAATTGATAAGAAAGCTATAATGCATACTACTGTCACATAATGAACCAGGTATGTATGCAAGTACAGTGATACATGATAACAACACTACTAGGAAAAGGGCTACTAATGGCGCACTAGTTTTGCCTACTAATGGCGCACTACTGGTGCGCCATTAGTATCATGCCACTAGTATTTCTTACTAATGGCGCACCACCGGTGCGCCATTAGTATCTGGTATACTAATGGCGCACCACGCAGTGAGCCATTAGTATAGAACACCATGCGCCATTAGTATCTGGCATACTAATGGCGCACTGTTGGGTGATGCGCCATTAGTATGAATATTGGGTTTTTTTACTTTTCAGAATTTTGCACAGGTTACAAAATATATTATTGGACAGAATATAGACAGCACCCCACAACAAGAGCAGATTCATCGAATACAATAGAAGATTAGTCTCCGAATACAATTCATCATATTAGTCTCCGAATTCAAAAGACCGAACAAAGATAGAACATTACAAGTCTCGAGACCGTGAGCAGCGAGTTTGTCGGAAGTAATACTAATCCTAACAAGTCCTACTAATCATCATCATACAACTTCTACTCGTTATTAATAACAAGTCATACGATCATCATCTTGATAGTCATCGAACCAACCCTGCTTAATTGTTCTTAGCACATGATCATCAATATTAGACATGTCACATCCCTAGCTGCTGGTAGTGCTCTAGGCTAGCTCATGTGTGCATCATGTTTAAATTCTGAAATTTGAACTGAGGGAAATTGGAAGCCTCAAAACCCTAAATAAAAGAGGGGCAAGAAACCCTAAAATTGCAATCAGTAAATCCAAAATGCCCTAGAAATAGCTCTGACAATTTTGGCAAGAGTTATAAATCAAACCAAAATTTGGGACATTTCTAAGGAATTATTGGGCTCTGATTTTTAAATCAATATTTTATTTGAATTTGGAGTTATATTCATAATATATAATGAATATATTTTCAAATGACCTGAGATATTTTTGTATATGTGGAGAAGTCCATTAAGTGACTTAAAAATATCCAGGGGAGTTTTGGCACTGTTTTCAAATTCTGTTTGAATTAAAATTCAGTGCCAATTAAATAAACAGAACAGAAATAGGAAAAAACAGAGAGAGGGAGAGAAACCTTACCTGGCGCTCACCTGGTAGCCCACCAGGCCCACCTGGCCAGCCCAGCCCATCTCCACCCCCCCCTGTCGTCTTCCTCCCTGCCAGGAGGACGGACACCGCACGCACGCGCGCACGCGGAGGCCTCCACCTCCTGCTTCGCCGTGGCAGCCTCCCCGACTCCCTCGCGACGCCACGGAGACGCCCTCGACCCCCTCGACCGCCTCTCTCTCTCTGGACCCCCTCCTCCTCCTCTGCTCTCCCTCCCTCTCGTCACCGAACGCACCTGAGAGCGCCGCTCGCCGTAGCCATGACCACGGCCACCCCCTCTCCTCTCCGACATGCTCCCGAGCTCCTGCACCTCGTCGCCAACCCCCTCACCGAGCCACATGACCGAAAGAGCCCCGAAGCGCCGCCCCGACGCTTTCCCCCCCCCCCCCCCGGCCGCCGGAGATCGGCCTCGCCGTCCCGCTCGCTTCGACGCCTCCCCGGCCCCGTCGTCTGCACCGGCCAACTCCCCGTGAGCCCCTCTTTCTCCTCACCCCTAGTCACGTTGCTCAAGCTGCCCCCAAACCCCGTTGGCCATCACAGCCGAGAGCTCGGCTCCGCCGGCCACGGCGCCGCCGTGGCCAGGGCCACCGCAGCCCGCGCCTGAGCACGTCACCGTGCTCGGTGAACCCCCAGGAGCACGTAGCACTCTTCGTTTTCTCTTTTAGTGCGCCGTAGCATCGCCCCCGATCGCACCCGAACTCCGGCCGCCGCGGAAGCGGACACCGCCGCGATCTGAGTCGTCTCCGGCGACCCCACTAGCTCCAGACGACGCGGACGAGGCTCGGGGTTCCAACGGTGCCATCCGCGCCTCGAACCGTGGCCCGTGCTGCGATTCCGCGCATCGCCGCCGTCTCGGACCTCGCCGGCGGTTAGTCGCCGGCAGGTTCGACTGAGTTGACCAGGGGTTTGACCCCCCTGTGTCCATGACAGGTGGGCCCAGCCCTGTCAGCTAATTAGGATTAGCACTAATCGAATTAGTTAAACTAATTACCCCCCTGCTGACACTGACATGTGGGCCCTAGTGCTCTAATCTTTAATTAAACTAAACTAACCCCCCCCCCCCTGTTTAACCCGTGTCACTGACGTGTGGACCCACACGTCAGGTTTGACCCGAGCCAGCCCAGTTGACCCTGCTGACGTCACTGTGACGTGGGGCTGACGCAATAAGTATTTTCTGGATTAAAAATAATCAGGAAATTCCAGAAAATGTTCAAAACTTCAAAAATTCATAGTAATTCAACCGTAACTCCAAATTAAATAATTTATATATGAAACATTATCAGAAAAGTTCAAGGAATCCATCTGTACCATTTTCATGCATGTTAGAACAACTTATCACTACTGTTTAGGGAAAATGAAGTGAATGACATTTAAATAACCACATATGGAGTTTGAATTTGAATCTTGGATTCAAACCAACTTCATTTAATCTGGTTTTAGGTGCATTAGCCCAAAACACATTCATTTTGCCATGTCATGATCATGCATCATATTGTGCATTGCATTGATTGTGTTCCCTTCTGTGTTGCCGGTATTTGTCCCCTCTCGATAGACGTGATACCGATGATGTGATCGTTGACACTGATGAAGACTCAATGTTATCTTCAGAAGTGCCAGGCAAGCAAAACCCCCTTGTTCATTCCGATACAATCCTACTCTCTCGCTCCTGCTCTCTTTTACTGCATTAGGACAACATCGATTCATCTGTTACTTGTTGCGGTAGCTGAACCCCTTTATCCTTTGCATGACCTGTCATTGCCACAGTAAATAGATGAAACCCACTAGCATGAGTAGGAGTTGTTTGAGCCCTGTTGTGCCTACTCATTCATGTTTCTTTGTCATGCCTGCTATTGCTTAGAGTTGAGTCAGGTCTGATTCATCGGGGATGAGTCAGAGGCGTGTGAACATGTCCTACTGTGTGTGATCTAAGTGTGTGAACACGATTTGGTAAAGGTAGCGGTGAGAGGCCATGTAGGAGTACATGGTGGGTTGTCTCATTGCAGCCGTCCTCAGGAACTGAGTTCTGTGTTTGTGATCCATGACCAGTTACTACCACACATTGGGTTCCGGTAACTCGACCCCTCTCGACTTATTAATCAACATGATCTCTATCCAGGAGTTGCAACTAGTTTCTGGTGTTGGTAGGTAGTGTTAGTAGTCTACCAAGTGGCACCCGGTACAGGTGGGCTTGGGACAGACTAGGCACAGTGGCACGGTGTACCAAGTGGCACCCGGTTGGTGGGCTTGGGAACCCTGCACACATCGTTTGGGGCCGTGAGCGACACCCCGACCGGATCTCCTTGCGGATGGAACCCGAATAGGCGATAAACCTGGACGAGAGACTTGTTCGGTTAGTCAGGTCGTGGCCGACTCCCTCGCCCGGCTTCCGCTTGAAGGTTGCCGAGGTACATGACGTGTACAGGGCGGTAAGTGGCGAGAGCGTGTGTGAAGAAGTACACCCCTGCAGGGTTATCATTATCTATTCGAATAGCCGGATTCCTTGGATATGGAAACGTGGACCCCTTGTACAGTTCATAGACAAGTGAAAGTGGATACTCTAAAATAGTCAAGATAAGCGTGAGTGCTATGGATGGCATTCTCGTAGGGAGACGGGAGCGGATCCATAGTGGTGTATTGATATGGTGAATATGTGGACTCGTGTGCGCCACTTCAAAAGAGTTACTTGCAGTCGTAGTTGAGGATAGCCACCGAGTCAAAGCTGGCTTGCTGCAGTTAAACCCCACCATCCCCTTTGTTGATAATGATGCATATGTAGCTAGTTCTGATGTAAGTCTTGCTGGGTACATTTGTACTCACGTTTGCCTATTTTATATTTTTGCAGAGAGACTTCAGTCTCACTAGTAGTTCCGCTTGGACTTCGACGTTTAGCTTGCTACCTCAGCTACGATCTTGTGCCTCGGCTGGATTTGGTAGATAGTCAGGCTTCTCAGCCTTTTTCATTTATAGATGTCTGTACTCAGACACGGTAGCTTCCGCTTGTGCTTTGTTTTGTATGCTCTGAATGTTGGGTCATGAGACCCATGTTTGTAATATCTCGCTCCTCGAAGCCTATTGAATAAACTACTTGAGTCGTAGAGTCATTTTGTGATGCCATGTTGTATTGCACATATCGAGCATATTGTGTGTATGTTATTGAAATGCTTGGTATGTGTGGGATCTGACTATCTAGTTGTTTATCTTTAGTAGCCTCTCTTACCGGGAAATGTCTCCTAGTGTTTCCACCGAGCCATGGTAGCTTGCTACTGCTCCGGAACACTTAGGCTGGCCGGCATGTGTCCTTCTTCGTTCCTGTGTCTGTCCCTTCGGGGAAATGTCACGCGATGAATACCGGAGTCCTGTTAGCCCGCTACAGCCCGGTTCACCGGAGTCCTGCTAGCCCAGTGCTACAGCCTAGATTCACTCGCTGATGACCGACACGTTCGATGCTGGGTCATGGATGCCTGTCCCTGTAAGTCTGTGCCACTTTGGGTTTACGACTAGCCATGTCAGCCCGGGCTCCTTATCATATGGATGCTAGCGACACTGTCATATACGTGTGCCAAAAGGCGCAAACGGTCCCGGGTAAAGGTAAGGCGACACCCGTGGGAATACCGTGCGTGAGGCCGCAAAGTGATATGAAGTGTTACATGCTAGATCTATGTGGCATTGAGTCGGGGTCCTGACAGCGTTGGTATCAGAGCTTGACTGTCTGTAGGATTACCAAGCCAAACTGGTCGAAGTTGAGTCTAGAAATTCTTTAGTTATATAAGGGAATTGATTGTGGGATGGAACGTAAGGCTCTTTTTACTCCTTATACCTTATGCCCTTCTGATCTGAGTCATCTTATCTTTCCTACGGGGATTAAGAACTAGGCTATCTCCTCTTGCTATTAGGACCACGTGTTACTAATCAGTAGACTTATAAGATTGTTGGATTTAAGTCTCAGTTCAGTTCCTAGTACTTCCATATGTTAATTGTTGATCTCGAAACCTTGATATTGTGCTTCTGAGTGGTTATGCCACCATTTTTGTGAATGTCTCAAATCTTTTCTGAGCATTTACAGCCGTTATGTTGTCCGAGTCATCCCAGGTTTCTAAACAGTCTGATGCATTTGCAAATCCCTTCCTTCCGTTCCTGATGCCCTTTTTGGGCCAGATTAAGCACACTAATCAGTGAGTTGAGGTACTTTATTGCCTTGACATATATGTTGGAGCCGGTATTATGACCCTAGGTGTCTTAGGGGATCATCTAGTAATTTAGCCATGATTGTGTCCCAGTGTGATGATTCTGGCCATCATTCTCGTAAGCATCCCTTGATGCCACTTAGTTAGTAGGTATTCCATTCCGGGGTTCTTGAACCCGAGATTCACTCTACCTACTTCATGTTGATAGTAATTGCTAGTTCCTTTAGGATATTAGTAACCTTTACGATAGTCCTTGAAGTCCGTGGTATCTTCTTCTTCCAAATACCATGAACTACTTATGTCAGAAGTTCCTCGTTGAACTGAACTATCACAGCCAGAGTGCTCTTGATGAGTTCTCCATTATATGTTATGGCTCTGCCAGTTCTACTTTTCTGCATGGGTTATCCGGAAGAATTATGTTGAACTTGGATCGACATATTAGTCTATGCATCCACAACTCAGAAAGTTATATGTTCCTTTGAGTTGTCCCTCTTTAGTTGTCTACTGACCCTCGTCTATCAATTGATAGTCAAGAGTATGTGTGCGTTCGTTTATCGATGCCTATTACTCTTGTGGTCCGTCAAGCCATTCTATCGCGGAATGACTAGGAGAAACAAACTCCAGTACCTCTTCCATATCTAGGATTGGGTCAAAGCAATTGTGCTCCGCAGATCAAAATGCCAGCCCAGCTTTTGATTCTGTTCTACCCTGAAGTATTACCGTCTTTATGTCAGGATTTTCATGAGATTTGCACCGGCTCTTGTGAATTCTTGATGTAGTGATACTTCTCGCCATTATTATTCATCCCTCAGTTCCGTGTTGTCGCAACCGGAATGCCGACAAGTGAATCGTGATGTGTGAATTCAATACTCCTAGCAACCTTGTTGCTTGGTAGTTAATGGGCAATAATTTCATTCTTAGCGTGCTGGTTTTGAATCATCATTCTAAGGTTGATCATGCTACCTAGTCCTTGTTCTCGGTGCACTCCTCGATCGATGGGTTAGGATTATTCAAATCTTCGCTCTATTGATCATATCGTCTTGCCTCAAAAAGCAAGATTGTTCTCGAGCTTAGCAACATATCGGTGGTTCGTGATTTTCCGAAGATCTTCTCGGAAGTATTACCAGGTTGTCACCTGACCGCTGTGTTGAGCTCGTGATCAAGTTGGTTTCTTGTGAACCATTCTTCTCCAAGAATCTGTGTTAGATATCCCTGAGCTAGTTGGTTAAGCTAGACAACAACTTGGAGAGTTGGAAGATAAAAGCTTGCCTGACTTAGTTCGTTCCAAAGGGATATTCTTGTGTAGTATGTGTTGACGAAAGATGATATCTTCATCGATTGGTCCCTGTGATCAGTTGCTGGACCTATCATTTTATCTAACTTTTGATTGGAGTATGGGCTATCATCCAATCAGACCAGAACCAACGATATTCGTAATGTTGTCTTACTCGTGGATGATCCCTCGAGCATACACCATTACATCTTTGGTCTGACCGATGCTATCACCGTGTTCACTTAACTATGGAATTCCTTTTAAAAGGAAACCTAGATGAATTGCTGTTGAGCCCATCAGTAGCATTTTGTCTCCCCCCATGAATCATGTTGAACATCAACCTAGTGTTGAAAATTTTGTAAGCAAAGCCTTCGTGCTCCGTTCATGAAGTCTATGCTTGGATGGAAGAAGTGACTTCCTCTAATTCATGTGCATTTGGTGTAAGTTGCCGCCATGAATTCGAGGAAGATTGTTTTGTTTCCTTTGGAATCATCGCAAGTCAGTCATGCATGTGCGAAGTATTCTATGGTCTGATAGACTGATCATCTTCATTCCATATGTATCCCTAGCACACCAAGCCACTAAATGATTTGTTCTAGGAGAAGGAGTTCTTTTAAGAGCTAACCCGGGCTTAATCAAGAACTTTGATATCCTCGATGATGGTTCCCAACCAGAACTCGGTAGTGCTTTATTATAAGACTACCATGTGGTCATGCTTGTCTGGGACAACATGTTCACATGTTTGTAGCAGAACCAGCTCATGTTTTGGAGCTTGCTATCATAGTTCATTTCCCGAGAATCTCGCAACGTCATCTCGTCGATTTGTGTTGCAAACTTTCGTTTTTCTTCCTAGACTCGATGAGTCCGGAATATCCTGACACCAACCAGATCTGAATCTCAGGCAGATATGATGGTTTGGAAGATTTCCCAAGAACTATAATATTGTTCCCTCGATAACCGATAAAGTGGATGTTGTGGCCAACACACCCAGCCGGAAGACCTATTATTGTAGTATCTTGTTTGAGGAAGTTGGCCACCTCCCCATAGGGATTTCGTAGGATTTACTCCCTAGTTGCCCCTATGGATTTTGAGATCCCGAAGTCCGACCTTTACTTGATGCTCTAGTTAGCAAACCATATCTATGATTGGGTTACACTAGCACGTCAAGGAGAACATTAGAAGCGGAGTGCTAAATGTCTCTCGGTCGATCATCCAGATTTTGTTTCCTTGGCCTCGCTAGGGTGAAATCTGAGTTGATGTTATCTTCCTATGCATCTGCATCGTCCATCGTTGTTCATCATGGTGGTATGTTGTGTTGCCAGGATCCTTGACACGGATGTTGGTAAAACCTTGATGAATATGGAAATGCTCAAGTTCTTGAGAGCACGCACAAGCGCTAGGTGTTATCATCGGCACTAACTGGGTTTGCTCTCAGTTTCCTCGGCAATGCTATGATCTTTTCAAACAGTGAATTCACTCTCTGTTGTTGGGTTCTTCCCCAGTTACCAGAATCATTCCCAGCATTTGCATTTTGTTCCCAGCTTGCACCGCCAATGTGCCATTCTACCATGGGTCTCTTCCATCTCCGGTGATAAGCAAATTCATCCATTACGTTGTCTTCAACAAGGTAATCCACATCATCCAAGTCCGAGTATGCCATTCTACCGACCCCCTCCAAATGATCGCTTGTGATTGCCTTAGGCTGGTATAAAGAGTTTCAACGATCTCTGGATCAAAAGTAATTCTTTTTGCCACTTAAGGAAATAATCTACGAATCACCTCCTCCAGGATGTTTCGTCGTGGTATCATGACAACTCAACTCCTCGCTACGTGGACAATCGTTACCACCTTCTTAGGTGTGGAATCGTTGTCTACCTAGTGAACCTTCGTCATCCGTTTCTTTCCACCCCTCTTGATGTGTATCTCGTGTCTCAACCCGAGAGATGGTTTCTATGTCTCATTCCGTGAGTTAATTCTGAGTTGTTCGATCTTCGAGGAGATCGACCCTTCTAGAGTCTCCTTATCTCCAGGTCTTGTTGGCAGGATTTCTCAGAGCAAGACATCAAGACAATGATGGTGAATGAATCAACGTTCAACTGAAGTGCACCCTGGATCGTGAAGATTATACTAGTTGCGTTTACCCTTCACCTTACCCTACGCTTGAATCTCGAGACAAGATTCTTGTTTAGTGGGGGTGAGTTGTCACATCCCTAGCTGCTGGTAGTGCTCTAGGCTAGCTCATGTGTGCATCATGTTTAAATTCTGAAATTTGAACTGAGGGAAATTGGAAGCCTCAAAACCCTAAATAAAAGAGGGGCAAGAAACCCTAAAATTGCAATCAGTAAATCCAAAATGCCCTAGAAATAGCTCTGACAATTTTGGCAAGAGTTATAAATCAAACCAAAATTTGGGACATTTCTAAGGAATTATTGGGCTCTGATTTTTAAATCAATATTTTATTTGAATTTGGAGTTATATTCATAATATATAATGAATATATTTTCAAATGACCTGAGATATTTTTGTATATGTGGAGAAGTCCATTAAGTGACTTAAAAATATCCAGGGGAGTTTTGGCACTGTTTTCAAATTCTGTTTGAATTAAAATTCAGTGCCAATTAAATAAACAGAACAGAAATAGGAAAAAACAGAGAGAGGGAGAGAAACCTTACCTGGCGCTCACCTGGTAGCCCACCAGGCCCACCTGGCCAGCCCAGCCCATCTCCACCCCCCCCTGTCGTCTTCCTCCCTGCCAGGAGGACGGACACTGCACGCACGCACGCACGCGGAGGCCTCCACCTCCTGCTTCGCCGTGGCAGCCTCCCCGACTCCCTCGCGACGCCACGGAGACGCCCTCGACCCCCTCGACCGCCTCTCTCTCTCTCTGGACCCCCTCCTCCTCCTCTGCTCTCCCTCCCTCTCGTCACCGAACGCACCTGAGAGCGCCGCTCGCCGTAGCCATGACCACGGCCACCCCCTCTCCTCTCCGACGTGCTCCCAAGCTCCTGCACCTCGTCGCCAACCCCCTCACCGAGACACGTGACCGGAAGAGCCCCGAAGCGCCGCCCCGACGCTTTCCCCCCCCGGCCGCCGGAGATCGGCCTCGCCGTCCCGCTCGCTTCGACGCCTCCCCGGCCCCGTCGTCTGCACCGGCCAACTCCCCGTGAGCCCCTCTTTCTCCTCCCCCTAGTCACGTTGCTCAAGCTGCCCCCAAACCCCGTTGGCCATCACAGCCGAGAGCTCGGCTCCGCCGGCCATGGCGCCGCCGTGGCCAGGGCCACCGCAGCCCGCGCCTGAGCACGTCACCGTGCTCGGTGAACCCCCAGGAGCACGTAGCACTCTTCATTTTCTCTTTTAGTGCGCCGTAGCATCGCCCCCGATCGCACCCGAACTCCGGCCGCCGCGGAAGCGGACGCCGCCGTCGATCTGAGTCGTCTCCGGCGACCCCACTAGCTCCAGACGACGCGGACGAGGCTCGGGGTTCCAACGGTGCCATCCGCGCCTCGAACCGTGGCCCGTGCTGCGATTCCGCGCATCGCCGCCGTCTCGGACCTCGCCGGCGGTTAGTCGCCGGCAGGTTCGACTGAGTTGACCAGGGGTTTGACCCCCCTGTGTCCATGACAGGTGGGCCCAGCCCTGTCAGCTAATTAGGATTAGCACTAATCGAATTAGTTAAACTAATTACCCCCCCTGCTGACACTGACATGTGGGCCCTAGTGCTCTAATCTTTAATTAAACTAAACTAAACCCCCCCTGTTTAACCCGTGTCACTGACGTGTGGACCCACACGTCAGGTTTGACCCGAGCCAGCCCAGTTGACCCTGCTGACGTCACTGTGACGTGGGGCTGACGCAATAAGTATTTTCTGGATTAAAAATAATCAGGAAATTCCAGAAAATGTTCAAAACTTCAAAAATTCATAGTAATTCAACCGTAACTCCAAATTAAATAATTTATATATGAAAAATTATCAGAAAAATTCAAGGAATCCATCTGTACCATTTTCATGCATGTTAGAACAACTTATCACTACTGTTTAGGGCAAATGAAGTGAATGACATTTAAATAACCACATATGGAGTTTGAATTTGAATCTTGGATTCAAACCAACTTCATTTAATCTGGTTTTAGGTGCATTAGCCCAAAACACATTCATTTTGCCATGTCATGATCATGCATCATATTGTGCATTGCATTGATTGTGTTCCCTTCTGTGTTGCCGGTATTTGTCCCCTCTCGATAGACGTGATACCGATGATGTGATCGTTGACACTGATGAAGACTCAATGTTATCTTCAGAAGTGCCAGGCAAGCAAAACCCCCTTGTTCATCCCGATACAATCCTGCTCTCTCGCTCCTGCTCTCTTTTACTGCATTAGGACAACATCGATTCATCTGTTACTTGCTGCGGTAGCTGAACCCCTTTATCCTTTGCATGACCTGTCATTGCCACAGTAATAAGATGAAACCCACTAGCATGAGTAGGAGTTGTTTGAGCCCTGTTGTGCCTACTCATTCATGTTTCTTTGTCATGCCTGCTATTGCTTAGAGTTGAGTCAGGTCTGATTCATCGGGGATGAGTCAGAGGCGTGTGAACATGTCCTACTGTGTGTGAGCTAAGTGTGTGAACACGATTTGGTAAAGGTAGCGGTGAGAGGCCATGTAGGAGTACATGGTGGGTTGTCTCATTGCAGCCGTCCTCAGGAACTGAGTTCTGTGTTTGTGATCCATGACCAGTTACTACCACACATTGGGTTCCGGTAACTCGACCCCTCTCGACTTATTAATCAACATGATCTCTATCCAGGAGTTGCAACTAGTTTCTGGTGTTGGTAGGTAGTGTTAGTAGTCTACCAAGTGGCACCCGGTACAGGTGGGCTTGGGACAGACTAGGCACAGTGGCACGGTGTACCAAGTGGCACCCGGTTGGTGGGCTTGGGAACCCTGCACACATCGTTTGGGGCCGTGAGCGACACCCCGGCCGGATCTCCTTGCGGATGGAACCCGAATAGGCGATAAACCTGGACGAGAGACTTGTTCGGTTAGTCAGGTCGTGGCCGACTCCCTCGCCCGGCTTCCGCTTGAAGGTTGCCGAGGTACATGACGTGTACAGGGCGGTAAGTGGCGAGAGCGTGTGTGAAGAAGTACACCCCTGCAGGGTTATCATTATCTATTCGAATAGCCGGATTCCTCGGATATGGAAACGTGGACCCCTTGTACAGTTCATAGACAAGTGAAAGTGGATACTCTAAAATACTCAAGATAAGCGTGAGTGCTATGGATGGCGTTCTCGTAGGGAGACGGGAGCGGATCCATAGTGGTGTATTGATATGGTGAATATGTGGACTCGTGTGCGCCACTTCAAAAGAGTTACTTGCAGTCGTAGTTCAGGATAGCCACCGAGTCAAAGCTGGCTTGCTGCAGTTAAACCCCACCATCCCCTTTGTTGATAATGATGCATATGTAGCTAGTTCTGATGTAAGTCTTGCTGGGTACATTTGTACTCACGTTTGCCTATTTTATATTTTTGCAGAGAGACTTCAGTCTCACTAGTAGTTCTGCTTGGACTTCGACGTTTAGCTTGCTACCTCAGCTACGATCTTGTGCCTCGGCAGGATTTGGTAGATAGTCAGGCTTCTCAGCCTTTTTCATTTATAGATGTCTGTACTCAGACAGGGTAGCTTTCGCTTGTGCTTTGTTTTGTATGCTCTGAATGTTGGGTCATGAGACCCATGTTTGTAATATCTCGCTCCTCGGAGCCTATTGAATAAACTACTTGAGTCGTAGAGTCATTTTGTGATGCCATGTTGTATTGCACATATCGAGCATATTGTGTGTATGTTATTGAAATGCTTGGTATGTGTGGGATCTGACTATCTAGTTGTTTATCTTTAGTAGCCTCTCTTACCGGGAAATGTCTCCTAGTGTTTCCACCGAGCCATGGTAGCTTGCTACTGCTCCGGAACACTTAGGCTGGCCGGCATGTGTCCTTCTTCGTTCCTGTGTCTGTCCCTTCAGGGAAATGTCACGCGATGAATACCGGAGTCCTGTTAGCCCGCTACAGCCCGGTTCATCGGAGTCCTGCTAGCCCAGTGCTACAGCCTGGATTCACTCGCTGATGACCGACACGTTCGATGCTGGGTCATGGATGCCTGTCCCTGTAAGTCTGTGCCACTTTGGGTTTATGACTAGCCATGTCAGCCCGGGCTCCTTATCATATGGATGCTAGCGACACTGTCATATACGTGTGCCAAAAGGCGCAAATGGTCCCGGGTAAAGGTAAGGCGACACCCGTGGGAATACCGTGCGTGAGGCCGCAAAGTGATATGAAGTGTTACATGCTAGATCTATGTGGCATTGAGTCGGGGTCCTGACAAGACAGGACCTAAATACCCTATTTAAGGTAAAATAACATAAAACAATATAGACCCTGAATCTCTCCATTATGGAGAATGGAGAACATCCTATCTCCAATTCTTGCGCTTCGCTTCCTTTTGCTTCCAAGAACCTCCTTACGACTGTCCATACATTTTTTCCATCCTTTGATTTTCATGTCTCAACTTCTTTTAGAAATCTCGTATGGACTGTTGAGATTCGTAGGATGACCTGGCTGTATGTTCAAAACATTAAGACTACCTTTCTTATACATCAAATGAGGCACACAATTCTCTGGGATTATCTGTTGAAAAACATAGTAATAACTTCATAGTTAGCAATGATGTACTAGTTTTAGAAGTATGCAAAAGATGCACGGATGTCGTAGTAGTAAAAATCTTACCAGGGTATCTCCATGGTAGTTACCGTAGTTGAACACATGCACTAATGTCACGCATTTACCATAATGTTGAGGAGTTTGATTGTGGATATTGTAATTCTCAATGTCAGTACAAAATCCGACCAGATGATTTTTCTCCTTGTAAGTTGTTAATTCGGAGCCATCGGTGTAGTGGGTTTTGTCTACCATCTCCCGCACATTCTTTCAACAATAAAAATAAGCTGTCACTGGAAATAAGCTGTCAACTATTTTGAAATAAACAATATATAGCTAATAACTATGTTTGAGAAACTCACATAGCGGTAGAACTGGAGGCGTATCAACAAGGACCCAAATGTCCATATTGTCTTGGTCGATGTCAGGATTACCAAGATCCATGGTGATAAGCATACCCTCATCAAAACCATACATCTTGCAAAATGCTTCCCAATTTTTGCAACCAAAATGGGTTACGCTCTCAGAATTATATAGATTTACTTCAAAGTCCACATCGTGATGAGTCCTTAGGTGAATTTTCTTTGTTTCAGAAATTTCATGGTCTTCAAAATCCATCCTCTCCAAGACATAGCGTCTTGCATGGCATGGGATAAGCTATACTCGAATTGTAAAAGATGAAAATTACACGTTGAAATAGTTGAAGTCATGCTTAATTATGAAAATAACACTTGTCGTCGTTGTGTATCGTTTCAACTTCGAAGATCTCCTCGAGCTTAATGCTGAAGCGCCGATCATCGTCCAGGTGAGGCATGTCGCACAGACCTTGATCGTCGTGGCACCAGTAGCACTCCCACGGGAGACTTTCGTCGTCCGATGATGATGACGACATATCCTACATTCATAATTCAAAACTACATCATTTAGGGTTTGTCGACACCGAGGCATCCTAAAAGCTAAGCTTTTATCATTTAGGGTTTGTCGACGCTGAGGCACCCTAAAAGCCTAAGCTTTCATCATTTAGGTTCTTATCGACACCGAGGCACCCTAAAAGCCAAGGTTTTTTCATTTAGGGTTTGTCGACATCGAGGCACCCTAAAAGCCTAAGCTTTCATCATTTAGGTTTTGTCGATGCCGAGGCACCCTAAAAGCCTAAGCGTACATCATTTAGGTTCTCATCGACACCGAGGCACCCTATAGAAGCCAATTTAAGTTTTCATCATTTAGGGTTTATCGATGCCGAGGCACCCAAGGTTGGGCCTAATCACTTGGCACTAATCACTTGGCTCTATTGCCACCTATGTTGGGTTTATCATCTAGGGTTTATCGATGCTAACGAGAATTCTAAGTTGGGCCTAATCACTTGGCTCTATTTCCACCTATGGTTTAATGCAGCAAGAATGGCGGGGCAGTTGATCCTACTTAACTAAGTACTAAGATACCCCAGCCCATGCATTAGTCGCAAGTACCCCATATGTCCTATTTTTAGCAAAGTCATGCTAAAATTCATGGAAAATTTCAGCATGACCTTTGCTGAAAATAGGACATATGGAGTACCCGAATTTGCCGGAAAGGAAGTTAATCAACATTCCGGCAAACTCAAGGGCCTCTCGGGGTACAGCAGCAGCATCACAAGTTGACAAAATTCCCAAGTAGTACAGGAGCAGCATCACAAGTAGTACCAATGAACATATAGTCCAGCAACTTGAAAAAGCTGAAGTTCTCAGCATGAAGTAAACAGGAGTATCTAGAATAGTTATTTGCTTGATATCAAGTTTGACATATACGATAGTGATAGATGTAAGGAGCAAATCAATGCCAAAGCCACAACCTCAAATCAGGAACAAATAAAAACACAAACTACAAATTGATGCGATCTAAATATACATTTCCCTTACAACAAAATAGCACTATGATTTACAATGTAATACTCCAAGCTGAGCTGAATATTTTCAAAGGTAGGACTATTTAGTTCATGAAACATAACATAAAATTTTGTTTCCTCTTGTTCAGTAATAATTATTTTTTTAATGAATAACAATGGCATTTGATTTCTGCTGGTTTATTTAGAAACAACAGATCCCCAAGTCAAAAAACCAGAATCCTAGAACACTTCAGGAGCACTTGAATTTCATATTCTGCTGGTTTCTGTTGTTTATATTTAAATAAACAGTGCAACTTCAGTAACATGGAACTAAGAGCAGAATAGTTATTTGGGGTACTGGCTAGCCAGACACCACCAATTACCAAACTTAGTTGTTAGCTGAATATTTCAAAGCAGACTTAGGTACAGATGTCACCCATACTACCTTGGTTGGAACAGTCAATGCAATCTACTAGGACAGTAATAAGGCATGCATTTACAAGTTTCAGAAAAGTCTATAGATCTTGCTTCAGTTAATCTGCAAGGAAGCCTATAGATCTTGCTCGAATGCAGTAGCAAACTGAAGAGGAAAAACTGAAGATTACTGTGAATAACAATGTACAGTAGCAAACTCAAACTGAATCTAGTAACCATCTGAATTTACAGTAGATTTTCTACTCCAAGTTCAAGCCCAAACATCTGAATTACTTTAGCTAAGATTGTACATTTCTGATCTTGTTTCAATTGTTGAACATGTTTCAATTGGAAACCTCGACGGTGCACCAGGTGGAAGAGGAGAGCAGCAGGGGGAGAGGGGAAGCTCACCGGGTGGCACAAGGAGGCCGGAGCTTAGTAGCAGCAGAGGGTGGCGGTGCCCGAGGGGGAAGACGAGGGCGATGTAGCAGAGATGAGCTCGAGGCCAGGGTCGGGGAGGACGAAGCGGAGCTCGTGGACTTGCCGCCGAGTTGCGGGGACGGTGATGGCCGCGGCTAACACGGCGACGATGCTCGTGATCTGGCAGAGAAGGCGAGCGGGGGAGAGGGCGAGAGGGCGAGCACGGTGGCGCGACTATGGCGTCGGCCGGGCGGCGGAAGGAGGGGGCGCGCGTGAGGGTGTGGCGAGGGGGGATCGAAGTGGATCTGGCGAGGGAGGGATGAAGGGATCGGTCGAATTAGCAATGGCGCACCCTAGAGCGGTGCGCCATAAGTAATCTTTTTTTTGATAGCAATGGCGCACCACCCAAAGGTGCGCCATAAGTAACTTTTTTCCATAAGTAATTTATTATTATTATTATTATTATTATTTGTTGCATCTAATAATTTTTTAGAAAATGCATATGAATATGAAACAGTAATATTTTTTTTATAAAAACAATAATAATTTTTTGAAAATATCATCAAATTTGTTATTTGAAAATATTTATGAATCGAAAAAATATCATCAAATTTATTATTTGAAAATATCATCAAATTTGTTATTTGAAAATATAAACAAATTTGTTTTTTTGGATTTTTAGTTGCATTCATTTGTGACGGTGGAGCGAGGGAGGGTGCGGGGGGTCATCGGCGACGGTGGAGCGGGGGAGGGTGTGGTGGGTCGTCAGCGGCAATGGAGCGGGGGAGGGTGCGGGGGGTGCTCCGCGGCGGTGGAGCGGGCTGGGGAGGGTGCGGTGGGTCCGTGGCGGCGATGGAGCGGGGTAGGGTGCGGCGGGTGCTCGGCGGCGGTGGAGCGGGTCGGGGTGGGTGCGGTGGGTCATCGGCGGCGGTGGAGCGGGGGAGGGTGCGGTGGGTCGTCGGCAGGGTGGAGCTGGTCCCAGGTTACTAATGGCGCACCACACAGCCATGCGCCATTAGTAACCCAACATACTAATGGCGCACCCCCTGGTCGTGCGCCATTAGTAGTTTTGCAAGAAAAGTATATATATATATATATATATATATAGATATATATATATATATATATATATATATATATACACACTAATGTCACACTTTGCAACGGTGCGCCATTAGTAGTTTTGCAAAAAAAGAATAAAAAAAATACAGTAGTGGCGCACTCCATGGCTGGTGCGCCATTACTAGTTAGAACTACTAATGGCGCACTTTGCCAGGATGCGCCATTAGTATGTTTGGAAAAATGAAAAAAAATGTTACTTGTAGCGCACCTTGTGCCTGGTGCGCCATTAGTGTCTTCCACACTAATGACGCATCACCACATGGTGCGCCATTAGTATATAGTAGTGGTGTACCACTTCTCTGGTGCGCCATTAGTGTTAATTTCATCTATAGCCCTTTTCCTAGTAGTGCAGGTACTAACAAGAGCAAAGCAGCGGGCAACATATTTGTGATATCCTGCCATTCTTGTCAAACCGGAATTATTCTTCGAGCAGATTTCCTGCAAAAAAGATCCGTAAGGCACATGCGGAAAAGTAGAAGTTCAAATTGTCATGTGATTTCAAAGACAATACCTCATCCTGGGAACGAGACCAGTGCATAAAAAGGTTTTTCCATTCAATGTCATCTAAATTTAGCATAGGAGACTTCACTGGAAATTCGTTTATAGACTTGCCATCAGAGTGTGATTTCCTCAGGTAACACCGATACTGCTGCAATGCTTCCTTGAAAAGCACAAGCAAACTTTGCTCGTGATGACTATCCAGATTGACCCTCGCCTAGTTACAACCATGTAATGTAAATCAATCATGTGTTCAATCAGCAGAAAACAGGAAAATAATAACCATGAATAATAGCACTTACACATAAGTTAGACAGGAAGATGTGAAAATGGTGTTTGTCTTCACAATAATATTCCCATGATGGGAATATATGCACGTAGTCCCTAACAACATCGAAAGCATTGTCTTTTAAACTAGGAATAAATGGAATGGGGTTCCAATCTGCAGGAATTGGCCATCTCTGCAGTTGAGATAGGTCTTCGGCCAGTGGACTTGTTGTACTTTTTGCTGGAGTGGGATTTTTCTATGGTACAGCTAGTGCTATGGCAAATGAAATTGGTATACATGTTGCTGGAGGGCAGGTCCTGTGTGATGGGGCTAGTGGTGTGGCTAGTGAAGTATGGGTAGAGTCTGCTGGAGTCGGTCCTATGTTTTGTGTCACTGGTTGTACAGCCAATATAAGTGGGGTGCTGTCTGATTTCTCTGGCACCACCATGTTTTTCAAGGACTTTGCTGGTGCTCCTTCAGGTTCGGCAATCACTCTCTTCATTTTTGATGTCTGATGCACAAGAACATCATTTGAGTGGAAAAACATGGTGTGATGACAGATGGAATATGTATTGATAATGGATGGGCATGGCATCTCGACATATATGATGAGTAAACTAAGCAGATGGCGGTGCAACAAAGTAGAAGAAATGCAAGACAACATATGTAAGATACCCGCAATCAATAAAACATTGCCAAATTAGAACAGGCACCTTGATGGGTGAACAGGACAGGCCATCTGCCTTTGACTCCTCAAGGTTAGAATAGTCATTAGGATGATATTCTGAACAAGAATCAACAGGTGCGGAGCGTATGAGTTTCATTGCATCCAGAATGGCACTCAATGCCTTGGTGCCAATTTTGTAAGTCATTGCAGTGTTTAGCTTCAAGAGTGGACTGCTGCTAGTGCGACACAAAGCAGCTACACATATCATAGTGTAGATATAACGGGAAAACCTTAAGCATCAGAGTAAAATCAGCAAAGTGGAACTTGCTAGAATATATGTGCTAGTATTGCCGGTACGGCTAGAAAGGCTTTGGATACCAGCTCTCTTCAAGTGAAGGTGCAGTACTGTTAATATCAATGTAACTCTCAAAGGCGACACAGCTCCCCGCATTTCCTTGCTATTCTTATAGGATTCAAGTGGGCAGGCCACTACAAATCATATTCCTATGTTTACAAGATCCTACGAATCGAAGAGGTTCAAAGTGTCCATCACAACCGACCGCATAGACCTCTACACTGCAAATGTCCCTGCTCATCTTCAGTACAAGGAACATACTGTACTACTATCATACTCCCTCTGTTCCAAAATATAAGTCTTGGTAGAGATTTCCACTATGGATCACATACAGATGTATCCAGGTACATTTTAGATTGTAGATTCACTCATTTTACTCCATATGTAGTCCATGGTGGAATCTATACAAAGACTTGTATTTAGGAACAGAGAGAGTACATATTAAAGGAGAACAGAAGAGGAACACGGTAAAGAAGAGCAAGCAGATTTTGGATAATAAAATGTTGGTTGCGTAGTGCCCACACATGATGAACCAGAGCGCATTAAGAATGCAACTCCTAGCTGTCTCTCGACCATTTCAGGTGGTTGGATGAAGATCCTACGTCTCCTAACCCTTCTTCTTCCTTGTCTCTGATTCTTCCCATACGGAACACCGCACAGGCCGCCAGCCGGACCACCGCCCCCCACCGCCTGTGTTCCTCCGCCACCCCACCCCCACCCCCACCCCAACCCCCACGGAGTTTTCTTCGTTCGGCGAGGCCCCACAACCACCCGAGCCCCTTTGATCGCACCGGCGAACTCCGGCGAGCTCTGAAAAATAGACTGACCCAATTTTGAAATTTAGTCTACTGTGATTTAACTAGTGTGGAATATAAAAGGGGAAAACCATAAGGATTGCGAGTATGGTGTTGAACATGCCATGGCAGATCTGAAGGTGCAAACCGTACAAAGGCAACTTCGCAACCAAGAGAAGAAATCAGAGTAAAGCAGTGGCGATCTATTTTCTTCCTGTGATAAATAAGTTGAGCAGATACGAACCGCCTCTGGTGCGGTGCCGTGTAGGCATCTGCTGAGAATTTGACGGTGCTGCAGTAGCGATGGCTGTTGGCAGCGTGGAAGCAGATCTAGGAGGGTAGACGGTGGCGGCAGGCGCGGTGGACGAGACGGTCCTACGAGCGGCACCGTCAAGGTGGACGACGGCGGGGATGAAGCGAGAGGATGGGATGCAAGGATCCCGGTCCGAAGCCGTGGATGAGAGAGGTCGATATCTTGTAATGGACGGCGGCATTGGGGTATCAGCTCCGGCATGGTGGAGGAGGATGGCGGTGGATGGGGTGGTGGACGGCGGCGGACGGAGGAGGGTGGGGTGGAGAGGGTGTTTTGGCGCCCACGGAGTACGAATGGGGAAAGGGAGGTAGAGTGGAAGGGGGAACCATGTATTCAGGGCGCGCTTATCTAAAATGTGAGGAAATTTACAAACTTAGCCCCCGTTTCAAATTTCTACTACGTCACAACAACACTAGTCGGTCGGGGATAGGACGGTAATCTCGCATACACCGAATATTTGCCGACGAGAGCTTGTTTTTGGCGCCCACCGTGTATGAATATGAATCGGGGAGGGAGTCGATTTCGGCCGAGGACACACTGTGTTTTGGCGCCCACCGTGTATGAATCTGGGTTAGAGGCGGTTACGTCACGTTTGGGTGAAATTACAAACCTACCCCTATCGAAACCTATAGAAATCCAGAATATAGGCTTTGCGTGGCAGGGATAGGCAACAGTGATTTCCATCTCGCAGATTTTTGTTCCGGGCGGTTACTGTGACTTTCCCCGCTTTGTTCAAATTTTGCAGAGTGCACGTTTACCGTGCCAACTCAATTCGAATCCCGTTTGTATTCTATTTTTTTTGGGCGGGATCCATTTTCAATTGGAATTACATTCTATATACATCATTTTTTATATATACTTTCAAAAGCACGACACCATTTATACATAAATATGGTTTACAAATGTCATGATCTCAGATTCATAAGGTTGTATCCATCAATTTGGATTTTCAAATATTTGAAACCACTTTATGTTGAAATCCAATGTATGCATTCCTCGCTAACTGTCTCCAATTAATGTGTGTTTCATGCGGGTTTTTTTACTTCTCAAACATGTATAATGTGTTTCACACACGCAACATATAGTGTAATCCCGTTTAGACATTAATTGCATATAAACCATGCATTGTTTGTAATTGAAGAATCTATGGATCACCAATATTGATAAACTATGCATGTTTGATACACCAATTTGCGTTATGATATTATCGATGTCGTGATCTCCAGTTTAAAAATTCGAATCCCCTTTAATCCAGATATTTGTCTCATATAGCTATCACTCATGCTTATATAGGACTATCTCTCAGGACCTATACGCGTTCATCGTCTCTCAGGTATCTCTCGTGCTACCTATATGTCGACAATGATCTTTTATCTTCGTAACACACTGACGGTACTCTCTCCCTCGACGTTCATCACTCTATCTCTCTCTAAGTATATCTCGCTCCCTGCTATGTGTCTCTAACTATGATTCTCCATGTGGAATCTCTTTCTCTCACACAAACACAAAACTTTGTCTCCCGGGGTCTCATTTCTCTCTACTATTCCCATGTGTGCCACTCGCACACCCCTCATACATAGATGTCTTTCGCTCCTTAGATATGAGAACCTACGACTCTTCCTTATCAATATCTCTTTCTCACACACAAACACAAACTCTGTCTCCCAGGGTCTCATATTTCTCCATTGTTCTCTTGTATGTCGCTCACACACACCCTCTCTCCCTAGAGATATCTTGCGTTCCCTCGTATGTCTCTCTAGCTATCACTCTCGTTGTGAAATATCTTTCTCTCTCGCAGACACAAAACTCCATCTCTCTGGATCTCATTTCTCTCTGATATCTGTTTGTATGTGACTCACACGCACCCTCTCTCTATCTCTCTCACACCCACACACATAACCAGCCTTCTGCTCCACTCGACTCCTATCTCTAACGCACACTATCTAGCATATTTATCTTTCTATTTATCTGTTTCTCCATCAACCTTCTTTCTCGCCCTCACTCTTGATTCCTATCACGCACACTACATATGTTTCTCTCTACATGCAGTCAAGTGCCCTCTCACACACATATATAACTTCACCCTTTGAACCACCCGATGGTCATCTCCAACACCCAAACTAGCGGATGTCCCTCTAGCTAGCATCTCCATCTTTGTATCTATCTGTAGTTTCTCCGTCAACATTTCTTTATCGCACGGAGTCTTGCTTCCTATCACCCACACTATATATGTCTCTCCATACATATGCATTTATAGGTTGGTCTCTTTTGCACAATCGTTGTGCCTCACTCCCTCTGCTCGCCATAGATGCATGCTCCATCCCATGCAACTATCTCTTAAAGACAAAAACACATGCTCAATTGTTGGGACTTCTTCCATGCATTCTCACATGCATGCATATTGTCATACCGATCCATCTCTCCCATGTCGTTGATCTTATGACTTATGTCTTCTTTCTTTTATCTCGATCATGCGCGCACGCGCACACACACACACATCCCACGTATACATGTATGCCTCTCACACATGCACGTGCAAGGTCTCTATGTCTCCATACGTAGTTAATTACCCTCAATCCTAACGCCACATCGAATCGTTCTCCTCTTTTGTGCACATAACTTCCGCCTAGATGGGTAAAACACACACCCACACTTAACAATCTCCTTCTAGCTACCCCCCTGCCTCTCACTCTTCTCCTATATCCCCGAAACCAATAAGACCATCCCTTAGTTTAATTCCCGCCTACATGCACCATCGATATATAGTAGTCTTCCTCGGTGTCTCTCGAACAAACACGTTCTCTCGAAGTCGACTCCTCTCATGCTTATAGGTCCTAATGCGTTTTTCGAGGCTAACTTTGACCAAACGTTAGAGCAATAATATATGACATGCAACTTACACAAAGCATACCTTCAATTTTGTATGTCAAAGGAGCTTCCAATAATATAATTTGCATAGTATACATCTCATGTGCTATTAATCTTGTCAATAGTCAAAGGCTGTCTCGAAAAACACATTAGGCCCTATATAGATGGAAGGAGGGAGTAGGTCCCATGCAAGAAATGAGAATAAAATTCAAACATCTGGGCATCGTGGCTCGGTCGATAACATTGAGAAACTTGGTTTTAAAATCATGAAACTTGGCATGGTGTCATGTCATGGTAGTACCATGCCGTGGTAAAAAAAATTGGCCTAATAGGAACAATTTTTGGTATAAGATTCTTGCAAATCGGAGCTTCTCTCAACAAGGCTCGTGGTTCTGGGAGGGAACGTGTCACCTTTGTGTGCATAATTCAAATTTGAAATACAAGCACATGTCCAGCGCACCAAAGTTGGTTGAAAAATCACATGTGTGTCCTCGGGTAAATTTCTAGGTTCCATGCAAGAAATGGGAATGAAATTCAAAATTCTGGGCGTCGTGGCTGGGTTGGAAACATTGAGAAACTTAGTTTTTTAATTCCTGTATATCCAAAACACGCATGAAAATAATGAAACTTGGCTTGGTGCCATGACATGGCACCAACATGCTGTGGTAAATTTGCAGTCCGATTTGCGAAGGCGCACACATTAACAATCAACAAAATCATTTTGGAAGAAGTGATGTCATGTTACAATCGGAAACACAAGTATTATTGAAACTGTGGGCGTTCTACTTACTAGTACCATTTATGTGCCGCCACGCATCCCCTTTTTTGTTAGCTAGGAGGCGACGTGCAGGGTAGCTATTTGAGTACGAGAGGCGTGCGATCAGACCCCTGCGTGTGCTTATCAGGAGGAGAGCCCTTTGACCTCCATCTGGCGTCCACCTCTCCCCCAAGGTCTCCATTAATGGTGCCCGAGCCTCTGTTTAATGGCGTGGCTATGTCTCACTCAACTGAGATTTAAGAGAGAAAAAAGAAAATCCGAAAGCACGGATCTTGATGTAAGATCCGACAGACCTATATAGCATCTACTACGACTTATAGCAAGACTGATGAATATATAAGGACGATTAAATTTTTATTTGATCAAAGAAGGGCTTGCCCCTTCCGATTTTCATTACCGAAAACCACCACAATTCACAAGAAGTTCAGCACAACTCCAGCCTAACACGAAGGACTAAAAGCTACCAGATTGAAATCGCAGCATCCCAAGAGGCCAAGAAAGGCCAAACATCCGCGCTAGAACCCAACATTTCACAACCCATGACACAATCCACATCCTAAACCGATTATTACATCAAAAGAAACCAGGAAACTAGTCTTCGCGGCGACCAGCAATGAGCTCTTTCGTGTCCTCAAGACGCTGCTTGAGAACATCCACGGATTCCTCCACCAGCCTTTGGCGCTCGTTGCAGAGCATGTCATTCTCATCAATAAGTTTCTTCAACAAGGCACTAGTCTCCTCCTACAGGTCTGCACTTTGGACGATCTTCTCCCTCAGCAGGTTGCGCTCGGCCCGGAGCCTCTCATTGCCCTCCCTTAGTTGCCGGATGACGCCGGTAGCCTGTTCAAACGAGGCTATCATGTCGTCCTGCAACCTCGCCGAGTAGGAGATCTGATCCGTCTGGCTATGGATGATCGCATGCATGCGCCTGTAACAGTCGTTGCGTGCCCGCGAGAAATTTTCCTAGGCCGCCGCTTCGCGGCGGGACATCTCTACTGCATTAGTGGCGCGGCGGGACATCTCTGCTGCTTCCGCGGCGCGGCCAGACCAGTCTGCTGCATTGATGGCGTGGCGGGACCTCTGTGCTGCTTCAGCGGCACGACGGGACCTCTGTGCTGCTACTTCCGCGCGGCGAGACATGTCGGCTGCTCTCGCAGCGAGGAGGGACATCTCTCGTGCTTCCGCTTCCATGCTCGCCTCTCCCTGGTGGCAATCTCTCGACCCAGAACACACACTGGCCATGGCAAACACAAGGGAAGGATGCTGAATGACTTGTTTGTTTTTGTGGATGAGGAGTTGAGGAGGAATGTGCAGTCATCTTGGCATACTAGTATTTATAACCGAGTACTAATACGCTCCTAAGTGGGAAACTGTTTAGGTTGTGATCAGTGTGAACAGGTTTGTAATTCAATATAGCGTGGAGTAATTTGGAATGTGGCGAGACGCAAGCTCAAAAATTATTGACGGTTCTAGTTTCGAAGTGCGGCACTATTCCCGAATGGAGTACTTCTTTTTCTACTCCCTCCTTTCCGGTTTATAGGGCTTATCTCAAAATTTTAATGAGTGCTCACAATCATAAAAGATGTCCAAGATAGTATATCAATATGTGAAGACCTCTCTTTCTTTATTACTTCCTATTAATTGCAACGATGATCAAAACTATGCTTGCCAACTCTCAACAACTTTTATTCATCATACTTTTTTCTATGTGAGCTCATTACTCTCCTTGAGATCCATATGATCTCTTTGTTTCTTTTTATTTTTTTTCTTTTCTTTTATTCACTTAGGATCATGGAAAAATAATCAATCCCTTGACTCAACACTAATCTTTATTATATAGCTCACAGACTTGATTACATAGAAGGATAATAAAACAAAACTCACAACTAGATCATGCCATAAACTTTATTCTACTAGATCAAAATACTACCAAAAGGATTGAACTAAGAAAAACGGTAAAGATAAAAGTGATGGTGATACGATACCGGGGCACCTCTGCCAAGCTTGGTTGTTGCCAAGGGGAGTGCCCATACCCATGTGATTATGTCTCCTTGGTTGGTGAGGAAGGTGGAGTTGTTGATGACGGATAGTCGCACATCGAGCGTAGGAGGTCTTCTAACTTGCGGATAATGCCCTTGAGTGCGATGATATGCTCCTTCAACAAAATATTTTCACGTGTGAGATACTTATTTTGTATACAAGCCAACTCAATCATCTTGAAAGCTTCGATTTCTGTAGGGGTAAGAAGATTATGATCCAGTTGAAGGGTGTCTTCTGTTGCTGGAACTTGGTCCTCCACGGCCTTCTTGATCCCTTCATCCTTATTGATCTCCATAGGTTCTTCTCTCCTCATGGTTGGAGGAGGAGGGAGACGACATAGTGCCTGGCCTTGACAACCCTGACAGAAAACAGCTCGAAACAAAAACAGGAGATTTTTTGCGTGATACGGGAGTCAAAACCCCTGGGAGATTATATTATGAATTTTTACCAACCAAAATACGTATCATGCAAGAAAATAGAGTCCTGAAGGCACACGAGGTGCTCATGAGGTAGGGGGGCACGCCCAGGGGGGTAGGGCGCGCCCTCCACCCTCGTGGGGCCCTTGTGTCCTTCCTGGAATGCTACTTAGTTATCTATTTTTCTAAATATTCCAAAACAGAGAAATATTGCCTTAAAATTGTTTTGGAGTCGGTTTACTTACCGTACCACATACCTATTCCTTTTCGGAGTCTGGAACGTTGTGGAAAGTGTCCCTTATGTATTCCTCCGGGGTTACGGTTTCAATAACATTGGTTTCAACATTTATGGGATTACCTGAGATATAATGTTTGATTCTTTGACCATTTACCACCTTCGGATTTGTTCCTTCGAAGTTGTTGATTTTTATGGCACCGGAACGACAGACCTCCTCGATAACATAGGGGCCTTCCAATTTAGAGAGAAGTTTGCATGCAAAAAATGTTAAATGAGAGTTGTACAGCAATACATAATCACCTACATTAAACTCACGCTTTTGTATCCCTTTTTTCATGCCATCTTTTAACCTTTTCTTTAAAAAACTTGGCATTTTCATAAGCTTGGGTTCTCCATTCATCAAGTGAGCTAATATCAAATAACCTCTTTTCACTAGCAAGTTTGAAATCATAGTTGACCTCTTTAATAGCCCAATATGCCTTATGTTCTAGTTCGAGAGGTAAGTGACATGCTTTTCCATATACCATTTTATACGGAGACATACCCATAGGATTTTTATATGCAGTTCTATAGGCCCATAATGCATCATCAAGTTTCTTGGACCAATTCTTTCTAGACATATTGACAGTCTTTTGCAAAGTTAATTTGAGTTCTCTATTACTCAATTCTACTTGACCACTAGACTATGGGCGATACGGAGATGCAATTCTATGATTGATGTCATATTTAGCAAGCATTTTACAGAAAGCACCATGAATAAAATGTGAACCACCATCAGTCATTAAATATCTAGGGACTCCAAACCTCGGAAAAATAACTTCTTTAAGCATTTTAATAGAAGTGTTATGATCAGCACTACTAGTTGGAATAGCTTCTACCCACTTAGTAACGTCATCAACAACAACTAAAATATGTGTATATCCATTAGAGGCAGGAAAAGGTCCCATATAATCAAAGCCCCAAACATCAAACGGTTCAATAACAAGTGAATAATTCATAGGCATTTCTTGACGTCTACTAATATTACCAATTCTTTGACATTCATCACAAGATAGGACAAACTTATGGGCATCCTTGAAGAGAGTAGGCCAATAAAAACCGGATTGCAATACCTTATGTGTAGTTCTACCTCCCGTGTGGTGTCCTCCATAAGTTTCGGAGTGGCACTTGCGTAGGATCTGTTCCTGTTCATGCTCAGGTACACAACGTCTAATAACACCATCTACCCCTTCTTTATAAAGATGTGGGTCATCCCAAAAGTAATGTCTCAAATCATAGAAGAACTTTTTATTTTGTTGGTAGGTATGTGAAGCTAGGTGGTATAAATTTAGCAACTATGTAATTAGCATAATCAGCATACCAAGGGGTACTACGAGAAGTACTTATGACATTTAATTGTTCATCAGGAAAGCTATCATCAATAGGTAGTGGGTCATCAAGAACATTCTCTAACCTAGATAAGTTGTCTGCAACGGGGTTCTCAACTCCTTTTCTATCAACAATATAAAAATCAAATTCTTGTAGCAAGAGAACCCATCTAATAAGTCTAGGTTTAGCATCTTTCTTCTCCATAAGATATTTAATAGCAACATGATCAGTGTGGATAGTTAATTTAGAATCAACAATATAAGGTCTGAACTTATCACAAGCAAATACAACTGCTAAATTTCTTTTTCAGTAGTAGCATAATTTTTTTGAGAATTGTCTAGAGTCTTACTAGCATAATGGATAACATTTAAGTTCTTATCAACTCTTTGCCCTAGAACAGCACCTATAGCATAATCACTAGCATCACACATAATTTCAAAGGGTAAATTCCAATCAGGTGGCTGAACAATAGGTGCAGAGACTAATGCTTTCTTAAGTATTTCAAATGCTTCTACATAATCATCATCAAAGACAAATGGTATATCTTTTTGTAATAAATTGGTCAGAGGCCGAGAAATTTTTGAGAAGTCCTTAATGAACCTCCTATAAAATCTAGCATGACCAAGGAAACTTCTTATAACTTTGATGTCCTTGGGGCATGGCATCTTTTCAATAGCATCAACCTTGGCTTTATCAACTTCAATACCTCTTTCAGAAACTTTATGCCCCATGACAATACCTTCATTAACCATAAAGTGGCACTTTCCCAATTCAAGAAAAGATTAATTTCTTCACATCTTTGCAAAACTCGATCAAGATTTCTCAAGCAATCATCAAAAGAAGATCCATAGACAGAAAAGTCGTCCATGAAAACCTCACAAATCTTTTCACAAAAGTCAGAGAATATAGCCATCATGCATCTTCGAAAGGTAGCAGGTGCATTACAAAAGGCATATGTCTATAAGCAAAAGTACCAAAAGGGCATGTAAAAGTAGTCTTTGATTGATCTTTAGCCGACACAGGTATTTGAGAGAAACCATAATAACAATCTAGAAAGCAGTAATGTGTATGTTTGCATAATCTTTCTAGCATTTGATCGATAAAAGGTAAGGGGTAACGATCTTTCTTAGTAGGCTTATTTAATTTGCGGAAATCAATTACCATCCTATAACCTGTAATAATTCTTTGTGGAATCAATTCATCTTTATCATTAGGAACAACCGTAATACCTCCCTTCTTAGGGACACAATGAACAGGACTTACCCACTGACTATCAGCAATGGGATAAATTATACCTGCCTCCAGAAGCTTTAGTATTTCTTTTCTTACCACTTCTTTCATTTTAGGATTCAGACGTCGTTGAGGATCACGAACTGGTTTGGCATCTGCTTCCAAATTTATTTTGTGTTGACATAGAGTGGGACTAATGCCCTTAAGATCAGCAAGAGTATATCCAATAGCAACACGATGCTTCTTCAGAGTTTTCAATAATCTTTCTTCTTCATGCTCTGAAAGGTTAGCACTAATAATAGATTTTTTTCTGAAACTATGATGATTTTTATAGCAAATTCCAAAACTATACGGCCTAATGCACAAAAATCGAAACTATGACCCCGTCGGCCTTCTGTTGGCCGAAGAGGGACTTTTCGGCCTACCGTTGGCCGAAGTGGGCTCTTCAGCCTCCCGTTGGCCAAAGATTACCCAGCTGGGCCGAAGATAGTATCTTCGGCTTCCCGTTGGCCGAAGAGCACTTTTCGGCTTCATGTTGGCCGAAAAGTGTCAGGGGCACAAAACGTAATTAAGATGGCCTCAAATGAAAAAGTTATCAACATGAAAAATCTTCGTCTCGTCGAAACGGTTGATTTTGATATAAAAATTGTCTTAATCCGAGGTCGTATGCAACCTATAGAACCAAAACAAGGTCAGGGGCAGAAGCTACAGAGTTACTTCGGACAGACCGAATGGATGTCAGAAAATTTTTTAGGGGACATCCGGTGCACTCGGTGAGGCCATGTGGAATATAGAAGAGTACGCAAGTTTGGTCACGTTCACTCTGTGAGACCGAACCAAACCACTCGGAGGCTCCGAATGGATCCGAAAAATTACCAAAGATTCCTGTCCGAGTTAAAGTTAGGATTTTTGATCCGAAAAATTGTTTGTCTGCACCTGGAGGACTGTTTGCGTACCGCGCTTTCGGTCGGGTCTCCTTCGACGTGAGCTACGGTGCATCACCCCAGCGTCGAGGGTACACGGTGACATTTTTGTGTGCATCACCCCCGATGTCGAGGGTGCACGGTGACGGACCTGAGAGGTGACCATTGCCTCTACTTTTAAGGTGGATGACGCCACCGCCGAAAGTTTTCGTCTCAATTCCTGCCATTGCAACAGAGACATTTCTTCAATGCCGGCATATGTCTTCCCGATGCAGATGAACAATGCCCACATCGATTTATGAGGCGGCTGGACTTCCCGTACAATAAAAGGACTAAAATTCTATCAAAAAATCTTTGGAGATTTCTCGGAGCCTCCGAGTGGTTTGGTTCGGTCTCACCGAGTGAACGTGACCAAACTTGTGTACTCTTTGTATTCCACACGGTCTCACCAAGTGCATCGGGTGTCTCGTGACAAGTTTTCTGACATCCATTCGGTCTGTCCGAAGTAACTCTGCATCTTCTGCCCCTGACCTTGTTTTGACTCTACAGGTTGCATACAATGTCGGATTAAGACGATTTTTATATCAAAATCAACCGTTTCGACGAGACGAAGATTTTTCATGTTGATAACTTTTTCATTTGACGCCATCTTAATTATGTTTTGTGCCCCTGACACTTTTCGGCCAACGGGAAGCCGAAAAGTGCTCTTCGGCCGCTCAAGAGCCCACTTCGGCCAACTGTAGGCCGAAAAGTCCCACTTCGGCCAACGATAGGCCGAAAAGTCCCTCTTCGGCCAACAGAAGGCCGATGGGGCCATAGTTTTGATTTTTATGCATTAAGGCGTATAGTTTCCGAATTTTGCTATAAAAATCATCATAGTTTCAAAAAAAATCCTAATAATAACAGGATATATCTTCTTTTCATCAAGATAAGCATATTTAAGACTATCAGGCAACGGTTTAAGCTCAAACATGGGATCACCCTTAGGTGGAGGGGGATCCCCTAGGATTTCAACAGGCAAATTGTGTTTCAGCATAGGTTCCTGTTTAAAGAATACTTCATCTATTTCCCTTCTTTCATTCATAAACATATCATTCTCATGGTCTAGCAAATATTGTTCTAAAGGATCACTAGGAGGTACGGCAATAGAAGCAAGACCAATAATTTCATCCTTACTAGGCAATTCTTCTTCAAGGTGTTGTTTACTAAATTTAGAGAAATTAAATTCATGAGTCATATCATCCAAGCCAATAGTAACAACATTCTTTTCGCAGTCTATCCTAGCATTAACTGTATTCAAGAAGGGTCTACCAAATATAATGGGACAAAAGCTATCTTGTGGGGAACTAAGAACAAGAAAATCAGCAGGATATTTAGTTTTCCCGCACAAGACCTCAACATCTCTAACAATTCCCATTGCCAAAATAGTATCTCTATTAGCAAGTTTAATTGTGACATCAATATCTTCTAACTCAGCAGGTGCAATTTCATGCTTGATTTGTTTATACAAGTCATAAGGTATAACACTAGCACTAGCACCCATATCACATAAGACATGATAACAAGAATCTCCTATTTTAACATAAATAATAGGCACGCCTACCACAGGTCTATGCTTATCTTTAGCACAAGGTTTAGCAATTCTAGCAGTTTCACCGCAGAACTGAATAACATGCCCATCAATATTATCAGACAAGAGATCTTTAACAATAGCAATATTAGGTTCTACTTTAACTTGCTTAGGGGGTGTATATGTTTTAATATTGCTTTTACGAACCACAGTTGAAGCTTTAGCATGATCCTTTATATATCCTAACAGGGAGAGGTGGTTTCTCAACATAAGAAGTAGGAACAATAGGATCATTATAAGCAATAGTCTTTTCTTCAACTTTAATAGGTGCAGCTACTTTTACTTCTATGGGAGGATGATATTTAAACCACTTCTCCTTAGGGAGATCAACATAAGTACCAAAAGATTCACAGAAAGAAGCTACTATCTCAGAATCAAGTCCATATTTAGTGCTAAACTTACGGAAAATATCAGTATCCATAAAAGATTTAACATGATCAAACTTAGGTGTCATACCTGACTCCCTACCCTTGTCGAGGTCCCAATCTTCAGAGTTGCGTTTAATTCTATCCAATAAATCCCTTCTAAATCCAATAGTATTCATCATAAAAGAGCCAGCACAAGAAGTATCAATCATGGTGCGATTATTTTCATAAAGCCGAGCATAAAAATTTTGAATAATCATTTCTCTTGAGAGATCATGATTGGGGCATGAATATAACATTGATTTAAGCCTCCCCCAAGCTTGAGCGATGCTTTCTCCTTCGCGAGGCCAAAAATTATATATATAATTGCGATCACGATGAACAAGATGCATAGGATAAAACTTCTGATGAAATTCCAATTTCAATCGTTTGTAATTCCAAGACCTCATATCATCACATAGCCTATACCATGTCGATGCATCTCCCCTCAAAGATAAGGGGAAGACCTTCTTCTTAACATCATCTCCGGATAGACCTGCAAGCTCAAATAATCCACAAACTTCATCCACATATATTAGATGTTCATGAGGATGTTTCGTTCCATCTCCTAAAAAAGGATTAGCTAGCAGTTTTTCTATTATACTCGAAGGAACGTCAAAGCAAGTATTTTCATTTTCAATAGGTTCAGTAGGTTGAGGAGCAGCTCTTTGCTCTACTGGTCGGGGTGAAGATACCACGAACAAGCCCCTCAGAGGATTACTTTCCATAATAACAAGTGACAGTAAATTTCAGCACACTATAAAAAAATTTCCTCACCAAATTCCACCTACCAAAGGCGCTTCACTCCCTGGCAACGGCGCCAGAAAAGAGCCTTGATGACCCACAAGTATAGGGGGTCTATCGTAGTCCTTTCAATAAGTAAGAGTGTCGAACCCAACGAGGAGTAGAAGGAAATGATAAACAGTTTTCAGCAAGGTATTCTCTGCAAGTACTGAAATAAGTGGTAACAGATAGTTTTGTGATAAGATAATTTGTAACGAGCAACAAGTAACAAAAGTAAATAAAGTGCAGCAAGGTGGCCCAATCCTTTTTGTAGCAAAGGACAAGCCTGGACAAACTCTTATATAAGGAAAAGCGCTCCCGAGGACACATGGGAATATCGTCAAGCTAGTTTTCATCACATTCATATGATTCGCGTTTGGTACTTTGATAATTTGACATGTGGATGGACCGGTGCTTGAGTGATGTTCTTACTTGAACAAGCATCCCACTTATGATTAACCTCTATTGCAAGCATCCGCAACTACAACAAAAGTATTAAGGTAAACCTAACCATAGCATGAAACATATGGATCCAAATCAGCCCCTTACGAAGCAACACATAAACTAGGGTTTAAGCTTCAGTCACTCTAGCAACCCATCATATACTTATTACTTCCCAATGCCTCCCTCTAGGCCCAAATAATGGTGAAGTGTTATGTAGTCGACGTTCACATAACACCACTAGAGGCTAGACAACATGCATCTCATTGAAATATCGAACGAATACCAAATTCACATGACTACTAATAGCAAGACTTCTCCCTTGTCCTTAGGAACAAACGTAACTACTCACAAAGCATAAACATGTTCATAATCAGAGGGGTATTAATATGCATATAGGATCTGAACATATGATCTTCCACCAATTAAACAAACTAGCATCAACTGCAAGGAGTAATTAACACTACTAGCAACCTACTAGCACCAATCCCGGACTTGGAGACAAGAATTGGATACAAGAGATGAACTAGGGTTTTGAGATGAGACGGTGCTGATGAAGATGTCGATGGAGATTGCCCTCTCCCGATGAGAGGAGATTTGGTGATGACGATGGCAATGATTTCCCCCTCTGGGAGGGAAGTTTCCCTGGCACAACAGCTCTGCCGGAGCTCTAGATTGGATCCGCCAAGGTTCCACCTCGTGGCGGCGGAGTTTCATCCTGAAAGGTTGCTTCTTTTTTTTCTCGACGAAAGACTTCATATAGGAGAAGATGGTCGTCGGAGAGCCACTAGAGGGCCCCACGAGGGTGGAGGGCGCGCCCTACCCCCTGGGCGCGCCCCCTACCTCATGAGCAGGGTGTGGGCCCCCTGGTCTTCATCTTTGGCGATGATTTTTCATTATTTATTATAAGGTGTTCCATGGAGTTTCAGGACTTTTGGAGTTGTGCATAATAGGTCTCTAATATTTGCTCCTTTTCCAGCCCAGAATTCCAGCTGTCGGCATTCTCCCTCCTTATGTAAACCTTGTAAAGTAAGAGAGAATAGCCATAAGTATTGTGACATAATGTGAAATAACATCCCATAATGCAATAAATATCGATATAAAAGAATGATGCAAAATGGACGTATCGGTCATGAGGACCTCGCGAGGTTTGCCTTGCCTTGATCTCTCCGCCCCTTGTGAGCCTGCCTGGCGAGGCCGCTCCTGAGGAGGTCTTGCGTCATCGGCCTCATGAGGCTTGGCCCCTCACGAGGGTCTTGAATACCTCGTCGACGAAGACGGGCCATACAGACCTGCCAGCTCAGCCACGCAGTGGGCCGTAGGCAGGCAAGTCTGGGGACCCCCGTTCAGCCCCCAATCCCAAGGCGTGCTCGAGCATGGCTTCGAGGCGAAGCCAAAGATCAAGTGCGGAGCGCCACGGGCCCCTAAAGCATGCGGCCCCGGTTGACGCGTAGCGGTTGATTGGACATGGGCGTCTCCGCTTCCCCACGCTGCCTTGGCAACTACCCGACTTGACAAGTCCCTGCGACATGCAAGGAAAACCATTATTACCTGTGATCGATGTGGGCGCTGCTTGGCCTTCTCCTGCTATAAATGAGGAAGGGGCGGAGCCCCCGTTCCCCACTTCTTCCCATTCCTCTTGCTTCTTCCTCCTCTGCTCTACTGCTAGTAGCAACTTCAAAGGTGCCGATCCGAAGGTTCTCAGCTAACGAGAAGGGAAAGATTCCCCTCGACATGCGGGCGCTGCTTCCGCCGAAGAAGAGGTCAGTCCATCGTCGCGATGCTGCGGTGATGTAGGTGGTGACGAGGCCTTGGTTTGAGCGGCCTCCTCCTGGGTATCCGTTTCCCTTGAATGCCCAAGCCGGGGGCTCGGGAGGAAGGAGCATCGAGTGTCAGCGCGCGCACCGCGGCCGTCACTCCTGGGGTCCATGCCGCAGACTCCTCACGCGAGCTCGTGCTGTGGGCGGTGATGCCCCCAAGCTCCTGTATCCGCTTCCCGCGCTTCTTCTCTGACGTGATGCCGCTGACGGGGCCTCTCGAGCTCTAGTTGCAGCATGCTGACTTCGATGCTCCAGCGACCAGAGCAGAAGTTGAAGCAGTCTCCACCGGCAAGATCTTCATGACCCGTGGCTGGGGCGAGGTCGCGCGGGTTTGCCGTGCGGTGGGTGCCCTCGCGATCTACTTCGAGTACGACGACTCCTCCATGCTGTTCTTCAAGGTCTTCGATGCGGAGGGTCGCCGCTTGGAGTGTTGCCCCGAAGGGGAGCGCCAGGATGAGGCGCGCCTCGCTCGTGGCTGCTCCAGCAGGAGCGACTCTTTGGAGTCCATCGGTTCTCCCGAGCTCTACAAGACTCCAGAGACGAGCGGCGACAGCTACGTGCCCCCGAGCTCTCGCCATGCTCGGAGCAGGGCCGCAAAGTCCGGCAGCCGCCGTCGCTGATCTAGATGGGATTGGTGCCGGCCTCCCGCGGCCCACTGTTGATGATGGCGTCGGCCGTGGGGGTGTGTAGATAGGATTCTCCTAGGTTCTCGTCCTTTGTTCCCTGCGAGGAATCGAGAAGTACCCCGTGGGGGCGTGTAAAGAGTCTACAATGTCTTTTGTTGATATTATCCCAGTTATGGAAGCCTTGTGAGCGCAAGTCCTTTTTAGGCTCGGTCTTCCCTATCCAATCTCGTGACAGCTTGTTGCTCTACGCTGACAGGTCCCGGTGCCCAGGCAAACTTCAGCCGTCGCTGGTATGCCAGGTCGTGTGCCATGGTCAAGGCCAGGAGGTGAGTGGCCCGAGGTCCAGTAAGAGCTCCTGAGGCGCGATGCTCAGGGGGTCCCCTTTAGCGCTCAAGCAACTGTGGTAAGATAAGAAAGGGAGGCAACGTTGCCGCAACAGGGCTACAGCGAGCGTTTCCCCTAGGTTCCAACGATTAGTTGATCTAAGCTCGTGACTTATCTTGGCGGCCCGGGGTCGATTCTTCGTGATGCGCCAGAGCTGTGTGCGAACATCCGCAGTGTAGCCAGGTCAGGCCCATACAAGCCTTCCCCTTTCCTATGCTCTACGTCCTCAGGTTCCGGCCCTCGAGCGAGCTCAGCCGCCACTGGTATGCCAGGTCGCCTGCTGTGGTCAAGGCCAGGGGGTGAGTGCTGGAGAGCCAGTAAGAGCTCCTGAGTCATGATGCTCAGGAGCCCCCCTTTTAACGTGTAAGCGGATTACTTGGAAGAGGTGGGAGCTCGCGGTGCCGCCTGGTGTTATCCTCGTGAGATTCCTGCATGCCAACACAAGGAAAAACACAATCTGCCATTATGGTTACCAGCCTGCCGTTGGTTGCTCTGTGAGGGGGTGAAGGCACTAAGGGCCCGGTGAGATGACGTGCGCGGGGCGTGCCACGAGCCAGAGCTCGATCGCTCAGGTTTTTCGATGTGGCAGGGACGGACCCATGCACCAGCGCCATGCCGACGTGAGGAGGCCCCATGGGAGGCGACGATTGAGAAGGGCCCATAAGTTGCGCTGGTAGGCAGACGACACGCTCGGCAGGCCGAAGGGCATGCGAATGTAGGTGTGTGGTGGGCCCTCGCAGCTTGCCATGCGTGAAGGCCAGAAAAGCTCCTGAGAAGCGGCCCTATTGAGCCCTTGAACATCGATGTAGACACGCAGCCCGGCATCCTCGCCTGGATGGGAAGCTGTGCCTCGTGAGCGGCGGCCGCCGCGCATGGCCCTTGCGTCTTGCAATTCCTGGGTGGTCTTGGTGATGAACTCCTGAACGGCGGGCGATTCTTGCCCTGAGCCCTCCTGAAGGTAATGTGTCGGGAAGCACGCCTCCAAGTGGTGCCCAAGCGCCTCCCTCGTGATGTGGGCATGGTCTGAGGCCTTCTAGAAGGAAGCCCCTGAGCCCTTCCCGAGAAGGGCATCGGACGCACCTTCCTATGCGATGGTGGGAGGCGCCCCGGGAGCGGGCGCTGATCCTGACGAGGCTCCGGCTGTGACGCCACCCTCCTGAGGTCCTGCACGGTGTAGCTGCTTCTTCTTTTTGGGGATGACCTCATGAGGGCCCTCGCCCTTGCTGTTGGGGTCGTCGATTGCTGTAGCTGTGCAGGCACGCTCGAGGGAGCACACCACATCTCTTTCTTCATATAGGACCGTGATGATCCCACTGCTTCCCGGCATCTTGAGGACGTTGTAGCTGTGATGGGTAACCGCCATGAACTTGGCCAGGGCTGGATACCCGAGGATGGTATTGTACGGCAGACGGATGTGCATGACGTCGAAGTCGATGAGCTCGGTGCGGTAGTTCTTGCATTCTCGAAGGTGATAGGGAGGCGGACCAACCCTATCAGTGTGGTGGAACCATCGGTCACTCCTAAGAAAGGCTTAGTAGGCTGAAGCTGGTCATATGGCACTTAGAGGTTGTCGAACATGTCGACGGACAGGACGTTGAGCATTGTGCCGCCGTCAATGAGGGTCTTGGTAACTTGCACGTTGCTGATGACTCGGGAGCAAAGGATCGGGAGGGCGCCAGAGGTTCCTGCGGACTTGAGCTGATCCACTGAGTTGAACATGATGGGGCACTGGGACCTTCTGAGCGGGCGTGTGGCCTCGAGCTTGGGGAGGGCTGCATTCACTTCCTGAGCAAACTGCTTGAAGGTACGTTGTGAGGCTGGAGCCTGGGCTCCTGTCGGATGTGGGGTTTCGGCAAACCCTTAAGGTTCGAACACTGGGGTGCGCATGAAGTCTTTCCCTCCCACCGATCAACGCCCTAGCTCACTAGGATCTCGCGGATGAACTCGAAAAACTCGCAACATAGAAAGACATTAGGTTTATATTCGTTCAGGCCACCGTTGTGCTGTAATACCCTGCTCCAGTGTGGTGGTGGTGGATTGCCTTTAGGGTTGATGATGAACTGTACAAGGGAAGAACAGCCTCCTCAGGTTGAGGTGTTCTTGTCAGCAGGCTCTCGATCGGGTTGTATCAAGCTAAGATGAGATACTTGAGGCTCTGCTTCCGTTACCCCCTACTATGGTGGCTCGCTCTACTTATATAGGCCCTCGTCCTCTTCCCAAATACCGAGCGGGAAGGGAGCCAACAACGGCGGGCCAATTTGAAGGGGACAGCTAGTACAAGCTATCCTGACAAAAGTGGTCTTCGCCTGCGAAAGGCTCTGGTGGTGACACCGTCTTGGGCTCCACGATGACCTCCGTCTTGACGTCCTCCTAGTCTTGGTCTCGTTGCACCAATATAGCAACCTTTGCATGGTGCCTTGGTACTCTTCGTCTGCGCTGGCCTCCTTAGCAGGAAAGAGGAAACAAGGACGCTGCGCGCGCTGGCGCCCACCTGGCGCCCGCCTATTGTTGTGCGTCACGGCTTACGTCATGAGGGCCTTGTGAGGTTTGCCCCACCTTGATATGTCCACTCCTCATGAGGTTGCCTGGCTAGGCCACTTCAGAGGAGGTCTTGCGTCGTCCGCCTCATGAGGCTTGGACCCTCGTGAGGGTCTTGGATGCTTTGTTAGTGAAGATGGGCCGTACGGCCTGCTGGCTGAGCCACGCCGTGGGCCGCAGGCAGGCAAGTCTGGGGACCACCGTTCCCAGAACACCGAAAGTAGCCCCCCGGACCAAGGTGCGCTCTGGCTTGGCTTCGTGGCAAAGCCAAGGGCTAAGTACAGAACGTCGTGGGCCCCCAAAAGCCTGCAACCTCGGTTGACGTGTGGCAGTTTATTGGACGTGGGCGTCTCTGCTTCACCATGTTGCCTCGGCAACGGCACGACTTGACAAGTCCCTGCGACATGCAAGGAAAATCGTCATTACCTGCGATCGTGGGAGACACCGGTTGGCCTTCTCTTGCTATAAATGGGGAGGGGGGGGGTGGAGCCCCCATCGCCCATCTCTTCCTCGCTTGCTTGCTTCTTCCTCCTCGCTCTACTGCTGATAATAGTGGCGCCCATCAGGAAACTTTCTACTAAAGAGAAAGGAAAGGCTCCCCGTGATGATCCGGGGCCTCTTCCTCCGAAGAAAAGGCCGACCCATCGCCATGATGAAGCGGCGATGTGGGTGGTGTTGAGGACTTGGTGCGAGCGGCCTCCTCCGGGGTACCCGCTGCCCTTGTATGCCTGAGCTGAGGGCTCAGAGGCTGAAGTGACAAGCAGCGCCGCCCATGCCGCATCCGGGGTCGCCGCGCCATGGCGACGCGCGCCGTCGCCTCTGGAGTTCACGCTGCGGACTCCTCATGCGAGTTGGTGCTGTGGGCGCCAATGCCACCAAGCTCTTGGATCCACTTCTCGCGGTTCTTCTTCGACATGATGCCGCCGAGGGGGCCTCTTGAGCTCTGGCTGCAGCATGCCGACTGCAGCGCTCCGGCGTCTAGAGCGGAGATCGAAGTGGTCCCCTCCGACAAGATCTTCATGACTCGCGGCTGGGGCGAGATCGCGCGGGTCTGCCGTGTGAGGGGCGCCCTCGCGATCCACTTCGAGTATGACGGCGTCTCCATGCTCTTCTTCGGGGTCTTCGATGCTGAGGGTCGCCGCCTGGAGTGCTGCTCCGGAGAGGAGCATGAGGCTGACGCGCCTCCTGCTCATGGCCACTTCAGCAGCAGCAACCCTTGGGAGTCCAACAGCTCTCCTGAGCTCTATGAGACTCCGAAGACGAGCGATGACAACTACTTGCTCCCGAGCTCTCGCCACGCTCAGAGCAGAGCTGCGGCGTTCGGCCGTCGCCGCCGCTGATCTGGATGGGGTTGGCGCCGGCCTCCCGTGGCCCACTGTTGATGATGGTGTCCACCATGGAAGGATGTAGATAGGATTCCCTTTAGTATCAGCTTTTGTTTCCTCCAAAAAATCATGAATTACCCTGTGGGGGCATGTAAGGGTCCGTAATGTCTTTTGTGCTTATCTTCCCTGTTATGAGTATTTGGTGAACGCATGTCCCGTTAAGGCTCGGTCCCCCTTTCTTTCCTCGCGATAGCTTGTTGCTCTACGCTGATAGGTCCCATTCCCCCCGCAGGCTACAGCCGTCACTGGTATGCCAGGTCGCGTGCCGTGCTCAAGGCCAGGAGGTGTGCGGCTCAAGGTCCAGTAAAAGCCCCTGAGGCGCGATGCTCAGGAGGTACCCCTTAGCGCTCAAGCAGCCATGGTAAGGCGAGAAAGGGAGTTGACGTGGCCGCAATGGGGTTGTGGCAAGGCGTGAGTGGCCATTAGGCCCAAACATATAGCCGATCCGAGTGCGGGACATATCTTGTTGATCTCGTGGCGACTCCTAACGTTGCGCTAGAGCTGCGCGCCTATTCATGCGGCACAGCTAGGCCAACCCATACGAGTTCCCTCCCCTCATGCTCTCCTTAGCACTCTACGTCCTCAGGTCCCGGCCCTCGAGCGAGCTCAACCGCCGCTGGTATGCCAGGTCGTGATGCCGTGGTCAAGGCCAGGGGGTGAGGGCTGGAGACCCAGTTAGAGCTCCTGAGTCATGATCCTCAGGAGCCCCCTTTTAATGTGCAAGTGAATTGCACGAGAGAAAAGGAGACTCGCGGTGCTGCCTGCCATCCTCCCCACGGGGTCCCTGTGAATAGGCACAAGAAGAACATGGTTTGCCATTACAGCCATCAGCCTGCCGCTGGTTGGTCCGGATGAAGTGATGGCACTGAGGGCCTGGTGAGGTGACGTGCGCGGGGCGTGCCGCGAGACAGAGCTCGACCGCACAGGTTTGTCGACGTGGAAGGGACGGACCCATGCACCAGCGCCGTGCCAATGTGGAGGCCCCGTGGGAGGCGAGGATCAAGCAGGTGATAACCGCAGGCAGGTTAAGAAGGGAAGGCAAATCAGCTTGGGTAAATGTAGGAAGATACATGCCACCGGGTCTGGCCCGAGCAGCTTGGGGATGATGCAGCCCGAGGGGCGCCCCAACAAGGTAAGCTAAATACATAAGCAAAAGGGATACATGCCGCAGGGATAGACCCACGCGGCCTGGGAATAATGCAGCCCGAGGGGCGCTCCCAGCTAAATGAGCTTGGAAGATGTCACCTGGTTCTGTAGATGAAGTAGAGTTAGTGCAGCTGAAGGCGTGCGTTGAAGAAATGACTCCTCTTGAGCCACCAGAACCCTAAGCCTCGGGAGGCTCTGGGGGCTCGGGAGGTTCCCTGAAGACCATCTCCATCTCCTCCAGAACGACACGGTACCTGGCTTCCTGAGCCGCCAGGACACGTCGCATGTTGCGCCGATAGGCTGACACCATGCTTGGCAAGCCAAAAGGCAAACGAACATCACTATGCGGCGGACCCTCGCAGCGGCCCACACGCAAAGGCCAGAAACGCTCCTAAGATGCGGCCCTGTTAAGCCCTAGGATGTCAATGCAGACACGCAGCCCAGCATCATCGCCAGGATGCGGAGCTGCACCTCGTGGGCGGCTGTCGCCGCGCATGGCTCTTGCTTCTTGCAGTTCCTGGGTGGTCCTGGTGATAAACTCTTGACTGGTGGGCACTCCTTGCCCTGTGCTCTCCTGAGGGTCACGTGCCGCGGAGCACGCCTCCAAGTGATGCCCAAGCGCTTCCCTTGTGAGGTTGGCATGGTCTGAGGCCCTCCAGAAGAGAGCCCCCGAGCCCTGCCTAAGGAGGGCGCCAGGCGCGCCTTCCTATCCAATGGAGGGAGGTGCCCCTGGAGTGGGCGCTGGTCCTGACGAGGCTCCTGCTGCGACACCATCCTCTTGAGGTCCTACACGGCGTGGCAGCTTCTTCTTGGGGATGGCCTCCAGAGGGCCTTCATTTCTGCTGTCGGGGTCGTCGATTGTTGCATCTTGAAAGGCGCGCTCGATGGAGCACACTGCATCCCTCTCTTCACACGGGACTGTGATGATCCCTCCGCTTCCTGGCATCTTGAGAATGTTGTAGCCATGATGAGTGACTGCCATGAACTTGGCCAGGGCTGGATACCCGAGGAAGGCATTGTACGGCAGGCGTATGTGCGCGACGTCGAAGTCGATGAGCTTGATGCGGTAGTTCTTGCGCTCCCCGAAGGTGACGGGCAGGCGGACCTTCCCTATCAGTGTGGTGGAGCCGTCAGTCACTCTTGAGAAAGGCTTGGTGGGTCGGAGCTGTTCATAAGGCACTTGGAGGTTGTCGAACGTGTCGACGGACAGGAAGTTGAGCCCTGTGTCACCGTCGATGAGGGTCTTGGTGACCTGCACATTGCTGGTGATTGGGGAACACAGCATAGGGAGGGTGCCGACGGTGGCTGCGCACTTGAGCTGATCTGCCAAGTTAAAAGTGATGTCGCATTGGGACCACCTGAGCGGGCGCGTGGCCTTGAGTTTGGGGAGTGCCGCATTCACCTCGCGAGCAAACTGTTTGAAGGTGCACCGAGAGGCTGGGGCCTGGGCACCACCCAAGATGCAGGAGATCGCACGCGGCTCCTGGAAGCCCCCAGCCCCCTCGTCCTGGTGGTGGTCGTCGTTCCTTCTTGGTGGCGGCAGCGGGGGAAGACCGGCATTGCCCTGGGGGCGATCTTCACACGGAGGGTCCCTCCAAGCGCCCTCGGGAGGCTGGTCCTGCCAGCGGTCCTCACGAGGCCGGTCATGCCACTCCTGGCGCGGGCCACGGTCGTCCCAGCGTCCGCCTCCACGTCCTCCGCCGCGGCTGTAGCCCCGGTCGTTGCACTCGGGGCGTCGACCATAGCGTCCTTCTCGTATGGCTCTAAGCTCTTGACAGTCACTGGTGTTGTGGGTGTTCAGGTTGTGGAAGGCGCAGAACGGTCGGCTGTTCCTGGATGACTCGGGCTGATCTCTACCCGCTTGATGTCGGGCTCCGCTGCGAGCACAGCTGCCTCCTTGCACTTCATGTCCTTGGCCTTGGCCTTCCTCTCCTCCGCACCCATGGCTGGAAGCTCAAGGAGAGACAGGCGCCCTTCCTCAGCTCTGGCACACTTGGTCGCCAGGTTGAACAGCTCCTGAGATGTGCAGAGCTCCTCATGGATGGCGAGCTCTTCCTTCATCTTGACGTCACGAACGCCGTCGGAGAACGCGGAGATGATGGCCTCGTATGTGACCTTGGGGATCTTGAGGTGTGTGTTGTTGAAGCGCTGGATGTACCTCTGGAGGGTCTCTCCTAGTTGCTGCCTGATGCGGCGTAGATCACCCGTGGCCGGTGGGCGTTCGCGAGTGCCCTGGAAGTTGGCGACAAAGCGGTTGCGCATCTTGTCCCACTTCCTGGAAAAGTCCTACTAGTGGCGCACCAGTTTTGCCTACTAATGGCGCACTACTGGTGTGCCACTAGTACCACGCCACTAGTATTTTTTACTAATGGCGCACCTATAGTGCGCCATTAGTATGCCTAGAGGTGCATCATTACTATCTGACTTAGTAATGGCGCACCACATAGAAGTGCGCCATTAGTAATATTTTTTTTTCAATTTTTTTAAAGAAATTTTCAATTTTTTTTATTTTTTCTTAATCTCGGGTCACTATGGCTTAATCTCGGGTCAATATGCTTAATCTCAGGTCAAATCGCACTCCATGGTCAAACTTTCTGAAAGGTCACCCATCCTCACACTACTCCAACACAAGCACGCTTAACTACAGAGTTCTATCCAACCCCAGCACCAGCTCACTTCACAGGCACTTGTTGATATATCTAGCATATCAATCCTATTAAACCTTGTTGATGTTTAGGACTTTGTTCATGTTCATGAGTGTGATGAAAGTTTGAAAAAATATTTCAAACTTCCGTTAATATTACGTATCATATTTTGAAAAAAAAATCCCAAAGAAATTTGAAACTAATTTTTTTTCTGTTACTAGTGGCGCACCTAGCATATGGTGCGCCACTAGTAAGTTTGAATTTTTTTTTATTTTTTTGCCTCTAGATCTTAAAAGGCCCGTAACTGTTTTTCTGTTAGGTTTTTGAGGATTTTGAAAATGTTTAACGGGGTTCATATAGATGATTTTTCATATAGAAAACTTTTTAATCCGAGTTCGCATGCAAAAGTTGTGTCCATTTTACAAATTCCTGAGAGATTTTGCAAATAAAGTCGAAATTCATATTTGTAAATTTTGCCAACAACTAGACCACATATCACATGGGAAACTTATTTTCTTTTATTTTTTGGACATTTTCATCATTTTCTTTTATTTTCTTTTAAAACTGAAAAGGCGGTCCATAAGGGGGGTGCATGCGAGGAAATTTTTGGGCCAAGTTAGTAATGGCGCACCGTGGGAGTGGTGCGCCATTACTAATTCAACTAGTAATGGTGCACCACTCCCACGGTGCGCCATTACTAGTTTTCAAAAAATATATAAAAATTTTGAAAAAAATTTACTAGTGGCGCACCGTGGATGTGGTGCGCCATTACTAGTTTAACTAGTAATGGCGCACTATCCCCTGGTGCACCATTACTAGTTTTGAAAAAAAAACAAATTGGAAAAAAAATTGGAATTTTTTTACTAATGGCGCACCGTGGATGTGGTGCGCCATTACTAGTTTAACTAGGAATGGCAGACTATCCCCTGGTGCGCCATTACTAGTTTTGGAAAAAAAAATCTTGTTATTAATGGCGCACCGTGGATGTGGTGCGCCATTAGTAGTTGGACACTAATGGTGCACCAACACATGGTGCGCCATTAGTATATAGTAGTGGCACACCACATGTCTGGTGCACCATTATTGTCAATTTCATCTATAGCCCTTTTCCTAGTAGTGTCCTAGGAGGAGATCGAGCCGTGCTGCAGGTTCAGGAGCCAGGAGCGAGCTCCATCCTTGAGAGCCATGGGAAACCAGTTCGCCATGACCTTTTCGTCGCCATTGGCCGCTTCGATTCTCAGCTCAGAGAGCTACAGGAACTTTGCGGGGTCTGCGGTACCGTCGTAGCGAGGAGGCAGATCCGGCTTGAACTTGCCCGGCCAGGCGACGCTACGCAGCTCGGGGTGAAGGCGCGGCAACCAGCCGTGGTTGTCAAGGCCCGCTTCGGAGGTGCAGCTTCTCGTGGCCGCGGAATTTATTGGCACCTTCTATCTTCGCGCGCGGGTGCCGGGCGTGGCGGATCACGCCACGGAGCCTCGCGTCTTGGTGCCAAGGCGCCGTCTTGGGGATGAGGTGGTGGAGGCATGCCATGAGCCCCGTCGCCTGTGGCTGGTTGAGGGGGAGGCAGAGAGTGGGACGACACTGGAGAGCCCCCTGCGGCGCGGACGAGCTTGGTGACGCGGTCGAGCCACTACTCGTAGAGGTCGTCGACGGGGCGGTAGCGCAGGAGCTCGTTCGCCACGAGGAGTGCGGCCCGTGCCTCCATGGGAGCGCGGTGTGCGTGAGACGAAGAACTGGCAGGGGTCAGCGATGGAGTGGCGGTGTGACCGCTGCCGCACCGAAGGATGCAGCGAGGACGCCCGCTGCTCGTTCCCCGCCGGGCCGGTGGCAGCGTTAGCGGCGGGAGATGGAGAACGGCGATGTGGCCCGCCGACAGCAGCCGTCTGAGTGATGCGGGCGGTGAGGGCAGCTCGATGCTCAGCTTGAGCACGACGAGCGTCCGCCATGGAGACGATGGAGCGACGGAGCAACGAACTAATGGAAGGGAAGCTATAGCGCACCTCTCCCTGGCACGCCAAATGTCGGATGTGGCGTTCCGGCAAACCCGTATGGTTCGAACACTGGGGTATGCACGATGTCTTTCCCTCCCACCGATCTACGCCCTAGCCCACTAAGATCTCGCGGACGAACTCGATGAACTCGCAACACAGAAAGACACGACGTTTATACTGGTTCGGGCCACCGTTGTGGTGTAATACCCTACTCTAGTGTGGTGGTGGTGGATTCCTCTAGGGCTGATGATGAACTATACAAGGGAAGAACAGCCTCCTGAGGTTGAGGTGTTCTTGTCAGCAGGCTCTCGATCGGGTTGGATCAAGCTAAGATGAGATGCTTTGGGCTCTGCTTCCGTTGCCTGCTACTGTGGTGGCCAGCTTTACTTATATAGGCCCTTGTCCTCTTCCAAATATCAAGCGGGAAGGGAGCCAACAACGGCGGGCCAATTTGAAGGGGGACAGCTAATACAAGCTATCCTGACAAAAGTGGTCTTCGCCTGCGAAAGGTTCTGGTGGTGACCCCATCTTGGGCTCCATGATGACCTTCCTCTTGCTGTCCTCCTGGTATTGGTCTCGTTGCACCAATATAGCAACCTTTGCATGGTGCCTCGGTACTCTTTGTCTGCGCTGGCCTCCTTAGCAGAAAAGAGGAAACAAGGACGCTACGCGCGCTGGCGCCCGCCTGGTGTCGTGCGTCATGGCTTACGTCACGAGGGCCTCGTGAGGTTTGCCCCGCCTTGACATCTCCGCTCCTCATGAGGTTGCCTGGCTAGGCCACTCCAAAGGACATCTTGCATCGTCCGCCTCGCGAGGCTTGGACCCTCACGAGGGTCTTGGATGCTTTGTTGGTGAAGATGGGTCGTACGGCCTGCTGGCTTAGCCACGCCATGGGCCGCAGGCAGGCAAGTCTGGGGACCCCCGTTCCCAGAACGCCGACAGCTCCGCCCAAAATGCAGGCGATAGCACGTGGTTCCTAGAAGCCCCCAGCCCCTCTCGTCTCGATGGTGTTCGTCATTCCTTCTTGGTGGTGGCGGCAGCGGAGGGAGGCCGGCATTGCCTTGAGGACGATCCTCCCGAGGCTGATCCCTCTAGGCGCCCTCGCTAGGCTGATCCTGCCAGCGGTCCTCACGAGGCCGGTCGTGCCACTCCTGGCACAGGCCACAGTTGTCCCAGCGTCCGCCACCATGTGCTCCTCCTCAGCCGTAGCCCCGGTCGTCATGCTCGGGGCGTCGACCTAAGCGTCCTTCGCGAATGGCTCTGAGCTCTTGACAATCGCTAGTGTTGTGGGTATTCCGGGTGTGGAAGGCGCAGAACGGAAGGCTGCTCTTGGATGACTCTAGTTGGTCTCTGCCACGCTTGGTGTCTGGTTCCGCTGCGAGAATGGCTGCTCCCTTGCGCTTCACATCCTTGACCTTGCCTTTCTTCTCCTCCGGCTCTGTGGCTGGGACCTCGAGGATGGAGAGGCGCCCCTCCTCAGCTCTTGCGCACTTGGTCGGCAGGTTTTACAACTCCAGGGATGTGCACTGCTCCTCGTGGATAGGGAGCTCTTCCTTCATCTTGAGGTCGCGGACGCCATCAAAGAACACAGAGATGATGGCCTCATCTATTACCTTGGGGATCTTGAGATGGACGTTGTTGAAGCACTCTATGTACTTCTGGAGCGTCTCTCCTGGTTGCTGCCTCACGCGGTGCAAGTCACCCGCAGCCGGCGGGCGGTTGCGAGTGCCCTGGAAGTTGGCGACGAAGCGGTCGTGCATCTCGTCCCAGGAGGAGATCGAGCCCGGTGGCAGATTTAGGAGCCAGGAGCGGGCGCCCTCCTTGAGAGCCATGGGAAACCAGTTCACCATAACTTTCTCGTCATCGTTGGCCGCTTCGATACTGTCAGATGTGGGGTTCCAGCAAACCCTTAAGGTTCAAACACTGGGGTGCGCGTGAAGTCTTTCCTTCCAACCAATCTACGCTCTAGCTCACTAAGATCTCGCGGACGAACTCGACGAACTCGCAACAAAGAAAGACACAAGATTTATACTGGTTCGGGCCACTGTTGTGGTGTAATACCCTACTCCAGTGTGGTGGTGGTGGATTGCCTCTAAGGCTGATGATGAACAGTACAAGGGAAGAACAGTGTTAGAACCCTGACTCCAAGTCACATCGATCTAGCCGGTAACACCTCATATCACATTGCGGCCTCACGCACGGTATCCCCACGGGTGTCGCCTTACCATGGCCCGGGACCGTTTGCGCCTTTTGGCTCACGTATATGATAGTGTCGCTAGCATCCATATGAGAGAGAACCCGGGCCGACATGGCTAGTCATGAACCCAAAGCGGCACAGACCTATGGAGACAGGCATACGTGAATCACATCGAGCATGTCGGTCATCAGCGTGTGAATCCGGGCTGTAGCACTGGGCTAACAGGACTCCGGGGAACCCGGGCTATAGCAGGCTAGGCAGGACTCCAGATGTCACTGCGTGACATTTCCCCGAAGGGACAGACATAGGAACGAAGTGAAACACATGCCGGCCAGTCAAGTGTCCCGAGCAGTAGTGCTGGGCTAGCAGGACTCCAGTGAACCGGGCTGTAGCGGACTACTATGGCTCGAGGAACACTAGACTACATTTCCCCATAAGAAAGGCTGCCAAGGATAAACAACTAGATTGTCGGATCCCACACATACCAAGCATTTCAATCATACACACAATATGCTCGATATGTGCAAATACAACATGGCATCACAACAAAACTCTACAACTCAAGTCCTTTATTTAAAGGCTCCAAAGAGCCATACATAACATGTTCATACAGGTAGGGGTCACATGACCCGACACTCAAGTCGTACAAGCATACAAGCACATGCGGAAGCAAATAGTCAGAGTACAGACACTAGAAAGAAAGAAGGCTTCTCGAAGCCTGTCTATCTACATAGGGCCCTCCATGGCCATGATCACCACCTGGGTGGCAAGTCACTCATCGACGTCGAGATCTACATAAAACCCGTCGGAGGGGACAGTGTTGTCGTCTGAAAACAGTAATTAAGCAAACATGAGTACAAAGGTACTCAGCAAGTCTTACATCAGAACCTACTATACATGCTCATTCTCAAGAAGGTGGCGGAGTTATTGCAGCGAGCCAGCTTTGACTCTTGGCTAAGCTATCCTATGAGACTCCACTAGTAAAATAGTTTTCGCACACGAGTCCAGTACTTACCAACACAATACTCCACCGGGGATCCTCCCTCGTCATCCTACAAGAGGGCCATCCTCGGTACTCACACTTATCTTGAGTCTTTTAGTAGTATCCATTAACTTGTCTATGAACTGTATAGGCAACCAAGTAGTCCTTTACCGCGGATGCGGCTATTCGAATAGATTTATACCCTGGAGGAGTGTACTTCATCACACATGTTTCCACCACTTAGCGTCTGCACACGACATGTGCTCGGCAGACTTCAGGCGAAAACCGACGTGGGTGTAGACCACGACCTGACTAACCGCACAAGTCTCTAGTCCTGGTTTATCGCCTATTCAGGTTCCATCCGCAAGGAGATCCGGCCTGGGTGTCCTCAACGGCCCCAAACGATGTGTGCAGGGTTCTCGAGACACCAAACGGGCGACTCGGTACATCGTGCCATGGTGTATCTACCGCATCATAGCCCACCCCTAGGGTCAGTGCTACGCACGGCCACCAACACATAACCTACAAACAACAGAAACTAGTTGCAACTCCTGGACAGAGGACGAGAGGGGTCAGTAAGTCGAGCGGGGTCATATTTCAGGGCCCAATGTGTGGTAGTAGCTGAATCTTAAATCACGCATACAGATCTCAGTTCTTATGGACGGCCTCAATGAAACAACCCACCATGTACTACTACATGGCCTCTCATCGATACCTTTACCAAAACATGTTCAACACATCCCTCACATTACCGACATAATCATTTCACTAGCCCATCACCCAGATGAACCAGACCTGACACAACTCTATGCATAGCAGGCATAGCAAGGTAGGAATCACATACATGGCTCAATCAACTCCTACACATGCTAGTGGGTTTCATCTAATTACTGTGGAAATGACATGTCATGCAGAGGATAAGGGTTCAACTACCGTAGCACACAGCAGTTTGAATCACGTTGTCTTAATGCAGTAAACAAGAGCAGAAGCGAGAACATGGGTTTGTATAGGAATGATAAATGGGTTGCTTGCCTGATGTAGTGGTAGTAGGGTACTGCCCTTCAGACGGATACTCGGGGTTATCCTCAGAGGCAGAACCTACCACGAAAGACACACCGAACGTAATCAACACATGACAATATGCAACAATATGATCCATGCTATGACATGGCAAAATGAATGTGTCTTGGCCTAATGCAAGCTAAAACAGAAAGGAATGAACTCATTTGAATCAAAGATTCAAATGTTAGTTCGTTTAACATAGCCTTATTAGTGCATTATCTTATTTTGCTTAAACAGCAAGGTTATCTTGTTTTGTCATGCATGAAACCATTACAGATGGATAGATTGAATTTTTCTGATCATTTTGCATATATAAATTGTTTGATTTGGAGCCATGGTTGATTTTCTATGATTTTTAGAAGTTTTGGCTATTTTCTGGAATTTCCTGTTAAAGAATAAATCCAGAAAAGGATTTACTGCATCAGCATTGCGTCAGAGTGACGTCAGGGGTCAACGGGCTAGTCCAGGTCAAACCTGACCAGTGGGACCCGAGTGTCAGTAGTTAATTAACTAACTAATTTTTTATTAGTGCTAATCTAAGTTAATTAGCTGGGCGGTCCCACGTGTCAGAGACTCAGGGGAGGTCAACCTGGGCCCACACGGGGTCAAACACGGTCAAACTCACTGGCGTTTAGCCGCTGGCGAGGCTAGACGCGGCGGAATAGCGCGGTATTGCACTCGAGCGACCAAAACGACGGCGGAGACCATCTACGTGATGCGGGGAGTGACCCGCGTCGAGTGGTGGCAGTGGGTGGAGCTAGGGTGGCCGAAAACGCCGGCAGCGACGTACGTTGTGGCTGCCAGAGTTCGGGTGAGGTCGAACTAGTCGCCAGCAGGCACGGCGAGGGGCGTGCGGGGGTGCTACGGGCTCCTGCGAGTGCGTTGAAGACGATGGCGTGCTCGGTTGCGACCCAACGTGGCTGTGACCACGACGGCGACATGCCGTGGCGGCGGCGAGCTTTGGCCGCGGTGGATAGTAAGGCTAGAGGAGGAAATAGACGGCAGGGAGCGAGGTGTTCAGTAGAGGAGCTCACGGCGGTTGCAGAACGCGTCTCAGCGGGCTCGGGGGAGGTCGGACGATGTTGGGGCGTTGCCGGTGATCTCGGTTGCTCGAGGTAGAAGACGACCGCGGTGATGACGTTTGGGGGCGTCCGGGGCGGCGTGGCATGGCGGAGAGGACGAGGGCGATGAGGCGGGGCTTCTGGGCCGGTCAGAGAGGCGAGGGAAAGGCTGTGGCCGCGGTGGTGCTTGTCTCCGGCGACTGCTGCGCTCGGCAGGGGATGGGGAGAGAGCCAGAGGAGGGAGAGGGGCACGGGGAGAGTGGGGAGAATGAGAGGGGAACGAGAGGGAGTGCGTGGCACTCGTAGACGGCGTCCGGGTGTCGGCGGAAGCAGGAGGTGGCCGGTGTGTGGCTGTAGGCGCCGGCCACGCGCCTCTCGTCCTCCTGGCGAGAGGAGGAGGATGACTGGCAGTGGCCAGTGGGTTGGGCCGAGCTGGGCCAGGCCAGGGCGATAGGTAAGTTCCTTTCTCTCTCCTTTTTTCTGTTTTTTTATTTATTCTATTATTTCTGTAACTTTGGGGCTTTATTAAAAATGCCAGGGCATTTCCAAAAATCATAAAATTAATCATGGCTACTGCTTAGAATATATCCAACAGCAAACATTTTAGTTTATTATTATTTGAGCATTTAAAATATTTTATAGCATTTAAATGCCCAAATGCAAATACTATAAGAATAAATCCAATGACCTTAAGATGTCCTAGAAAAATGTGCACCATTTTTGTCAAAGGTTTTAACCCAAAACAAAAAGGCTGGGCTTTTTAGAAGGGCATTTCAGGTTCATTGAAAAAGTTTTTAGTAAACCCTAGTTGTTCCAGGGGGGGTGCTGGGGGTTCTGTCATCCCCATTTCAAATTTAAAATAAATTTAAACATGATGCACATGTTCAACCAAACCTAATGCATGACTAACACAGGGATGTGACAAACAGCCTCCTGAGGTTGAGGTGTTCTTCAGCTCGGTGAGCTTGTGTGTGTGTGGGCAGTCTGAATGATCCGTCTCTCAATGATCCGTGCCTTCATGATTGTCGATGTTCTGGGAACGGGGGTCCCCAGACTTGCCTGCCTGCGGCGTGGCTCAAGTGGGGGCCCAGCGCAGCCCATCTTCATCAGCTCAAGCTCAAGACCCTCACGAGGGGCCAAGCCTCGTGGGGCGGGCGACCGGAAGCTTCCTCAGAGGCAGCCTCATCAGGCAGGCTCGCAAGGAGGCAGAGAGATCAAGGCATGGATACCTCGCGAGGAGCCCGTGACTCAAGCCATGACGATCGAGACCTGGCGGGCTCCAGGCGGGCGCCGGCCTGTGCAGTGTCCTTGTTTCCCCTTTGGTGCAAAGGGGGCAAGCACAGGCCAAGGCACCGGGCAAAGATTACCATTCTGGTGCAATGAGACCAAGACCAGCAGAGCGGCAGGATGGAGGTCATCATGGAGGCCAGGACGGCGTCATCACCAGTGCTTTTGGCAGCTGAAGACCGCCTTTGGTCAGGATAACTTGTACTATATGTTCCCCTTCAAAATGGCCAATTGTTGGCGCCCTTCCCGCTCATTATTTGGGGAGAGGCCCAGGGCCTCTATAAATAGAGCTAGCCGCCACAGAGAGAGGGAGATAGACATAGAGAGGGAGAGAGAGACAAGAAGGGACTGAAAAAGAAAGATAGAGAGAGAGAGAGGCGATTGAACTCACCCAAGTAGTTCATCGCACCAGCTCAAGAACACCTCTCGCGAGGCTGTTCTTCCCTTGTATTGTTCATCATCAGCCCCCGAGGCAATCAACCACACCACACACTGGAGTAGGGTATTACACCACAACGGTGGCCCGAACCAGTATAAACCTTGTGTCCCTTGTGTTGTTCATTGTTTCCAGCTAGATCACGCGAGGAGATTGGGCGTAGATCGGATGGGGAGAGATCTCCGCGCGCACCCCAGTGTTCGAACCTCGAGGATCTTCCATCGTGTCCATGGCTGATGCCCGCGGGCTCGCGCCGAGCGCCGGGCTGCTCTCGCCACCCGCGTCGCCCAGACGGCAGCCGTCGGCGGACGCCCTCGTCGTTCCCCGTCGCCTGCCGCCAACGTCGCCACCGGCCCAGCGGGGAACAAGCAGCAGGCCTCCTCCCAGAATCCTTCGGTGCGGCGGGAGGGCCGCACCGCCACACCATCGCCAACTCTAGCCGCTTCGTCGTCCCACGCTCGTCGCGCCTCCACGGACGCGCACGCCGCGCTGCTCCTGGCAAGAGAGCTCTTGCACTACCATCCTGGCAACGACCTCTATGAAGACTGGCTCGCCCGCATCACCGAGCTCGTCAGCACCGCAGGGGGCTCCCCCTTGCCATCCTTTTCGCTGCCTCGCCCTCCATTCCGCGCAGGAGGCGAGGATAAGGAGGTGCCTCTACCACCTCCTCCGCAAGAAGGCGCCCTGGCTCCAAAGCGCACAGCCCCAGGGCGAGACCCTCCGCGCCTGGTGCCTGCGCAGCAAGAAAGGAGCTGCCAAGAGATCCCTCGTCCCCAAGAAGGTGCTCGCGCGCTCCCAGCGCCGGCGCGCCAAGATCACGTCCCTGCACCTCCACGCCAAGACCCCACGCTGCTCCAAGCGGCGACACGCGATAATCCCCAAGAGCAAGCCCGGTACCAGCAAAAGGCACTGGTAGCCACAGCAGGCTGTTGTGCTCTCACCCCCAAGCTACACGGCGTTGCATGGCCAGGCAAGTTCAAGCCTGACCTACAGCCTCGCTACGATGGCACGACGGACCCTGCGGAGTTCTTGCAGCTCTACGAGATATGCATCGAAGCCGCCAACGGATACGAATGGGTCATGGCGAACTGGTTCCCCATGGCGCTCAAGGACGGGGCCCGCACCTGGCTCCTGAACCTGGCTCCTGGCACAATCTCCTCCTGGGACGAGATGCACACTCGCTTCATCGCCAACTTCCAGGGCACTCGCGATCGGCCTCCGGCCGTGAGCGATCTGCGCCGCATCAAGCAGCAGCAAGGGGAGACCCTGCAGAAATACATCCAGCGCTTCAACAACGCTCGCCTGAAGATCCCCAAGGTGACTGAAGAAGCCATCATCTCGGCCTTCTCCGATGGCGTACACGACATCAAGATGAAGGAGGAGCTAGCAATCCATGAAGACATGTTCACATCCCTAGAGCTGTTCAACTTGGCAACCAAGTGCGCCAGGGCTGAGGAAGGGCGTGTTTCCCTCCTCGTACTCCCGGTTGCCAACCCAGAAGAGAAGAAACCCAAGCCCAAGGACGTGAAGCGCAAGGGGGCTGCCATGCTTGCAGCGGAGCCAGACACCAAGCAAGGCAGGGATCAGCCTGAGTCATCCAAGGGCAGCCGGTACTGCGTGTACCATGACCTCCACACCCACAACACCAACGAATGTCAAGAGCTCAGGGCCGTGAGAGATGGACGTGTCGGCCGACGCCCCGAGCGCAACGAAAGGGGCTATGGCCGAGGAGGAGGAAGAGGTGGCGGATGATGGGAAGACCGTGGCCCTCGCAAAGGGTGGCGAGACTGACCTCACGAGGATCGCTGGCAGGACCAGCCTCGCGAGGGAGGCTGGAGAGATCAGCCTCGTGAGGATCACCTGCACGGCAATGCAGGCCTTCCTCCTCTGCCGCCACCGCCAAGGAGGAACGAAGACCAACATCAGGATGAGGGGGCTAGGGACTTCCAGGAGCCGCGCGCAATCGCTTGCATCTTGGGTGGCGTGCAGGCCCCAGCCTCACAGTGCATCTTCAAGTAGTTTACTCACAAGGTGAATGCAGTCCTCCCCAAGCTTGAGGCCACGCGCCCTCTCACGTGGTCTACGTGCGCTATCATGTTCAGCTCAGCGGATCAGCTCAAGTGCACGGCAATGGCCGGAGTCCTCCCGATGCTTTGCTCCCCAGTCATCAGCAACGTGCAGGTCACCAGGACCCTCATTGACGGCGGTGCAGGACTCAACGTCCTGTCCGTCAAGACGTTCGACAACCTCCAAGTGTCATACGATCAGCTTCAGCCAACCAAGCCCTTCTCAGGAGTCACTGATGGTTCCACTGTTCCGATAGGGCAGGTTCGCCCTCCAGTCACCTTCGGGCAGCGCAACAACTACCGCACCGAGCACATCGACTTCGACGTCGCCCACATCCGTCTGCCATACAATGCCATTCTCGGGTACCCAGCCCAGGCCAAGTTCATGGCAGTGACTCACCATGGGTACAATGTCCTCAAGATGCCAGGAAGTGGCCGAGTCATCACCGTACCCTGTGAAGAAAGGGACGCAGTGTGTTCACTTGAGCGCGCTTTCCAAATCAGGGATCTGCGCCCAATCAGGGAGCGCCACCATCTCTCACATAGGAAGGCGCGCCCGACGCCCTCCTCAGGCAGGGCTCGGGGGCTCTTTCTTGGAGAGCGACCGACTTTTCCAAGGTCGCGAGGGAGGCGCTCGGGCACCACTTGGAGGGGTGCTTCCAGGCACGTTTCCCTCAGGAAGGTACAAGGCAAGGAAGACCAAACCCACAAGAGTTCATCGCAAGGAACACCCAGGAGCTACAGGAGTCGAGAGTCATGCGCGGCAGCCGCCGCTTGCCCGCCGTAGCCCCACATCCAGGCGAGGATGATGGGTTGCGCGTCTGTGTCGACGTGCCAGGGCTCAACCGAGCCGTGTCTCAGGAGCGCCTCTTTCCTTCGCGCGTGGGGCGTTGCGAGGGTCCACCTCACAGCTATGTTCGCATGCCTTTCAGCCTGCCGAACACGGTCGCCGCTCATCAGCTCCTGCTGAGGAGCATTCTGGAGGCTCAGGAGGTCAGGCATGGTGTGGTCCTGGCGGAGATGGAGAAGGCCCTCGGAAACCCACCAGTGCCCCGGACCTCCCGAGGCTCCTGGGCCAGGGGGCTCGTAAGGATCTACATCTTCATCGCGCATCGACAGCTTGTTCAGCATCACTTCAACTTCAACAACACTAGGTGACATCTTTCTAAGTTCCGTTTTTAGCTGGGAGCGCCCACAGGGCCGCATCATTCCCAGGCCGCGTTGGTCCGTCCCTGCGGCATGTATCCGTTTTTCTTATGCTCTTTACTTACCTTCTTGGGGGCGCCCCTCGGGCTACATCATCCCCGAGCTGCTCGGGCCTGGCCAAGCGGCGTTTGCTTTTCCCATGTCTACTTAAAATGAATTTGCTCTTTCGCGCTTAATTGTCACCTGCTGCTTATCGCAGACTTCTCCGCTTTCATGCAAAGCACTTGCATGTTTAAAGGGGGGGTACCTGAGCATCGCGACTCTTGGGCTCCTACTGGCTCTCCAGCCCTCACCCTCTGACCTTGACCCACGGCATCACGACCTGTCATGCCAGTGGCGGCTGAGCTTGCTCGAGGGCCGGGACCTGAGGACGTAGAGCATTTGCATTCTAACCACCCTGCAGGAACACACCATTGATAAAGGCCCAGAGCCAGGCGCAACCCGCCTCGAGGTAGGGCCTCGTGAGTCCCGCGCTAGCTCACGAGTGCCCAGATGCACCTCTCCTAGCCCTACCGTGCCGGCCACGTGTCAGGGCGGGGCTGTACACACCCCGGGGGCTCCTCCCGGAGGGGAGCCTCCTCCCACGTATGAGTGGAAGCACCATGCTCCGTGCTGGCTGACGACACTGCCGAGGAGCGGCTATGCCCGTACACATACGGAAGCGCTATGATCCGCGCTGGTGATAAACAACTAAGGGCGGCCTACGGCCATACCAACCTCAGGGAGCCCAGAGCTCAGTGTCCGGCACCATCGCAACGCCTCCCCTCGGGAGCGCCATGCGAGGGGGCTGGACACGGGGGCTAAGCCCGGGCCTCGCCCGAGCGCACGCCACCCAGCCAGGTCCCTCGGACCTGGTCGTCATGCGCCCCTCCCGAGCGGAGCCAAGGTATGGAAACCCGTTTGAACGTCAAGGGGGACTCGTGAGCATCGCAACTCAGGAGCCTAACTTGCCCCGTAGCCCCTCACTCCTTAGTCCTGTCCTGGTTTCCGGTCGGGGCTAACGTTGGGTGAGGTATGCGCGGGGCCGGGCCCTGCCGACGTAGAACGATCAATCCACTCCTCGTTCCCCCCTTTCCTACTTGCTGCTTGTGCGTCAAGGGGGACTCCTGAGCATCACGACTCAGGAGCCTAACTTGCCACGTAGCCCCTCGCTCCTTAGTATCATCCTGGTTTCTGGTCGGGGCTAATGCTGGGTGAGGTATGCGCGGGGCCGGGCCCTCCTGACGTAGAGCGCAAGCAAGTGGGGGAGAAAATGCAAATTTCAGGAAATTCAAAGCAAATATTACAAGCCATAGATTGTTTGACGATGCCAAACACAAGTTTAAATGCCTCCGCGAGGAATGGTGCATGTTGCAGGAATAAAAACAGGACAGAAGCCGCAAAGGGATCACTCTCCAGTGGCGCTGCCGCCTGTGGTGGCATCGTGCTGGGCGACCCCGCCTCCTGGGGCCGCGGAGCTGGTGGCACCGTGCCCGAGCAAGACGCTGAAGGCGTGGAACCTCCCCAGCAACGCTTCGGCCCGGCCTTTCATGGCTTCAGTGGCAGCGGCGGTAAGGTTGCCGTTCATAGGTTCCAGCAGGCTATCGAAGTCGACGTCGGGGTCGCGCAGGTAGATGTGGTTGAGGACATGCGTCAGTGCCGCAGACGATAGGGCACGCGCCTCGGCCTCGGCCGTGGGGCCAAGGCCGTTTACGACATCTTCAAGCGCACGGACCAGGAAGGGAAGCAGCTCGGCGGGGCCGTCCTCCACATCGGCCAGCGGCTCCTCCAAGCCGCTCTCGTAAAGCATCTTCAGCACGGCACGAGCCCTCTTCTCCATCTTCGCAAAGGCCACCCGATCCTCCGCCAGGACCTTCGCCTTGGTGTCTAGCTCGGTCCTCTCCGCCTTCAGCGACCGCTCCAGCATCTCCAACCGGCTGTGGTGGTCATTAAGCTTGATGTCCCGGTCCTTGACGGCAGCCTCCCGAGCCTTCATCTCCTTCTCTTTCTCTCGGCGGCCGTGGACCTCCTTGGCGAGCTCGTCGCGCAGGCCTTGCAGCTAGGTCTCCAGCGCCTCGTAGCGAGCCTTGGCAGCCTCAACGTCGCCCAGGGCAGCGTTGCGAGTGGCCTTGGCTTGGTTGGCGGCCTGCTTCTCCCCATCGGAGGCCACTGCGGCCTGGCTCAGCGCTGCTCGGATAGAGGCAGCGGAACGGGGCCAGCCAGAAGCTAACTCCAGGCTCCCGGCCACTAGGCGAGGGTCCATGCTCAGAAGATCCTCCCGCAGCTGGCTTAGTTCGCTGGCGACCTGGTCCAGGATGGCGGCAGAGGGAACAGAAGAAGCGGGAACCGGCGGAGCAGGCAAAGAAGACGGTGGCGTGATCACGGCTTGGCAAGAAGGAACCCCTTGGGCCTTAGCTGCCCCGGCTGCAGCATCGAGCGTAGTCGACTCCAGGGTCAGCGGGGCCACGGGGGCTGACTCCTCGCCGAGGCATCCCAGTCGGCCTCGCGAGGACGACCGGCAGGGGAGGCGCGAGCCACACCGTCTTTCCCCTCAGTGGATGAAGGCACCATCCCGGCATGCAGACTCGCCCCAAGCGGGGCCGCAGAAGCCCCTTTCAACCTCTTCGCCGCACGCGCCAACCTGACAAAAAATATGGACGTCAAGCCTCGGTGGTAGAAACCAAGCAAAGAACGAATCGAGCACTTACTGGTCGTCGCTCACGGACCCAAGCAACCTCCGGTCAAACTTGAATCCTGAGAACCTGCAGCTGGGGTCAGCCTCGGGAGGCCCAAAAGCAGAAGGCACGTCAGGAGGGCTGGAGCTGGCCTCAGATCGCTCAGGGACCAGAGCAGACCCTGGGGGAACCAGCCCAGACCTTCCCTTCCTTGTGACAAAGGGGGAATCCTCCCCTCCTCGCCTGGTGCCGGCCTTGTCGTCGTCCGGCATGGAGCGGGGGACCTGGGACCTGCGCCGAGGGAAAGACTCCCTCGACTCCTCGCCAGTCGCCTCAGAGCGAGACTCTTCTTCCTCCGCCTCTTCTGCCCCTCGCTCCCGCTAGAGCTGTCGGAGGACACGTTCACCATCGCCAGCGCCGTAAGAGCCTCGGGAGCTTCTGCGGGCACCAGCCCCTCACCATTGAAGGAGGGCATGGCATTCACCACCTGCTCCTAGTCGTCACGAAGGAACAGGGGGACGGGGCGCCCACCGGCTTCGCCACGTCTCCCCCAGCCAAGGAATGGAGGGCCACGACCAGATTCTCGTCGGTCAGGGCCTCCGAACTCAGGCGCAAGGCGGCGTCCGCTTCGCCAAGCCTCCACAACGGGAGCGAGTGCTCCTGGAGCGGAGCCACCCGATGCTCCAAGAACTCCCTCAGGAGCGTGGCTCCAGTCAGCTTCGCCATCCCCAAGGTGCTCAGCCTCAGGTCCATGTTCATCCTTTTCAGCACCACCCTCGCACGAGGGTCGACGAGCTCCGTGCGGGACCACGCGTCGACAGCCTTGGGCTGCCCGTAGGCAACACTAGACGGGGGTGGAGGCGCCCGACGTCCACCATGACCCACTTGCTCCGGAAGCCTTCGATTCTCTTCCCAGGCTTTGAGATAGCATTGGAATTGGAGTACGCGATGAAGCTTGCACATGCGGAGACATGGCCACCAGAAACCCGAAGGGAAAAATAGTGACGCAACAAGGCCACCGGGGGCTTTACCCCGACATGAGCCTCATAGTAGTAAGCAAAAATCGCCAGGAGAATAACAGAGTTGGGGTGGAGATGCAGAGCCTGCAAGTTGTACTGGCGGAGAACAGTGAAGAAGAACTCAGAGAAAGGAGGCACCAAAGCGGCGATGATGGCGCTCACAAAGAGCGGATGGAAGGTGCTCCCCCTGCTTTTAGGCTGGTCGAAGCCGGCCTTGAGCACAGTCGCCCCCTTGCTGCCCTGCGCCACCGTCATCAGGCGCGTGAGGGCGAGGTTCTTCTCCAGCGGGTTTGGGGAATCCAGGGCCGGCGAGTACCAGGCCTCGGTCGGGGACTTGCGAGGCGCCATGGCGTGCCGGGCGAGAAGGATTGAGACAGATCTGGAGGATTTCGGAAGCAAGAAGGAGGAGAGCGAGAAAGGGGATCTGGGGCGAGGCGAACGAGAACAAAGCAAGTAAGTCTGGCCCGGGCACCCCTTTTGTCAGATGGACAGTTGCTAAAGCATCATGGGAAGCGCATACGCCCATGCCCAATCAATCGCCACGCGGCGCCCAAGGCCGCAAGCTATTTGGGCCCGCAGCGCTTCACGCTTGCCCCTTCGCTTCCCTGCTAGGCCAAGCCCGGGCGCACCATGGGCCCGGGGGCTACTATCGGCGTTCTGGGAACGGGGGTCCCCAGACTTGCCTCCCTGCGGCCTGCGGCATGTCTCAAGTGGGGGCCCAGCACGGCCCATCTTCATTAGCTCAAGCTCAAGACCCTCACGAGGGGCCAAGCCTCGCGGGGCGGACGACCGAAAGCTTCCTTAGAGGCAGCCTCATCAGGCAGGCTCGCGAGGAGGCGGAGAGACCAAGGCAGGGATACCTCGAGAGGAGCCTGTGACGCAAGCCATGATGATCAAGAACAGGCGGGCGCCGGCCTGCGTAGTGTCCTTGTTTCCTCTTTGGTGCAAAGGGGGCAAGCACAGGCCAAGGCACAGGGCAAAGGTTACCATTTGGTGCAACGAGACCAAGACCAGCAGAGTGGCAGGACGGAGGTCACCGTGGAGCCCAAGACGGCGTCATCAGCAGTGCTTTTGGCAGCCGAAGACCGCCTTTGGTCAAGATAACTTGTACTATATGTTCCCCTCCAAAATGGCCAATTGTTGGCGCCCTTCCCGCTCATTATTTGGGCAGAGGCCCAGGGCCTCTATAAATAGAGCTAGCCACCACAGAGAGAGGGAGATAGACATAGAAAGGGAGAGAGAGACAAGAAGTGACCAAAAAAGAGAGATAGAGAGAGAGAGGCGATTAAACTCACCCAAGCAGTTCATTGCACCAGCTCAAGAACACCTCTCGTGAGGCTGTTCCTCCCTTGTACTGTTCATCATCAGCCCCCGAGGCAATCCACCACACCACACACTGGAGTAGGGTATTACACCACAACGGTGACCCGAACCAGTATAAACCTTGTGTCCCTTGTGTTGTTCATTGTTTCTAGCTAGATCATGCGAGAAGATTGGGCGTAGATCGGTAGGGGAGAGATCTCCGCGCACACCCCAGTGTTCGAACCTCGAGGGTCTGCCGGAACCGAAAATCCGACAACGATCCCTCCGTCCCATGCTAAGGTGGTGGCTAGTCCTATTTATATTGGCCCTGGTCCTCTTTCCAAATATCGAGCGGGAAGGGAGCCAACAATGGCGGGCTAATTTGAAGGGGGGCAGCTAGTACAAGCTATCCTAACAAAAGTGGTCTTCGTCTCCCAACGGCTTTGGTGGTGATGCCGTGTTGGGCTCCATGATGACCTTCGTCTTGTCGTCCTCCTGGTATTGGTCTCGTTGCACCAATATAGCAACCTTTGCTTGATGCCTCGGTACTCTTCGCCTGCGCTGGTCTCCTTAGCACCAAAGAGGAACAAGGACGCTGCGCGCGCTGGCACCCGCCTGTTGCCGTGCGTCATGGCTCACGTCACGAGGGTCTCATGAGGTTTGCCCCGCCTTGATATCTCCGCTCCTCGTGAGCCTGCCTAGCTAGGCTACTCCCGAGGAGGTCTTGCGTCCTCCGCCTCGCGAGGCTTGGACCCTCGCGAGTGTCTTGGATGCTTTGTTGGTGAAGATGGGCAGTACGGCCTGCTGGCTCAGCCACGCCACGGGCCGCATGCAGGCAAGTCTTGGGACCCCTGTTCCCAGGACGCCGACAGTAGCCCCCGGGCCCAAGGTGCGCTCGGGCTTGGCTTCACGGCGAAGCCAAGGGCCAAGTACGGAGCGCCGTGGGCCCCCAAAGCTTGCGGCCTCGGTTGACGCGAGGCGGTTGATTGGACGTGGGCGTCTCCGCTTCCCCATGCTGCCTCGGCAACTGCTTGACCTGAAAAAAGGGTGGCGCAGGCAGCACTAGCTTTTGTTGCTTCTTCCTTGCCTCGCTCGAGATCCCCTTTCTTGCTCTTCGCTGCCGCTACCTCCAGATCTGCCCCAGCCTTGCTCTGCATCTGCCGCTCATGGCTACACGCAAGGTCAAGACTTCCTCGGCACCGGCTTGGTACGAGCCCGCTCTCGAGGCGCCCACCATCACGGAGAAGAGCCTCACCTCCCTGCTCCTGCTAACAATGGGGGAGATCAACGAGTGGGGGAATACGGAGCTCCGGCTTGCGTCCGACGAGCCGGAGCCTGAGGGGAGCACCTTCTTCCCCTTCTTCTCGAGCAGCATTGCTATTGGGTTTGTTCCTCCCTTCTCTGTCTTTTATGAAGTCCTCGACCACTACGGGCTGCAGGCGTTGCACCTCCATCCCAACTCTGTCCTCCTCTTGTCCATCTACTCCTACTACCGTGAGGCGTACCTGGGCGTGATGCCGTTTGTGGCGCTGCTGCGCCATTTCTTCTTCCTTCGCGTCAGCGAGGGTCACATCTCCGGATGTGCCAACTTCGTTGCGTCCGGCAAGGCCAACTCGATCTTGAGCACCCGAAAGAGGGCCGACAATATTCGGTCCAAATGGGTCATGATGGATGCCAAGCTCGCCCATCCGCGCCTGATGTTGCCGACGGAGGCGCCCCGGCAGGGCAAGGAGTGGCCCAGGGCAGAGCTTCTCAACAAGAGGGCATCGTTAGTGCTGGGACAGATGATGACTGACCTGAAGCCGGGCAATACGAGGGCGGCCAAAATAATGGGAGCGATGCTCCTGAGGGAGCTCTTGACGCTGAGGGAGCTTGAAGGAGGGGAAAACAAGGCCCGCCTAAGGCCGAGGGACCTGCATGACGACGAACTCGATGACGTCCTACATCTCATAGTCGGTAACAACTAGGAGTACCCGCCTAGCGCCTTCATTCACCTGTTCCAACGTAGGGACCGGGAGGAATTCGTTGCCTCCAGGCCGACTTTTGATGCACGCGGGCTGGTGCCGCCGGTGTTTTAGGAGGCTCCTACGGTGCAGAAACCGGTGGACGTGTCTTCTGGCGAGTCCCGTGGAGAGGGGGAGGAGGAGGTGGACTCGGAGAAGACCCCAGAATAGGTCGGGGAGACCTCCCCTCTGAGCAAAGCCAAGATTTTCCGCGCCCTTCCTAATGATGCCGAAGCCGACGCCTGCCAAGGGGAGAGGGAGCAACCCCTCATCCCGACGAGGGTAGGTTGTCGCTGGTGGTCCGTGGTGCCGTCTCCACCCCGGCGCCTCCTGGGGGTGGATCTGGTTCCGCCTCCGCACCACCTAGCGCCGCGCGGAGCCCGAACGCCTGCCCCACGAGTCCCGATGCTGTCAGCCCTCAAGCTTCACAAGCGAAAGGTGGAGTACTTCGCGGTGGACCGGTAGGGGTTTTGAGATTCGCTTTATCCCTGTCGGTACTTGTTATTTCTTGACGCTCACCCTTGGTTGATCAGGCCGGCATCTTCGGCGAAGAAGAGGAAGGAGGGCACAGCGGCTGTGCCTCCCTCCGCACAGAAAGGAGGCAGCAGCGCCCGCATCTCCCCAGCCCGGTCGTCCTTGCGGGGCCAAGAAGAACATCGCCGCATGGAGTTAGCCCCCATGGCCCCGCTGGCTCCGGAGGTGCCGGTGCTTGGCATAGCTGACGAGATCCCAGCTGTTCCAAAACCCGTGGCCTCCCGAGCCCTGTTGACGGTGCAGCTTCCTCCCTCCGCAGCACCTCCACTACCTGGTTCCTCTGCTCCTGCTGCTGCCTTGGAGTGTGCCCTTTCAGAGATGACCCGGCTGCAGGCGGATCTCCTGAGCACGGACCCGCACCTGGTGGACGAGCATCTAGAGCTGGCCTCTGGCTGGCTTCCAAGGAGGAGAAGCGAGGAGCTTCCAGTGCTGCAGCCGATCGTGAGGCGGCGCTGAAAGACGCCAAGGCCGCCCGTGACTGCTGCCAAGTGCTGGAGGGCGAGTTGCAAAACCTGCGTGACAAACACGCCAAAGAGGTACGCTACCGCCAAGCGGAGGAGGAGGGGATGAAGGCCCAGGAGGAAGACATCAAGAACCGTGATGCTGAGCTGGCGGAGCTGGGGAGGAAGCAGGCTGCCGAGCGCAACCGATTGGAAGAGTTGGAGCGGAAGATGGGAACGAGGGATGCCGATCTTGATGCCAAGGTGCGAGTCCTGGCCGAAGACCGTGTGGCCTTCGCCGATCTCGAGAAGAGGTCTCGCAAGGCGCTGAAGACACTCTATGAGCACGGCCTAGAGAGGCCGCTGGACACCGATGAGGATGGCCCCACCCAACTGCTTCCTCTCATGGTGAAGGCGCTTGAGGAGGTTGTTGATGTCCTTGGTCCCATGGCGGAGGCAGAAGCTCGTGTCCTGTCTTCAGCCGCACTGACTCGCGTCTTCAGCCATCTGCACCTCCGCGACCCCAACGCTCGCCTTGACGAGCTGCTAGAGCCTGTGACTGAAAATCACTACGAGGCCGCCGCCGCGGCTGTACAAGGTCAAGTGGAGGCCTTGCTGGGGAGGTTATGTGGCTTTGTCTCCGATCCTCTGTGCGGCGACGCCGCGAGTCCTGTGACTGGTGGTGAGGGTCAGAACATTATTGCCCGCGAGGGAGCTCCTTCCGCGGGTAATGGCAATATCCAGGGGTGACCTGCGTCTACTCTTCCTGTTTCTTTCCTATGACATTTATCACGCCTCGTGGAGGCGTTTAGACTTTTCATTTGGTATTGTGAGAACAATATGCTTGTAATGTTTGCTTCGAGATTTGGCGATTTCCTTCCTATTTGCTTTGCGTTCTACGTCGGCAGAGCCCGGCCCCGCGCATACCTCAACCGCCATTGGGCCGACCGGAGACCATGACGGACCAAGGAGTGAGGGGCTACATGACTAGTTAGGCTCTTGAGTCGTGATGCTCAAGAGTCCCCCTTGACGCGCAAACAGCATATAGGGAGAGTTTGTGAGGATAGATTAATGTTCTACGTCGGCAGAGCACGGCCACGCGCATACCTCAACCGCCATTGGGCTGACTGCAGACCAGGATGGACCAAGGAGTGAGGAGCTATGTGACCAGTTAGGCTCTTGAGTCGCGATGTTCAAGAGTCCCCCTTGACGTGCAAACAATTTCCATACCTGCCCTCGCCGAGGCCTCGGGAGGGCGCGTGACGCCCAGGTCCGGAGGACCTAGTTGGGTGGCGTGCGCTTGGGCGTGACCCGAGCGCAGCCCCCATGCCCAGCCCCCTCGTGAGGCTCTCCCGAGGGGAGGCGTTGTGGTGAGGCTGGGCGCTGAGCTCTGGGCTCCCTGAGGTTAGTACGACCATGGGGCCGCCCTCAGTTGTTTATCACCAGCGTGGAGCATAGTGCTTCTGCTTGTGCACAGGCATAGCCGCTCGTCGGTAGTGTCATCAGTCAACGCGGAGCATGGTGCTTCCACATGGGCGTGGGATGGGGGGCCCCCTCCGGGAGGAGCCCCCAGGGCGTGTACAGCCCCGACCTGACACGTGGCTTGCACGACAGGGCTGCGAGGTGTATCTGGGCACTCGTGAGCCAGCGCTGGAGTCACGAGGCCCTACCTCAAGGCGGGTTGCGCCTGGTCTTGAGTCTTGGTGACTGTATGTCCCTGCAAGGCGGTTAGATGCAAGCACTCTACGTCCTTAGGTCCCGGCCCTCGAGCGAGCTCAGCCGCCGCTGGTATGCCAGGTTGCGATGCCGTGGTCAAGGCCAGGGGGTAAGGGCTAGAGAGCCAGTAAGAGCTCCTGAGTCGCGATGCTCAGGAGCCCCCCTTTTAATGTGCAAGCAGATTGCGTAGGATGAACAGACCCGTGGTGGGCAGCAATCGAGCAGGTGACAGCAGTTGGCAGGTTAAGCATGGATAGCATATCAACTTGGATAAATGTAGGAAGGTACATGCCACCGGGTCCGGCCCGAGCGGCTTGGGGATGATGCAGCCCGAGGGGCGCCTCCAACAAGGTAAGCTGAAGACATAAGCAAAAGGGATACATGCCGCAGGGACAGACCCACGCGGCCTGGCAATATGCAGCCCGAGGGGCGCTCCCAGCTAAACGAGCTTGTAAGATGTCACCTAGTTCTGTAGATGAAGCGGAGTTCGTGCAGCTGAAGGCGTGCGTTGAAGAAATGACTCCTCATGAGCCGCCAGAACCCTGAGCCTTGGGAGGCTCCGAGGGTTCGGGAGGTTCCCTGAAGACCGTCTGCATCTCCTCCAGAACAGCGTGGTACCTGGCTTCCCAAGCCGCTAGGACACAATGCATGTTGTGCTGATAGGCCGACGCCACGCTCGGCAAGCCAAAGGGCATACGAACATAGCTGTGCGGTAGGCCCTCGCAGCGGCCACACGCGAAGGCCAGAGACGCTCCTGAGATGTGGCCCTGTTGAGTCCTGGGACGTCGATGCAGACGCCCAGCCCAATATCCTCGCCAGGATGAGGAGCTACGCATTGTGGGTGGCCGTCGCCGCGCATGGCTCTTGCTTCTTGTAGTTCCTGGGTGGTCTTGGTGATGAACTCCTGAGTGGTGGGCATTCCCTGCCCCGTGCTCTCCTGAGGGTCGCGTACCGCGATGCACGCCTCCAAGTGGTGCCCAAGCGCTTCCCTCGCGAGGTTGGAAAGGTCAAAGGCCCTCCAAAAGAGAGCCCCTGAGCCCTTCCTGAAGAGGGCACCGGGCGCGCCTTCCTATGCGATAGACGGAGGTGCCCCTGGAGCGGGCGCTGGTCCTAACGTGGCTTCTGCCGCGATGCCGTCCTACTGAGGTCCTGTGCGGCGCGGCTTCTTCTTCTTGGGGATGGCCTCCAGAGGGCCTTCATTTCAGCTGTCTGGGTCGCTGATTGCTGCGTCTTGAAAGGCGCGCTCAAGGGACCACACCGCATCTCTATATTCACACGGGACCGTGATGATTCCTCTGCTTCCTGGCATCTTGAGAACGTTGTAGCCATGATGAGTGACTGCCATGAACTTGGCCAGGGGTGGATACCTGAGGATGGCATTATACGGCAGGCGGATGTGCGCGACGTCCAAGTCGATGAGCTCGGTGCGGTAGTTCTTGTGCTCCCCGAAGGTGACAGGCAGGCGGACCTGCCCTATCGGCGTGGTGGAGCCGTCGGTCACTCCTGAGAAAAGCTTGGTGAGATGGAGCTACTCATATGGCACTTGGAGGTTGTCGAACATGTCGACGGACAGGACGTTGAGCCCTACGCCGCCGTCGATGAGGGTCTTGGTGACCTGCAGATTGCTGATGATTGGGGAACACAGCATAGGGAGGGTGCCAGCGGTGGCCGCGCACTTGAGCTGATCCGCCGAGCTGAAGGTGATGGCGCATTGGGACCACCTGAGCGGGCGCGTGGCCTCGAGCTTGGGGAGCACCGCGTTCACCTCGCGAGCAAACTGCTTGAAGATGCGCAGAGAGGCTGCGGCATGGGCGCCGCCCAAGATGCAGGCGATCGCACGCGGCTCCTGAAAGCCCCCAGTCCCGTCGTCCTGGTGGTGGTCATCGTTCCTTCTTGGTGGCGGCAGCGGGGGAAGACCGGCGTTGCCTTGGGGCCGATCCTCATGAGGCGGGTCCCTCCAAGCGCCCTCACGAGGTTGGTTCTACAACCTGTCCTCACGAGGTCGGTCGCGCCACTCCTGGCGCGGGCCACGGTCGTCCCAGCATCCGCCTCCACGTCCTCCTTCGCGGCTGTAGCCTCGGTCGTTGTGCTCGGGGCGTCGACCATAGCGTCCCTCGTGTATGGCTCTGAGCTCTTGACAGTCGCCGGTGTTCTGGGTGTTCAGGTTGTGGAAGGCGGAGAACGATCAGCCGTTCTTGGATGACTCGGGCTGATCTCTTCCTGGCTTGATGTCGGGCTCCGCTGCGAGCACAACTACCTCCTTGTGCTTCACGTCCTTGGCCTTGGCCTTCTCCACCGCGCCAACGGCTGGCGGCTCGAGGAGAGAGAGGTGCCCCTCCTCAGCTCTTGCGCACATGGTCGCCAGGTTGAACAGCTCCTGAGATGTGCAGAGCTCCTCGTGGATGGTGAGCTCTTCCTTCATCTTGACGTCACGGACGCCGTCGGGGAACGCAGAGATGATGGCCTCATCCGTGACCTTGGGGATTTGGAGGCGGGTGTTGTTGAAGTGCTGGATGTACTTCTGGAGGGTGTCCCCTAGCTGCTGCCTGATGTGGCGTAGGTCACCCGCGGCTAGTGGGCGGTCGCGAGTGCCCTAGAAGTTGGCAACGAAGCGGTCGCGAATCTCGTCCCAGGAGGAGATCGAGCCGTGCTGCAAATTCAGGAGCCAAGAGCGAGCTCCATCCTTGAGAGCCATGGGAAACCAGTTCGCCATGACCTTTCCGTTGCTGTTGGCCACTTTGATGCTCAGCTCATAGAGCTGCAGGGACTCCGCGGGGTTGGCGGTCTGTCATAGCGAGGAGGCAGATCCGGCTTGAACTTGTCCGGCCAGGCGACGCTACGCAGCTCGGGAGTGAAGGCGTGGCAGCCAGCCGTGGTTCCGGGGGCCTGCTTCAGACGTGGAGCTTGGTCTTGATGAGGTGCGCGCTACGCCGCTACAGGTGTTACACGGTCTTGACGAGGTGGCGCGGGGAGCATAGGTGCAGCTTCCCGCGGCCACAAAATTTCTTGGCAGCTTCTCTCTTCACGCGCGGCGCTGGGCGTGGTGGATCACGTCGCGCAGCCGCTGCGCCTCGGTGCCAAGGCGACGTCTTGGGGCTGAGGTGGTGGAGGTGCACCATGAGCCCCGTCGCCCGCGGCTGGTTGAGGGGGAGGCAGAGAGTGGGACGGCGCTGGAGAGCCCCCCGCGGCGCGGACGAGCTCGGCGGCGCGCTCGAGCCACTCCTTGTAGAGGTCGTCAATGGGGCGGTAGCGCAGGAGCTTGTTTGCTGCGAGGAGCGCGGCCCGTGCCTCCACGGGAGCGCGGTGCGCATGAGACGAAGAACCGGCAGGGGTCAGTGATGGAGTGGCGGTGCGGCTGTCCTGCCGCACTGAAGGATACAGCGAGGACGCCTGCTACTTGTTCTCCGCCAGGCCGGTGGCAGCGATGGCGGTGGGGGACGGAGAACGGCGATGTGGCCCGCCGACGGGAGCCATCTGAGGGACGTGGGAGGTGAGGGTAACCCGACGCTCGGCTCTAGCATGGCGAGAGTCCGCCATGGAGACGATGAAGCAACAGAGCGACGAAGTGATGGAAGGGAGGCTACGGCGCACCCCTACCTGGAGCACCAAATGTTGGATGTGGTGTTCCGACAAACCCTGAAGATTCGAACATTGGGGTGCGCACGAAGTCTTTCCTTCCTACCAATCTACGCTCTAGCTCACTAAGATCTCGCGAACGAACTCGATGAACTTGCAACACATAATGACACAAGATTTATACAGGTTCGGGCCACCGTTGTGGTGTAATAGCCTACTCCAGTGTGGTGGTGGTGGATTGCCTCTAGGGCTGATGATGAACAGTACAAGGGAAGAATAGCCTCCTGAGGATGATGTGTTGTTGAGCTCGGTGAGCTTGTGTGTGTGTGTGTGTGTGGGCGGTCTGAATGATCCGTCTCTCAATGATCCATGCCTACAGGATCCCTCCGTCCCTTGCTTAGGTGGTGGCTAGTCCTATTTTTACTGGCCCTGGTCCTCTTCCTAAATATCGAGCGGGAAGGGAGCCAACAATGGCGGGCTAATTCGAAGGGGGACAGCTAGTACAAGCTATCCTGACAAAAGTGGTCTTCGTCTCCCAAAGGCTTTAGTGGTGATGCCGTGTTGGGCTCCATGATGACCTCCGTCTTGTCGTCCTCTTGGTATTGGTCTCATTGCACCAATATAGCAACCTTTGCCTGATGCCTCGGTACTCTTCTCCTGCGCTGGTCTCCTTAGTACCAAAGAGGAAACAAGGACGCTGCGCGCGCTGGTGCCCGCCTGGTGTCGTGTGTCATGGATCACGTCACGAGGGTCTCGTGAGGTTTGCCCCGCCTTATATCTCCGCTCCTCGTGAGCCTGCCTAGCTAGGCTACTCTCGAGGAGGTCTTGCGTCGTCTGCCTCGTGAGGCTTGGACCCTCGTGAGGGTCTTGGATGCTTTGTTGGTGAAGATGGGCCGTACGACCTGCTGGCTCAGCCACGCCGCAGGCTGCAGGCAGGCAAGTCTGGGGACCCCCATTCCCAGGACGCCGACTGATGCCCAGCTCGTAGAGCTGCAAGAACTCCGTGGGGTCAGGGTGCCGTCGTAGCGAGGAGGCAGATCCAGCTTGCACTTGCCCGACCAGGCGACGCTACGCAGCTCGGGGGTAAAAGCGTGGCAGCCGGCTGTGTTCAACGGGGCCCGCATTGGGGGTGGTGCTTGGTCTTGATGGGGTCTGCGCCCTACCACTACAGGCGGCGCGTGGTCTTGCCGCAGTAGCCGGTCCTGGCGCGGTGGCGCAAGGAGCGGAGGAGCGTTCCCTTGCAGTCGAGGGACTTCTTGACAGCTTCTTTCTTCACGTGCGTCCACGGGACGTGACGGGTCGTGTCGTGGAGCCGTGCGCCATGGCACCAGGGTGCTGTCTTAGGGTAGGGGTGGTGGAGGCGCTCCATGAGCTACGTCGCCCGTAGCTGGCGGAGGGCGCAGCGGAGAGAGGGACAGCGCAGGGGAGCCCCCTCCGGCGTGGACAAGCTCGGCGATGCGGTCGAGCCAGTCCTCGTAGAGGTCGTCGACCGGTCGGTAGCGCAGGATCTCGTGCGCCACAAGGAGCGCAGCCCATGCGTCCATGGGACGGCGATGAGCGTGGGAAGAAGAACCGGTCGGGGTCAGCGATGGAGTGGCGGTGTGGCCGTCCCACCGCACCGAGGGGTGCCGCGAGGATGCTTGCCGCTCGTTCCCCGCCGAGCCGGTGGCGGCAGGCGACGGGGAACGAGGAGGTGGCCCGCCGATGGGAGCCATCTGAGCGACGCGGCTGGCGAGGGCAGCCCGGCGCTCAGCATGACCGCGGCGCGCATCTGCCATGGAGACGACGGAGCAACGGGACGCGGAGCGATGAAAGGAAGCTTCGGCGCACCTCTACCTGGCGTGCCAAATGTCGGAACACGGGTTCCGGCAAAAGCCTCGAGGCTCAAACACTGGGGTGCGTGCAAAGGTTTTCTCCCTATCGATCCATGCCCTATCTCTCTAAGATCTCGCGGACGAACTCGACGAACTTGCAACACAGAGACACAAGATTTATTCTGGTTCGGGCCACCGTTGTGGTGTAATACCCTACTCCATTGTGGTGGATTGCGTCTTGGGCTGATGATGAACAGCACAAGGGGAAGAACAGCCTCCTGAGGTTGAGGTGTTCTTGTGCTTGGCGAACTTGTGTGGGTGAGATGCTTCTGAATGAGTTCTCCCATTCCTCTCTTCGTATCAGTCTCCCCTCTACTATGGTGGCTAGTTCTACTTATACAGGCCCTGGTCCTCTCCCCAAATATTGAGTGTGAAGGGATCCAACAACGGCCAATTTGAAAGGGGACAGCTAGTACAAGCTATCTTGACAAAAGGTGGTCTTCGCTTGCCAAAGGTTCTGGCGGTGACGCTGTCCTGGACTCCATGGTGACCTCCTTCTTACCGTCCTGCTGGTCTTGGTCTCATTGCACCGATATGGAAAACCATTCCTTGATGCCTCGGTACTCCACGCCTATGCTTGCCCCTTTGGCACCAAAGAGGAAGCGAGGACACTGCACGCGCTAGCGCCCGCCTGGTCTCGATCGCCATGGCTCACGTCACGAGGACCTCGCGAGGTTTGCCTTGCCTTGATCTCTCCGCCCCTCATGAGCCTGCCTGGCGAGGCCACTCCTGAGGAGGTCTTGCATCGTCCACCTCGCGAGGCTTGGCCCCTCGCAAGGGTCTTGAATACCTTGTCGATGAAGACGGGACATATAGACCTGCCAGCTCAGCCACGCCGTGGGCCGCAGGCAGGCAAGTCTGGGGACCCCAGTTCCCAGAACGCCGACAGCAAGGATGCACCCCCATTAGTGCATAGGGCGTCACTGGCCTTCTGAAACTCCTGCTCACGGGTTTCCTCTTCATCCCCTCCATCACTCACATCATCACAAATTTCCTTTTCTTGACCCCTAGAGGGATTTCCATGCTTCCTAAAGGGTTTGCCGGGGCGATTTGCTTCACCGTCTCGGCCCTTACCGCCAGCAGTATTCTTACCTTTTTCCTTGTCACGCTTATCATATTCCGCCCTCAGTTTCTTGAAAAGCTGCTCATCCTGGTAATACTCCTGAAGGTCATGGCCCTTGGTCCGATGGATCTTACAGTACGACCAATCGCCTTTCCCAGCTTTCTCAGCGGCAGCGAATTCCCGACAGGTAGTGCAAGCGACAGCTTTTTTGCTGGGGGACTCAGCCTTGGCCTTCTTGCCAGTACTAGGTGTGCCTGAACCTTCCACAGTCATCACTGCCTTATCTCTTGGCTTCTTACTACGCTTCTTGCCCTTCCTCTGACTGGTTGATTGTAACACCCACGATGCGGCTATATCTCCCACGTGTCGGAGCATGACTTAGAGGCATAACCGCATTGTAGGCAATGTCGCAAGAGGGGTAATCTTTACACATCCCATGTACTGAATAAGAAAGAGGTACAGAGTTGGCTTACAATCGCCACTTCACACAATATATGAATATAGCATTACATCATCCAGATACAATCATGGTCTAACTACGGAACCAAATAAAGAAAGACCACCCTAAGGCTACAGATCCCCGATCGACCCAACTGGGCTCCACTACTGATCAACTAGAAACGAAACAACACAATGAACGAGATCTTCATCGAGCTCCTCCTTGAGCTAGGTTGCGTCACCTACACGGTATCATGGGCACCTGCAAGCTGGTTTTTGGAAGTAATCTGTGAGTCACGAGGACTCAGCAATCTCACACCCTCGCGATCAAGACTATTTAGCTTAATAGGTAGGTTAAAAGGTATGAGGTGGAGCTGCAGCAAGCACTAGCATATATGGTGGCTAACATACGCAAATGAGAGCGAGGAGAGAAGGCAAGGCACGGTCGAGAAACTATGATCAAGAAGTGATCCTGAAACTACTTACGATGAAACATAACTCCAACACCGTGTTCACTTCCGGGACCCCGCCGAGAAGAGACCATCATGGCTACACACGCGGTTGATGCATTTTAATTAAGTTAAGTGTCAAGTTTTCTACAACCGGACATTAAGAAATTCCCATCTTCCCATAACCGCGGGCACGGCTTTCGAAAGTTCAAAACCCTGCAGGGGTGTCCCAACTTAGCCCATCACAAGCTCTCACGGTCAATGAAGGATATTCCTTCTCCCAAGACGACCCGATCAGACTCGGAATCCCAGTTACAGGACATTTCGACAATGGTAAAACAAGACCAGCAAAGCCACCCAGATGTGCCGACAAATCCCGACGGGATCTGCACATATCTCATTCTTAGGGCACACTGGATGAGCAAGACATCGGGTTGGCATAGACCCTGGTTGCCCAAGGGGCGCCGGACATCACTTAGGTTGGACCAACACTTAGAGAAGCACTGGCCTGGGGGGATTAAAATAAAGATGACCCTTGGGTTGGCCGACCCAAGGGAAAAAGGCTAGGTGGCAAATGGTAAAACCAATGTTGGGCCTTGCTGGAGGAGTTTTATCAAGGCGAACTGTCAAGGGGTTCCCATTATAACCGCGTAAGGAACGCAAAATCAAGGAACATAACACCGGTATGACGGAAACTAGGGTGGCAAGAGTGGAAGAAAACACCAGGCATAAGGCCGAGCCTTCCACCCTTTACCAAGTATATAGATGCATTAATTAAATAAGAGATATTGTGATATCCCAACATGTAAATCATGTTCCAACAAGGAACAAACTCCAATCTTCACCGGCAACTAACAACGCCATAAGAGGGGCTGAGCAAAGCGGTAAAATAGCCAAACAACGGTTTGCTAGGACAAGGTGGGTTAGAGGTTTGACATGGCAATATGGGAGGCATGGTAAAGCATGTGGTAGGTATCGCGGCATAGGCATAGCAAAAGAGCGAGCATCTAGCAAGCAAAGATAGAAGTGATTTCGAGGGTATGGTCATCTTGCCTGCAAAGTTCTCCGAGTAGACGAAAGCTTGATCCTCGTAAACGTACTCAACGGGTACCTCGAACATGAACTCGTCTCCTGGCTCTACCCAAGGCAAGAACACAAGCAAAGGAAACCACAATCAACCACAGTGCAATGCGCAAGCAACATGATGCAAAACATGGCATGATATGCGGGATGTGATATGCGATGCATATGCATGCTTCGGAAAGGAAAGATTGAACCTGGCCTCAACTTGGAAAACCAAGAGTGCCGCTGGAAAGTTGAGTTGATTTCAGTCGAAATCGACATAAAGATCACTGGAATCGGATGCACGGTTTGCAAATGACAAGCAAATCAAATATGGCACCGATCTGCGATTAACAGCACGAGGCCATCTAAATGCATCAAGAACAACAAGCTACTGCACTCTAACATAAAAACAAAGCACATGTCAGCGATTCACTCAAGATGCTTGACAAAAGATGAACACTGAGCTTTGGCTAATTCACACTATAGCAGGTTCAAACAAGCATCGAAAAATTGCAAAAGATATCAGGATCACAGACTTAGTGAAAATAACATTACAGGATTTAACATCAGGAAGCAATGTTTAGAGCAAGATAACAACATGCTACAGGAACATATCATGGCAAAGCAAGGCATGTAATGAAGCTACTCAAAGCATACAACAAAAGTCCCTTACTGACCATAAGCCAAAAGGGATCAGAAAATACAATGGCAACCATGTGAACATAGCAACTTTCGTTAACAGATTCAGACTTAGCAGGAAACTGGAACATGGCAAAACAGATTCACGTAGGCATGTTTGCGAGCTCGATGCACTCACCACAAGTCATTGCATGACAAACTAAGCATACGCCCAGCAAGTATACATAGCATAGAATCTAAACATGGCAAGAACAACCTCATAGCATGCGCGGATAAACTATAACAACCTCGGCAAAATTGATTAACATGTAAACAATCTGCCAGGAACATTTTATAGCAAAATTAGAGCAAGATTGAGTCATGCTAGGGTGCTCCATAATTGCAAAAAAAGACATGGATGGATAGAGCATAACGATATCTCAAAATCATCCTTACTGAACATGCTCAAAAGAGGCATGGATCACTCTGTAGCAATATGAATACATGGCATAAAAATATTAAAAGGGAAAAGACTTAGAAGATTTCTAAGTCCCTGAAATCAGCAACATCACGAGAGCTACTTTGCATGCTTGTGCTAGTCACCACAAAGATCACAAAAATACATGGCATACACCCCTGTAAAGATGGCATGGCATACTACAAAACACATGTAGGGCTCAAGTTCACAGGAGGCACACATTAATCATGGCAAAAATGACAAATGTCCAATTACTGATAAGAATCTGCAACTAACATTACATAGCACTCTTGCAACAGCATTTAGGGCATCAAGATGAACTCAAATGAACATGATGCAATGGAATGAAATGAAGTACTCATCGAGACGAACAATTTGATATGCTACACGACCAAAATGGAGCCACGGATGCAAAGTTATGATGCAATGAATATGGCATGAAAATATGCAGGGACAAGGACTTAGAGAAAATCAACCTCTCCGAGAAAGTCAACGGGCGGATGAAGAGATCCGCGATGGAGGGAACCGGGACACGGCGGTGTTTGGTTCGGGCACCCGGTGGATCTGATCCACCCAGGTCGGATCTGGCGGCTAGTACTTCGACGAGGACGGCGCGAACTGCGGTGATGAGGGGCGGCGGCAGAGGCGGCATCCGGCGACGCGGGGGTGGCGCAGCCGGCGCAGGCGGCGACGCGGCGAGCTAGCACGGCGACGGCGTGGACGAGAAGGCACCACGGCGGGGCGGCGGAAGGCGGCGCGAGACAAGGCGGCGGCCGGCGGCGAGCGAGCGGGGCGACGTTGCGGCGGCGGCAGGCGGCGGAGAAGCGGGCGGCGCGCGGTGCTCAGGGACGAGCCGCGGTCGCGGGCTGGCGGTGGCGGCCGACCGAACTGGGAGGGCCGCGGCTGGGCCTAGCGGGCCTGGCGGCAGGGCGCGGAGGAGAAAGGCGCGAGCGCGGGCGAAGTGGCGGCTCCTTGTTCGCGGCTCCTGGTTGGTGGAGAGCGGCGGCAGGGTGACGTGGCGCCTTTTGATAGGTCGGAGTGAGGTGGCGGCTGGACATGTCCGGCGCGGATGGACATGTCCGGCGGCGCGAGGTGGAAGATGACTAGGGTTTCGTTTGCGCGAGAATTTCGGAGGAGAGCACATATATATAGGTAGAGGGAGCTAGGAGAGTCCAAACGAGGTGCGGTTTTTGGCCACGCGTTAGTGATCGAACGACCGAGATGATGGAGGGGGTTTTGGGCCACTTTGGAGGGGTGTTGCGCTGCAACACACATGAGGCCTTATCGGTTCCTCGGTTAACCGTTGGAGTATCAAACGAAGTCCAAATGGCACGAAACTTGACAGGCGGTTTACCGGTAGTAAACCAAGGCCGCTTGGGAAGTTTCGGACCAATCCGAGAACGTTTAACACCCGCACATGAAAAGAGGCAAAAGGGGACATCGGAGGACATAGGAGCGCCGGAATGCAAAACAGACAACGGAGAAAATGCTCGGATGCATGAGACAAACATGTATGCAAATGTGATGCACATGATGACATGATATGTAATGCATGACATGCAAGCAAATGACGAGGCAACAATAGCGAATAACTGGAAGACACCTGGCACATCGGTCTCGAGGCGTTACATTGATTCATCCTCATCCTTTGAATCAAAATTGGTGCAATCTTCCTCTCCAGGCAACTTCCTTCCTTCCTCCATCCGGGCACACTTATCCACTAGTGTGTATAGCTCCTTCATAGTCTTGGGCATCCGCACGTTCATCTTGGAACGAATGCGACGGTTGCGCACATTGGACAGGAGAGCTGCGGGCTGCCGGATGGATATTTGGAATATTTCTATGAACTTTACTGAATCTCTGCAGATACTTACGAAGAGTTTCTCCTTCCTTCATCTGGAGGAGTTGCAAGTCGCTGGGCCTGTCGGGCCCTTGGTGGCCGCCGGTGATGGCATCGATGAACTCGTGATGCAGGTGTACCCATGATGAAATGGAGTTCTCCGGCAGTTGCATCAGCTAAGACCTGACATTGGACTTGAGGGCCAAGGGGAAGTAGTTGGTGAACACCTTCTCATCTCTTCCCCTGGCAGCCTGAACAGCGATGGTGTAGATGCTCAGGAACTCTGCCGGGTTCATCCTCCCATCGTACTTCTCAGGTATCTCTGGCTTGAACGTGCGAACGGACGGCCAACAGACTTGCCGCAGCTCTCGTGTAAAGGCAGGGTAGCCGACCTCGCAAGGTAGGCACCCGCCAACACCGAGCGCAGGCTCGTCAACATTGAGGCCGTCGCACCCGCCAGTCTGGCAGAGGTTGTCGCGACGTCGATCTACGATGACGCGCGCGTCTCCTTGTCGCCTATCCTCCGCGTCTCGACATTGACCTGGACGTGCTCAAGGGTCAGAAGAGGCCATCGAGATGTCATGGAGATCTTGATTCTGCTGCGCTCGCACCGGCTGGGGTGGTGGGGACTGCACCGTGGGGATGGCCCTCTCTATACGGCCAACAGTACGATCGGTTGTTGTCTCTTGGGGAGATTGCGGCGGGCCAGCTCGTCGTGAGCCCCCAGCTTCGTTGAAACCGAGCAAGCTTTGGATGGTGGCACGCCACTCGTCCATGTGCTCGGCTGTTGGCGCAAACCTCAGCAGCAGCTGAGAACGCGCCATAGCCTCCATGGATGTGCTTGGCATAGATGTCGATGACGTTGACCGAACCGTCGCCTGTCACCTGACGGTGTCAGCGGCAGCGGCGGCGGTGCCGTGCCCACACTGCTGTGGGACAACCACCTGGGCAGCGGGGTTGCACAGCGGTGGTGCTCGAGGGTCAACGGCTCCGTTGAGCACGGCGGTCTGGTTTGCTCATCCAGGCGGAGGCGCACGTGTTGCAACCGCTCCTGTGGTGGGGACGGCCGGAGGGCGGTGGCCTACCCCGGACCGAGCGCCATCGCTGCAGTTGTGCCCATCTGTAAGAGGAGGGGGTGTGGACGGAGCGACCCCCTCGCCTGCAGCTTGAGGAGTGTGACTATCGAGCCACTGCTGATGCTATTCTCCTCCAATGTCTCCTGCCCCGTGACGGCCGCGGGGGATGTGGTGATGGCGCCACCCGCTCCAACCACGTCCCCAGCAGCGTTCACATCCTCGCGTGCCTCCGCATCCCCTGCAGCACTAGAGGTCGCGGGGTTACCTAAGGGCAGTAGCAACTATGTGCATATGAGGGTGTGGGTTCATCAACTTTCCAACCCTTTCTACGGTTGCCATGGGCCTCCTTTTATAGATTAAGGAGTCACCACAATGGCAAAGTAGTCATTACACGCTGATATGATAGCAAACAATGCTATCATACCTAACTCTACAGGCTGACAGGGCGCATTAAATGCACCGCTTAGTGCCACATCATTGGTTTCCCGGCAAGGCTTGCCGGGCTATCTTGCCAGCTCTGCGCCTGTTCTCTTGACATGTCGCAGGACATGTGTCACCTATGGGTTTCTTCCCTAGGACATAGCTGCCATGTGGCGAATGGCTGCCACTTAATCACTTTGCGGCTTGACACCGCACTGATGGACGATGTGGGTCATGCTGGATTGGTTGGTGAGGTGGTGAGGTGGTTTTGCCTCCGCGAGACCTGGTAGGCCCTGCCGGGGTGTCTTGGTCATCTGTTTCTGGGGGTGGCATTACCCCTTGCTGGGCTCTCCTGTCCGGCAAGGGAGGCCCTTCTCTTGGTGATATCTTGCTTCTCTGGCTTGGCCTTAGTCTCTTTGAGCTGCATGCTGGTTCTTCAAATCTCTTGGCTTCTTGTATCCTGGCTTGGGTTGGCGCATCAACCTTGCTATTGTGCCTGTGCATAGTCTGGGCAACAGACCCAGGGTTTGTTGCACCGACAATGTATCAACCCCCACTTGTCCCCCCACGATCTCTCCTTCCTCTCCCCCAATTCTGTGTCGGGGGCAACTGACCCCGCCGACGCCGTCTCCACTGCCTTACGCCGTCTCCGCTGATGTCACTTGAAGCTACGTCGGTATTTCCCCAAAGAGGAAGGGTGATGCACCCCAACGGCGGTAGGTATTTCCCTTCGATATGAAACAAGGTTATTGAACCAGTAGGAGAACCAAGCAAGACAATGTAAACAACACATGCAGACAAATAATTAACAACTACTCGCAACCCAACATGTGAAAGGGGTTGTCAATCCCTTTCGAGTAGCGGCACCCCAAGATGGGCAAACAGACGTGAGAGAGTTGTAAATATTGATAGATCGAACAGGAAATAAAATAAATTGCAGCAAGGTATTTTTGTATTTTTGGTTTAATAGATCTGGAAATAAAAGGCAAATAAAATAGATCGCTAAGGAAAATAATATGAGAAAGAGACCCGGGGGCCGTAGGTTTCACTAGTGGCTTCTCTCGAGAAAAATAGCAAATGGTGGGTAAACAAATTACTGTTGGCCAATTGATAGAACTTGAAATAATCATGACGATATCCACGCAATGATCATTACATAGGCATCACATCCAAGATTAGTAGACTGACTCCTGCTTGCATCTACTACTATTACTCCACATATCGACCACTGTCTAGCATGCATCCAGTGTATTAAGTTCTTCGCGAAACGGAGCAATGCAATAAGAACGATGACATGATGTAGACAAGATCTATCTATGTAGAGATATACCCCATCGTTTTATCCTTAGTAGCAATGATACATACGTGTCGGTTCCTCTTCTATCACTGGGATCAAGCACCGTAAGATCGAACCCACTACAAAGCAACTCTTCGTGTTGCAAGATAAATAGATCAAGTTGGCCAAACAAAACCCAAATATCGGAGAAGAAATACAATTCTATAAGCAATCGTGCATAAAAGAGATCAAAGAAACTCAAATACTTCAATGGATATAAAAAGATAGATCTAATCATAAACTCAAAGTTCGTCCGATCCCAACAAACACAGAGCAAAAAGAGTTACATCATATGGATGTCCAAGAGACCATTGTATTGATAATCAAACGAGAGAGAGGAAGACATCTAGCTACTAACTACGGACCCGAAGGTCTACAAAGAACTACTCACGCATCATCGGAGAGGCACCAACGGAGGTGGTCAACACCATCCATGATGGTGTCTAGATTGGATTTGGTGGTTCTGGACTCTGCGGTGGCTGGAATGGATTTTCGTCGACTCCCATAGGGTTTTTGGAATATGGAGGTATTTATAGAGCAAAGAGGTGGTCTGGGGGGCACCCAAGGTGGGCACAACCCACCAGGGCACACCTGGGCTTCCTGGCGCGCCCTGGTGGGTTTTGCTCTCCTTGGAGCACCCCCTACGCGAAGCCTTGGCCCATTAGGTGTCTTCTGGTCCATAAAAAATCTCCGTAAAGTTTTGTGGCATTTGGACTCCATTTGGTATTGATTTTATGCGATGTAAAAAACATGCAAAAATAGCAACTGGCACTTTGCACTATGTCAATAGGTTTGTACCAAAAATGATATAAAATGACTATAAAATTATTATAAAACATCCAAGATTGATAATATAACAGCATGGAACAATCAAGAATTATAGATATGTTGGAGACGTATCATCATCCCCAAGCTTAACTCCTACTCGTCCTCGAGTAGGTAAGTGATAAAAACAGAACTTTTGATGAGGAATGCTGCCTAACATGTCATATCATATTTCTTTTCTTTATAGCATGGACATTTGGACTTTTATATTGTTCAAAGCAATAGTCTAGTTTTGACATGATAACTTAAATACTCTAGCATATCAACAGGCAACCATGTCTTTCAAAATATCAACGCCAAAATAAGCTATCCCTAGCCCATCATGCTCAATCATTGATCCATTCGTGAAACACACTCGCATATTAACTACACCCAATGCTCAAGTACGATCATAGTGCATCCTAGTTGGTGCTTTTATAAGAGAAGATGGAGACCCAAATTCAAAATAAAAATTGCATAAAGTAAAATAAAGGCCCTTTGTAGAGGGAAGTAGGGATTTGTAGAGGTGCCAGAGCTCAAAGCGAAAAACTTAGAGATAAAAACATTTTGGGGGGTGTATCCTTCCCACCAACGAAAACGACTTAGAGTTCCCAACACTTTCCATGCTAGATATATCATAGGTGGTTCCCAAACAGAAAATAAATTTATTCCTTTTTTCACCATACTTTCACTTTCCATCGTTAACCATATCCATGGGTGCCTTCCATACCAACACTTTCCAAGGAATTTATTGTTTGATAACATAAAGTAAATTCATTTTTCATTTTAGGACTGGGCATCCCTAATACCTTTGCCTTACTCTCGTGCAATGACAAGTGAATAAACACTCATCGTGAGAATAACACATCCATCATGGAAAATATTAGCCACCCCTCACTGCTCTCGAGCGGAACAAACACACAAAAGAGAAGTTTATTTTCAAAATTAGAGATGGCACATACAAATTTTCTTAGAACGGCAAAAGAATACCACATATAGGTAGATATAGTGGACTCATGTGGCAAAACTGGTTTAAAGGTTTTTGGATGCACAAGTAGTGATCATACTTAGTGCAAAATGAAGGCTAGCAAAAGATTGAGAAGCGATCCAAGCAAGAAACGAATAATCTCATAAGTGAGCATTAAGCATAATTAACACCAAAAATGCACCACAAGTAGGATATAATTTCATTTCACAATTATTGAATTTCATGCTTGCATAGGGAATCACAAACCTTAACACCAATATTCTTACTAAAGCATAATTACTCATCAACATAACTCACATATCACATCATCATATCTCAAAACTATTACTAAGAATCAAGTTTATTTTGTCCAATGATCTTCAGGGAAGTTTTTGTTATATCCTTCTTGGATATATATCACTTTGGAATTAATTTTCATATGTTGCTTTTGACAAGCTCAAACAAATATAAGTGAAGATCATGAGCATAATTTTTCTTTCTCTCAAAATAATTTAAGTGAAGCAAAAGAGAATTTCTTGAAAATTTACTAACTCTAAAATTAATATAAGTGAGGCAAGAGAGCATTTCTTCAAAAATACTAAAGAACACCGTGCTCAAAAAGATATAAATTGAAGTACTAGAGCAAGTCCATAGCTCATAAAAAAATTAAGTGAAGCATAGAGAGCAATTCTAACAAGTCATGACATAATTTTGGCTCTCCCAAATAGCTGTCTCCAGCATGGAATCCAGACATAAAACACAAAATAAAACAAGCAAAGACTCATATCATACAAGACGCTCCAAGCAAAACACATAGTATGTGACGAATAAAAATATAGCTTCGAGTAAAATACAGATGGTTGTTAGATGAAAGAGGGGATGACACTCGGGGGCATCCCCAAGCTTAGTTGCTTGATCTCTTTTGGATAATAGCTTGGGATGCTGGGGCATCCACAAGCTTAAGCTCTTCTTACTCCTTATTCCTTCATCCATTGTAAGATAACCCAAAACTTGAAAACTTCAATCACACAAAACTCAACAAAACCTTTGTGAGATCCGTTAGTATAAGAAAATAAATCACTACTGTAAGTGCTATATCAAACCAATTAATATTTTGTTCTTGCATTATATCTACTGTATTCCAACTTTTCTATGGTAAAAACTCATCAAAGAAAACCATAGAGCCATCAAAAAAAGCACACAACGCAAAGAAAACAGAATCTATCAAAAACAGAACAGTATGTAGTAATCTGGGTGTTTCAAACACTTCCGTAACTCCAAAAATTCTGAAAAAATAGGACGACCTGTGAAATTTGTTTATTGATCTACTGTTAAATGAATGGGTATTTTATCGCTCTCTGGTTAAAAATGAGAATTGTTTTCGCGAGCGCAAAAGTTTCTGTTTTTTTGGCAAGATCAAACAACTATCACCTAAAAAGATCCTAAAGGCTTTACTTGGCACAAACACTAATTAAAACACAAAAAACACAACCATAACAGTAGTATAATTTTGCTAACGCTAAAAACAGGAGGCAAAAAGCAAAAATAAATTTTATTCATTGGGTTGCCTCCCAACAAGCGCTATAGTTTTACGCTCTTAGCCAGGCATAAAGCAAGGATCTAAGTTTTGTCATCCTTTTCAAATATTCAATCAAATACTTAGAATTCTTCAAGGATTTAGCATAAAGATTTTCCATGACAATACTTCTAAGAACAATTTTTGAAGAATTTATTTTTGCCCAAGGGACCTCTTATAACTTCGACAAAATTCGGGTTGATACTAATCATCTTAAGATCCCCTTTACTAGAAGTTTCACCCTTGCTCCTAGTAACTTGGGTAGTCTTGCCAATTTTTATGGGAGTTTTTTCAATAATTTTAGCTTAAGCAAAAGTCGTGCTCAAATTACTAAAGATTTCTTCTAGTTTATCAATCCAAGACAGACTTTCTTCAATTCTTTCATGAATTATGGTTCCCTTTTTCTTTAATAACTTAAAAACTTCCCCCGCTTTTGACCCAATTTTAGTGGCAAAATTTTGCATCTTTTTATCCAAGTTTTCAATATGCTCTTCAGTAAGCATTTTATTTTCAATAGCATCTAATCTTTCCATAACATGCTCAAGAGTCAAAGTAGTTTCATTAATCATAAGAGGTGGTGATCCCACTAAATTTCCCATAGCATTGAAAGCATCAAGTGTCGGATGTGGGGTTCTGGCAAACCCTTAAGGTTCGAACACTGGGGTGCGCGTGAAGTCTTTTCCTCCCACCGATCTACGCCCTAGCTCGCTAAGATCTCGTGGACGAACTCGATGAACTCGCAACACAGAAAGACACAATGTTTATACTGGTTCGGGCCACCATTGTGGTGTAATACCCTACTCCAGTGTGGTGGTGGTGGATTGCCTCCAGGGCTGATGATGAACAATACAAGGGGAAGAACAGCCTCCTGAGGTTCAGGTTTTCTTGTGCTTGGCTAACTTGTGTGGTTCTTGATGGTCTAAAATGCTCCTCCTTCTCTCCCCCCCTCTCTCTATCTCTCCGTCGTCCCCTACCCTGTGGTGGTGGCTAACTCTATTTATAGATTCCCTGGTCATCTTCCCAAATATTGAGCGGGAAGGGAGCCAACAACGGAGGGCTAATTTGAAGGGGGGCAGATAGTACAAGCCCTCCTGACAAAAGTGGTCTTCGCCTGCCAAAGGCTCTGGTGGTGACGCCGTCTTGGGCTCCACGATTACCTCCGTCTTGCCATCCTTCTGGTCTTGGTCTTGGTCCACTAAAATGGCAACCTTTGCCTGATGCCTCGGTACTCCTCACCTGCGTAGGCCTCCTTAGCACCAAAGAGGAAACAAGGATGCTGCGCGCGTTGGCGCCCGCCTGGTGCCAATCATCATGGCTCACGTCACAAGAGCCTCGTGAGGTTTGCCTTCCCTTGATATCTCTGCTCCTCGTGAGCCTGCCCGACTAGGCCACTCCAGAGGAGGTCTTGTGTCGTCAGCCTCGCGAGGGTCTTGGATGCCTTGTTGATGAAGATGGGGTGTACGGCCTGCTGGCTTAGCCATGCAGCGGGCCGCATGCAGGCAAGTCTGGGGACCCCCGTTCCTAGAACGCCGACAGTAGCCCCCGGGCACAAGGTGCGCTCGGGCTTGGCTTCGCAGCGAAGCCAAGGGTCAAGTACGGAGCACCGCGGGCCCCCAAAAGCCTGCGGCCTCGGTTGACGCATGGCGGTTGATTGGACGTGGGCGTCTCCGCCTCCCCACGTTGCCTTTGAATCTGCCTGGCTATGCAGCCCCCGCCTCTTACACAGTTATTCTTCCTTCGCCACGCCTGGCTCTTCCAATCTCCCTGCTTCCTCGAGGCCCTGCTCTGCCCTCCCAATCTGACTTGTTCTCCGCCTGCTTCACCGCCATGGTGCCGAAACAAGCCGAAAAGGGGAAGAGACCTCTATCTCCGCCAACTGCGCCTCCATCCTTCGGGCCGGCGCTCGGTCGGCCTCGGGTGCTCAACGACGAGTGTATGGACAAGGTGCGCCCCATGCTTGCCTCTAGTTTCAACGAGTGGGGAGAGACGGTGGATTGGCCCGCGTCTCGCTCTCGCATGGCTCGGGCAGTCACCGAGGTTCCGATCTTTATTGAGGCCCTCTGGGCTGGCCTGATTCCTTCCTTCTCTGCCTTCTTCAACGCGGTGGTTGAGCATTATCAGATCCACATGCTCCATCTCGACCCTCAATCTGTGACCCTTCTTGCCATCTTTGCCTTCTTGTGCGAGGCCATGGTGGGCATCGCTCCTTCTGTGGCACTCCTGCGCCACTTCTTCTCGTTGCATCTCACCGGTCCCCGGCAGAGCTTGGGGTGCACAGGTTTCCAGGTCGTGGCTGCGACGACTAGCACGGGGATCGACTTCAAGCTTCCTTCATCCATGAGCGAGTTTCGTACACGATGGGTGTTTGTTGACGCCGGCGTGCTCAACCCTCTGCTCCAAGTTCCGGTGGGGCCCGCTGTTCCAAACTCCGGCTGGGGCCATCAGAAGCTCACGAGCCCCCGCCTTGCCCCCATCTGGGGCAGGTTGAGGTGGTTGAAGGACCTTGGCGTGACTGCACCATGGTGGTGAGGGAGTTCGTCAGGCATCAAGTCGCACCACTTCAGCGCCACTCCGGCCCGATGTGGGACTTGCTCCACAGCCAGGACAACATGATGTTTCAGGAGCAGGGGCATCCTCTTGCGGCGCGGCAAACAGTGCTCACGGTCCTATCAGGTGTCCCTCTTCCTGATGAGATGCCCAGGAACAGCTGCCTGTTGTACCGCTGCGATAACAAAGCCGCATTTGCCGCGAGCATGCCTTCCTTTGACGAGTGGGGGCTGCGCCCAATCGGCTTGGTGGGGCCCCGCGAGAACCCCGTCGTCATGGTTCCCTTCCTAGCCATCGGTGCCGAGCTCGCCCCAGGTGGCGGCGCAGGAGGGCGAGTTGCGACGTTGGCCGGCGGCTCGAGTGCTGAGGAGCACATGCCGAGTGGTGATCCGGGAGTGTCGTCCTCGGGGGCCTGCGACCCTCCTCCTGAGGCTTCGGTTGCTGAGGAGATGCAGCAAGTGGCTCCCGAGTCTGAGGCTCCAGGAGCCTCGGGAGGTTGCAGTGAGAATGCACCGGGCTGTTCACCATGACCGGGATCCCCTGAAGCCATCCCTCTCAGTTCTTCCTCGGCTCCGCCGTGCACTAGCCGTCACGTCCAGCGCTTCGGTCATCTTTGTGTGGACTTCGAGGAGCTCCGCAAGAGGAAGGGGTCCCCCAGAGGCAGCAATATCTTCGGGCCATTGAAGTGATGGAAGTACATTGCCATTGATGCGTAAGCATCTTATTATCATGGCTTCTTGCGTGTGGTCTTCTTATTCTGATGTTTGTCCTTCAGGGCTCCTTCCATTGAAGCTGTTGCATCTTCCGAGAGGCTTCCTCCTCCTTCATCAACTCCCCCATCGGCCTTGAGTGTTCTTGGCCTACCTGCCGCCCCTGGCGCAGGGTCGGTTGGGGGAGCGTCCCCGCCTTCATGGTGCGCTGAGTCCTAGGATTGGCCGCCCCTCCCCCATGGTCTGGCGCGGAGCTTGGAGGGCGTGCCCAGGGGTCCTCCTTTGCTGATGGCAACAGCTGGTTGACTTTGATCTCCGGTTCCTCTTCAAGCAGCGAGCCCCGATCAGCTCGAGCTCCTCATGAGGGCGGGTTGACGTCAGGCACGGCGTCAGCTCCTAGCCCCCAGCCGAGAGGTGGCGCGCCACTTGATGCTCCGCCCGCGGCCCCCGAGGTGGAGGACGAGGTGGGTCGAGCGTTCGAGCTCGAGCGCGGGCGGATCGTAGTTCGTCATGAGCTCTTCCAGGAGGCGATGGGCGTGATGTGCCGACTCAGTGAAGAGCTCGCTTGTGTTGACTCGCGCCTTGAGGGTGAAGGCCTCCAGCTGGTGGAGGAGTGGCGTAAGCTGAGGGTGGCCGTCAACCTCGGTCGCTATCAGTGCAACCTCGAGAATGCAAAGGCCGAGGCGTCCTTCAAGATCGCCCATGAAGGCCGCTCGCGAGCCATGAAGGCCGCTCGCGAGCCTTGGAAGAGGCTCGCGAAACCAATCGCCATCGCCAGGCTGCAGAGGAGCGTGCGTGGGGGCTCCAGGCCTAGAGCGCGTCCCATGAGCAGCAGGTGGAGGCGCACGGGGCTGCTCTTGCATCGCTGAGGGGGACGCCCCACGGAGGAAGAGGAGGTCCGGAAGTGCAACGAGGCGTTGTCCCTGGAAGTCGTGGAGCGCAGCCTCGAGCTCAAGCAACTGGGGATGAGGGAGCATGAAGTTGCTCAAGCAAAAGATGCCATCGGGACCCGCGAGGCCGGAGTCGAGGAGGAGATCAATCGCTGGGTGGCCGAGGTTCGCGCAGATCTGGAGGGCGGGTATGACTTGAAGCTGAAGCTCGTGGGTCTGGAGGATGCGGGCAGGGCCGCCGCCCTCAGGCTTTGGTTGGATGAGGCCGAGAGGCATGCGGAGGCCACAGCCACTGCCCTGGTTACGGTGCAAGCGGATTTGGCCTCTGCCTGAGCCAAGCTGGTTTCTCTCCAGAACCGAGTTGATGATGCCGAGGCCGTCGCACGGCAAAACAGGGAGGAAGTGCTCCAGTGCCGGACGCCGGAGCGCGAGCATGCTCCTATGCATCAAGACCTCCGGAACAAGGCCAACACTGCCCTGGGTTACATCTGCGACGAGAACACCCCGACCCCTCACTCGAATGACTATGCCAGCCACCTGACCTTCTTCACCGAGGTGGTGACGCGCCTAGAGGCTCGATCTGCCAGGGCTCGCCAGCTTGTGGCGGAAAGGGGTTGTGGTCTGCTTGAGCGCGCTTTCTCCCGTGTCTTCAGCCACCTTCTGAATGACGACCCCAACTTTGACTTTGATGCTGCCATTGCCCCCGTACACACGACCGTCCGGGGCGACCTGGCGCGTTGGGTAGAGGACCATGTGGATTAATTGGTTAGGGCCTTCACCTCAGAGGATGATATGGTGGTGGTCATCACAGACGAAGGCGACGTGGTTGACGACGGCGATGGGGGTCCTGGTTTGTGGTCCTGGTTGTCATTTGTGTATGAAGCGCCTCTTTGCCGAGAATAAGTTGTCGGCAATGACTAGCTCAAAAGGGGATCTCCATAAGAAATAAACTACAAAACCTGGTAAGTTTCTCAAAAGGCTGCGCTATTTTGTTGTTTTGAGCAATTTAAATTTTGTCAATTATATATGAATGTCATTGCATGGTGGCTTGTGTGAGGGAGTCCTGAACTAGGGGTCCTCGGGCTACCGGCCTATCTTCCATAGGCCAGACAGGTGGGCCGCACTACAAACTGCTAGAAGGCCGAACTATGAGGCGCTCCGTATCCGGACAGGAAGTCTTTGATGCTTGGTGTGTCCTCCAAGTCAAGATAATAAGAATCAGCATGTTTATCCCTTGTTTGTAACCGACCATGTGTAACCCTAGTACCCCTGGTGTCTATATAAACCAGAGGGTTTAGCCCGTAGAGGCTAGAACAATAACCATCATCCTACTCACCTAGGGTTTAGTTCATCTGATCTCGTGGTAGATCGACTCTGTAATCATCCTACACACTTCAATATAATCAAGCAGAACGTATGATTTTACCTCTTCAAGAGGTTACGAACCTGGGTAAACATCGTGTCCTTCATTCCTTGTTCCCCATTGACCCCCTACCGAGACACGCCGGTTTTGACACTTACATTGGTGCTTTCATTGAGAGTTCCGCTGCGGGGTCACTGAAGGATCGATGGCTCACCTGATCATCAGAGATGGCATCAATACCAGGGATACCTTCGTCCCTGTCCAGCTTTTTGCGTTTGGCAGCATCGTTCTACACATCAACTCGATCGGTCATCTCGACCAGGTTGACAGGTTCGCCCCTGAGCCGATGCACATGGTAGTAACCTAGAGTACGTCGCCGATGCTCGGGGCGATATGGTCTTCACCGGGTTCTCAGCTTTGACTAAGGCACCCGAAAATCCTGAAGCTTTGACTTCGGGCTCTCTTCCCAACCAAATCCCTGGGCCGGCCCTCACCTCGGATTTAGCTTCAAGCCTGGATGCGACTTCAGCGTCGGAACACCAGGAGCCAACCCTAGTGGGACTCGCCCTCCTCACTCCTCCTACTTTGGATCTGGCTTCAAGCCTGGATACAAATTTGGCATCCAAAGACCGGGGATCAATCCTGGTCGGACTCACCCTTAATCCTACTGTTTTGGAAGGTGACTCTGATTAAATCTCAGATGCTGATCCGGCTGGTCTTTCCATTTTAAGTGAGATGCTGGATCGGATCCCGGCGATGGACATCATGAACGACCCTCCCTCGACCAATGCTCGTCTTATTTTTGAGGCGGGCCACGGGGAATTTTTTCCCCCACCCACCACCCACTTAGTAGCCATTGTCGAAGATTTAACTGACATGCTGGACTAAGCTTCCGAGGAGGTCGATGACATGGATGAAGATGTGGAAGCCATAGCCCACACAGCTACTCCCATCACCAGATGGTGGACCTACGACGTCTACATGGTGGACACTCCTAAGGACAATGACGACGACACCCCAGGAGAGATGGCAACAAGACCGGCGAGGAGCCCACTGGTACAACAACGTCCTAAAAACGGTTTTAACCCCTTTCCGTGACGGCATTTGGAACTGACGCCAAGTGAGTGTGTGCGATAGGGTGTCCTTCCCGCATGACCCAGAAATCGTCGGGCATAGGCCCTCCTGGGACCCAAGCTTGGGCCGTGTGCGATCGAGCGAGGCATTGAAACCCAATCACTTCCGTAGGTATGTACATCCCACATGGTAATCCGAGAAAATGATTTCCGTAGGTATGTACATCCCACACAGTGAATCCCAGAATATTATTTCCGTACGTATGTACGTCCCACACGGTGAATCCCAGAAAATCATTTCCGTAGGTATGTACATCCCACGCGGTGAATCCTAGAAAAACATTTCCGTAGGTATGTATAGCACACATAGTTCTTTGTGTGTAAACGTTTGTGCAAGGTGGCCTAACGCAAACAATTCACTGCCGGAAGCCATGTGTGATTGTTAGTTGATCGAACATGCCTACTTTCTAGAAACTGTGCAGGTTGTTTGAGTTCATCAGCCACGGTGATGTCTGAGTAACCGTTTGCAATAGAAAACCCCAATAAGCAGGCCAAATGAACCAAAATAGTTAACTGAGCATGACATTGCAAAATAGAAACATGTACTATAAGATAAGACAGTTGACAAAACAAAGAATGCTTGAGAACAGTACTACGGAATGTAGCAATTGTTGGACCAAAGTGTTAACTAAACATTACATTTCAGAGGACCAATCTGTTAACTAAACATCAGATTGCATATTAACATTGCAGAGGACAAATCACTACAACGCACTGGCGGTGGCCTCGAGAAAACATCACAAACTGTATTTTAAAGTAGACAACTGCATGGCGGTGTCGACGGTGGCCTTGAAGACGAGGTGCTCCTCCAAGATCTGGCGGTCGACATGCATGGCAGCCATAGCAACCTCGTTCACGTGTGTGGCTGCATGCTACTCAGCTCCACATTACACTGCGTGTAAAATGGCTGTGGGCAGCGCTTAATTGGAAGGTGTCGCTCCGTCAGTTGGGGCATGTGGGATGGGAAAGGAGGAGGATGGTCGGCGGTGAGGAGGCCGCGCAGCAAGAAGAAGGGTCGGCGACGAGGAGGCCGCGCAGCAAGAAGAAGGAGAAATATTGCCTTAAAAACTGTTTTGGAGTCGGTTTACTTACTGTACTACATACCTATTCCTTTTCGGCGTCTGAAACGTTCCGGAAAGTGTCCCTTATGTATTCCTCCAGGGTTATAGTTTCAATAACATTGGTTTCAATATTTATGGGATTACCTGAGATATAGTGTTTGATTCTTTGACCGTTCACCACCTTCGGATTTGTGCCTTCAAAGTTGTTGATTTTTATAGCACCGGAACGTTAGACCTCCTCGATAACGTAAGGACCTTCCCATTTAGAGAGAAGTTTTCCTGCAAAAAATCTTGAACGAGAGTTGTATAGGAATACATAATCACCTACATTAAACTCACACTTTTGTATCCTTTTGTCATGCCATCTTTTAACTTTTTCTTTAAACAACTTGGCATTTTCGTTGGCTTGGGTTCTCCATTCATCAAGTGAGCAAATATCAAATAACCTCATCTCACCGGCAAGTTTAAAATCATAATTAAGTTCTTTAATAGCCCAATAAGCCTTGTGTTCTAGTTCGAGAGGTAAGTGACATGCTTTTCCATAGACCATTTTATACGGAGACATACCCATAGGAATTTTATATGCAGTTCTATAGGCCCATAATGCATCATCAAGTTTCTTGGACCAATTGTTTCTAGACATATTAACAGTCTTTTGCAAAATTAATTTGAGTTCTCTATTACTTAATTCTACTTGCCCACTATACTGAGGGTGATAAGGAGATGCAATTCCATGATTAACATCATATTTAGCAAGCATTTTATGGAAAGCACCATGAATAAAATATGAACCACCATCAGTCATTAAATATCTAGGGACTCCAAATCTTGGAAAAATAATTTCTTTAAGCATTTTAATAGAAGTGTTATGATCAGCACTACTAGTTGGAATAGCTTCTACCCACTTAGTAACGTAATCAACGGCAACTAAAATATGTGTATAACCATTAGAGGAAGGAAAAGGTCCCATATAGTCAAAGCCAGATTACAGTACCTTATGTGCAGTTCTATCTCCAGCATGGTGTCCTCCATAAGCTTCGGAATGACACTTGCGTAGGATCTGTTCCTGTTCATGCTCAGGTACACAATGTCTAATAACACCATCTACTCCTTCTTATAAAGATGTGGGCCATCCCAAAAGTAATGCCTCAAATCATAGAAGAACTTTTCTTTTGCTGGTATGTGAAACTAGGTGGTATAAAGTTAGCAACAATGTAATTAGCATAATCAGCATACCATGGAGCAGTATGAGAAGCATTTATGACATTTAATTGCTCATCAGGAAAGCTATCATCAATAGGTAGTGGGTCGTCAAGCACATTTTCTAACCTAGACAAGTTGTCTGCAACGGGGTTCTCAGCTCCTTTTCTATCAACAATACGCAAATCAAATTCTTGCAGTAAGAGAACCCGTCTAATAAGTCTAGGTTTAGCATCTTTCTTTTCCATAAGATATTTAATAGTAGCATGATCAGTGTGAATAGTTAATTTAGAATCAACAATATAAGGTCTGAACTTATCACAAGCAAATACAACTGCTAAGAATTCTTTTCAGTAGTAGCATAATTTCTTTGAGCATTGTCTAGAGTTTACTAGCATATGGAATAACATTTAGTTTCTTATCAACTCTTTGTCCTAGAACAGCACCTATAGCATGATCACTAACATCACACATAATTTCAAAGGGTAAATTCCAATCAGGTGGCTGAACAATAGGTGCAGAGATCAATGCTTTCTTAAGTATTTCAAATGCTTCTACATAGTCATCATCAAAAACAAATGGTATATCTTTTTGTAATAAATTAGTCATAGGCCGAGATATTTTTGAGAAGTCCTTAATGAACCTCCTATAAAAACCGGCATGACCAAGGAAACTTCTTATACCTTCTATGTCCTTGGGACATGGCATCTTTTCAATAGCATCAACCTTGGCTTTATCAACTTTAATACCTCTTTCAGAAACTTTATGCCCCAAGACAATACCTTCATTAACCATAAAGTGGCACTTTTCCCAATTCAAGACAAGATTAGTTTCTTCACATCTCTGTAAAACTCGATCAAGGTTGCTCAAGCAATCATCAAAAGAAGATCCATAGACGGAAAAGTCGTCCATGAAAACCTCAGAAATCTTTTCACAAAATTCAGAGAATATAGCCATCATGAATCTTTGAAAGGTAGCAGGTGCATTACATAAACCAAAAGGCATACATCTATAAGCAAAAGTACCAAAAGGGCATGTAAAAGTAGTCTTTGATTGATCTTTGGCTGACACAGGTATTTGAGAGAAACCAGAATAGCCATCTAGAAAGCAAAAATGTGTATGTTTGGATAATCTTTCTAGCATTTGATCGATAAAAGGTAAGGGGTAATGATCTTTTTAGTAGCCTTATTTAATTTGCGGAAATCAATTACCATCCTATAATCTGTAATAATTCTTTAAGGAATCAATTCATCTTTATCATTAGGAACAACAGTAATACCTCCCTTCTTAGGGACACAATGGACAGGGCTTACCCGTTGACTATCAGCAACAGGATAAATTATACCTGCCTCAAGGAGCTTTAGTATCTCCTTTCTTACCACTTCCTTCATTTTAGGATTCAGCCGGCGTTGATGATCACGAACTGGTTTAGCATCTTCTTCCAAATTAATTTTATGTTGACATAGAGTGGGACTAATGCCCTTAATATCATCAAGAGTATACCCAATAGCAGCATGGTGCTTCTTCGGAGTTTTCAATAATCTCTCTTCTTCATGTTCTGAAAGGTTAGCACTAATAAGAACAGGATATATCTTTTTCTCATCAAGATAAGCATATTTAAGAGTATCGGGTAACGGTTTAAGCTCAAACCCGGGATCACCCTTGGGTGGAGGAGGATCCCCTAGGACTTCAACAGGTAAATTGTTTTTCAGAATAGGTTCCTGTTTAAAGAATACTTCATCTAATTCCCTTCTTTCATTCATAAACATGTCATTTTGTGGTCTAGCAAATATTGTTCTAGAGGATCACTAGGAGGTACGACAATAGAAGCAAGACCAATGATTTCATCCTTACTAGGTAATTCTTCTTCTTGGTGTTGTCTACTAAATTTAGAAAAATTAAATTCATGAGTCATAATATCTAAACCGATAGTAACAACATCTCTTTTGCAATCTATGGTAGCATTAATAGTATTTAAGAAGGGTCTACCAAATATAATGGGACAAAAGCTATCTTGTGGGGAACCAAGAACAAGAAAATCAGCAGGATATTTAGTTTTCCCACAAAAGACATCGACATCTCTAACAATTCCCATTGGTGAAACAGTATCCCTATTGGCAAGTTTAATTGTGACATCAATACCTTCCATCTCAGCAGGTGCAATATCATGCATAACTTCTTGGTATAAGGAATAAGGTATTACACTAGCACTAGCACCCATATCACATAAGCCATGATAACAATGATCTCCTATTTTAACAGAAATAACATGCATGCCTTCCACAAGTCTAGGTTTATCTTTATCACGGGGTTTAGCAATTCTAGCAGTTTCATTACAGAAATAAATAACATGCCCATCTATATTACCAGACAAGTGATCTTTAACAATAGAAATATTAGGTTCAACTTTAACTTGCTCAGGAGGTGTATATGTTTTAATATTGCTTTTATGAACCATAGTTGAAGCTTTAGCATGATCCTTTATCCTAACAGGGAAAGGTGGTTTCTCAACATAAGAAGTAGGAACAATAGGATCATTATATGTGATAGTCTTTTCTTCAACTTTAATAGGTGCAACTACTTTTACTTCTATGGGAGAATGATATTTAAACCACTTCTCCTTGGGGAGATCAACATAAGCAGCAAAAGATTCACAGAAAGAAGCTACTATCTTAGAGTCAAGTCCATATTTAGTGCTAAATTTATGAAAAATATCGGTATCCATAAAAGATTTAACACAATCAAAACTAGGTGTCATACCTAACTCCTTACCATTGTCGAGGTCCCAATCTTCAGAGTTGCGTTTAATTATTTCCAATAAATCCCATTTGAATTCAATAGTCTTCATCATAAAAGAGCCAGCACAAGAAGTATCAAGCATGGTGCGATTGTTACGAGAAAGCCGAGCGTAAAAATTTTGAATAGTCATTTCTCTTGAGAGCTCAGGATTGGGGCATGAATATAACATTGACTTAAGACTCCCCCAACCTTGGGCGATGCTTTCTCCTTCGCGAGGCCAGAAATTATATATATAATTGCGATCACGATGAACAAGATGCATAGGATAAAACTTCTGATGAAATTTCAATTTCAATCGTTTGTAATTCCAAGACCTCATATCATCACATAGCCTATACCATGTCGATGCATCTCCTCGGAAAGATAAGGGAAATACCTTCTTCTTAACAACATCTCCGGATACACCTGCAAGCTTAAATAATCCACAAACTTCATCCACATATATCATATGTTCATCATGATGTTTTGTTCCATCTCCGAAAAAAGGATTAGCTAGCAGTTTTTCTATCATACCCGAAGGAACTTCAAAGCAATCATTTTCATTTTCATTTTTATTTTCAGTAGGTTCAGTAGGTTGAGGAGCAACTCTTTGCTCTACTGGTCGGGGTGAAGATACCCCGAACAAGCCCCTCAGAGGATTACTTTCCATGATAACAAGTGACAGTAAATTTCAGCACACTATATAAATTTTTCCTTACAAAATTCCACCTACCAAAGGTGCTTCACTCCCCGACAACGGCGCCATAAAAGAGTCTTGATGACCCACAACTATAGGGGATCTATCGTAGTCCTTTCGATAAGTAAGAGTGTTGAACCCAACGAGGAGTAGAAGGAAATGATAAGCGGTTTCCAGCAAGGTATTCTCTGCAAGTACTGAAATAAGTGGTAACAGATAGTTTTGTGATAAGATAATTTGTAACGAGCAACAAGTAACAAAAGTAAATAAGGTGCAGCAAGGTGGCCCAATACTTTTTGTAGCAAAGGACAAGCCTGCACAAACTCTTATATGATGTAAAGTGCTCCCGAGGGCACATGGGAATATCGTCAAGCTAGTTTTCATCATGCTCATATGATTCGCGTTCGGTACTTTGATAATTTGGTATGTGGGTGGACCGGTGCTTGGGTACTATCCTTACTTGGACAAGCATCCCACTTATGATTAACCTCTATTGCAAGTATCCGCAACTACAACAGAAGTATTAAGGTAAACCTAACCATAGCATGAAACATATGGATCCAAATCAGCCCCTTACGAAGCACCGCATAAACTAGGGTTTAAGCTTCTGTCACTCTAGCAACCCATCATCTACTTATTACTTCCCAATGCCTTCCTCTAGGCCCAAATAATGGTTAAGTGTCATGTAGTCGACATTCACATAACACCACTAGAGGAGAGACAACATACATCTCATTAAAACATCGAACGAATACCAAATTCACATGACTACTAATAGCAAGACTTCTCCCATGTCCTCAGGAACAAAAGTAACTACTCACAAAGCATAAACATGTTCATAATAAGAGGTGTATTAATATGCATATAGGATCTGAACATATGATCTTCCACCAATTAAACCAACTAGCATCAACTACAAGGAGTAATTGACAGTACTAGCAACCTACTAGCACCAATACCGGACTTGGAGACAAGAATTGGATACAAGAGATGAACTAGGGTTTTGAGATGAGATGGTGCTGATGAAGATGTTGATGGAGACTGCCCTCTCCTGATGAGAGGAGCGTTGGTAATGCCGATGGCGATGATTTCCCCCTCCGGGAGGGATGTTTCCCCGGCAGAACAGCTCCGCCGGAGCCCTAGATTGGTTCCGCCAAGGTTCCGCCTTGTGGCGGCGGAGTTTCGTCCGAGAAGATGGCTTATGATTTTTTGCCATTGAAAGACTCCACATAGCAGAATATGGTCACCGGAGGGCGACCAGGGGCCCACGAGGTAGGGGCGCGCGCCCAGGGGGTGTAGGGCGCGCCCCCACTCTCGTGGGCAGGGTGTGGCCCCCTGGTGAAGTTCTTGCTCTCAGTATTTTTTATATATTTGGAAAACATCTTCCGTGAAGTTTCAGGACTTTTGGAGTTGTGCAGAATAGGTCTCTAATATTAGCTCCTTTTCTAGCCCAGAATACTAGCTGCCGGCATTCTCCCTCTTTGTGTAAACCTTGTAAAATAAGAGAGAATAGGCATAAGTATTGTGACATAATGTGTAATAACAGCCCATAATGCAATAAATATCGATATAAAAGCATGATGCAAAATGGACGTATCAACTCCCCCAAGCTTAGACCTCGCTTGTCCTCAAGCGAAAAGCCGAAATCGAAAAATATGTCCACATGTTTAGAGATAGAGGTGTCGATAAAAATAAAATACGGACACGAGGGCTTCATGATCATTCTTAGAATAGCAACTTATATAATTCTTGTCATATGATCTATAATGCTAGAGTAATAATTCTATCACAATATCAAGTATGAATCGTAAACTTTATTGAAAACTAACAAACTACAATTTCAGTCATTGAAGCAATTGCAATTTATCATAACATAAGAAAGAGTCAATGTATAAGAGCTTTTCAGCAAGTCCACATACTCAATTATCATATAATCTTTTACAATTGCTGACACTCACGCAATACTTATGGGTATGGAGTTTTAATCGGACACAGAGAAAGATAGGCGCTTATGGTTTTGCCTCCCAACATTTTACCTCAAGGGTAATGTCAACAGTAATAGTTCATGAAAACTCACATCCAATTAGCCATATATACCAGGATCTTTCCAACATATTGTGCTTGCCAAATGATAAAGTGTAAAAAGGAAGGGTGAAAATCACCATGACTCTTATGCAATGTAGGAGATAAAAGTAAAAGATAGGCCCTTCGTAGAGATTGTCATGCGCTTTTATGGTTGGATGCACAACATCTTAATGCGAAAAAACATCACTTTATATTGCCACTTGTGATATGGACCTTTATTATGCAGTTTGTCACTTTTATTACTTCCATATCACGCGCTCGTATAAAGCTTATTTCCCCCACACCAATCAATCATACATATTTAGAGGGCAATTTTTTTATTGCTTGCACCGATGACAACTTTCTTGATGGATCTTACTCAATCCATAGGTAGATATGGTGGACTCTTATGGCAAAACTGGTTTAAGTGTTTTTGGAAGCACAATTAGTATCTCTACTAGGTGCAATGAATTTGGCTAGCAAGTGGGGAAAAGGCAAGCTCATCATGTTGGAAGATCCAAGACAATATAATTCATCTCAGATGTAAGAAAACATAACCCATTATGTTGTCTTCCTTGTCCAATGTCAACTTTTTAGCATGTCATATTTAAATGAGTACTCAACATCATAAATGATGTCCAAGATAGTATATTTATATGTGAAGACCTCTCTTTCTTTATTACTTCCTATTAATTGCAACGATGACCAAAACTGTGTTTATCAACCCTCAACAACTTTTGTCGATCATACTCTTTCTATGTGAGCTCACTACTCTCCATAAGATTCACATGATCTCTTTGTTTCTTTTTATTCCTTTCTCCTTTTCTTTTATTCATCTAAGATCATGGCAAAATAATCAAGCCCTTGACTCAACACTAATCTTTATTATATAGCTCACAGACTCGATTACATAGAAGGATAATAAAGCAAAACTCACAACTAGATCATACTAAGAAATTTTATTCTACTAGATCAAGATATTACCAAAAGGATTGAACTAACAAAAATGGTAAAGAAAAAGTGATGGTGATACGATACCGGGGCACTCCCCCAAGCTTGGCAGTTGCCAAGTGGAGTGCCCATACCCAGGTGATTATGTCTCCTTTGTTGGTGAAGAAGGTGGAGTTGTTGATGGTGGAATGTCGCACATCGAGCGTAGGAGATCTTCTAACTTGCGGATAATGCCCTTGAGTGCGATGATATGCTCCTTAAACAAAATATTTTCACGTGTGAGATACTTATTTTGTATACGAGCTAACTCAATCATCTTGAAAGCTTCGATTTCTGTTGGGGTAAGAAGATTGTGATCCATTTGAAGGGTGTCTTCTGTTGCCGGAACTTGGTCCTCCATGGCCTTCTTGATCCCTTCATCCTTGTTGATCTCCATAGCTTCTTCTCTCTTCAACTCTATCTTCATTAGCCAAGCATCATTGCCCTCATGGTTGAGGAGGAGGGAGACGACATAGTGCCTGGCCTTGACAACCCTGACAGAAAACAGCTCGGAACAAAGACAAGAGATTTTTGCGTGATACGGGAGTCAAAACCCCTGGGAGATTATATAATGAATTTTTACCAACCAAAATACGTGTTGTGTACGAAAACGGAGTCCCGAGAGCACACGAGGTGCCCACGAGGTAGGGGGCGCGCCCTCCACTATCGTGGAGGCCTCGTGTCCATCCCGGACTGCTTCTTATTTTTCTATTTTTCTAAATATTCCTAAACGGAGAAATATTGCCTTAAAAACTGTTTTGGAGTCGGTTTACTTATCGTACCACATACCTATTCCTTTTCGGAGTCTGAAACGTTCCGGAAAGTGTCCCTTATGTATTCCTCCGGGGTTATGGTTTCAATAACATAGGTTTCAACATTTATGGGATTACCTGAGATATAGTGTTTGATTCTTTGACCGTTCACCACCTTCGGATTCGTGCCTTCGAAGTTGTTGATTTTGATAGCACCGGAACGGTAGACCTCCTCGATAACGTAATTCCCATTTAGAGACAAGTTTTCCTGCAAAAAATCTTAAACGAGAGTTTTCCCATTTGGAGTTGTGCAGAATAGGTCTCTAATATTTGCTCCTTTTCCTGCCCAGAAATCCCAGCTGCCGGCATTCTCCCTCTTTATGTAAACCTTGCAAAATAAGAGAGAATAGGCATAAGTATTGTGACATAATGTGTAATAACAGCCCATAATGCAATAAATATTGATATAAAAGTATGATGCAAAATGGATGTATCAACTCCCCCCAAGCTTAGACCTCGCTTGTGCTCAAGCGAAAAGCCGAAATCGAAAAATATGTCCACACGTTTAGAGATAGAGGTGTCGATAAAAATAAAATACGGACATGAGGGAATCATGATCATTCTTAGAACAACAACTTATATAATTCTTTTCATATGATCTCTAATGCTAGAGTAATAATTCTATCACAATATCAAGTATTAATCGTAAACTTTATTGAAAACTAACAAACTACAATCTCAGTCATTGAAGCAATTGCAATTTATCATAACATAGGAAAGTGTCAATGTATAAGAGCTTTTCAGCAAGTCCAGATACTCAACTATCATATAATCTTTCATAATTGCTGACACTCACGCAATACTTATGGTATGGAGTTTTAATCGGACACAGAGAAAGATAGGGGCTTATAGTTTTGCCTCCCAACGTTTTACCTCAAGGGTAATGTCAACAGTAATAGTTCATGAAAACTCACATCCAATTAGCCATATATACCAGGATCTTTCCAACATATTGTGCTTGCCAAAGGATAAAGTGTAAAAAGCAAGGGTGAAAATCACCATGACTCTTATGCAATGTAGGAGATAAAAGTAAAAGATAGGCCCTTCGTAGAGGGAAGCAGAGGTTGACATGCGCTTTTATGGTTGGATGCACAAAATCTTAATGCGAAAGAACATCACTTTATATTGTAACTTGTGATATGGACCTTTATTATGCAGTGTGTTGCTTTTATTATTTCCATATCACACGCTCGTATAAAGCTTATTTCCCCCACACCAATCAATCGTACATATTTAGAGAGCAATTTTTTTATTGCTTGCACCGATGACAACTTACCTGATGGATCCTACTCAATCCATAGGTAGATATGGTGGACTCTTATGGCAAGACTGGTTTAAGGGTATTTGGAAGCACAAGTAGTATCTCTACTTGGTGCAATGAATTTGGCTAGCATGAGGGGGCAAAGCAAGCTCATCATGTTGGAAGATCCAAGACAATATAATTCATCTCAGATGTAAGAAAACATAACCCATTATGTTGTCTTCCTTGTCCAATGTCAACTTTTCAGCATGTCATATTTTAATGAGTACTCACAATCATAAAAGATGTCCAAGATAGTATATTTATATGTGAAGACCTCTCTTTCTTTATTACTTCCTATTAATTACAACGATGACCAAAATTGTGTTTATCAACCCACAACAACTTTTATTCATCATACTCTTTCTATGTGAGCTCATTACTCTCCATAAGATTCACATGATCTCTTTGTTTATTTTTATTCCTTTCTCTTTTTCTTTTATTCATCTAAGATCATGGCAAAATAATCAAGCCCTTTACTCAACACTAATATTTATTATATAGCTCACGGACTTGATTACATAGAAGGATAATAAAGCAAAACTCACAACTAGATCATACTAAGAACTTTTATTCTACTAGATCAAGATATTACCAAAAGGATCGAACTAAGAAAACAGTAAAGATAAAAGTGATGGTGATACGATACCGGGGCACTCCCCCAAGCTTGGCAGTTGCCAAGTGGAGTGCCCATACCCGGGTGATTATGTCTCCTTTGTTGGTGAAGAAGGTGGAGTTGTTGATGGTGGATAGTCGCACATCAAGCGTAGGAGGTCTTCTAACTTGCGGATAATGCCCTTGAGTGCGATGATCTGCTTCTTCAACAAAATATTTTCACGTGTGAGATACATATTTTGTATACGAGCTAACTCAATCATCTTGGAAGCTTCGATTTCTGTTGGGGTAAGAAGATTGTGATCCAGTTGAAGGGTGTCTTCTGTTGCCGGAACTTGGTCCTCCATGGCCTTCTTGATCCCTTCATCCTTGTTGATCTCCATAGCTTCTTCTCTCTTCAGCTCTATCTTCATTAGCCAAGCATCGTTTCCCTCATGGTTGGAGGAGGAGGGAGACGACATAGTGCCTGGCCTTGACAACCCTGACAGAAAACAGCTCGAAACAAAGACATGAGATTTTTGCGTGATACGGGAGTCAAAACCCTGAGGAGATTATATAATGAATTTTTATCGACCAAAATATGTGTTGTGTACGAAAACGGAGTCCAGAGAGCACACGAGGTGCCCACAAGGTAGGGGGCACGCCCAGTAGGGTAGGGCGCACCCTCCACCCTCGTGGAGGCCTCGTGTTCTTCCCGGACTGCTTCTTATTTTTCTATTTTTCTAAATATTCCAAAACGGAGAAATATTGCCTTAAAAACTGTTTTGGAGTCGGTTTACTTACTGTACTACATACCTATTCCTTTTCGGCGTCTGAAACGTTCCGGAAAGTGTCCCTTATGTATTCCTCCAGGGTTACAGTTTCAATAACATTGGTTTCAACATTTATGGGATTACCTGAGATATAGTGTTTGATTCTTTGACCGTTCACCACCTTTGGATTTGTGCCTTCAAAGTTGTTGATTTTTATAGCACCGGAACGTTAGACCTCCTCGATAACGTAAGGACCTTCCCATTTAGAGAGAAGTTTTCCTGCAAAAAATCTTGAACGAGAGTTGTATAGAAATACATAATCACCTACATTAAACTCACACTTTTGTATCCTTTTGTCATGCCATCTTTTAACTTTTTCTTTAAACAACTTGGCATTTTCGTTGGCTTGGGTTCTCCATTCATCAAGTGAGCTAATATCAAATAACCTCTTCTCACCGGCAAGTTTAAAATCATAATTAAGTTCTTTTATAGCCCAATAAGCCTTGTGTTCTAGTTCGACAGGTAAGTGACATGCTTTTCCATAGACCATTTTATACGGAGACATACCCATAGGAATTTTATATGCAGTTCTATAGGCCCATAATGCATCATCACGTTTCTTGGACCAATTCTTTCTAGACATATTAACAGTCTTTTGTAAAATTAATTTGAGTTCTCTATTACTCAATTCTACTTGCCCACTAGACTGAGGGTGATAAGGAGATGCAATTCCATGATTAACATCATATTTAGCAAGCATTTTATGGAAAGCACCATGAATAAAATGTGAACCACCATCAGTCATTAAATATCTAGGGACTCCAAATATTGGAAAAATAATTTCTTTAAGCATTTTAATAGAAGTGTTATGATCAGCACTACTAGTTGGAATAGCTTCTACCCACTTAGTAACGTAATCAACAGCAACTAAAATATGTGTATAACCATTAGAGGAAGGAAAAGGTCCCATATAGTCAAAGCCAGATTACAGTACCTTATGTGCAGTTCTATCTCCAGCATGGTGTCCTCCATAAGCTTCGGAATGACACTTGCATAGGATCTGTTCCTGTTCATGCTCAGGTACACAATGTCTAATAACACCATCTACTCCTTCTTATAAAGATGTGGGTCATCCCAAAAGTAATGCCTCAAATCATAGAAGAACTTTTCTTTTGCTGGTATGTGAAACTAGGTGGTATAAAGTTAGCAACAATGTAATTAGCATAATCAGCATACCATGGAGCAGTATGAGAAGCATTTATGACATTTAATTGCTCATCAGGAAAGCTATCATCAATAGGTAGTGGGTCATCAAGCACATTTTCTAACCTAGACAAGTTGTCTGCAACGGGGTTCTCAGCTCCTTTTCTATCAACAATACGCAAATCAAATTCTTGTAGTAAGAGAACCCATCTAATAAGTCTAGGATTAGCATCTTTCTTTTCCATAAGATATTTAATAGTAGCGTGATCAGTGTGAATAGTTACTTTAGAATCAACAATATAAGGTCTAAACTTATCACAAGCAAATACAACTGCTAAGAATTCTTTTCAGTAGTAGCATAATTTCTTTGAGCATTGTCTAGAGTTTACTAGCATATGGAATAACATTTAGTTTCTTATCATCTCTTTGTCCTAGAACAGCACCTATAGCATGATCACTAACATCACACATAATTTCAAAGGGTAAATTCCAATCAGGTGGCTGAACAATAGGTGCAGAGATCAATGCTTTCTTAAGTATTTCAAATGCGTCTACACAGTCATCATCAAAAACAAATGGTATATCTTTTTGTAATAAATTAGTCAGAGGCCGAGATATTTTTGAGAAGTCCTTAATGAACCTCCTATAAAAACTGGCATGACCAAGGAAACTTCTTATACCTTCTATGTCCTTGGGACATGGCATCTTTTCAATAGCATCAACCTTGGCTTTATCAACTTTAATACCTCTTTCAGAAACTTTATGCCCCAAGACAATACCTTCATTAACCATAAAGTGGCACTTTTCCCAATTCAAGACAAGATTAGTTTCTTCACATCTCTGTAAAACTCGATCAAGGTTGCTCAAGCAATCATCAAAAGAAGATCCATAGATGGAAAAGTCGTCCATGAAAACCTCACAAATCTTTTCACAAAATTCAGAGAATATAGCCATCATGCATCTTTGAAAGGTAGTAGGTGCATTACATAACCAAAAGGCATACGTCTATAAGCGAAAGTACCAAAAGGGCATGTAAAAGTAGTCTTTAATTGATCTTTGGCTGGCACAGGTATTTGAGAGAAACCAGAATAACCATCTAGAAAGCAAAAATGTGTATGTTTGGATAATTTTTCTAGCATTTGATCGATAAAAGGTAAGGGGTAATGATCTTTTTTAGTAGCCTTATTTAATTTGCGGAAATCAATTACCATCCTATAACCTGTAATAATTCTTTGAGGAATCAATTCATCTTTATCATTAGGAACAACAGTAATACCTCCCTTCTTAGGGACACAATGGACAGGGCTTACCCGTTGACTATCAGCAACGGGATAAATTATACCTGCCTCAAGGAGCTTTAGTATCTCATTTCTTACCACTTCTTTCATTTTAGGATTCAGCCGGCGTTGATGATCACGAACTGGTTTAGCATCTTCTTCCAAATTAATTTTATGTTGACATAGAGTGGGACTAATGCCCTTAATATCATCAAGAGTATACTGTCGGTGTACTAGAGTAGGGGTACCCTAGTATCCCGAACTTGTGCACGGGCAGTCGCAGCATCCCGCGGCAAGGCTTGCCGGGTGACCGCCAAGGTCCTCTGTGGTTCCTTTGGAGCCATTCAAGAACAAAGTATCCAACCAAGACACCACAAGACCCCGGCAAGAGGAGCTTGCCGGGAAGGCCAACCAAGGCAAGGCGCTTAAGGAGACAAGACCCCGGCAAGAGGAGCTTGCCGGGAAGGCCACCCAAGGCATCTCAAGGAACTTGCCGCGGCGCGCCTCGCGTCCCGGCAAGGCCCGGTGAGCGACAAGCTCCCGGACGCAACAAGACAACGACCGCGGCAAGGCGCTTGCCGCGGCAAGCCACCACTCTGTGCCCGCGCTCCAGCACATCCACCAACGTGTCGCTCTGGGACCCTTCCAGACGTGCGTGGCGGGAGGCTGTGCAGCCAGCGGTGCGCAGTGGCGAGCGGCGCTGACAAGATTGCCATCGTGGCGAGCGGTGGCGTCCCTGACGGTCCCTTTTGCACTGTTTAGGCGACACAGACGGGCATTTAATGCCCTTGTCCCCAACCATCAGGGTTAGGTATGATACACTGTAGCAGGGAGCTGTACCTACCGCAGAACCTTTCCATTTTTACCCTTTGTCTCCGTTGCCACCTATCGGTGACCCCTTGAGCATATAAAAGGAGGCCCATGTGCAACGTAGAGGGGGGTTCGGAGAAAACAGAACACTCACGCTCGGTCTCATTAGCTGCTGGTGTGTACTGTAGCACTCCACGCTCCCGAGCAAGAACTCAATACAAACCACAAAGCAGGAGTAGGGTTTTACGCATCCGTGCGGCCCGAACCTGGGTAAACTGCTCGTGTGCTTCGCCTCGATCTGCTCTTCGTGCGACCTCCGCCCCTGCCGAACCGAAAGGGACTCGGTCCGCCGGTCCCATAGGTGTTCGTGGATTAGTCCCCCGACATCTTTGGCGTGCCAGGTAGGGGGCGTCGAGGTTGTGTGAACCAGATCCGGCGTTCACACGAGCTAGATCTTCATCATCTTCATCAACATGCCGCCGAAGAAGAAGGCTTCGGAGGCAGCTGCTCCGTCCGCGCCGAGCCCACCACCGCCGAAGCAAACGGCTGATGGGGCAGATGCCGGTGGAAGAACGGGCGTCGACCAGGGAGCTCACGGTGCTGCCAAGTCCAAGGACAAGGCTGCGCTACCCATCGGTGGCGTAGTCGGCTCCCACAACGACCGGGCGCACTCCAAGACCTCGGCATCCGTACATGCACCGCGCCCATCTCAGGAGGCGCGGGACCGGCAGTGTCATGGTACTCACAGTACCATGCGTTTGCTGGATCAAGATCGAGCTGGTGGATCCCGGAGTGCTCAAGACCAGCATGCACGCCAACATGCTGGCACGAGCGAGGCACGGTCACCTGGACGGGATACTGCTCCTTCTAACATAGTTAGAAGTCCGAGCATATCCCGCTCCTCGCACCGTTCGCCACCGCCACCCGCCACTGCAGCAGAAGCTTTAGCGCGAGCTCAACTGCTCTTGGACTACCCTCCAACGGCGGACAAGATCGACGACTGGAGGGCCACCATTCAGAGTCTCATCGGCTTTGCCAACGGCGACACTGAATAGCAGCCGAGCACGTCACAGCCGCGGCAAGCCAGCCAGGCACGAGCCAGTGGCGACAAGACCGGTGGGGGTGCAACCACTATGCACTCTTCGCCCCGAAGGCCAAGATCGCCGACTCGCCGGATCCACCTCGACAGCGACTCCACCACGTCATCAGATCCACGAGCTTGCCGCGATCAGCGCCAAGGTCCCCAAGATCAACGCCAAGAGCGCTGAGGAGCAATCTGCTCCGGCAAGCCCTAGGGTTTGTTCCGTTGAAGCAGAAGCTCCCGGCAAGTTTTGCTCCGCCAAGCTTGCCGGGGAACGTCAAGCTCCGGCAGAGCCGCAGGTTCTCTCCGTAGAAGCGGACGTTCCCGCAGCAGCAGATTTGCCTTTGGCAAAGAAGGTCCCCAAGATCAACGCCAAGAGCGCTGAGGAGGAATATGCTCCGGCAAGCCCTAGGGTTTGTTCCGTTGAAGCAGAAGCTCCCGACCAGTTTTGCTCCGGCAAGCTTGTCGGGGAACGTCAAGCTCCGGCAGAGCCGCAGATTCTCGCCGTAGAAGCGGATGTTCCCGCAGCCGCAGATTTGCCTTTAGTCCTTGTTGTCGAGCCACAAGCTCCAGCATGGGCACAGCAGATTGTCCGTTTCCTTCAGACAGGAGAACTTCCCGAAGAGCAAGAAGAAGCGGAAAGAGTAGCCCGGCAGTCAAGTATGTACCAGTTTGTCGACAAGACACTGTACAGAAGAAGACTCAACGGTGTGAAATTGAAGTGTATTCACCGGGAAGACGGACAAAAGCTGTTGGTAGAGATACATGGACGCATATGTGGTCACCACATTGGCGCAAGAGCACTTGTCGGCAAAGCATTCCGGCAAGGTTTCTTTTGGCCGACAGCCCTCCAGGATGCAACTACACAAGTAACCAAGTGTGAAGCGTGCCAGTTCCATTCCAAGCAGGTACACCAACCAGCTCAAGCTCTCCAGACGATCCCTTTATCCTGGCCATTTTGGGTCTGGGGGCACGACATCCTCGGCCCCTTTCCCCGAGCAGTCGGGGGCTTTGAGTACTTGTACGTCGCAATCGACAAGTTCACAAAGTGGCCGGAAGTGGAACCAGTGAGGAAGGTGACAGCACATCAGCAGTCAAGTTCTTCAAGTCGATTGTTTGCCGCTTCAGGGTCCCTAACAGGATAATCATCGACAACGGTACGCAATTCACGAGCCGCACCTTCATGCAGTATGTCCAAGATCTTGGCGCCAAGGTCTGCTTCGCTTCTGTTGCTCACCCGAGAAGCAACGGTCAAGCGTAGAGGGCAAATGCTGAAGTGCTGCGCGGGCTCAAGACCAGGACTTTCGAAAGGCTGCACAAGTGCGGAAGAAACTGGATCGAGGAGCTGCCGGTGGTTCTTTGGTTGATCAGAACGACGCCAAATCGAGCCACTGGCTAGACACCTTTCGCTCTAGTCTATGGAGCAGAGGCAGTTCTCCCCACGGAACTCGTATATGGGTCACCTCGAGTGCTCGCTTATGATGAGCTCGAGCAAGAGCAGCTGCGACAAGATGACGCGCTGCTCCTTGAGGAAGACTGTCTTCAGGCTGCTGTGCGAGCTGCTCGCTACCAGCAAGCTTTGAGCCACTACCATAGCCGCAAAGTTAACGCCAGAAGTTTCGAGGAAGGCGACCTTGTTCTTCGGCGTGTTCAGTCCGTCAAGAATTCCAACAAGTTGACGCCGAAGTGGGAAGACCCTTACCAGGTGAAACGAGTCACTAGTCCTGGCACTGTCCGCCTTGAGACCGAAGATGGCATTCCGATGAGCAACTCTTGGAACATTGAGCATCTTCATAAGTTTTACCCGTAAGGCGCGGTTGCCGGAACCTTTTTCGGCAACCACCTTTTGTACAAGTCTTGCCGCTGTTGCATGTAATCCTTTGTACAAAGCCGGGCGCAGACCCCGTGCATAAGTAAAGCTCATGTGCTCCGCACATTTTGTCAATTTCATGCTCTCTATTTTTTGGCATATATGATCTGACACTTTGTGCAGCACCTACCCCACGGTAAGCAATTATGAGCCGTAAGGCTCCGTATCTTTATTTTCTCTTATTTCTTTTTTCTCAAGGAAAGGAAGGTTCCCTCGCCCACAAGTTTGCCGGGGAGGAAAGGAGAAGATAATGGTATGCACCAGGCGTCGTTCAAGAAAATTTCGCCTTACCGGGAAGCAAACAACAGAAAAGCTAAGTTCCCAAAGTTTGAGCAATCAGATTTTTTAAATTTTAAGTTAACTCCCTTGAACGACCGCACTTTGTATGGAAAACCTGTGGGCGGAGGAACCAACTCGTAGCTAGTTGCGCCCTTACTTTGTTTCGAGTCCGCTCAACAACTTAAGTGAGCTGTAACTAGTTGCGACAAGGTTTCTTGTCGGTAGCGGCACCGCCAGCAGGCTGCTGACGTCCCGCACTCAGCGCTCGCGGCTCAGGTACCTGCACCGGCAAGTTCCCTAAAAGCGTAGGGCAAAAACATACAAAGGGAGGAATCAAGTAAAGGGAATAACATTGCAATCATTACCCAGAATAGAGTTATATTACAAAGATAGCTTGTCGCGGCTCTAACAGATTGTTTTCATAACATGACAAACATCGACAAGAAAAGGAGAAAACGGGCAGCCTAATCTACGCGATCGCCCTCGATCCTCTTGATCCCGCTCACCTTGTCCACAATGGGTGCGACAAGGGTCTTGAGCGTCTCCAGATCAGCATCCGGCGGCAAGGTCTTGAGGACGTTGGTGAGGTTGAGGCCCGGATTGCGGAAGGCCACCTTCACCAACACTTTCTGAAGAGCTCCCGTGCAGATCTTGCGCGACTCGTCGGCCAGCTGCTTTGGGATCCTCTCCCGGAGTCGCTGGAGGGCCGTCGCCACGCCCTTGAAGAACAAGACGAGCTTGGCGCTGGGTTGGAGGTTCTCGTCGGAGGGATATCCGAGATCCTCCATCCCCAGCTGCACCAACTCCCTGTCAATGTCTGCGGCGGCACTCACAAGACTCTCCGTCCAGTGCTCCACAGTTTCCCTGAAGGCATTTTGGGTGGTGGCAACACTCTCTAGCAGCGCCTTGTCGGCCTTGATCTCCTCCCTCAAGGCCGCCTCCTGCTTCTTGGCACTGTCCAACGTCTTGGTCAAAGCGGTCAGCTTCAACTCAAGACCCGTGTTGGAATCCTTGGCGGCGCTGAGCTCTTTGCTCTTCTCGGCGAGAGCAGCCTCCATCTGTGCCACCTTCGTCTCCAACTCCTTCTTGGCGGCCTCGGCGGCGGCGGCAGCATCCTCTGCTTGCTTGAGGGCTCCGCCAAGTTTTTCCTCGCGCACGGCGAGCTCCTCCTCGTGGGCGTCAAGATTAACCTTCCGCTGCGCCAGCTCGCCCTCCTCCGCGGATAGCTTCACAGCGGCAAGCCGCTGTTGCTCTTCGATTTCAGCTTTTTCGAGGAGGAAGGCCTTCTGATCTTCGTCGAGTTGCTCCCGCTCCTCTGCCAAGGACCGACGAGCTTCCTGGTGGAAGCCCCGGAGCTCCTCCGCGCGCTTCTCGATGTCTGCTCCCGCCTTCGCGACAAGCGCCTCGCGAGACTCCAGCTTGGTTTGCCGCGCGCGGTAGAGCGACACCAGCTTCCGCAGCAGCCGCTCCTCCTCAGGCTCGTTGCTGCTGCTTGGCGCGTCAACCACCGTCAACCCAGCGGAGGCGAGCACCTCCCCGTCGAAGGTCTCTCCCTCGACCGGCGCCCTGGAGCTTGACGCCTAGGGGAGGTTGATGAAGACGTCATCGCCGGCCTTCAAGTAGACGCCCGACTGGGGCTCCTTGGAGCTTGGCGCTGCGGCTTCGGCGGATGGGTCGGCGGTCGGCGTAGTGCCTGGCGCTCCTGCGGCCTCTGGGCCGTCAGTACGATCGCCAGACCCCTCGCCAGTTGCTGTGGCGGTAGCCTTGGCGGCCTCGGCGCCGGTGGGATCGCCAGCGCCGGCTGCTTCTTCGGCAGCGACCTCGGTCTCCATCTGCTCCGCAGCAGATGGGTCTGACAGCCGGCAAGGGGAGAAGAGTCAAGCAAAATCCAGCAAAAACCCAGGAAGATCAAGAGAAGAAGGACCCAAGGGAAGTTTTGCAGCAAAAGGATTACCTGTGCCAGTTTCTGCAGTCAGGTTCTCCGCCGTCGGAGGGCCGCTGGTGCTGTCCCTTGCCGGAGAACCCTTCCTTGCCGGAGACTTCTCCCTTACCGGAAAGCCCTCCCTCGCCGGAGGACTTTCCCTTGGCTCCTGGTGGGGCTGCTCGGCTCCTACACAAATCAACAAGCAGATATCAGCAAAGACAAGTACCCATGCGCACCTCGCAGCGGACAGTAAATCATACACTTACGCTGGGGGCTGCTCTGGAGAAAAGTCGCCGGGTCCGGCAAGGTTGTCTCGGGCGCGCCACCTGCTGTCGCAGTGGGCTCCTCCTCGATGACGATCACCGGGACTTTAGCTCTCTTTGCCGCTCTCTGGGCCAGAGTCCTAAAGAGGAACAAGTTCAGAAAGGAAAGCAAATGAGATACAAGAAAAACAGCAAGAATTGAAGAACTACAAGTACAGCAAGAGAAGCTTACTCTTCTTCTTCTTCCTCGTCGGAGCTGAACGCGGAGAAGTCGAAGTCCGGCGCGCGCCCGGCGCAAGGAGGCGGAGGAGAAGCTTCCCTTGGCCGCTTGGCGGGAGCAGTGGCGGTGGTCTGAGACGACCCCGCTCCAGCTGCTGGCGCGGCGTGAGCAGCGGCAGGAACTGAAGCGGTGGTCCAGCTAGATCCCGCTCCAGTTGCCGTCGCAGCATGAGGCGCTCCCGCGGCAATGGTGTTTGCCGCGGTGGAGCGTGTCACGCGGCGCGGCAACTGTTGACCCGCTTGCCACTCCGCTACATCACCGGCCTTGCGGAGACGCCTTCTTGGTGGGGATGAAGGTTCTGCTTGCAGCGAGCTGCCCGAAGATGAGGAGGAAGAGGAGTTGATTTCCAGTGAACCGCTCGTGTCCTTGGCGGGCTCGCACGGCTCGGCGTCACGCCCGGCAAGCTCCTTCTTGCCGGCGGGCTCCCCTCGCTCGGCACAGCTTGCCGCTTCTGCTGCATCTGCCTCCTCCACGGTGAATCCAAATTTGCCCGCGGCTGCGGCTGCCACTGCCTCTTCCAGCCTAGTGGCAATGAGCGCCATCTCTGCATCGGTGGTGTCGCGGGTGAGGCTGTCCTTCTCGTCGGAGCGGATCGGCACTTCCACCAAGTCATCGAAGAACTGCTGCACGACGTCGTCTGCAGGCTCTTGCCAAGTTGGGACAATTCCATGCGAGTCGCACAACGGCATCATTGCACGGATGCGGTCGAGCACGGAGTTGTTGCACAGCGGAATGACCCCCCCCGGCAACCTGAAAACTTCGGGGTGTTGAGGGTCGTACTTGAATAGCTCCTGGAGCATCGCGTTGAGCTCCAGAACTGTGAAGTTGAAGTTGAGGCCCGGCCGCAGCCTCATGATATCTGCCGCATTCTTGAACTCCCAAGTGGGTCTCCCTCGTTCCTGCAGGGGGGCGATGCGGCGACGAAGAAAGTCTGTGCCAACAGCGCCTACAGTAAGCCCGGCAAGCCTGAGGCGTAGGATCCTGGTGACGGCAATCTTCAGCCTGTCGTCTTCCGGGGCCACGTCACTCCAATCGCTGCCACGTGCTACTGGGGTTTGGCGCCGGGTGGTGAATGGCTGCGGGTTCTCCTCGTCAATCCAGCACCAATCTGCTCTCCACTCCTCCCACTTGCCGCGGAACTCTCCCTCCAGATAGGTTTCTTTCTTGCCGGCCCTCGAGATCCAGGCGATTCCGCGGGATAATGGCTCCCCTATCTCTACTCGGGGTATGAAGAAATGGCGGAAGAGGGCTACACTGGGGTGGACTCCGACAAAGTTTTCGCAGAGATGTGCGAAAACTGCCATGGTCAGAACGGCATTGGGGGTGAAGTCAAGGAGGTGGAATCCGTAGGTATTCATGATGTCGCAGAAGAATTCAGAGAAAGGCGGGCAGAGCCCGCAGTAGAAGAACAATGCGAAGAAAGGGTATCCGTTTGGGGCCTTCTTCCAAGCGGCGGCGGGAAGTACCTTCGTGCGTGTTGGGGAACGTAGCATAAATTCAAAATTTTCCTACGTGTCACCAAGATCTATCTATGGAGTCATCTAGCAACGAGGGAGGAGTGGATCTACATACCCTTGTAGATCGCGCGCGGAAGCGTTCAAGAGAACGGGGTTGATGGAGTCGTACTCGTCGTGATCCAAATCACCGATGATCCTAGCGCCGAACGGACGGCACCTCCACGTTCAACACACGTATGGAGCAGCCAAGTCTCCTCCTTCTTAATCCAGCAAGGGGGAGGAGAGGTTAATGGAGATCCAGCAGCACAACGGCGTGGTGGTGGAAGTACCGGGATTCCAACAGGGCTTTGCTAAGCGCTGCGGGAGGTGGGAGATGTGTCACGGGAGGGAGAGGGAGGCGCCAGGCCTTAGGTATGGTTGTCCTCCCTTCCCCCCACTATATATAGGGCCAAGGGAGAGGAGGAGGGTGCAGCCTTGCCCCTTCCTCTAAGGAAGGGTGCGGCCAAGGGGGGGAGGAGTCCATCCTCCCCAAGGCACCTCGAAGGTGCCTTCCCCCTTTAGGACTCTCCCTTTTCCTCCACTCTTGGCGCATGGGCCTCTTGGGGCTGGTGCCCTTGGCCCATGTAGGCCAAGGCGCACCCCCGACAGCCCATGTGGCCCCCGGGGAAGGTGGCCCCACCCGGTGGACCCCCGGGACCCTTCCGGTGGTCCCGGTACAATACCGGTGACCCCAAAACTTGTCCCGATAGCCGAAATAGCACTTCCTATATATAATTCTTTACCTCCGGACCATTCCGGAACTCCTCGCGATGTCCCGATAGCCAAAACTTGTCCCGATAGCCGAAATAGCACTTCCTACAACTTTCGGGTTACCGCATACTAATATCTCTATAACCCTAGCGTCACCGAACCTTAAGTGTGTAGACCCTACGGGTTCGGGAGACATGCAGACATGACCGAGACGTTCTCCGGTCAATAACCAACAGCGGGATCTGGATACCCATGTTGGCTCCCACATGTTCCACGATGATCTCATCGGATGAACCACGATGTCAAGGACTTAATCAATCCCGTATACAATTCCCTTTGTCTAGCGGTATTGTACTTTCCCGAGATTCGATCGTCGGTATCCCTATACCTTGTTCAATCTCGTTACCGGCAAGTCTCTTTACTCGTTCCGTAACACATCATCCCGTGATCAACTCCTTGATCACATTGTGCACATTATGATGATGTCCTACCGAGTGGGCCCAGAGATACCTCTCCGTCACACGGAGTGACAAATGCCAGTCTCGATTCGTGCCAACCCAACAGACACTTTCGGAGATACCTGTAATGTACCTTTATAGCCACCTAGTTACGTCGTGACGTTTGGCACACCCAAAGCACTCCTACGGTATCCGGGAGTTGCACAATCTCATGGTCTAAGGAAATGATACTTGACATTAGAAAAGCTTTAGCATACGAACTACACGATCTTTGAGCTAAGCTTAGGATTGGGTCTTGTCCATCACATCATTCTCCTAATGATGTGATCCCGTTATCAACGACATCCAATGTCCATGGTCAGGAAACCGTAACCATCTATTGATCAATGAGCTAGTCAACTAGAGGCTTACTAGGGACATGGTGTTGTCTATGTATCCACACATGTATCTGAGTTTCCTATCAATACAATTCTAGCATGGATAATAAACGATTATCATGAACAAGGAAATATAATAATAACTAATTTATTATTGCCTCTAGGGCATATTTCCAACAGTCTCCAACTTGCACTAGAGTCAATAATCTAGTTCACATCGCCATGTGATTAACACTCACAGGTCACATCGACATGTGACCAACATCCAAAGAGTTCACTAGTGTCACTAAACTAGTTCACATTATCATGTGATTAAGACTCAATGAGTTCTGGGGTTTGATCATGTTTTGCTTGTGAGAGAGGTTATAGTCAACGGATCTGAACCTTTTAGATCCGTATGTGCTTTACAAATCTCTATGTCATCTCCTAGATGCAGCTACCACGTTCTATTTGGAGCCATTTCAAATAACTGTTCTACTTGCAGCTATTCTAAATTGTTGCTCCATTATACGTATCCGGTATCTCTACTCAGAGCTATCCGGATAAGTGTTAAGCTTGCATCGACGTAACCCTTTACGACGAACTCTTTTACCACCTCCATAATCGAGAAAATTCCTTAGTCCACTAGTTACTAAGGATAACTTTGACTGCTGTCTTGTGATCCATTCTTGGATCACTCTTGTACCCCTTGACTGACTCATGGCAAGGCACATTTCAGGTGCGGTACACAGCATAGCATACTGTAGGGCCTATGTCTTAAGCATAGGGGACGACCTTCGTCCTTTCTCTCTATTCTGCCGTGGTCGAGCTCTAAGTCTTAACTTCATACCTTACAACTCAGGCAAGAACTCCTTCTTTGACTGATCCATCTTGAACACATTCAAGATCATGTCAAGGTATGTGCTCATTTGAAAGTGCCATTAAGCGTTTTGATCTATCCTTATAGATCTTGATGCTCAATGTTCAAGTAGCTTAATCCAGGCTTTCCATTGGAAAACACTTTTCAAATAACTCTGCATGCCTTCCAGAAATTCTACATCATTTCTGATCCATAATATGTCAACAACATATACTCATCAGAAATTCTATAGTGCTCCCACTCACTTCTTTGGAAATACAAGTTTCTCATAAACTTTGTATAAACCCAAAATCTTTGATCATCTCATCAAAGCATACATTCCAACTCCGAGATGCTTACTCTAGTCCTTAGAAGGATTGCTGGAGCTTTGCATACTTATTAGCATCTTTCAGGATTGACAAAACCTTCTGGTTGTATCACATACAACCTTTCCTTGAGAAAATCGTCGAAGAAACAATGTTTTGACACCCTATCTGCAAGATTTCATAAATAATGCAGTAATTGCTAATATAATTCCAACAGACTCTTAGCATCGCTACGAGTGAGAATGTCTCACCGTAGTCAACTCCTTGAACTTGTCGGGAAATTTCTTAACGACAAGTCGAGCTTTCTTAATGGTGACATTTACCATCATTGTCCGTCTTCCTTTTAAAATCCATCTGCACTCTACAGCCTTACGACCATCGAGTTGTTCTGCCAAAGTCTACACTTTGTTTTCATACATGGATCCTCTCTCGGATTTTATGGCCTCGAGCCATTTATCGGAATCCGGGCCCACCATCGCTTCTCCATAGCTCGTAGGTTCATTGTTGTCTAGCAACATGACTTCCAAGACAGGATTACGTACCACTCTGAAGTAGCATGCATCCTTGTCATCCCACGAGGTTTGGTAGTGACTTGATCTGAACTTTCATGATCACTATCATAAGCTTCCACTTCAATTGGTGTAGGTGCCACAAGAACTACTTCCTGTGCCCTGCCACACACTAGTTGAAGAGACGGTTCAATAACCTCATCAAGTCTCCACCATCCTCCCACTCAATTCTTTCGAGAGAAACTTTTCCTCGAGAAAGGACCCGATTCTAGAAACAATCCCTTATTGCTTTCGGATCTGAGACAGGAGGTATACCCAACTGTTTTGGGTGTCCTATGAAGATGCATTTATCCACTTTGGGTTTGAGCTTATCAGCCTGAAACTTTTTCACATAAGCATCGCAGCCCCAAACTTTTAAGAAATGACAGCTTAGGTTTCTCTAAACCATAGTTCATACGGTGTCATCTCATCGGAATTACGTGGTGCCCTATTTAAAGTGAATGTGGTTGTCTTTAATGCCTAACCCATAAACTATCGTGGTAATTCGATAAGAGACATCATGGTATGCATCATATCCAATAGGGTGCAGTTATGATGTTCGGACACACCATCACACTATGGTGTTCCAGGCTGTATTAGTTGTGAAACAATTTCCACAATGTCTTAATTCTGTGCCAAACTCGTAATTCAGATATTCATCTCTATGATCATATCATAGATATTTTATCCTCTTGTCACGACGATCTTCAACTTCACCCTGAAATTACTTGAACCTTTCAATAATTCAGACTCGTGATTTATCAAGTAAATATACTCAACATCTACTCAAATCATCTGTGAAGTAAGAACATAACGATATCCACTACACACCTCAGCACTCATTGGACTGCACACATCAAAATGTATTACTTCCAGCAAGTTGCTTTCTGTTTCCATTTTACTGAAACCGAGGCTTTCAGTCATCTTGCCCATGTGGTATGATTTGCATGTCTCAAGTGATTCAAAAATCAAGTGAGTCCAAACGGTCCATTTGCATGGAGTTTCTTCATGCATATACACCAATAGACATGGTTCGCATGTCTCAAACCTTTCAAAAACGAGTGAGCCCAAAGATCCATCAAGATGGAGCTTCTTCATGCGTTTTATACCGATATGACTTACGTGGCAGTGCCACAAGTAGGTGGTACTATCATTACTATCTTTTGGCATGAACATGTGTATCACTACGATCGAGATTCAATAAACCATTCATTTTAGGTGTAAGACCATTGAAGGTATTATTCAAATAAACAGAGTAACCATTATTCTCCTTAAATGAATAACCGTATTGCGATAGACATAATCCAATCATGTCTATGCTCAACGCAAACACCAATCTCGATGGTAAAGGGAGCGTACGATGCTTGATCATATCAACATTGGAAACACTTCCAACACATATCGTCAGCTCACCTTTAGCTAGTCTCCGTTTATTCCATAGCTTTTATTTCGAGTTACTAACACTTAGCAACCAAACCGGTATCTAATACCCTGGTGCTACTAGGAGTACTAGTAAAGTACACATCAACACAATGTATATCCAATATACTTCTATCGACCTTGCCAGCCTTCTTATCTACCAAGTATCTAGGGTAATTCTGCTCCAGTGGTTGTTCCCCTTATTACAGAAGCACTTAGTCTCGGGTTTGGGTTCAACCTTGGGTTTCTTCACTAGAGCAGCAGCTGAATTGCCGTTTCATGAAGTATCCCTTCTTTCCCTTGCCCTTCTTGAAACTAGTGGTTTCACCAACCATCAACAATTGATGCTCCTTCTTGATTTCTACTTTGGTGGTGTCAAACATCGCGAATATCTCAAGGATCATCATATATGTCCCCGATATATTATAGTTCATCACGAAGCTCTAGCAGCTTGGTGGTAATGACTTCGGAGAAACATCACTATCTCATCTGGAAAATCAACTCCCACTCGATTCAAATGATTGTTGTACTCAGACAATCTAAGCACAAGCTCAACAATTGAGCTTTTCTCCCTTAGTTTGCAGGCTAAGAAAATCGTTGGAGGTCTTATACCTCTTGATGTGGGCACGAGCCTAAAATCCCAATTTCAGCCCCAAAACATCCCATATGTTTCGCGACGTTTCAAAACCGTCTTCGGTGCCTCAACTCTAAACCGTTTTAACCGAACTATCACGTAGTTATCAAATGTGTATGTCAGATGTCCGCAACATCCATAGACAACGTTCGAGGTTCAGCACACTGAGCGGTGCATTAAGGACATAAGCCTTCTATGAAGCAATGAGGACAATCCACAGTTTACGGACCTAGTCCGCATAATAGCTACTATCAACTTTCAACTAAATTTTCTCTAGGAACATAATTAAACAGTAGAACTGAAGCGCGAGCTACGACATAATTTGCGAAGACCTTTTGACTATGTTTAGGATAATTAAGTTCATCTTATGAACTCCCACTTAGATAGACATCCCTCTAGTCATCTAAGTGATTACATGATCCGAGTCAACTAGGCCGTGTCCGATCATCACGTGAGACGGACTAGTCAACATCGGTGAACATCTTCTTGTTGATCGTATCTTCTATACGACTCATGCTCGACCTTTCGGTCTTCTGTGTTCCGAGGCCATGTCTATGCACATGCTAGGATCGTCAAGTCAACCCTAAGTGTTTTGCATGTGTAAAACTGTCTTACACCCGTTGTATGTGAACGTAAGGATCTATCACACCCGATCATCACGTGGTGCTTCGAAACGATGAACTTTAGCAACGGTGCACAGTTAGGGGAGAACACATTCTTGAAATTGTAATGAGGGATCATCTTATTTACTACCGTCGTTCTAAGCAAATAATATGTATAAACATGATAAACATCACATGCAATCAAATAATAGTGACATGATATGGCCAATATCATATAGCTCCTTTGATCTCCATCTTGGGGCTCCATGATCATCTTGTCACCGGCATGACACCATGATCTCCATCATCATGATCTCCATCATCGTGTCTTCATGAAGTTGTCTCGTCAACTATTACTTCTACTACTACAGCTAACGGTTAGCAATAAAGTAAAGTAATTACATGACGTTTATGTTGACACGCAGGTCATAAATAAATTAAGACAACTCCTATGGCTCCTGCCGGTTGTCATACTCATCGACATGCAAGTCGTGATTCCTATTACAAGAACATGATCAATCTCATACATCACATATATCATTCATCACATCCTTTTGGCCATATCACATCACATAGCATACCCTGCAAAAACAAGTTAGACGTCCTCTAATTGTTGTTTGCATGTTTTACGTGGCTGCTATGGGTTTCTAGCAAGAATGTTTCTTACCTACGCAAAGACCACAACGTGATATGCCAATTTCTATTTACCCTTCATAAGGACCCTTTTCATCGAATCCGATCCGACTAAAGTGGGAGAGACAGACACCCGCCAGCCACCTAATGCAACTAGTGCATGTCAGTCGGTGGAACCGGTCTCACGTAAGCGTACGTGTAAGGTTGGTCCGGGCCGCTTCATCCCACGATGCCGCCGAATCAAGATAAGACTAGTAACGGCAAGCATATTGAACAAAATCAACGCCCACAACTACTTTGTGTTCTACTCGTGCATAGAAACTACGCATAGACCTAGCTCTTGATGCCACTGTTGGGGAACGTAGCATAAATTCAAAATTTTCCTATGTGTCACCAAGATCTATCTATGGAGTCATCTAGCAACGAGGGAGGAGTGGATCTACATACCCTTGTAGATCACGCGCGGAAGCGTTCAAGAGAACGGGGTTGATGGAGTCGTACTCGTCGTGATCCAAATCACCGATGATCCTAGCGCCGAACGGACGACACCTCCGCGTTCAACACACGTACGGAGCAGCAACGTCTCCTCCTTCTTGATCTAGCAAGGGGGAGGAGAGGTTAATGGAGATCCAGTAGCACAACGGCGTGGTGGTGGAAGTAGCGGGATTCCAACAGGGCTTTGCTAAGCGCTGCGGGAGGTGGGAGATGTGTCACGGGAGGGAGAGGGAGGCGCCAGGCCTTAGGTATGGTTGTCCTCCCTTCCCCCCACTATATATAGGGCCAAGGGAGAGGGGGAGGGCGCAGCCTTGCCCCTTCCTCCAAGGAAGGGTGCGGCCAAGGGGGGGAGGAGTCCATCCTCCCCAAGGCACCTCGGAGGTGCCTTCCCCCTTTAGGACTCTCCCTTTTCCTCCACTCTTGGCGCATGGGCCTCTTGGGGCTGGTGCCCTTGGCCCATGTAGGCAAAGGTGCACCCCCTACAGCCCATGTGCCCCCCCGGGGCAGGTGGCCCCACCCGGTGGACCCCCGGGACCCTTCCGGTGGTCCCTGTACAATACCGGTGACCCCGAAACTTGTCCCGATAGCCGAAATAGCACTTCCTATATATAATTCTTTACCTCCGGACCATTCCGGAACTCCTCATAATGTCCGGGATCTCATCCGGGACTCCGAACAACTTTCGAGTTAACGCATACTAATATCTCTATAACCCTAGCGTCACCGAACCTTAAGTGTGTAGACCCTACGGGTTCGGGAGACATGCAGACATGACCGAGACGTTCTCCAGTCAATAACCAACAGCGGGATCTGGATACCCATGTTGGCTCCCACATGTTCCACGATGATCTCATCAGATGAACCACGATGTCAAGGACTTAATCAATCCCATATACAATTCCCTTTGTCTAGTGGTATTGTACTTGCCCGAGATTCGATCGTCGGTATCCCTATACCTTGTTCAATCTCGTTACCGGCAAGTCTCTTTACTCGTTCCGTAACACATCATCCCGTGATCAACTCCTTTATCGCATTGTGCACATTATGATGATGTCCAACCAAGTGGGCCCAGAGATACCTCTCCGTCACACAGAGTGACAAATCCCAGTCTCGATTCGTGCCAACCCAATAGACACTTTCGGAGATACCTGTAATGTACCTTTATAGCCACCCAGTTACGTTGTGATGTTTGGAACACCCAAAGCACTCCTACGGTATCCGGGAGTTGCACAATCTCATGGTCGAAGGAAATGATACTTGACATTAGAAAAGCTTTAGCATACGAACTACACGATCTTTGAGCTAAGCTTAGGATTGGGTCTTGTCCATCACATCATTCTCCTAATGATGTGATCCCGTTATCAACGACATCCAATGTCCATGGTAAGGAAACCGTAACCATCTATTGATCAACGAGCTAGTCAACTAGAGGCTTACTAGGGACATGGTGTTGTCTATGTATCCACACATGTATCTGAGTTTCCTATCAATACAATTCTAGCATGGATAATAAAGATTATCATGAACCAGGAAATATAATAATAACTAATTTATTATTGCCTCTAGGGCATATTTCCAACAGTGCGCGGATGCGCGCGCGTCTCCGTCGACCAGAAGAGGTAGTAGTTCTCCCTCAGCTCCTTCGCGGCAAGCTTGGGGGGGAAGACGACCCGCTCCTTCCGCAGCGCCGCAAGCCGCTGCGCCTCGGTCGACTTCACGACCTTCCCCCTGTCGGCTTTTGGAGCCATGGCAGAAGTGGTGGAGGAGGTCGACGGCGTTGGTGGTGCTGGTGGCGATGGGGGGCGGAGCGCTGCTCTCTCTCTCTCTCAGCTTTGGGAAGGCGAGGGAGCGGCGGAGATTTCTGAGATTGGAAGCAGCAACCGGCGAATGGGCGAACTACCCCTATTTCCCCTGCTTATAAAGATGGAGGGGGCGGACGTTCCGCATTTCCGAATAAAGAAACCACCCACGATCTCTCCCACGATGCCGCATTCAACGCGTGCCATTCGGGGAGGGTGCGGCGGATACGGAGAGAGATACGGCGTAACCTAGGCCGCGCGTGCCTGTGCCCTGTTTTGGTCCTGGCCCAACAACGCTCGGCACCGTGTATGGCCCAGGCCCGGGGGCTCCTGTCGGTGTACTAGAGTAGGGGTACCCTAGTATCCCGAACTTGTGCGCGGGCAGTCGCAGCATCCCGAGGCAAGGCTTGTCGGGTGACCGCCAAGGTCCTCCGTGGTTCCTTTGGAGCCATTCAAGAACAAAGTATCCAACCAAGACACCACAAGACCCCGGCAAGAGGAGCTTGCCGGGAAGGCCAACCAAGGCAAGGCGCTTAAGGAGACAAGACCCCGGCAAGAGGAGCTTGCCGGTAAGGCCACCCAAGGCATCTCAAGGAACTTGCCACGGCGCGCCTCGCCTCCCGGCAAGGCCCGGTGAGCGACAAGCTCCCGGACGCAACAAGACAACGACCGCGGCAAGGCGCTTGCCGCGGCAAGCCACCACTCTGTGCCCGCGCTCCAGCACATCCACCAACATGTCGCTATGGGACCCTTCCAGACGTGCGTGGCGGGAGGCTGTGCAGCCAGCGGTGCGCAGTGGCGAGCAGCGCTGACAAGATTGCCATCGTGGCGAGCGGTGGCGTCCTTGACGGTCCCTTTTGCACTGTTTAGGCGACACAGATGGGCATTTAATGCCCTTGTCCCCTGCCGTCAGGGTTAGGTATGATACACTATAGCAGGGAGTTGTACCTACCGCAGCACCTTTCCATTTTTACCCTTTGTCTCCGTTGCCACCTGTCGGTGACCCCTTGAGCATATAAAAGGAGGCCCATGTGCAACGTAGAGGGGGTTCAAAGAAAACAGAACACTCACGCTCGGTCTCGTTAGCTGCTGGTGTGTACTGTAGCACTCCACGCTCCCGAGCAAGAACTCAATACAAACCACAAAGTAGGAGTAGGGTTTTACGCATCCGTGCAGCCCGAACCTGGGTAAACTGCTCGTGTGCTTCGCCTCTATCTGCTCTTCGTGCGACCTCCGCCCCTGCCGAACTGAAAGGGACTCGATCCGCCGGTCCCATAGGTGTTCGTGGATTAGTCCCCCGACATATACCCAATAGCAGCACGGTGCTTCTTCGGAGTTTTCAATAATCTCTCTTCTTCATGTTCTGAAAGGTTAGCACTAATAAGAACAGGATATATCTTTTTCTCATCAAGATAAGCATATTTAAGAGTATCGGGTAACGGTTTAAGCTCAAACCCGGGATCACCCTTGGGTGGAGGAGGATCCCCTAGGACTTCAACAGGTAAATTGTTTTTCAGAATGGGTTCCTGTTTAAAGAATACTTCATCTAAATTCCCTTCTTTCATTCATAAACATGTCATTTTATGGTCTAGCAAATATTGTTCTAGAGGATCACTAGGAGGTACGACAATAGAAGCAAGACAAATTATTTCATCCTCACTAGGTAATTCTTCTTCTTGGTGTTGTCTACTAAATTTAGAAAAAATAAATTCATGAGTCATAATATCTAAACCGATAGTAACAACATCTCTTTTGCAATCTATGGTAGCATTAATAGTATTTAAGAAGGGTCTACCAAATATAATGGGACAAAAGCTATTTTGTGGGGAACCAAGAACAAGAAAATCAGCAGGATATTTAGTTTTCCCACACAAGACTTCGACATCTCTAACAATTCCCATTGGTGAAACAGTATCCCTGTTGGCAAATTTAATTGTGACATCAATACCTCCCATCTCAGCAGGTGCAATATCATGCATAACTTCTTGGTATAAGGAATAAGGTATTGCACTAGCACTAGCACCCATATCACATAAGCCATGATAACAATGATCTCCTATTTTAACAGAAATAACAGGCATGCCTACCACAGGTGTAGGTTTATCTTTATCACGGGGTTTAGCAATTCTAGCAGTTTCATTACAGAAATAAATAACATGCCCATCTATATTACCAGACAAGAGATCTTTAACAATAGCAATATTAGGTTCAACTTTAACTTGCTCAGGAGGTGTATATGTTTTAATATTGCTTTTACGAACCACAGTTGAAGCTTTAGCATGATCCTTTATCCTAACAGGGAAAGGTGGTTTCTCAACATAAGAAGTAGGAACAATAGGATCATTATATGTGATAGTCTTTTCTTCAACTTTAATAGGTGCAGCTACTTTTACTTCTATGGGAGAATGATATTTAAGCCACTTCTCCATGGGGAGATCAACATAAGCAGCAAAAGATTCACAGAAAGAAGCTACTATCTTAGAGTCAAGTCCATATTTAGTGCTAAATTTATGAAAAATATCGGTATCCATAAAAGATTTAACACAATCAAAACTAGGTGTCATACCTAACTCCTTACCATTGTCGAGGTCCCAATCTTCAGAGTTGTGTTTAATTATTTCCAATAAATCCCATTTGAATTCAATAGTCTTCATCATAAAAGAGCTAGCACAAAAAGTATCAAGCATGGTGCGATTGTTACGAGAAAGCCGAGCGTAAAAATTTTGAATAGTCATTTCTCTTGAGAGCTCATGATTGGGGCATGAATATAACATTGACTTAAGCCTCCCCCAATCTTGGGCGATGCTTTCTCCTTCGCGAGGCCAGAAATTATATATATAATTCCGATCACGATGAACAAGATGCATAGGATAAAACTTCTGATGAAATTTCAATTTCAATCGTTTGTAATTCCAAGACCTCATATCATCACATAGCCTATACCATGTCGATGCATATCCCTGGAAAGATAAGGGAAATACCTTCTTCTTAACAACATCTCCGGATACACCTGCAAGCTTAAATAATCCACAAACTTCATCCACATATATCATATGTTCATCAGGATGTTTTGTTCCATCTCCGAAAAAAGGATTAGCTAGCAGTTTTTCTATCATACCTGAAGGAACTTCAAAGCAATCATTTTCATTTTCATTATCATTTTCAGTAGGTTCAGTAGGTTGAGGAGCAACTCTTTGCTCTACTGGTCGGGGTGAAGATACCCCGAACAAGCCCCTCAGAGGATTACTTTGCATGATAACAAGTGACAGTAAATTTCAGCACACTATATAATTTTTTCCTTACAAAATTCCACCTACCAAAGGCGCTTCACTCCCCGACAACGGCGCCAGAAAAGAGTCTTGATGACCCACAACTATAGGGGATCTATCATAGTCCTTTCGATAAGTAAGAGTGTTGAACCCAACGAGGAGCAGAAGGAAATGATAAGCGGTTTCCAGCAAGGTATTCTCTGCAAGTACTGAAATAAGTGGTAACATATAGTTTTGTGATAAGATAATTTGTAACAAGCAACAAGTAACAAAAGTAAATAAGGTGCAACAACGTGTCCCAATCCTTTTTGTAGCAAAGGACAAGCCTGGACAAACTCTTATATGATGTAAAGCGCTCCCGAGGGCACATGGGAATATCATCAAGCTAGTTTTCATCACGCTCATATGATTCACGTTCGGTACTTTGATAATTTGGTATGTGGGTGGACCGGTGCTTGGGTACTGCCCTTACTTGGACAAGCATCCCACTTATGATTAACCTCTATTGCAAGCATCCGCAACTACAACAAAAGTATTAAGGTAAACCTAACCATAGCATGAAACATATGGATCCAAATCAGCCCCTTATGAAGCAACGCATAAACTAGGGTTTAAGTTTCTGTCACTCTAGCAACCCATCATCTACTTATTACGTCCCAATGCCTTCCTCAAGACCCAAATAATGGTTAAGTGTCATGTAGTCGACGTTCACATAACACCACTAGAGGAGAGACAACATACATCTCATTAAAACATCGAACGAATACCAAATTCACATGACTACTAATAGCAAGACTTCTCCCATGCCCACAGGAACAGAAGTAACTACTCACAAAGCATAAACATGTTCATAATAAGAGGTGTATTAATATGCATATAGGATCTGAACATATGATCTTCCACCAATTAAACCAAATAGCATCAACTACAAGGAGTAATTGACACTACTAGCAACCTACTAGCACCAATCCCGGACTTGGAGACGAGAATTGGATACAAGAGATTACTAGGGTTTTGAGATGAGATGGTGCTTATGAAGATGTTGATGGAGACTGCCCTCTCCCGATGAGAGGAGCGTTGGTGATGCCGATGGCGATGATTTCCCCCTCCGGGAGGGAAGTTTCCCCGGCAGAACAGCTCCGCCAGAGCCCTAGATTGGTTCCGCCAAGGTTCCACCTCGTGGCGGCGGAGTTTCGTCCGAGAAGATGGCTTATGATTTTTTCCCATTGAAAGACTCCACATAGCAGAATATGGTCACCGGAGGGCGACCAGGGGGCCCACAAGGTAGGGGCGCATGCCCAGGTGGGTAGGGCGCGCCCCCCACCCTCGTGGGCAGGGTGTGGCCCCCCTGGTGAAGTTCTTGCTCTCAGTATTTTTTATATATTTGGAAAACATCTTCCATGAAGTTTCAGGACTTTTGGAGTTGTGTAGAATAGGTCTCTAATATTTGCTCCTTTTCCAACCCAGAACCCCAGCTGCCGGCATTCTCCCTCTTTATGTAAACATTGTAAAATAAGAGAGAATAGGCATAAGTATTGTGACATAATGTGTAATAACAGCCCATAATGCAATAAATATCGATATAAAAGCATGATGCAAAATGGACGTATCAGGCACCAACATGCTGTGCTAAATTTTTTGGCTGAATTGGGACAAGCTTTGGTGTATGCTTATTGCAAACCGGAGCTTCCCTCAAGAAGGCTCCTAGTTCCGAGAGGGAACGTGTCACCTCTGTGTGCGAAATGACATACGTACACTTCCTTCTCCCGCTTTAATTTTTGTACACTCGCAGATTAGACCAAATAGAAGTATCGTGCTAAATTTTGGAATTATTCCATGTTCGTTAGGCCTTTTTTATACATTAATTGAGTTTTAATGTGCATAATTCAAATTTGAACTACAAGCACATGCTCCAATGCACCTAAGTTGTTTGAAAAATCACATGTGTGTCCTTGGGTGAATTTCTAGGTCCCATGCAAGAGATTGGAGTGAAATTCAAACATCTGGGCATTGTGGATCGATCGGAAAGATTGAGAAACTTGGTTTTTTAATTCGTGTAATTCCAAAACACGCCTGGAAATCATGAAACTTGGCATGGTCTCATTACATGGCACAAACATGTTGTGGTGATTTTTTTGGCCAAATTGGGACAAGCTTTGGTGTAAGCTTCTTGCAAACCAGAGCTTCCCTCAAGAAGGCTCGTGGTTCCGAGAGGGAACGTGTCACCTCCGTGTGCGAAATGACATACGTACACTACCTTCTCCCGCCTTAATTTTTGTACACTGGCAGATTAGACCAAATAGAAGTATCGTGCTAAATTTTGGAATTATTCTGTGTTCGTTTGGCCTTTTTATACCTTAATTGAGTTTCTGGGCATTTAATGTGCATAATTCAAATTTGAACCACAAGCACAGGCTCCAGTGCACCAAAGTTGTTTGAAAAATCACATGTGTGTCCTTGGGTGAATTTCTAGGTCACATGCAAGAGATGGGAGTCAAATTCAAACATCTGGGCGTCATGGCTCGGCCAGAAAGATTGAGAAACTTGGTTTTTTTAATTCCTGTAATTCCAAAACACGCCTGAAAATCATGAAACTTGGCATGGTGTCATGACATGGCACCAACATGCTGCAGTAATTTCTTTGGCGGAATTGGGACAAGCTTTGGTGTAAGCTTCTTGCAAACCGGGGCTTCCCTCAAGAAGGCTCGTGGTTCCGAGAGGGATTGTGTCACCTCTGTGTGTGAAACGACATACGTACACTACCTTCTCCCGCCTTAATTTTTTTACATAGCCATATTAGACCAAATAGAAGTACCGAGCTAAATTTTGGAATTATTTCGGTTTCGTCTGGTCTTTTTTATACATTAATTGAGTTTCTGTGCATTTAATGTGCATTATTCAAATTTGAACTACAAGCACGTGCTCCAATGCACCCAAGTTGTTTGAAAAATCACATGTGTCTCCTTGGGTTAATTTCTAGGTCCCATGCAAGAGATGGGAGTGAAATTCAGACATCTGGGCATCGTGGCTCGGCTAGAAAGATCGAGAAACTTGGTTTTTTTAATTCCTATAATTGCCAAACATGCCTAAAAAGCATGAAACTAGGCATGGTGTCATGACATGGCACCAACATGCTGCGGTAACTTCTTTGGCCGAATTGGGACAAGCTTTGGTGTAAGCTTCTTGCAAACCGGAGCTTCCCTCAAGAAGGCTCGTTGTTCTAATAAGGAACGTGTCACCTCCCTGTGCGAAACGACATACGTACACTGCCTTCTCACACCTTAATATTTGTACACAGCCAGATTAGACCAAATAGAAGTATCGTGCTAAATTTTGGAATTATTCCGGGTTTGTTTGACCTTTTTTATACATTAATTGAGTTTTTGGGCATTTAATGTGCATAATTCCAATTTCAACTACAAGCACAGGCTCCAGTGCACCAAAGTTGTTTGAAAAATCACATGTGTGTCCTTGGGTGAATTTCTAGGTCCCATGCAAGAGATGTGAGTGAAATTCAAACATCTGGGCGTCGTCGCTCGGCCGGAAAGATTGAGAAACTTGGTTTTTTAATTCCTGTAATTCCAAAACACACCTGAAAATCATGAAACTTGGCATGGTCTCATGACATGGAACAAACATGGTGCGGTAATTTTTTTGGCCAAATTGGGACAAGCTTTGGTGTAAGCTTCTTGCAAACCGGAGCTTCCCTCAAGAAGGCTCGTGGTTCTGAGAGGGAACGTGTCACCTCCATGTGTGAAACGACATACGTACACTGCCTTCTCCCGCCTTAATTTTTGTACACAGCCAGATTAGACCAAATAGAAGTATCATGCTAAATTTTGGAATTATTCCGGGTTTGTTTGACCTTTTTTATACATTAGTTGAGTTTCTGGGCATTTAATGTGCATAATTCCAATTTCAACTACAAGCATAGGCTCCAGTGCACCAAAGTTGTTTGAAAAATCACATGTGTGTCCTTGGGTGAATTTCTAGGTCCCATGCAAGAGATGTGAGTGAAATTCAAACATCTGGGCGTCGTTGCTCGGCCGGAAAGATTGAGAAACTTGGTTTTTTAATTCCTGTAATTCCAAAACACGCCTGAAAATCATGAAACTTGGCATGGTCTCATGACATGGCACCAACATGTTGTGGTAATTTTTCTATCCGATTTGCGAAGGCGCACACATTAACAATCAACAAAGTCATTTTGGAACAAGTGCTATCACGTTACAAATTAGAAACACAAGTATTATTGAAACCGTGGGCGTTCGACTTACCAATTACATGCGGCCACATGTCCCCTTTTTTTATTGGCTAGGAAGTGACGTGCGGGGTAGTTGTTTGAGTGCGGGAGGCGTGTGATCAGACCCCTGTGCATGCTCATCGGGAGGAGAGCCCTTTGACCGCTACCCCTCGTGCACCTCCCTCCTAACGTATCCATTAATGGCGCCTTAGCACCTGTTCTACGGCGTGGCTATATGTCTCACTGGACTGACATTTAAGAGAGAGAAATGAAAATCTGAAAAGAAAGTTTTGCATGGACCTTGATGTAATATCCGACGAACTTATACAGCATCGATTGCGACTTATAGCAAGCATGATGAATATAAGGACGATGACATTGGATAATAATTGTCTTACATATTTACAAACATAAGTAAAAATCCACATGCGGCAACGCCCGAAATACTCAAGGGCAAAAGAAGAAGGAAGAAAACGATCTGGCTCGCTGATCTCTACTTTCTTGATGCATTGCTTCAAGCTGCAGGAACTAGTCTCCGCGGCGAGTGGCGACGAGCTCTATCTTGTCCTCAAGATGCTGCTTGAGAGCATCCACGGATTCCTCCACCAGCCTTCTGCGCTCGATGGGCAGCATGACAATCTCGTCCATAAGTTTCTCGATGATGACACCCGTCCTCTTCAACAAGGAAGTGGTCTGCTCCTGCTGCTCCGCACTTCCGACTATCTTCGCCCTCAGCAGGTCACGCTCGGCCTAGAGCTTCGCATTTCTTTCATTTAGTTACTAGAAAACGATGGTAGACTGTTCAAATGAGGCTTTCAGGTCATCCTGCAACCTCGCCCACCTGGAGATCTGATCCATCTACCCAAGGATGAGGGCACGCATGTGCCTGTAGGAGTCGTCGCCTGCCCACGAGACATTTTTCCCAAGCCGCGGCGGCGTGGGAGGACATCTCTGCTGCATTCGCGGCGCGGCGGGACATCTCTTCTGCTTCAGCGGCGCGGCTGGACCAGTCTGCTGCATCGACGGCACTGCGGGTCCTCCATGCTGCTTCGGCGCCGCGGCAGGACCTCTCTGCTGCTACGGCTGTGGGACGGGACATGTTGGCTGCTTTCGCGGTGAGGCAGGACATCTCTCATGCTTTCGCTTCCAGGGTCACCTCTCCCTTGTGGTAATCTCTCGACCCAGAACTCACGTTGGCCATGGCGGACGCAAGGGAACGATGATGAATGACTTGTTTGTTTTTTACTTTTTGTGGATGAGGAGTTGAGGAGGAATGTGCAGTCATCTTGGAGTAGTAGTATTTATAACTGCGTAGTAATACACTCCTAAGTGGGAAACCATTTAGGTTTTGATCGGTGTGAACAGGTTTGCAATTCGGAATGTGATGGGACGCTGCCACCCTTTTCTTCAAAAAAAATTGTGATGGGACGCATGCTCAAAATTTACTCACGGTTATAAGTACGGCAGTATACCCGGAAGGTGTAACGTGGGCACGTACGCCTTCTCGGCCATGTATGTGGTGTTTGCACGATAGGGTGCACTGCAATAGGCAATGTCAGCACATGTCTTGTTCAAACAACCGTGTGCGCTCGTTATTACCATCGCACACGCTTCTTTTAATTAGAATGGGTGTGCCCGTCTAGTGCACACACGTTGATCTATCTAACTGTTTCAGTTTGTTGTGGCTAATCGCAAACAGTTCATCCATGTGAAGTGTATGCCATCAATTGCAGACACTTTGATCTGGCTTACCCATTTCTGTTATGTTGCCCAATCGCAAATAGTTAATCCTTCTGAAGTGTATGCCCTCAATCACACACACCTTGATCTGCCTGACCATTTCTTTTGTGTTGCCTAATCACAAACAGTTCATCCGAGTGAACCATATGCTGTATATCGCACACACCATCATCTGGCTGCCCGTTTCTTTTGTTTAGCCTAATCACAAACAGTTCATCCGAGTGAACCGTATGCTATACATCGCACATACCTTCATCTGGCTGCCCGTTTCTTTTGTTCCTCCTCATCGAAAATGGTTAATTGAACTCAACCATACGCCCTGAATCACACACGCAACTAAAATCTGAACCGTGTTTGATGCATCCTCCATCGCAAATGTTTTGCACCTTTTTTGTGGTTTTTTTACACCACCATTTGTGTTTATGGCATCGCACACGGTTTCGTCGAACGGTCTCTGATCGTACTATAGCGTTAGCAGCATCCTACAGTAGTGGCCGCCTAAACACCGATGACAGCATCGGTGATCCAAGGGGCGTAGAGGCAGGGAAAGCAACACGGGCAACGGGGAAGACGACACCCTGGACAATATCGAAGACCTCGACGACCCTGCCCCTAAGCAACAGCCTGATGGCTCGAAGGGGCATGATGGCTAGTATAACCCTGAGGACCTCAATAACTCTCGAAGGAAGTAATTACCTACCTCTCTCCGAAGAGGAGGCCAGCCTCAGAGCCGAGGATTTCATCATTCCAGAGGATCCACTAGACCAGGAGCAGTTCAAAACATCAGCTTATAGCCATTGCGTGTAGCTTGAAGAAGAAGAAGAAGCAGCAGCAGCAGCTGAAGGCTGAGAAAAACAACCTCAGCGATAGATGGACAAAATTCCTTGCAACCGAAGAAGGGTACGACCACCAACAGCAAACCAAAAGCTACCCAATGGGGAAATTATTGCCACAATTCGATGAGGAGGCCCTTGCGCTCGCACCACAAAGATATACCCAGGCAGACCAGCCTGACTGCCCACCTTGAGGAAGGGACAAGCCAGCTGGAGAGACCGAATACCCACCCGCTCCACTCAGCATAAAGGCAAGGAGGCGGCACGGCCAGAATGCCAATATGATGTCCGTCATGACCTGGCCATTAGAGTAGGGCAGACAAGATCCATCTATGGATCTCAAGAGTACGCTCTAGCTGGATGGGGCAAATACCAAGCTTGGCGCGACCAAAATGATAGAGTTCGGGAGCAACACCGGGCCGAGATGTTAGTCGATCTCCGGCGCGACATAGCTCGGGTTAGGGGCGCCGCTCACCAATGTGCTACACAGATGAGGTGACGTGACATCAGTTCCCTGAAGGGTTTAAACTCGTAAACATCAAACAATATGACGGGACAACAGACCCAGCCATATGGATCAAAGATTTTCTTCTCCACATTCACATGGCTCGAGGAGACAATCTCCATGCCATAAAATACCCGCCACTTAAGCTCAAAGGACCAGCCGGGCATTGGTTGAACAACCTCCGATCCTTGAAACACCATTGGAAGTTGGGAAGAGCTTGATGATGCTTTCCGGGCTAACTTTCAAGGCACTTATGTTCGGCCTCCGGACACCAATGACCTGAGCCATGTGGTCTAGCAACCTGGTGAGTTAGCCCGACAATTTTGGAATGAGTTTTTGACCAAAAAGAACTAGATCGTCGACTATCCAGCCGCGAAAGCTATAGCCACATTCAAGCATAGTATCCAGGACAAATGGCTCGCTCGCTAGCTAGGACAAGATAAGCCAAGGACAATATCGGCACTCACCTCCCTCATGACCCTCTTCTGCATGGGGGAAGATAGCTGGTTGGCTCATAGAAACAACAACACAGAGGATCCCGGTACATCAGAAGCCTGGGATGGCAACGGAAGCCACGACGCAAAAACAAACATCGATACAACGGCACCGACGCCGATGACACGATAGTGAATGCCGGATTTCGCAACTCCAAACCAAGACCGCGGAAAAGCCGTCTAAAGGGAACCAGGATGAACCTAGCAAGTTGGAAATAATCCTACCGGATCCACAGCACCCCTGACAAGCCCGCCAACCACACCAACCATAATTGTTCGGTGATCAAGCAGGCCAACAAACTCACAGCCAAGGAAAAGGAAAAAGCCCCTGCAGCGAGGACGATGAAGAACCTCGTGGGCCAAGCAATGGAGGCCAAAAACAATTCCCTCCCGAGGAAAAGATGGTGAATATGATTTACGCCAAACATATACCCAAGAAGGAGAGGAAATGCACACTTTGGGATGTCTACGCCGTAGAGCATGTAGCCTCGAAATTCAACCTATGGTTAGCTTACATGGCCACCTTCAACCGCAGGGACCGCCCGACCAGTATCCGTCATGGAGGGTCGGCGACCCTGGTTCTCGACCCCATCATCGACGGGTACCACCTCACCAGGGTCCTCATGGATGGAGGCAGCAACCTAAATCTAATTTATTCAGACACAGCAAGGAAAATGGGCATCGATCCATCAAGGATCAAACCCAGTAAGACCACCTTTAAAGGGGTAATCCCAGACATTGAAGCCTACTGCTCGGGTACTCTGACCTTGGAAGTAGTGTTCGGCTTGCCGGATAACTTTCGCAACGAAGACTTGATCTTCGACATTGTCCCTTTCGACAGTGGCTATTATGCACTCCTGGGGCGGACGGCGTTTGCTCGTTTCAACACTGTCCCCCATTACGCATACTTGAAACTAAAGATTCCCGGGCCTTAGGGCGTCATCACAATTAATGGCAACACGGAGCGCTCACTCCGAACGGAGGAGCATATAATAGCTCTAGCATCCGAAGTCAAACCCGGCATCGAGGGGCCGAAGTACTAGCCCTCCGTCAAGGCATAAGAGATAAATAAGCGGGCCTGGGCCATATCTCAGTTAGAGGAGCCTCCCTACACTCAACGTAAATAGGGATATACTCCTGCAACACGCCCACCCCAGCCACAAAGTATGTACCTCGGGTACATTACTTCATGCTTAAAATACCATGGGCAGCTACGAGGGCTAACCATTTATGAGCCAAGTGTTCGGGTCAACCGAGCTATGGCTAAACACGTCTTCGGACAGACATAGGTAGCATCAAGGACCTATCTGGCGTTAAGCCAATACAGTACGACGACTTCTCAAGACCCTCTCTCAAAGGTCCCATCGGCCGATTATTATCCACTCCAAAGGGGTCCTTCCTCCCCACAGAAGCAAAGGCGCAGACGTGCAGCAAGGCACAATAGGGACATCAACCCACACATCAAGGCCCTATGTAAACCTTTCATCTATAAAATTTATATTATTTACAAACTATTAGTAATAGTTGCTTTGGTAGTTCGAATTGTAGGGTTAGACGTCACGAGCTGATCAGAATAAGGACCACTCTTTATGGTCCTATTGCAGTCATTTATGCCGCATAGCCTTTTTCACTCTCCGACGCTGAAAAAACTAGTTCGATACACATTTTTAGACACGATCGGCTAATAAACCGGGGGCTCGATTATAATTCTTGCCCTACGCATCAGTCCAGCACTATCTTTTTTCCTATGTGTCTGTCATCTTGGATATTGCATTATATAAACTGGTTCTGAATTATGTCTTGGGTCAATAGTTGGGTTGCCCGGATCCTGTGTTCACCCTCCCACGTTCCGCATGTTCGGCTGGAAGGGTAAAGGGAGAACCAGTGGGATTGTACTTCCAGCTCGCCTGCTTAAGTACCTCAGTGGAGAAAGCCGAAAACTGACTGTCATAATATGTGAGAACTATACAGCGATTCGATGACAAGTGTTAAACTAGAAATCGTTGGATATTACACCGTGTCACACGAAGGGTTTGTCTTCGGCCAAACCATGTGATAAAGGAATATACCTCAGCTCACCCATATATTACAAAAGCACTGGGGCTAGTCACTAGCCCCGCAATCGAGCTCCTATGGGTAAGTGAAAGCACTAAAGATGTATAGTCTGATTGCCTAGTTTCCCTCATACACTACCACATTCTGGCTCCAAGACATCGGCTAAGGGTCATGGTGCAGAGATTGAAACACCCCTTGTAGCATCTATATGGGGGCTGAAGCTGACGACTGGTAACTTTCAGATTAAAACGGCTATACAGGAGTCAAAATAAACAAAACTGACACAATTATGATAACCATACGAAATAACCGCATTATAAAGCAAAAGGTTCAACTGTCATTTAACACATGATAGTACGCTCATTCAAGGATTACATCTTTCGGACATTGGTCCTCGATTGCCTGAGAACCATCTATTATGATGGGGAAATAATGCTCGGGACGCCGGTGCTCCTTTCCAGTGGGAGGGGGCTCTGGTGGCCATCTCGACTGGCTTAATCTTCAGCCAGTGCACCATGGTCCTTGCGAAGGCCATCCAAGCTCCCTCGATGCACACCGAGCGATGCACAACATCAACCCGGGAAGTAGCATCGCACAACTTCTGCACCAGGCCGAAGTAGCTACTCGATATTGGCTCTGAAGGCCACAGCTGGACATAAAGGTCATCCATGGCCGGTTCTGCCATCTAGTGTAGCTCCATCAGCTGCTTCATCTGATTACTCAGGAGGGGAGGGTGTTCAGGTGCATAAAACTGCGCCCAGAACAACCTATGATCAACATCGCCCTCCCGAGCCGCATAGTGCCTTGCCGCATCCGCTGCACTCCCCAGAACCTCTGCGAACGCGCTTGAGGAATGCCACACTTGTGTGAGCAATGCGAACCTTTAACTGCCAAAGACACTCTGCAGTAAGTACAACTTACCATCTGTAATTTGCCTCACTTTGTGGAGCTCTTCACGAGCGCCCCACACCTCCGTCCTTGACTCCTGGATCTCCTGCCTTATCTTGGACAGCTCTGTGGCTTGTCCATTATTTTTCTGCTCAAGGTCCCCATATTTAGTGATGGCGTTATTGAGCTCTTTATGCACTTCGGCCACTCTGGCCTCGTCCTTATCACTGACGGTCTTCACCGTCGACAGCTCGGCAGCCGCCTTCTGTTCTGCAGCCTCCTGCTTGGCCTTCTTAAGCTCGGCCTTGAGGTTCTCAACCTCCATGGCGGTGTCTATAGTCACAATCAATCAATTTTTTGCTTAAGGCATATCCCCAGATACCTTGCCGAATAATGAAATCCGAGCTACTACGTCTTGACCGGACTAACCTTGCACTTCGTCGAACCGCTTGCTGACACAGTCGAGCTCCACATAGGATAGCTTGAGCTTCCAATTCACTTCGTCCAGCTCCACGGTATTGGTAGTTGCCGCCGACGACAAGGCCTACAAAAAATAGCTCGCATAACTTAGTATACCGATTCAGTGATTTTTTATCCTCTACTAGGTTTTTCAAACCTGACAGAGTCTCGAGGGCTGCTATATATACACGGATTGTATAATCTCGCTTTAAATTCACTTCATGGATATAATATTACATGGCTTACCTCAAGGTCTATTAGGAGACTGCCAAAACACTCCTTCAGTCCGCTGTTAATGGATCGAATACATTCCAAAACCACGCCCATCAAGGCGCGGTGCTCTACGGCGACGGAGGAGCTATTCAAAGCCCCCATCACATCCGGCCACCCAGCCGTAATTTGATCTTCGGTATTTAGCGCTGGCGGTGGGGCCCCGGCTCCCCCTTCGGTGGAGGGTGAAATTGATGACTCCGTGGGGCTCGGGGCTCAGGAACCATCTTTGGGGTGGGCTCGGATTGACCGAGCTCCCACTTCTTGTTCACTAGGAGGGATCCCCCTCCTGGTCTTCAGTGACCGAGGTGTTAGCCTCGGCCATGATGTTCGGGCATATTTCTCCCTAAGTGGTTTTGGTGATTGATGACAATGTGTTTGCAGACTAATCATGTGCATTGAGCATTTCAGATTTTCAAGCATATGGCACAAGATGATTCGTGCCCCTCATAATCTCAAGTGGAGACGGTTTTTTCTTTCCTGCGCTTCTTTTTGGTGGAGATGAGTCATAGGGAAAATCGTACTCTCAAGAGGGGGTCTGCTTCGGAAAGGTTTGGGTCGAATCAACACGTACACTCTCATCTTGCACCAATCGCCACTTTCCACCTCTTTGAAGTTGTTCATCTTGTGTTCTATAGGAGTGGTGGAGTTCTGTAAGAGGTAGTACCGCTGCTAGTCTCACTCGTACTATCGCTCATGGTTTGGCCCCTGATTTTGCGTGTCCGATTTTACGGTAGTACCTCCGGGTCTCTACCGTGCTACCCGTTTGCCCCTAGAGAACACGCGGAAGTAGGAGCCATAGTAGAGGCGGTGGTACCGCCTATAGGTGGTAGTACCGCCCTACCACATCGGCTACCACCACCCGTTGCTCTATTCTCCCATGTTCCTCCACTCTCTCATGTGCATCCTGTAGGGAGCGGTAGTACCACTTGGTTGCGGGCTGAGAGGTGGATGACGGTTGGATTTCTCCCCCCACTATAAAAGGGGGTCTTCTTCCTCAAGAAAACTCACCTCTTCCTCTCACAAACTCCATTGTTGCTCCAAAGCTCATTTCTGCCCAATCTCTCTCTCTAGCCAATCAAACTTGTTGATTTTTAGGGATTGGTTGAGAAGGCCGCGATCTACACTTCCACCAAGAGAAATTAGATTCCCTCCACTAATCCCTTGCAGATCTTGTTACTCTTGGGTGTTTGAGCACCCTAGATGGTTGAGGTCACCTCGGAGCCACATTTCATTGTAGTGAAGCTTCGTGGCGTTGTTGGGAGACTCCAATTAAGTTGTGGAGATTGCTCCAACCTTGTTTGTAAAGGCCCAGTCACCGGCTTCATGGGAACCACTAGTGTAATCACGATATCTAGCATTGCGTGAGGGCGTGCGGAGAATACAGTGGCCCTAATGGCTTCTTGGGGAGCATTGTGCCTCCACACCGCTCCAACGGAGACGTACTTCCCCTCAAAGGGAAGGAACTTCGGTAACACATCCTCGTCTCCACCGGCTCCACTTGTGGTTATTTCTTACCTTTACTTTGTGCATGCTTTACTTGTGTAGTATATCTTGGTTGATCTTGTTGGTGTTATTGTTAGAATCATATAGGTTGCTCACCTAGTTGCACATCTAGATAACCTACTTGGTGCTAAACCTAATTTTTTAAGAAAAGCTAAAAATTGGTAGTTGCCTATTCACCCCCCTCTAGTCAACCATATCGATTCTTTCAATTGGTCTCAGAGCCTCGTCTCTTTATTAAGGCTATCACCATCCGCAGAGTATGGATGACATCGAGGAGGAAGTGCCCGAGGCTGTGGAGTTGACTTCAATCACAAGAGGCGACATAAATGAAGCCATGGCTTCACTTAAGATGTCTATGAAGACCGGAGTCAAGTCCATGCTTAAAGAATTGCTTGAGGGGCTGAAATCCACCCTCGATCCTTTGCTTGTGGTTAATCCCACCGCATCGGAGTTGGAGGTTAGTTCCAGCAAGGAAGCAGCTAAAGGTACTCAAACTTCTTCCCCTCACAACAAGAATGGGACGGGACCCTTTGCCTCGGTTCCCCCTCCCCAGGTCTATGGAGGATCGCCCCCTACACCGCGCAATAACCATCTTGGTCCTTCTCCTAAGTTGTTAAGGGTGATTTTGCTAATTCGGTTTTTCGCATCAAGTCTTATTTGAATCATGACTCAACAAACGTTTAGAGAATCATTGAGCAAGGCTTCTACTTGCATGATCCAAACAACCTCACCACAAGAGAATAAGTGGACAATCAATACAATCACTCCGCCTTGTTCGTCCTTCGAGATGCAGTTCCTCCTGAAGATCTATCTCACTTGCGTCCCTTCACTCGTGCAAAAGTATTGTTGGGAACACATCATATCTTTGTACAAGGTTAGGTCAAGCATCCAATGGTCCAACTTTGAAGTGGTCCTTGATGAGGCCGATGAATTCCTAATGCTAGAAGATGAGGATCTGCATGATCTCTACCGGAGGGAGACAAATCTTGAGGTTTCTCTCCAAGACCATGTGAGCATGGATACAGATGAAAATTGGATTAAGCACAAGTTTCTCAAGGCCATCATGACATTTAACAAGGCCATGTCCTCCGTGATTCGTCAAAGGCCGGATTTCCACACCTTAACCTCAAGTGAAGTGTTGGATGAGTTTATTGCCATGAACATCATGAACAAGACCACTGAAAATGCTCTTTCTCATGTCCGGTCAAAGAAAATCTCACCCACTCTTGCCTTGAAGGCCAAGGCCATTCCGAAAGAAGAAGAAGAGGAGGAATAAGTGGAGAGTTTCCCCAAGGACACCAAATATGCTTACCATGAGCACATGGCTCTTGCGTCAAGGCAATTTTGGGACAACAAGAGGAACTCAAGGCCCAACTTCACCAAGAACAACTCAAGTGGATCAAAGAACAAGCAATGTGTGAGGACTTGCTACAATTGTGGAAATGTGAGTCACTTTGTGGAGGAATGCCATTATGAGAAGAGGGAAGACAATGGTGGCAAACTCATTCACATAGACAAAGCCAAGTCTTTCCCAAGCAAGAAAAACTTCACCAAGAAGATAACTCCAAAGGGCTCTGTGGCACATGAAGGGTATGCCTCTAATGGTGATGATGATGATACAAGTGGAGAAGGAATGGCAACGGAAACCATAGCCATTCCCACATCTTCCCCCTCCAAGGTGTCTCACTTCAGCACCCCCAACGATAACACCATTGACAAGTGTCTCATGGTCAAAGGTATCAACAAGGTAACCTCAAACATCAAAACCACCATCACTAATACTCCTTCATTGTTAGATTGTGTTGATGATAGTGACGTGGTGAATGTTTATGAGAATGAGTTTACCAAGTTCGTGAGTAAGCTCAAGGGTGAATCCAAGAAGAACTTTGTTGCTCTCTTGGAACAACTTGGTGAGGCCAATGATATCATTGAGTCCCATGAGGATACTATCTCCAAGTTGGAGGGGCATAGTCATGACTATGTCGATGAGATTGCGGATCTTTCCATTGCTCTAGAGGAAGAGCGAGGTCTTCGTTTGACTCTTGAGGAGTCACAAAACATTGATCATGCTAAATCGCAAAAGATCTTGATCATGCTATTGTTCTTACTCGTGTGCTTAAATCCGAGAAAGTTTCACTTGGGGTTGGTCATGATAGACTCAAGGAAGAGTTTGATACACTTGACAATCCTCACAAGGTCTTGAAGGGTGTTCATGCTTCTCCCAAGGAGTCTCATGATAAACTCCAAGTGAAGCTAACCAAGGAGATTTCCACCTGTCCTCCTTTCTTCCTAATTGATAATGCCCATGCTACTAACCCTTGTTGTGGCATGTGCTTCTTGTGGAGGAAAATGCCAAGTTGAAAGAGCAACTTGAGCAGAAGAAGAAGAAGAAGAAGAAGAAGAAGAAGTAGAAAAAGAAGAAGAAGAAGAAGAAGAAGAAGAAGAAGAAGAAGAAGGAGAAGAAGGAGAAGAAGAAGAAGCAGAAGAAGGAGAAGAAGGAGGAGAAGGAGTAGAAAGAAGAAGAAGAAGAAGAAGAAGAAGAAGAAGAAGAAGAAGAAGAAGAAGAAGAAGAAGAAGAAGAAGAAGAAGAAGAAGAAGAAGAAGAAGAAGAAGAAGAAGAAGAAGACAAAGAAGAAGAGGAAGAAGAAGAGGAAGAAGAAGAAGAAAGAAGAAGAAACAACAACAACAACAACAAAAACAACAACAACAACAAGAAGAAGAAGAAGACCAAGAAACCTCTCCCGCTTAAGGAAACCTTTATCAAGGCGGGTGAGGGTACTCATGAGAAGAAGAACAAGGAACTGGGTGGTAATGCCAAGAAGGGAAAAACTGCCCCTACCAACAAAGCCGACGACTTTAACCCCTCTTATATTTTGTGATGTGCTAGTGATGGGCATGTTCACTGGTGCAGAGACGTGTTATACAAACAGTTTTTACCCCCTTTCCGCGACGGAGTTTTAAACCGTCTCCTAGTGAGTGTGTGCGATAGGGGGGTCCTTCCCACACGACCCAGAAACCATCGGGGATAGGCCCTCCAGCCACATAGGCGGGGGCAAAATGAGCTCGTGTGCGATTGGACGAGGCAATGAAGCCCAATCATTTCCGATCGTATGTACATCCCACACAGTGAATCCAGGAAAAACGTTTCCGTTCGTATGTATATCACATGTAGTTTCTTGTGCGGAAACATTTGTGCAAGGTGGCCCAAAGCAAATAGTTCTTTGCCAGAAGCTGTGTGCGATTGTTAGTTGATCCAACACGCCTACTTTCTCGAAACCATGTGGGTTGTTTGAGTTCATCGCCCATGGTGTTGTCTGAGTAACCATCTGCAATAGGAAACCCCAGTAAGTAGGGTAATTAGCCTATTATTGATAATCCATGTAGTAATCAAATTGACATTTCTTATAAAACACACCAGATATTTCATATCTGTATAATGGCAAAGAGGATTTCAAAATCAAAGTACATCAGATAGCTTTAGCACTCAGTTACACCAAAGAGGGATATAGCTAGCTACGCCATTACACAACAGCACCAAGTTTCACATGCAACATCGAAAACCTTTGGAAAAGTAGCATCATACACGGTAAATAGACAAATGAATCTCATTTGGGAAACTGCAGAAAGCGGAAGGCGGATATTGAGCATTCAGTGATGTTGGACATCCTTGCAACTTTAGGCCAGTGGCTATGGATAATTGCCCGCCCAACCTTCGTCCTCTTCAGGAAGACTTCAATATTGGACCATGGGTGTTCAATGAATACCTTCCTCGCCTCTTGACCATGCAGGAGGTTTGGGAGGTAATCATCGGTGAACTGCTTTGAAAAGTACTGAAAACAAAGATATGCATAAATCCCTGTTATAATGGCGCAAGGGGTAAAAACAAGGTAAAAGAGTTAGTACCATCCTATAGTTGACTGATGTCTTATTCATTGTGCAAACAGAGATCTTGCTATTATTCGTCGCAAGTTTCTTCATCCTAACAATCTTTCTGAGTTTCTTGACTTGACTGATATTCATGGACATCTCATTTCCCCATATGCAAAATGGGTCGAACAGTGGGTCTAAGCCTCTAACAGCAGGACCTACATGTGCAACACGAAATTGTAAGAAACCTAAATATTGGAATGATTCCTGTAACTGCACAATAATGTTCTACTAGCGAAAGGACCATGCATGAGCACACCTCGATGGTAAACCGCAGTGTCTCCCATTGTTTCCCTGCAACACATATAAGGAAGATCTTGATCAGGTTAACTAAGAGTTGCCATACTATCAGCAGAATATGTATTGAGTACAGCAAAATTTGATTTATTTCACACATGCATAACAATACAAAATTGTATCCACAACAAATGAAAATCAAATTGCAGAATTGAACCAAACAGTTACATGTACAACAGACCAAATGAACCAAAACAGTTAACTTAGCATGACATTGCAGAATAGAAACATGTACTAGAAGATAAGACAGTAATGAAACAAAGAATGCTTGAAAACAGTACTACGAAATGTAGCAATTGTTGGACCCAATTTTTAACTGGACACTACAATTCATAATATCAGATTGCATATTAACATTACAAAGGACAAATCACTAGAAGGTACTGGCGATGGCCTCGAGAAAGCAGCATGAACTGTATTTTAAAGTATAAAACCGCATGGCGATGTCAACGGTGGCCTCGAAGATGAGGTGCTCCTCCAAGATATGGTGATCGGCATGCATGGCAGCCATAGTGACCTCATCCGTGCATGCAGTCACGATTTTCTTCTTCGCTGCCAGATGCTACTGAGCTCCACGTTATACTGGGAAGGTGTCGCAACGTCAGTTGGGGCATGTGGGACGAGAAAGGAGGAGGATGGTCGGCGGCGAGGAGGCCGCGCAGCAAGAAGAAGGGTCGGCGACGAGGAGGCCGCGCAGCAAGAAGAAGGGTCGCTGGCGAGGAGACGGCGCTGCAAGAAGTAGGGTCGCTGCTGAGGAGGCGGTGTTGCAAGAAGAAGGGTTGCTAGTGAGGAGGAGGCGCTGCAAGAAGAAGGGTCGCCGGCGAGGAGGCTAAGCTGCCAGTAAGCAGTAGTGAAGGTTTGAACTTGGAAAGAGAGGAGGAACAGTGGAAATGTGGCTTTTGCTGGGAGGGAGGTAGCGGGGAGATAGATATTTTCGTGGTGGCATAAAAATTTCGCTAGGTGTCACGAGAAACTGGCGCACAAGTGTGGTTCAAGCACGGGCGATGGACTGTAGACGATGAAGCTTCCCGCGTAAGCCAAACAAGATGGTGCGCCAAGATATTTTATATCGCATCCCACACAATTCTTGCTAGTAACTGTTTGTGGTCGATAACCCACAAGTATAGGGGGTCAATTGTAGCCTCTTTCGATAAGTAAGAGTGTCGAACCCAACGAGGAGCTAAAGGTAGAACAAATATTCCCTCAAGTTCTATCGACCACCGATACAACTCTATGCACGCTTAATGTTTGCTTTACTTGGAACAAGTATGAAACTGGATGTACTTTGTAGGTGTGATAGGATAGGCTTGCAAGATAATAAAGAGCATGTAAATAAAAAGTAGGGGCTGTATAGATAAAGAAACAACTAAGTTAGTTTTAGATGAGAGATTTCGGTCACAAGAAAGTTATTTGTCCTAGGTAATCGATAACTAGATCGGTACCATTATTGCAATTTTATATGAGGGAGAGGCACAAGCTAACATACTTTCTCTTCTTGGATCATACGCACTTATGATTGGAACTCTAGCAAACATCCGTAACTACTAAAGATCATTAAGGTAAAACCCAACCATAGCATTAAAGTATCAAGTCCTCTTTATTCCCATACGCCATAAACCACTTATCCGTGTGTGTGTTTATATCACTCACGCAACACGGACAATAAGAAAACCATGAACATATTGCAAACCCTACAGCGGGGATCCCTCACGCTTGCGCGACACGGAGAGCACCATAGGACAGCACCAATAATAAAACATGCAACTCAAACCAATCACGATCATCAATGAACCCATAGGATAAAACGAATCTACTCAAACGTGATAGAATAGCCATACATCATTGGGAAATAATATATAGCGTTGAGCACCATGTTTAAGTAGAGATTACAGCGGGGACAAGAGGTGTTACACCGCTGCATAGAGGGGGGGGGAGAGTTGGTGATGATGCCGATGAAGTTGTTGGTGTATATCGTCGTCACGATGATGGCCATGCCAGCGTTCCGGCGCCACTAGGAGAGAGGGGGAGAGAGACCCCCTCCGTCTTGTTCTTACTTGACCTCCCCCTAGATGGGATAAGGGTTTCCCCTCTCGTCCATAGCCTCCATGGCGGTGGAGGGGCATGAGCCCCTTCGAGATTGGATCTCTCTCTCTCTCTGTTTCCTTCTGTTTCTGCGTTCCCATATTCTGGCCTTTCACCGTTTCTTAAATTCCCGGAGATCCGTAACTCCGATTGGAATGAAATTTTAACATGACTTTAATCCTGATATTAGCTTGTTTGTGGCCGAAGAAGGGCACCAACTGCCTTACGGGGTGGCCACAAGGACCCAGAGCGTGCCCTACCCCCAGGGGCGCGCCCCCCTGCCTTGTCGCTGCCTCGGGCACCGTCTCATGTTGATTCTTTTTCCCAAAAATCACATATATTCCAAAAAAATCTTCGTAAGTTTTTATCGCGTTTGGACTCTGTTTGATATGGATTTTCTGTGAAACAAAAAACATGCAACAAACAGGAACTGGCACTAGGCACTGGATCAATATGTTAGTCCCAAAAATAGTATAAAAAGTTGTCAAAAGTATGTAAAAGTTGTAGAATATTGGCATGGAATAATAAAAAATTATAGATACGACAGAGCTGTATCAGCATTCCCAAGCTTAATTCCTGCTCGTCATCGAGTTGGTAAATTATAAAAAGAAAAAATTTGATGTGGAATGCTACCTAACATAATCTTGATCATATAATCTAATCATGGCATGCATATTAAGACACGAGTGATTTAAATCAATAGTCTATCATTTGACATCAAGAAAATAATACTTCAAGCATACTAATAAAGCAATCATGTCTTTTCAAAATAGCATGGCCACAGAAGGTTATCCCTACAAAATCATATGGTCTGGCTATGCTCCATCTTCACCACACAATTTAAATCATGCACAACACCGGTTTTAGCCAAGCAATTGTTTCATACTTTAGTTTTCTCAAACTTCTTCAACTTTTAAATAATACATGAGCGTGAGCCATGGACATATCACTATAGATAGAATAGGATATGGTGGCTGGGGAGAAAACAAAAAGAAGGAGATAGTCTCACATCAACTAGGCGTATCAACGGGCTATGGAGATTCCCATCAATAGATATCAATGTGAGTGAGTATGGATTGCCATGCAACGGATGCACTAGAACTATAAGTGTATGAAAGCTCAAAAGGAAACTAAGTGGGTGTGCATCCAACTTGCTTGCTCATGAAGACCTAGGGCATTCGAGGAAGCCCATCGCTGGAATATACAAGCCAAGTTCTATAATGAAAAATTCCCACTAGTAAAATATGAAAGTGACAAAATAGGAGACTCTCTATCATGAAGAACATGGTGCTACTTTGAAGTACAACTGTGGAAAAGGATAGTAATATTGTCCCTTCTCTCTTTTTATCTCATTTTTTGTTTTTTCCTTTTTTTCTCTTTTTGGCTCTCTTTTTTTGGCCGCTTTTTTTTACTTTTCGTCCAGAGTCTCATCCCGACTTGTGGGGGAATCATAGTCTCCATCATCCTTTCCTCACTGGGACAATGCTCTAATAATTATAATCATCACACTTTTATTTATTTACAACTCAATATTACAACTCGATACTAAAACAAAATTATGACTCTATATGAATGCCTCAAGTGGTGTACCGGGATGTGCAATGATCTAGCGTAGAAATGACATCAAAAAATGGACAAGCCATGAAAACATCACGCTAACTATCTTACGATCATGCAAAGCAATATGATAATGATGGAGCGTGTCATAATAAAACGGAACGGTGGAAGTTGCATGGCAATATATCTCGGAATGGCTATGGGAATGCCATAATAGGTAGGTATGGTGGCTGTTTTTAGGAAGGGGATATGGTGGGTTTAATGCACCCACGAAAATTGTGCGGTACTGGAGTGGATACCAATGGTGGATGGGTGAAGTGCGTATAATCCATGGACTCAACATTAGTCATAAAGAACTCACATACTTATTACAAACATCTATTAGCTATCGAAACAAAGTACTATGCGCATGCTCCTAGGGAAATGGTTGGTAGGAGTTAAGCATCGCGCGATCCCGACCTCCACACAAAGGATGACAATCAATAAATAAATTATGCTCCGACTTCATTACATAACGGTTCACCATACGTGCATGCTAGGGAATCACAAACTTTAACACAAGTATTCTTACCAGTCCACAATTACTCACTAGCATGACTCTAATATCACCATCTTCATATCGCAAAACTATTGCAAGGAATTGAACATATCATATTCAGTGATCTACAAGTTTTATGTAGGATTTTATGACTAACCATGTGAATGACCAATTCATGTTGACTCTCTAAATAGATATAAGTGAATAAAGAGAGTTTAATACTTTCTACAAAAGATATGCCCACGCTCTAACAAATATAAGTGAAGCAAAAGAGCATTCTACAAATGGCGGTTTTCTATGTGAAGATAAACAGGCAATCCAAACTTCAAATAATATATAAGTGAAGCACATGAAGCATTCTATAAAGCCCTACTCAAAAGATCTAAGTGAAGTGCAAAGAGCATTCTATGAATCAACCAAGGACTATCTCATACCAGCATGGTGCATTATTAAAATAAAAATAAAAAGGCACACGACACTCCAAGATTTACACATATCATGTGACGAATAAAAATATAGCTCCAAGTAAAGTTACCGATGGTCGTTGGAAGAACGAGGGGATGCCTTCCGGGGCATCCCCAAGCTTTGTTTCTTGGGAGTCCTTGAATATTACCTTGGGGTGCCTCGGGAATCCCCAATCTTAGGCTCTTTCCACTCCTTATTCCTTCATCCATCTTGATCTCACCCAAAACTTGAAAACTTCAATCACATAACAAAACCCTTGTGAGATACGTTTGTATAATAAAACAAATCACCACTTGAAGTACTCTTTCAAACCCATTCATATTTTGTTTTTGCATTGTAGCTACTGTATTATAACTACTCTATGGCTTATACCACCGATAAAATCAATAGTTTCATCAAAACTAGCAAAACAATGCATCAAAAACAGAATATGTCTTAAACAGGACAGTCTGTAGCAATCTGAACATCTACCATACTTCTGTAACCCCAAAATTATGAACAATTAGGAAAAAGTAAACAATTTGTATAGAAGTAGTGTGCAAAAAGTTTCAGAAGTGTTTGACTTTCCAGTTAAAATGTAAAATCATGCACTATAGCCAAAGTTTCTATTTTTGCACTTTACACACCAAATAATCAATCTAATCATCCTAAAGGCAAATATTGGCACATTATTTTTATAATACAATACATTTGTATAAGGGGATAATTATTTTTGTTGAAAAGTTTCTATAATCAAGGTTTGCAAAGTTTCCATGGGCATGAACAAAGTTCAGGAGCTCCCCGACTTCAACGGTGCTCGTCTTTCTTAGTTTCACCTTTCTATTTGAAAAGTTTTAGGTTCCCCACTTTTTTGTTTTTAAACTTTTTTAAAAGCACTCAATAGAAATAAATGACTGGGCAGCGCTTTCTTTAAAGCCATTAAGCTAGGCATACAGTGCTCAAGTAATGGATCCACCCGGATCCCAAGGTATATCAAAGACAATTTCAATTAACAATAATTTTTGATTTAGTAGTGAGCACAAAGTAACATATATCATGCAGCAATGAAGTCTAACTCTCTTCCTATGCATCGGCATGTCATAAAAAACAATTCATGCACATCAAGTAAAGGCTAATACATAGGATAAACAATATCTTGCAATTTTATCGTATTGGAAACATAGAGAGGCAGGGATGTAGTTCCTCTCTCATAATAATTTCAAGTAGGAGAAGCAAGCACATGCATATTCTATTTATCAAAATCATTAGAATGCAACCCATTAATATAATCCTTAATAAGCGCAAACTTCTCCGATATAGTGTAGTTGGGAGAACTCAAAAAGATAATAGGACTATCATGCATGGGTGTAATAGAAACAATTTCATTCTTAACATAAGGAACTATAGCAAGTTCTTCTCCATAAGCATAATTCATATTGGCATCATGGCCACAAGCATAGCAAGCATCAAGTTCATCAAAAAGGGATATTTCAAACAAATCAAAGGGATCATAGCAATCATCCTTCGGTAAGCACGAAGGGAAATTAAACAATGTATGAGTTGAAGAGTTACTCTCATTAGAAGGTGGGCACGGGTGATCAATCCGCTCTTCCTCCTTATGATATTCGCTCTCCTTATCATCTTTTTCATCTAATGAGCTCATAGTATCCTCAATTTCTTCTTCCATAGATTCCTGCAAAATATTAGTCTCTTCTTGGGCAATAGAGACTTTCTCAATAAATGCATTAATATCGGCATTGTATTCATAATTCTCATAGCAATATTTAAGTATAGCAAAATTTTCCGGCCTATAAACATCATTATCAAAAGATTCATACTTCTCAAACAAAGATTCAATTTCATAAGCACCGCTAAAAGCAACGAATTCTTATATTCGTTCCAGATCATAGAAATCATAAATACCATTAGCATAAGAAGCCAAGGTTTGATTATCATTAAATTTACATGAAAAGGGAAGGTGTGGAGCTTTCATCCTAGAGCAACAAGTATAATCATATCTCAAGCATAGTTCCCAAACATACCAATGCAACATATGAATTTGATCCCATAATAATTTCCCTTTTTGAGTCAAGCGATAATCCCTACAGTATTCGCGTTGATCCAACGTGTCTCCCATTATATAGTTGAATGGGGTTTTCTCATGATTATTAAAGTAGTGCATAATATCTTTCACATAATGAGCATCAAGGGTTTTAGGAAGTTCCCCATCTCCATGAGTAGCAAGGACACCTAATATTTTTGGTATTTCGCGTTGCATATCCATAATTAAAGATAAAGAACAACAAATAAAATCTAGTTAGTGATAAAGCAAACAAGCACACAGAGAATATTCACCCCACGCTATTGCTCCCCGGCAACGGCGCCAGAAAAAGGTCTTGATAACCCACAAGTATAGGGGATCAGTTGTAGCCTCTTTCGATAAGTAAGATTGTCGAACACAACAAGGAGCTAAAGGTAGAACAAATATTCCCTCAAGTTCTATCGACCATCGATACAACTCTACGCACGCTTAACGTTCGCTTTATCTAGAACAAGTATGAAACTAGAAGTACTATGTAGGTGTGATACGGTAGGTTTGCAAGATAATAAATAGCACATAAATAAAAAGTAGGGGCTGTTTAGATAAATAAACAACTAAGTTAGTTTTAGAAGAGAGCTTTTTGTCACAAGAAAGTTATTTGTCCCTAGGCAATCGATAACTACACCGGTAATCATTATCGCAATTTTATATGAGTGAGAGGCATAAGCTAACATACTTTCTCTTCTTGGATCATATGAACTTATGATTGGGACTCTAGCAAACATCCATAACTACTAAAGATCATTAAGGTAAAACCCAACCATAGAATTAAAGTATTAAGTCCTCTTTATTCCCATATGCCATAACCCACTTATCCGTGTTTGTGTTTCTATCACTCATGCAATGCAGACAATAAGCCAACCATGAAAACATTGCAAACCCTACAGCGGGGATCCCTCACCACTAGTGCTCATCGGTCCTAAACAAATGGTTGTTTACCCCTTTCCGTCACGGCCTTCGGAACCATCGCTAAGTGAGTGTGTGCGATAGGGGGTCCTTCCCACACGACCCAGAAACCGTCAGGGATATGGAACAGTGATCCAGAGGCCATCCAAAATGTAATCGTGTGCGATGCAGCACACACTAAATTCTTTCACACGTGTGGTATCGGTGATTAACCGTTTCTAATGACGCGGTGAAACCATACGGTGTGTCGTAACGAGCCGTTTGGGAAATAGTATGTAAGGCACACGGGCCAACATATGAACCGTGTGCGATTTGTCCCCTATCACACACAAGTTTTCTGCATAACCCGTCTGCCATGCTAGACTCCATCGCACTCATTTTCCAACAATTACTGTCTACGATAATGTTCTATCACAAATGGTCCAGGAGCCCCTTCGCACACATACAAGTGCTGCAGACCATTTGTGATTTGTTAGGTATCACCGACGGTTGCTGCAAGAGTGACATGTGCTTTTTGTTTGGTATCCCACGCGTTTCCTGAAAAAATACGACTAGGATTGTATTTTGCATTGGGCATGGTTTACTCCCAGTTCTCGTGTGCGATAACGCGATATCACAAATAGTTTCGAAGAACATACGCACACGTAGTAGCGCTGCAAATCGTTTGCGATCTGTTGTGTATCACCGACGGTTCCAATACGATTGACATATTCTTTCTGATGTGGATCGCACACACTCATTTAGTTGAACCGTGTGCGGAGCAATTGCAAGGCTAAAACAAAAATCTCCCATTTTGAATCGTCACGCAAAAAGCAAATTCGCCACAATACTCAATTGAACAAATAAACATAAATATCCCATCTTGAATCGGCACGCAAAAAGCAAATTCGCCACAATATTCAATTGAACAAATAGTGTCCACATGAAGAACATTCATCAAAATTCGCAACAATTGCAATTGAACATATGGTAGCTAAATTCCAATGATTTGTCCACACATATATGCATTACATAATTAATCATAGTGTATGAAATACAAAAACCTAATCAGATGGAAAACAATGGATCCATGCGTTATATGTTTAGCGGCTAACTCTTACTCAATGTTTTAGGAGAAGGCATGCTGAAATCTTCATTATCACCAGTGGGATTGATGTAGTGATCCAGGAAGAAGTCGCTGATAAATCCCCGAACCATTAGTAATTCACCAGCCAGGAGCGGTTCAGGGGTCCTCGGTTTTAAGATGAGCTGCAGTATTTTTAAGATCAGAATGTACCATATGAGTGGAGTAGAAGATATTGATTAAGATAGACTTACTGGTACTAATTCGCGAGGATCGTCACAACTATCAGCAGATTTGCAGATGGAGATCATGTGTCTGCAAACATAGTATCTATCGGTGTTCTGGGAACGGCGGGTCCCCAGACTTGCCTGCCTGCGGCCCATGGCGTGGCGCTGCAAGCGGGCCTGTACGGCCCATCTTCACCAACAAGCATACAAGACCCTCGCGAGGAGCCAAGCTTCGCGGTGCGGACGGCACAGGACCTCCTCAGGAGCGTCCTCACCAGGTTGGCTCACGAGGGGAGGAGAGATCGAGGCAAGGCAAACCTCGCGGGTGCCAGGCGGGCGCCAGCGCGCACAGTGTCCTTGTTTCCTCTTTGGTGTTAAGGAGGAAAGCACAGACGAAGAGTACTGAGGCGTCAAGCAAAGGTTTCCATATCGGTGCAACGAGACCAAGACCAGCAGGATGACAGGACGGAGGTCACCATGGAGCCCAAGACGGCGTCACCACGAGAGCCTTTCGCAGGCGAAGACTACTTTTGTCAGGATAAGTTGTACTAGTTGTCCCCTTTCAAATTGGCCCTTGTTGGCTCCCTTCCCGCTCAATATTTGGGGAGAGGACCAGGGCCTCTATAAATAGGACTAGCCACCATAGTAGGAGGGGCAACGGGATCAAAGGGAGATCCATCCTCACAACCACAAGTTCACCAAGCACAAGAGCACCTCTTCATAGGTGGCTGTTCTTCCCCTTGTACTATTCATCATCAGCCCAAGAGGCAATCCAGCACACCACACTTGAGTAGGGTATTACACCACAACGGTGGCCCGAACCAGTATAAATCTTGTGTCCCTTGTGTTGCGAGTTCGTCGAGTTAGCCTTAGAGATCATGGCGAGGTTGTGGGCATGAGTTGGTAGGGGGATTTCTTTGCACACCCCCAGTGTTCGAACCTTAAGGGTTTTGCCAGAACCATAAATTCGACATTTGGCGCGCCAGGTAGGGCTGCGCCGAAGCTTTCCTTTCGTCTCTCCATGTTCCACCGCTTCGTCGCAACCATGTCAGACGCTCGTCGTGCCCGAGATGAGCGTCGGGCCGCCCTCGCCGCCCGCGTCGCCCAGACGGCTCCTATCGGCGGGCCACCCCGTTGTTCTCCGTCACCCGCCGCCAACGCCGCCACCGGCCCAGTGGGGAACGAGCAGCAAGCATCCTCGTTTCACCCCTCGGTGTGGCGGGACGGCCGCACCGCCACTCCATCGCTGACCCCCGCCGGTTCCTCGTCTCACGCTCGTCATGCTCCCATGGAGGTGCGGGCCGCACTACTCATGGCGCGCGAGCTCCTGCGTTACCGCCCAGTCGACGACCTCTATGAGGACTGGCTGGACCGCATCGTCGAGCTCGTCAGCATCGCAGGGGGCTCCCCTGCACCGTCCCTCTCGCCGCCTTGTCCACCCCCATCTACGGGCGACGTAGATCACGCAGCACCTCCACCACCCCTGCACCAAGAGGGCGCCCTGGCGCCAAGGCGCGCAGCTCCGCGACACGATCTTCCGCGCCAAGCGCCCACGCATTAAGAAAGAAGTTGTCAAGAAGTCTCTCGACCGCAAGAGAACGCTCCACCGCTCCCTGCACCGCCGCGTCAGGATCGCTTGCCACGGCAGGGCCATGCGCGGGTGCCAAGACCAGGCTCCACCTCCACGGCAGGTCCCGGTGACCACGGCCGGCTGCCGCGCCCTCATCCCCGATATGCCTCCTTGCTACGACGTCACCCTCGACCCCGTAGAGTTCTTGCATCTCTACAAGCTGAGCATCGAGGTGGCAAACGACGACGAGAAAGTCATGGCGAACTGGTTCTCTATCGCTCTCAAGGATGGTGCATGTTCCTGGCACCTGAACCTGCCTCCAGGCTCCATCTCTTCCTGGAACGAGATGCGTGACCGCTTCATCGCCAACTTCCAGGGCACTCGTGACCGCCCCCCGGGCCGCGGGTGACCTGCGCCGCGTCAAGCAACAACCGGGAGAGACCCTCCAGAAGTACATCCAGTGCTTCAACAACGTCCGCCTCAAGATCCCAAAGGTGACTGACGAGGCCATCATCTCTGCATTCTCCGACGGCGTCCGTGGCGTCAAGATGAAGGAGGATCTTGCCATCTAGGAGGAGCTGTGCACCTCCCTGGAGCTGTTCAACCTGGCAACCAATTGCGCAAGGGCTGAGGAAGGGCGCCTTTCCCTCCTCGAGCTCCTAGCTGCCGACTCGGAGGAGAAGAAATCCAAGGCCAAGGACGTGAAGCGCAAGGGAGTCGCCATGCTCGCGGCGGAGCCGGACACGAAGTGTGGCAGGGACCAGCCTGAGTCATCCAAGGGCAGCCGCCCGTTATGCGCCTTCCACAACATGCACAACCACAACACCAACGATTGTCAAGAGCTCAGGGCCATTCGCGACGAATGCTTTGGTCGACGCCCCGAGCGCAAAGACCGAGGCTACGGCCGAGGTGGAGGACATGGTGGAGGACGCTAGGACGACCACGGCCCAGGCCAGGAGTGGCGCGGTCGACCTCATGAGGACCGCTGGCAAGATCAGCCTCGCGAGGGCGCCTGGAGGGATCAGCCTCGTGAGGATCGCCCTCAGGGCAACCCCGGTCTTCCTCCGCTGCCACCACCACCAAGAAGGAACGACGACCACCATCAAGACGAGGGGGCTGGGGGCTTACAGGAGCCGCATGCTATTGCCTGCATCTTGTGCGGAGCTCAAGCCCCAGCCTCACAGCGTATCTTCAAGCAGTTTGCTTGTGAGGTGAACGTGGTCCTCCCCAAGCTCGAGGCCACTTGCCCGCTCAGGTGGTCCAAGTGTGCCATCACTTTCAGTTTGGCAGGTCAGCTCAAGTGCACGGTTACCTCTGCCGCTCTCCCAATGCTTTGTTCACCCGTCATCAGCAACGTGCAAGTCACCAAGACCCTCATCGACGGTGGCACAGGGCTCATCGTCCTGTCCGGCGAGACGTTCGATAACGTACAAGTGCCCTAGGATCAGCTTCAGCCTACCAAGCCTTTCTCAGGAGTGACCGACGGCTCCACCACGCCGATAGGTCAGGTCCGCCTCTTAGTCACCTTTGGAAAACGCAACAACTACCGCACCAAGCTCATCGACTTCGACGTCGCCCACATCGTCTGTCGTACAATGCCATCCTCGGGTATCTAGCCCTGGTTAAGTTCATGGCGGTGACCCACCACAGCTACAACGTCCTCAAGATGCAAGGGAGCGGCAGGATCACCACAGTCCCCTGCGAAGAAAGAGACGCGGTGTGCTCCCTTGAGCGCGCCTTCCAAGCAGCGTCAATCGAAGACCCCGACAACAAAGCAGCTCGGTACCCTCGTGAGGTCGTCCCCAAGAAGAAGAAGTAGCTACTCCATTCCGGACCTCCGGAGGGAAGCACCGCAAGTGGTACCTCATCAGGATCAGCGCCCGCACCTGGGGCGCCTCCCTCTATCGCATAGGAAGACGCGTCTGGCGCCCTCCTCAGGCAGGGCTCGGGGGCTCTCTTCTGGAGGGCCTCGGGCCTTGCCAACGTCGTGAGGGAGGCGCTCGGGTGCCACTTGGATGCGTGCTTCGCGACATGTCTCACTCAGGATGACACTGGGCAAGGAGCGCCCGATGCCCACGAGTTCATCACCAAGGTATCTCAGGAGCTTTAGGAAGCAAGAGCAATACGCGGCAACTGAGGGAGTCCTGGACTAAGTGGTCCTCGAGCAACCGGCCTGTTATCCATGGGCCGGACTGATGGGCTGTGAAGACATGAAGGCCGAACACTGTACATGTGTCCGGATTGGACTCACCTTGGCGTGGAGGGCACGTTTGGCGACCGACTATGAAGATTCCTTCTTATGTAACCGACTCTATGTAACCCTAGATTCCCTCCCTGGTATCTGTATAAACCAGAGGGGTTAGTCCGGAAAGGAAATATTCATTACCATAGTCATAGATGCTAGGCTTATAGGGTGTAGCCATTACGATCTCATGGTAGATCAACTCTTGTAATACTCATATTCATCAAGATCAATCAAGCAAGAAGTAGGGTATTACCTCCATAGAGAGGGCCCGAACCTGGGTAAACATCGTGTCCCCCGTCTCCTGTTACCATTGATCCTAGACGCATAGTTTGGGACCCCCTACCCGAGATCCACCGGTTTTGACATCGACATTGGTGCTTTCATTGAGAGTTCCACTGTGCCGTCGACGAAAGGCTCGATGGCTCGCCTTGTCCTTAAACACAACATCACCTCCGGGCGAGCTCTGGCCCTAGGCCAAACCCTCCGGCTGGGCGGCTCTACTATGATCGCCTGTTCGGCCGTTGAGCCGATGATGACCTCTCGGGCCATCGAAAACCCCCTTCGCATCAACTCCGAGCACTCCAAGCAGATGGATCCGACAGAGTTTTCGTCTTTGATCGAACTCCTAAATCGCATTATCGCTTTGGGAATAGCCACAGACTATGATCGGATCGGGCCTAAAACCGATCGAGGAGAAATCGAGACCCTACCGGTCACCCACCAGATTGCGGTAGTCGTGGAGCAGGACGACGAGTCTTCCTCTATACCCAAGACGGACTATGTCCGGATCGCCGATCAGGAAGAGCCAGATACTCACCCGTGAAAGGATGCGACCAGCCCTCCGAACATACATCGGATGGCGGTCCTAAATAATCAGAAGATATTCCGAAACCCGGACTGTTAAGCCTGGAAGGTCGTCAAACTCCGGATAATTGGTCAGGTCGGGGTTCAGATTTAATTCCACCCATCCACCTGGACATAAACGCTCTCATGAGCTTAAAATAGCAGCCTCAGGAAACGGTCCACCACTTCTGGGCCAGATTCCTCCTTGTCAAACACAAGGTAAAAGATTGCCGTGACGAGGACGCAATATCAGTGTTCTGCAACAATTGCGTAGACGAGGGAATCCTCGACGCCATTAATCGCCACCGCATACTAAAATTCGCTGACTTAGCAACCATCATACAAAAATACAGCACGATGGAGAGCGGCTTGAAAACTCAGGCAGCTCGCTGGGAACCGTCAGTCCCAACTCAACTCTTCCTACAGGCAAAAAGGGCGCACCCTCGTGGCACGCCTAGTCCAACAGTCAAGAAACACAAAACTGCTATGCGGCACGACACCGTTCTGATGGGGTGGCACGATGGCCCATGCAAAATACATACAACACCAGATATCGTGCCAACGCACAACCTTAGAGCATGTTGGATACTACGACAGGTAGCCAAGAGCGGCGAGGACATCCTTATCAAGGATGACCCAGAACGACATCCCCTAAAGGACGATAACTCAAGAGTATTGATGATCCTTGAGACATTCACTTCAAACAACAAGCGCAAAAGGGCGCTTCGTGAGCCCACCGAAGTCGGTGACGAACCCCTGGAACAACACGGCTATAACATTCAATGCCGGTGACGAACCAAAGTACAGAAAGTACGAGCGCCAGCCGCGTTAGTCCTCAGTCCAATCATGGACGGGTTTCGTCTTACCAAGGTCCTCATGGACGGCGGCAGCGGACAAAACCTCACTTAGAGGACACACTTCATAAAATGGAAATAGACAGGAGCCGCATCAAGCAAAGTAACACAACGTTCTGAGGAATTATTCCCAGTCGGGAGGCGCGGTGCACGGGCAAAATCACACTTGATGTAGTATTCGGCACGCCGGAGAACTATTAGTCCGAAGAAATAACTTTCCAAGTGGCCCCTTTCAGCAGCGGATATCACGCCCTGTTGGGACAGGATGCTTTTACACGCTTTCAGGCCAAACCCCATTAAGGGTATATGAAGCTCAAAATGCCCGGACCAAATGGTATAATCAGTCTTGTTAGTGATCCGGAGATAGCACTCTATGCTGAAAACTAAACCGCATCCCTGGCCTTGGAGGCGCTATCCGAAGCCCTCGTGGCCGAAGAATAAACCGCACTACACTCCAAAGTGGACATGGACGACGTGATCTTCGACAAATGCCCTAAATCCACATCCTTTAAACCAGTAGAAGTAATAGTCAAATTCCAGGTCCACCCAATGGACCCCAAGAAGACAGCATCTATCGGAGCTCAATTGAACCCAACAGTTGACACCACACTACGAGAATTCCTGTGTGAAAACTGGGACATATTCGCCTGGCACCCTTCAGATATGCCAGGGATCCCACGCGAGCTGGCCGAACATAGCCTCAATATATTAAAGGGATTTAAACCAGTTAAGAAAACATTGCGGCGCTTCTCCGAACCCAAGCGACAAGCCATGGGGGAGGAGCTGGCCAAACTCATTGAGACCGGATTCATCAGAGAAATCAAACATCCGGACTGGCTGGCAAACTTGGTGATGGTACCAAAGAAGGACAAATCCTGGCGCCTGTGTGTCGATTTCAAAGACCTCAACAAGGCTTGCCCTAAGGATCCCTTCCCCCTCACCCGCATTGATCAAATCATCGACGCCACCGCAGGACACGACTCACTATGTTTATTTGATGCATATTCCGAAAAACATCAAATCAAAACGAAGGAGTCCGATCAAGCCGCAACAGCATTTATCACCCCATATGGGCCATTCTGCTTCAACACCATGCCCTTTGGGCTCAAGAACGCCGGTGCCACATACCAACGCATGATTCAAACATGCCTGGAGAAACAGATCGCCAAAATGATAGAAGCTTACATCGATGACGTTGTCATCAAAACTAGGCACGTCGAAACACTAATAGACGACTTACGTCTTACATTCGACAACCTCCAGGCGTACGACATTAAGCTCAACCCGGAAAAGTGTGTCTTCGGCGTCCCCGCTGGAAAACTGTTGTGCTTCATCGTTTCCAATAGAGGAATCGAACCAAATCCAGCTAAAATCCGAGCTCTGTCAAAGTTGGCTACACCAACAGACGTCAAACAGGTCCAAAAGCTAGCTGGATGCGCAGCAGCGCTATGCCGCTTTATCTCCAAAGTAGGAGAAAAGGCTCTACCACTCTATCGCCTCTTACGGCACACTGATAACTTCGAATGGACAAACGCGGTGACTGCCAGACTGGAGGAAATAAAGACCCTCCTAGCAAGCAACCCAATCCTGTCTGCACCAAACACTGGCGAGCCCATGTTGTTATACATATCGGCAACACATCAGGTGGTGATCACCGTGCTCATCGTCGAACGAGAATAGGACGGACACAAATTTCCACTCCAAAAACCAGTATACTACGTATCAACTATCCTCACACCATGCAAATCCCGGTACCCCCACTACCAAAAGATAGCATACGCGGTCTTCATGGCATCCCGCAAGCTACGACACTACTTCCAGGAGTGTTCAATCACGGTGGCTTCTGAGGTCCCACTCAATGACATAATAAACAACCGCGATGCCATGGGATGGATCGCCAAATGGGCCATAGAGCTACTTCCATTCGACATAACATACAAGCCACGATGAGCCATCAAATCCCAAGTACTGTCCGACTTCATCGCCGAATGGACAGAGGCCGAACTCCCTAAAGAGTACGGCACATATTCCAATTAGGTTATGTATTTTGACGACTCCAAAATGATGGCAGGGCTGGGAGCTGGAGTCGTGTTGACATCCCCCACTGGAGACGTCGTCTAGTATGCACTCTAGATATTATACACAGACTCTAACAACGCAGCCGAATACGAGGCTCTACTACATGGTCTTCGGATGGCCGTATCCATGGGAATACAATGCCTGGAGGTGCGCGGAGACTCGAACCTCACCATATCTCAAATAAACGACAACTTTGATGCCAAAGATCCAAAGATGGCAGCTTATTAAAAATATCGGTTCGCTTCAAGGGGATTGAATTTCATCACGTCGCCCGAGAAAGTAACCAAGCGGCGGACGTCCTTGCTTGCATCGATGCTAAGCGCGACCCTGTCCCACCCAACATCTTCCTCAAAACTCTTTTGTAGCCATCTGTGGTGTTGCAAGGGGAGGGCAGCAACAATAGTCTAGATCCGAATACAACTCCAAATCCCGAACACACTGATAGTATCGGGGGCTCAGCCATCGAAGTAACATCGTCGGCCCATATCATTATGGCAGTAATTGCTCCATGGACCGAACCTTTCTTGGCCTACATTAATAGGAAGGAGCTCCCCGAAGGCTAGAATGAGGCTCGCCGCATTGTCCGGCGCTTGAAGGCCTACAAGGTTCACGACGAAGAGCTCTACAAGAAAAGTACCACCGGAGTACTTCAAAGATGTATCTCCGAAGAAGAGGGGCGGCAGCTTCTAGCGGAAATTCATGCCAGTCTCAGTGGACACCACGCCGAAGCTCGGGCTCTTGTTAGCTAGGCCTTCTGTACTAGGTTTTATTGGCCGACAGCCTGAGCAGACACACATGACCTCGTCCAACGCTGCGTTGGATGCCAACTCTTCGCCAACCAAAGCCACATGCCGCCAACTGCCTTACAGACTATCCCCATCACTTGGCCTTTCACAGTCTAGGGACTGGATATGGTTGGACCCCTTAAAGGGGGAAGCCATAATAAAAAATAGCTGTTGGTTATGGTGGACAAATTCACTAAGTGGATAGAGGCTAAACTGGTCAAAACGGTTGAGTCCGGCCTGGTGATAGACTTCATACCGGGTGTTGTGCACCGTTATGGTCTCCCACATAGCATCATCACCGACAATGGTTCTAATTTCACAGATGACGAGGTAAAAACCTGGTGTACTAATCTGGGTATTAAACTCGATTACACCTCCGTCTACCACCCACAAACCAACGGTCAAGTCGAACGAGCCAACGATCTTATTATGAGCGGCATTAAGCCCAGACTAGTGCGGTCTTTGAAAGAATCAGACAAGCACTGGGTTGAGGAGCTCGACTGCATACTCTGGGGGCTGCGGAGCACGCCCAACCATACTACCGGATACACACCTTTCTTCATGGTGTATGGCGCAGAGGCCGTATTGCCCTACGATATTATTCACGACACACCTCGAGTGCGTATGTACAAAGAGAGAGAAGCCGAGCTTGATCGGCAGGACAACCTAGATGCCCTGAGGGAGGAAGGCAATGTCGCAAAAGCCCGTTCAACATTTTACCAACAACAGGCTCCAAGATATCAAAGAAGAGAAGTACGGGACAAGACTTACAATGTTGGCGAACTCGTTCTGCGCCTGTCGGAGAAGAAAAAGGACAAACTCAAGCCCAAATGGGAGGGTCCCTTCATAATTGACGAAGTTCTCATCGGAGGAGCATACCGTCTTCGCGATGCATCAGACAATCACCTCGAGCCAAACCCCTGGAACGCGGCCAAACTCCAAAGATTCTATGCCTAGCGCCAAACCCCTTGTTCGTCTCCTCCTACCCTGTAGATTCCATTATCTTTTCTCTGTTTTCCGATTACTTTCTTCTTTCTCGCTTTAACGCTTTGGTACGGCTATACCGCACACCATTGACACATACATCTCTAAATATGTACGTCACTTGTACCTAGGGGCTTCTTGGATCGAGGTTCTTGTCATCCTTTGAGCATTAAGCTCCTCATATATGAGTTTTTCCATATGTACCTTTTATCTGCCACTATATGCATCGATATGACTTAAGTTTTGGCCAAGCTGGGTTGCCTGGCTCCTGTGCTTATGCCCTATGTTCCTGTTGGTTCGGCTAGGGCATAAAGGGAGCACCTCTGCAATTGTTACTGCCGGGTCATCCGGATGTGTACCTCAGACTGGGTGAAGCTGAAAGCTAGCGTTATTAAGGGAATATTCGGTCGGTGAATTAAAGATATTTTCTAAATTCACTCCATTGTGCACCCCCATAAGTTATACAAACTGTGGTGCTCGCATCACAATTCAGACATGCACATTCAATGCATGCACACCGAGGGAAAGGAACCCTTAATGGAACTATTCTCTCTGGAAGATGTTTCTTACGATACCAATGTAATATAACATAACTAGCCGGATACAACTTGTCTGTTCAAGAAACTATGACCCCTACGCCTAGTTTTCCAGGCATACCCTGGCCTATTCAGCCGTGACGGTATTCGGAAACACTCTGCACCTTCGGGTCCGGAGGTTGAAGCGAAAAGGTCTACCATGACAAATGATATACAATTCAGCTAGAGTTCCACATTATGAGGAATGTACACAGTCACTTGGACTCGAACACTTCCTCCTCTACACCTTCCAATAGGCAATCTAACTTACAATCCTATTGGGAATATTTGGCGGCCACCTCTACTTGGTCATATACTAAACTAACGTGAATTTCTTCCCCATTTGAGCCTAATGGTCCAACCTGAGCCATGTGATTTGGATCCAGCTTGATATATCGCGTTTTCACCATGGCCCAGGCCTCTTGCGTGCCCTCTCGGCAGGCCGATATCTTCCATAGTCGGATACGCCACCATGCTCCCTTGAACATCTCTACAAGCTCCTCCATACTTCCTGGAGGGGAGGCGGAGGGCCATAAGGCCTTGGCAACGCTCTGCATGGTCAGTCGGGCATGTTCGTGCACTTGCGACAGTCTTTGCAGCAGAGCACTCGATGATCTGGACACCTCCTCTTCAGGACGGCCTATCAATATACCTGCAAACATGACTATATCAGTCCCATTTATCTCTGAACTACTTTAAAAATAGTTCGGACCCATACTGAATATGCCACCCCGCAGCTTCTTACTCTCCTTCACGGAATCGGCTAGCTGGGCTCAAACATCTTTCAATTCTTCACCCAATGTAGTGTTGGAATCATGTAGCTTGTTTTTCTCGTCTCTAACGTGGGTCAGCACATGCTCGCATGCGGCTTGTTGCCTTTTCGCCTCTTTTTCTCCCATTTGAGTGATCTTCAACTTCTCTTCAAGTTGATCAGACGACCCTGTTATGCGATCAGCAGCAGAATTAGCACAGTTGGTATATAATTATTGTTCCTCGGTGGAGGGGAACACTACCAGAAGATGACTTCTTGACATTTTCCAGTTCAGCAGTAGCAGCATTTAGTTGCGCCCGGCACTGCTCCAACTCCTGGGCTAGCAAGCAATTCTTCTCTATAAGGACTTGGTGGTACAACGGTCCTTAAATCAGTTGTGACAACTGCTTTCAGTCTCAGGGGCTACGGGCATATGGCTATCCTTTTTTGACAAAGAAAACTTTCCTGCACATCTGTCAGATATTGCTTCGTGGCTCTTCTAAGCCCATCTTGAGCAGCTCGGATGTATGTGTTGCGTGAGCTAAAGGTATTTAAAGCCTCCTCCGAGAACTTCGGGTCTCGCAAGATAGCCCTGCAGCACCGATGGTTCATGGTACTCTCTACCTCCGAGTTGGTGACAGACTTATTTTCCGAAACCTCGGCCGAAGGGCAGTCCGGCACTGTTCCTGCACCAACCCCAGTCTCCCCAGTTGGATCTAAATCCCGGTTGTTGGGAACACCACCGACCGGGTCCCCAGACACAGTTCGACGAACCTTCTTCTTGTAACAAAACAAACACACGAATCATAGTCGGATGCGACTGTTGAAAAGCATATTTAATCGTACCTCCTCGATGAAGGCCTGGCTGTGTCTTCACCCGCCTTCCTCTTCGAAGGCTTGCCCGGCGTGGGAGCCGATCTCTTCGAAATCGCCGAACGTCTCCACTGTGAAGCACGATACAGTGCGGTGGGTGAGGCATAATAAGAGCACTCTTTTAGAGAAGGTGTTTCTTAATTATTTACATGTGAAGCAGGAAGAAGGCCAGGGTAGTCGGTGGTGATGGCCACCTCTGTGCCGTCATAGCTTGTCTGGTAAAACATCCCCTCCGCAAGCACCACGAATATATCCGGATCCTCTTCAAACCCATGATCTAGCTCCTGGTTGTGGATCTCCGGCTGTGGGGCAGGACTATGATGTCCTTCGGTGAACTTGCACCGGTCCTGGGAGGATCAGACATAGAATACATGTAACACCCCGGATATGATTTACCTAATATGTAATCCAACTCTTGCCGTTTCCGGCGCTAAGTTATTTTATTTCCTCGGGTTGGTGTTTTTTGTCTCCGTGTATTGTTGTCGTTGTCATGCATCTCATATCATGTCATCATGTGCATTGCATTTCCATACTTGTTTATCTCATGCATCCGAGCATTTTCCCCATTATCCGTTTTGCATTTCGGCGCTCCTATCTCCTCCGGTGGTCATTTCTACCTTCTTTTCATGTGTGGGGGTTAAACATTTCCGGATTGGACCGAGACTTGCCAAGCGGCCTTGGTTTACTACCGGTAGACCGCCTGTCAAGTTTCGTACCATTTGGACTTCGTTTGATGCTCCAATGGTTAACCGAGGGACCGAAAAGGCCTCGTGTGTGTTGCATCCCAACACCCCTCCATTTTCGCCCAAAACCGACAAAAACCCTCTCCATCATCTAGAGTGTTCAATCATGATCACGTGGCCGAAAACCGCACCTCATTTGGACACTCCTAGCTCCCTCTATGCCTATAAATACCACCCCCTCCGAAATTCACGTTTCCTTCTTCCCCAAAACCCTAAATCTCTCTCGCCGCCGCCGGACACCACTGCGCCGCCGCCCCGCACCAGTGGCATCCCGCCACGTGGCACACCATGCAGTCCCCGCCGCCGCGGCCCGGAGAGCCCGGATCGGGCCCTCCCGGCCCATCTCCCCGCGCGCCGCCCAGATCCCACGCCGCCGCCGCCTGCTTCTTGCTCCGCCGCGCCGCCACCTTCGCCAGCCACGGCCACCGAGCGGCTCCACTGCCCCTGCCGCCCGGAGCACCCGAGGCCGCTGCACACCGCGCCGCCTCGCCGGAGCTTCTCACCGGCCGGCGCCGCCTCGCCTCCCGCCTCTCCTTCGACTCTGGCGACACGGCTGGCCTCGTCTCCCTCCGCCCCGTGGCAAGTTCTCCGGCGACCACGAGTTTTCCGGCGAGCATTGGGAAGCGCGCGTGAACAGTGTTCTCAGATCTGGATTCAAAACCCTAGGGTTGACTTCATCTTTTCCCTAAGTCCCAGATTTATTTTGCAATATTTAGCATGTTATATCTCCGCATCCGTAGATCCGTTTTGGGCGTGTAGCATATCAAAATGTTCACCTCAGAGAGTACATCAATTAATCTCATTGCATCATTTTCATTTGAGCTCATCTTGATGCCCGAAATGCTGTCGGAAGAGTGCTATTTGAGTTAAATGTCAGATCTGCTGCTCCAAATAGCTATTTGTCATTTTTGCCATGATTAATGTGTGCATGATATGCCCCTGAGCTGTACATGAGTTTTGTTATATGCTTTGCCATCTTTATAGAGGTGTGCTATCCATGTATTTTTGTGATATGTGTGGTGACTAGCACAAGCTTGCAAATTGGTGCATTCGTTAATGCTGATTTCAGGGACTTAGCAATTCCACTAAGTCATTGATCTGTTTTTATCAATATTCCATTTGTTCATGTTGTTTCCTAGTGATACGTGCCTCTTTTGAGGATGATCAGTAAGGATGTTTTGTTAATCTTGTAGTGCTCTATCCATCCATGTCTTTGGTTGCAATTATGGAGCACCCTAGCTTGAGTCAATCGAGCTCTACTTTTGCTATTTTGTGAATCTGGGCAGATTATCTACTTGTTAGCGATTTTGCCGAGGATGTTGTAATTGATTCGTGCGTGCTATGTTGTTGTTCTTGCCTTTTCTAGCTTTTATAATGTGTATTCTTGATGGGCGTATGCTTATATTGTCATGCCTTGCTCTGTAGTGAGTGCATCGAGCTCGTAAACATGCCTACTTGCTATCATATTTGCATGCTCCAGTTTTTCTCTAAGTTTGTGATCTGATTATGTTTTTGCCATGTTCACATGCTTGGAATTGTATTTTCTGATCCCTTTTGGCTAAAGGTCACTATTGGACTTTTGTTAAACTCTTTGAGTAACTCCATGCCATGCCTTGCTTTGCCATGTTCAGTTCCTGTAGCATATAGTTTTCTTGCTTCAAAATGTGCTACCTGATCTGAAATTCTAGGCTTGTGTTAATTTCACCAAGTCTGAAACATGTTTACCAATTGCACTTTTGCCATGCTTGTTTGAACCTGTTAATGGATGAATTGGACGTAGCTCAGTGTTCATCTTTTGTTAAGCATCATGAATGGATCCCTGCCATGTATTTTGTTGCCATGTTTGAGTGCTGTACTATGTTTGTCTTGTTGCATTTAGATGGCTACTTGGTGTTTATCGCAGACCGGTGACATATTTGTTTTGCTTGCCATTTCTAAACCGTGCATCCGATTCCGGTGTTCTTTATATTGATTTCTACCGAAATCACCTCACCTTTCCAGTGGCACACTTGGATTTCCAAGTCGAGGCCAGGTTCATTCATTCCTTCTCAAATCTTGGATATGCATCACATATCGCATCTCGCATAACATACCATGTTTGCATCATGTTGTTTGAGCTTTGCACATGGTTGATTATGTTCCTTGTGCATGTTTGTCTTTTTTGGGTAGAGCCGGGAGACAAGTTCGCTAACGAGGAGCCCGTTGAGTTTGCTTTCGAGGATCCAGTCAACTCTGACAACTTTGCAGGCAAGATGATCATACCCTCGAAATCACTTCTATCTTTGCTTTGCTAGATGCTCGCTCTTTCGCTATGCCTATTCTATGATGCCTACCACTTGCTAATCATGCCTCCCAAATTGCCATGTCAAACCTCTAACCCACCATGTCCTAGCAAACTATTGATTGGCTATGTTACCGCTTTGCTCAGCCCCTCTTATAGCGTTGTTAGTTGCAGGTGAAGATTGGAGATCGTTCCTTGTTGGAACATTGTTTTCTTGTTGGGATATCATTATATTATATTGTTATCTTAATGCATCTATATACTTGGTAAAGGGTGGAAGGCTCGGCCTTTTGCCTAGTGTTTTGTTCCACTCTTGCCGCCCTAGTTTCCGTCATATCGGCGTTATGTTCCCGGATTTTGCATTACTTACGCGGTTGGGTGATAATGGGAACCCCTTGACAGTTCGCCTTGAATAAAACTCCTCCAGCAATGCCCAACCTTGGTTAGCCTTTTTCCCTTGGGTTTCATGGACTCAAGGGTCATCTTTATTTTAAACCCCCGGGCCAGTGCTTCTCTAAGTGTTGGTCCAACCTAGAGCACTGTGCGGGGCCGTCCCTTGGCAACTTGGGTTACGTTGTCTCCCGTACGCTTAGCTTATCCGGTGTGCCCTGCGAACGAGATATGTGCAGCTCCTATCGGGATTTGTCGGCACATTCGGGCGGTATTGCTGGACTTATTTTACCATTGTCGAAGTTGTCTTGTAGAACCGGGATGCCGAGTTTGATCGGAATGTCTTGGGAGAAGGTATATCCTTCGTTGACCGTGAGAGCTTGTCATGGGCTAAGTTGGGACTCCCCTGCAGGGATTTGAACTTTCGAAAGCCGTGCCCGCGGTTATGGGCAGATGGGAATTTGTTAATGTCCGGTTGTAGATAACTTGAACCTTAACTTAATTAAAATGAATCAACCGTGTGTGTTACCGTGATGGTCTCTTCTCGGCGGAGTCCGGGAAGTGAACACAGTGTTGGAGTAATGTTTGCCGTAGTTGGTTCTCTAGTTCTTCGTTCGTGCTTTGCCTTCTATTCTCGCTCTCTTTTGCGAACAGTTTAGCCACCACATATGCTAGTCGCTTGCTGCAGCTCCACATATTACCTTGCCTTTCCTATAAGCTTAAATAGTCTTGATCGCGACGGTGCGAGATTGCTGAGTCCCTGTGGCTCACAGATTACTTCCAAAACCAGATGCAGTGCCTGACGACTCCGTTCCAGATGATGCACTTGAGCTCAAGTGGGAGTTCGACGAAGACTCACACCGTTACTATGTGTCTTTCCCTGATGATCAGTAGTGGTGCCCAGTTGGGGCGATCGGGACAATGTCGCTTGTTGGGTTGATCTTTTATTTTGGCACCGTAGTCGGGCCATGAGTGATTGGATGATGTAATGCTATTTATGTACTTTGTTTGACGTGGCGAGTGTAAGCCAACTATGTACCTTCCCTTTTATTATCTATTTACATGGGATGTTGTGAAGATTGGCTTACTTGCGACATTGCTTTCAATGCGGTTATGCCTCTAAGTCGTGCTTCGACGCGTAGGAGATATAGCCGCATCGAGGGCGTTTCAAGTTGGTAATCAGAGCCTCCCCGACCTGAGGAGCCCCCACTGCTTGATCGTTATTAGCAGCCGTTGTTGAGTCTAGAAAAATGTTTTGAGTCATTTAGGAATTATATACCAGAGAGTTTAGGAATTCTTTTTACTCCCCAGTCTCCTCATCGCTCTAGTAAGGCATCCTAACGTAGAGTTTTGACTATTCTTTTCTCAAATTTCACTAAAAAAATTTATAGGATCACGAGGGTATCTTGGAATCGTTCTGATCGATTTGTGACGAGAACATTGTTCTTGGTGCCTCTTGTCATTTAGGGGTTGTGGCAGTGTCCCGGGGAGTTGAGCTCCGAGGTGTTGTCGTCACAATTTTATCGTTGCAGTTCTGGAATACCTGAGTTTAGTTCGCCGACATCGAAAATCTCTTTTATGCAGTTGTTGGTGAGATAACCTCGACGCCACCCAGTACTGGGGCGGGAGTTCGGGAGTATTTCCATAACTTGTATAACAGATGCAAGGTTGAGGTAGATGGTTTCCGAAGTTTTTCTCGGTTATGTGTTGAAGGATGGATACAGCTGGATGTAGGATTTGCTAGATTTGGGTGAGATATTATGCTTCCCTTGTATCCCCAACACCTGATTGCATAACCGGAAAGGTTCGGGAGTTTCATAGGTGGGAATTCTTGTAGCTCTAGTTCTTCCACGGATATTTGGTTTGAGCTTAGGATTTCTTACCGAGTATTCGTTCTTGTTCCGTACCTTGTTGAATTATTCCTCTACCTAAATTCTAAGTGGCTTCTCAATTTGTGGATATGTGACCATTTCAAGTGGAATGCATTCGTTCTTATGTTCGAATGTGAAGACTATATGTTGCAATTTCAACCCGCTTGATTCAGCTTCAATTTTATCTATCAATGTGCTAACGGATGTCACCCTCTTCAGGATGGCTCCCGCTAAGGGAAACAATCAGAATCAGAATCAGGATCCGCCACCACCTCCCCCTCCTTTGGAGGCATGGCAAGCTGTGATGGCTGCTACCAATGCAAACACACAGTTGATCATGCAAATTCTTCAAGAGCGCAACCAAGTGAACCAAGGCAACCAAGGCAACAATCAGAATCACTTTGCTACACTCAACCAGTTCCTTGCTAACCAGCCAAAGACCTTCAGCAATTGTGTTGAGGCAACTGATGCTGAGGATTGGCTTGTGGACTTGTGCAAGCATTTCGAGTGCAGTAACGTCAGGCCTGAGGACTTTGTCAAGTTTGCTTCCTTCCAACTCAAAGACCAAGCTGCAGAATGGTTCCAGCAATACAAAGATTCCAGAGGAGGCCGTGTGATTACCTGGGATGAATTCCGTCAAGACTTCAAAGCTCATAATATCCCTCAGAACGTGGTTGAAAGCAAGCGTGAGGAATTCCGCAACCTGAAGCAAGGCTCTATGTCTGTCTATGACTACAACAAGTTGTTTCAGAAGCTCGCCCGCTTTGCTAAGCAGGACGTCCCTGACGAGAAGAGCATGATATACCAGTTCAGGGGTGGTCTCAGAGAAGAAATCCAGCTAGCTCTTGTTCTCTTTGAGCCCTTCAGGTACGATGAGTTCTACAACATGGCATTGAAGCAAGAGGCTGCTCAACTGAAGTGTGATGCTTCCAAGAAGCGAGTCAGAGATGCTACTCCTTCTTCCTCTACTCAAGTGGCCAAGCAGCAGAAGTATTTGCTTCCTCCTCCTCCGTTCCATCAGTCGTATCAACAGAAGAGCAAAGGTGGCAGTGGATCTTCCCACCCACCCAACCCTGGCTTTCAGAACAAGACTTCGTCTCAAGCTCCAAGATCGAGTGCTCCGTATCACCGTCCGCTTTCAGAGGTCACGTGCAACAAGTGCCAACAGAAGGGTCACTATGCCAACAAATGCTTCAATCAGAGGCGTCTCCCTCCTCCTCCTCCTGTGAGATCGGCAAGTACAACTGTGGTCAAGCATAACCCCAAGCACGCCAAGGTCAACTTGCTGAATGCAGCTCAGGCAGAGGACTCGTCAGATGTCATCATGGGTAACTTTCCAGTTAACTCTATTCCTACAAAAGTTCTTTTTGACACTGGTGCATCGCATTGTTTCATGTCAAGATCATTTGTTTCCAAGCATAACTTCGTTTCGCAAATGTTGGGTAAACCTATGGGAGTGGTTTCTCTGGCTAAGTCTATGAGGCCTACTTCAATAGTACCGGATGTTTCTATCATGATGGGTGATTTCAAGTTTCTTTCTTCTCCAATGGTCCTTGGTAACTCGGATATTGATCTTATTCTCGGAATGGATTGGCTCTCTAAGCACAAGGCTCAGCTTGATTGTGCTGCCAGGCAGATTCAATTGACTCATTCGTCTGAGGATGTAATTGTCTTTGCCCCTAATGATGATACAATCCGTCTGTTTTCTCTAAATGAGAAGGGTGAACTGGATGCCATCTCTCAAATCCCAGTCATTTGTGAATATCAAGACGTCTTTCTAGAAGAGCTTCCAGGAATGCCTCCGCACCGGCCAGTTGAATTCATCTTCGATCTTGAGCCTGGCACGGAACCGGTTTACAAGCGTCCTTACAAGCTCGGACCTGAAGAGTTGAAGGAGCTGAAGAAGCAACTCGATATTCAAGAGTGTATGGGTCTCATCCGACCTAGTTCCTCTCTGTGGGGTTGTGGAGTCCTTTTTGTGAAGAAGAAGGATGGAACGGACCGACTTTGTGTTGACTATCGCCCATTGAACAAGAAGACTATCAAGAACAAATACCCACTTCCTAACATCAACGAGCTGTTCGAACAACTCAAAGGTGCCCAAGTATTCTCTAAGCTTGATCTCCGTATGGGCTATCACCAGATTTGAATCTGTGAGCAAGATATTACCTAGACGGCTTTTAGAACAAGCTATGGTTCATATGAATACACTGTCATGTCTTTTGGCCTCGTCAACGCTCCTCCGACTTTCTCTCGCATGATGAACTTCATCTTCAACGCCTACACAAATGACTTTGTTTTGGTCTATCTCGACGACATTCTGGTCTTTTTGAAGAACAAGGAAGATCATGCCAAGCATTTGCGTTTGGTGCTCGATAAGCTCAGGGAACATCAGTTCTACGCCAAGTTCTCAAAGTGCGAGTTTTGGCTCGATGAGGTTCTTTATCTTGGGCATATCATCTCTGCCAAGGGCATTGTGGTGAATCCGGAGAAGGTGTCTGCAATTGTGAATTGGGAACCACCTCAGAACGTGAAGCAACTCCGTAGCTTCCTCGGTCTCGCAAGCTACTGTCGAAGGTTCGTGGAGAACTTTTCTAAGATTGCGAAGCCTCTTTCAAACCTTCTCCAGAAACACGTCAAGTATGTTTGGTCTCCGGAATGTGACATCGCTTTCAACACTTTGAAAGAGAAATTGGTCATTGCTCCAGTTCTGACTCCTCTTGCTGAATCCAAACCGTTCGAGGTCTTCTGTGATGCCTCTCTTCAAGGTCTTGGTGCAGTGTTGATGCAAGAGAAGAAAGTTGTGGCTTATACCTCTCGCCAGTTGAAGCCCAACGAGAAGAACTACCCCACTCATGATCTCGAGTTGGCGGCAGTTGTGCATGATCCTTTGACTTGGAGACATCTCTTATTGGGATGAAAAGTGGACATTTTCACTGACCACAAGAGTCTCAAGTACATCTTCACACAGCCTAATCTCAACCTCAGGCAGACTTGCTGGGTCGAAATGATTCAAGAGTATAATCCGAGTATCAAGTATACTCCAGGCAAGGCCAATGTGATTGCTGACGCATTGAGCAAGAAGGCTTATTGCAACAGTTTGATTCTCAAGCCGTATCAACTCGAGTTTGTGAAGCTTTCTGCAAACTCAATCTGCAAGTTGTTCCTCAAGGTTTCCTCACCAACCTTCAAGTCTCTCCTACCTTGGAAGACCAGATTCGTCATGCTCAACTTCTTGATGCTATGTTGAAGAAGGTGAAGATTGGGATTGCCAAGAGTCAACCCAGGTACAAGTGCTACCGCCTTGATGACAAGGATACTCTCTTCTTCGAGGATCATATTGTTGTGCCCAAAGGTGACCTTCGTAAAGTGATCATGAATGAGGCTCACAATTCTCTCCTCTCCATCCACCCTGGGAGCACGAATATGTATCAGGACCTCAAACAGGCTTATTGGTGGACTCGAATGAAGCGCGAGATTGCTCAGTTCGTGAATGAGTGTGATGTCTGCAGAAGAGTGAAGGCAGAACACCAAAGGCCAGGTGGTCTCCTCCAACCTCTTGCCATTCCAGAATGGAAGTTTTACCACATTGAGATGGACTTCATGACTGGGTTTCCAAAGTCCAAGCGTGACAATGATGCTATATTCGTTGTCATCGACAAACTCACTAAAGTGGCTCACTTTCTGCCTATGAAAGAGTCTATCACTGCAGCTCAATTGGCGGAGCTGTATACCTCTCGAATTGTCTCTCTGCACGGTATTCCACAGGTGATCTCTTCAGACCATGGCAGCATCTTTACCTCCAAGTTTTGGGATTCTTTTCAGAAGGCCATGGGCACCAACATCCGCTTCAGCACAGCTTTCCATCCTCAAACTAGAGGTCAAGTCGAGCGTGTTAATCAGATTCTTGAAGATATGCTCAGGGCTTGCGTTATCTCCTTCGGTATGAAGTGGGAAGATTGTCTTCCATACGCCGAATTCTCCTACAACAACAGTTTTCAAGCAAGCTCGGGCAAGGCCCCATTCGAAATTCTGTATGGCAGGAAGTGCCGTACTCCTCTCAACTGGTCTGAAACCACTGAACGTTAACTTCTGGGAAATGACTTAATCACAGAGGCAGAGGAAATGTGCAAAGTCATTCGAGATAACCTCAAAGCAGCGCAATCGCGCCAGAAGAGCTACTATGATAGTAAGCACCGTGATTTCGCCTTCGAGATCGGAGATCATGTTTACCTCCGCGTCACTCCAATGAAAGGTACTCGTCGCTTCGGTATCAAAGGGAAGCTTGCCCCTAGATACATGGGACCTTTCAAGATCGTCAGCAAGAGAGGCGATCTTGCCTATCAACTCGAGCTTCCTTCAAACTTTGCAAATGTGCATGACGTGTTCCATGTCTCTCAGCTCCGCAAGTGCTTCAAGACTCCTGACCGCATCGTCAACTTCGAAGACATTGATCTCCAAGAAGATCTCTCTTATCGTGAACAACCCATTGCTATTCTTGAAGAGACTGAACGCAAGACTCGCAATAAGTCAATCAAATTCCTCAAAGTCAAGTGGTCACACCATTCCGACCATGAAGCCACATGGGAACGCGACGATCACCTCCGTTCTGAGTACCCGGCGTTCTTCCAGTCCGAGATCTCGGTACGAGATCCTTTCATAGTAGTGGAGTGTTGTAACACCCCGAATATGATTTACCTAATATGTAATCCAACTATTGCCGTTTCTGGTGCTAAGTTATTTTATTTCCGCGGGTTGGGGTTTTTTGTCTCCGTGTGTTGTTCTCGTTGTCATGCATCTCATATCATGTCATCATGTGCATTGCATTTGCATACTTGTTTATCTCATGCAACCGAGCATTTTCCCCGTTGTCCGTTTTGCATTCCGGCGCTCCTATTTCCTCCGGTGGTCATTTCTACCTTCTTTTCGTGTGTGGGGGTTAAACATTTCCGGATTGGACCGAGACTTGCCAAGCAGCCTTGGTTTACTACCGGTAGACCGCCTATCAAGTTTTGTACCATTTGGACTTTGTTTGATGCTCCAACGGTTAATCGAGGGACCGAAAAGGCCTCAGGTGTGTTGCAGCCCAACACCCCTCCATTTTGGCCCAAAACCTACCAAAACCCTCTCCATCATCTAGAGCGTTCGATCACGATTGCGTGGCCGAAAACCGCACCGCATTTGGACACTCCTAGCTCCCTCTATGCCTATAAATACCACCCCCCCTCCGAAATTCATGTTTCCTTCTTCCCCGAAACCCTAAATCTCTCTCGCCGCCGCCGGACAACGTCCAGTCCGGCCGGACACCACTACGCCGCCGCCCCTCACCAGTGGCATCCCGCCACATGGCACCCCGCGCAATCCCCACCGCCGCGGCCCGGAGAGCCCGGATCGGGCCCTCCCGGCCCATCTCCCCGCGCGCCGCCCAGAACCCACTCCGCCGCCGCTTGCTTCTTGCTCTGCCGCGCCGCCACCTTCGCCGGCCACGGCCACCGACCGACTCCGCCGCCCCGCCGCCCGGAGCACCCAAGGCTGCTGCATGCCGCGCCGCCTCGCCGGAGCTGCTCACAAGCCAGCGCCGCCTTGCCTCCCGCCTCTCCTTCGACTCCGGCGACCCGGCCGGCCTCGTCTCCCTCCGCCCTGCGGCAAGTTCTCCGGCAACCACGAGTTTTCCGGCGAGCATCGGGAAGCGCGCGTGAACAGTGTTCTCAGATCTGGATTCAAAACCCTAGGGTTGACTTCATCTTTTCCCTAAGTCCCAGATTTATTTTGCAATATTCATCATGTTATATCTCCGTATTCGTAGATCCGTTTTGGGCGTGTAGCATATCAAAATGTTCGCCTCAGAGAGTACATCATTTCATCTCATTGCATCATTTTCATTTGAGCTCATCTTGATGCCCGAAATGCTGTTGGAAGAGTGCTATTTGAGTTAAATGTCAGATCTGCTGCTCCAAATAGCTATTTGTCATTTTTGCCATGATTAATGTGTGCATGATATGCCCCTGAGCTCTACATGAGTTTTGTTATATGCTTTGCCATATTTACAGAGGTGCCATCTATGTATTTTTGTGATATGTGTGGTGACTAGCACAAGCTTGCAAAGTGGTGCATTCGTTAATGCTGATTTCAGGGACTTAGCAATTCCACTAAGTCCTTGATCTGTTTTTATCAACATGCCATTTGTTCATGTTGTTTGCTAGTGATCCGTGCCTCTTTTGAGGATGATCACTAAGGATGTTTTGTTAATCTTGTAGTGATCTATCCATCCATGTATTTTTTTGCAATTATGGAGCACCTAGCTTGAGTCAATCGAGCTCTACTTTTGCTATTTCGTGCATCTGGGCAGATTGTCTACTTCTTAGCGATTTTGCCGAGGATGTTGTAATTGATCCGTGCATGCTATGTTGTTGTTCTTGCCTTTTCTAGCTTTTATAATGTGTATTCTTGATGGGTGTATGCTTAGATTGTCATTCCTTGCTCTCTAGTGAGTGCATCGAGCTCGTAAACATGCCTACTTGCTATCATATTTGCATGCTCCAGTTTTTCTCTAAGTCTGTGATCTGATTATGTTTTTGCCATGTTCACATGCTTGCAATTGTATTTTCTGATCCCTTTTGGCTCAAGGTCACTAAGGGAATTTTGTTAAGTTCTTTGAGTAGCTCCATGCCATGCCTAGCTTTTCCATGTTCAGTTCATGTAGCATTTAGTTTTCTTACTTCAAAATGTGCTACCTGATCTAAAATTCCAGGCTTGTGTTAATTTCACTAAGTCCGAAACCTGTTTACCAATTGCACTTTTGCCATGCTTGTTTGAACCTGTTAATGGATGAATTGGACGTAGCTCAGTGTTCTAATTTTGTTAAGCATCATGAATGGATCCCTGTCATGTATTTTGTTGCAATGTTTGAGTGCGGTACTATTTTGTCTTTTTGCATTTAGATGGCTACTTGCTGTTTATCGCAGACCGGTGCCATATTTGTTTTGCTTGCCATTTCTAAACCGTGCATCCGATTTCGGTGTTCTTTATATCGATTTCTATCGAAATCACCTCACCTTTCCAGTGGCACACATGGATTTCCATGTTGAGGCCAGGTTCATTCATTCCTTGTCAAATCTTGCATATGCATCACATATCGCATCCCGCATAGCATACCATGTTTGCATCATGTTGTTTGAGCTTTGCACGTGGTTGATCGTGTTCCTTGTGCTTGATTGTATTGTTTGGGTAGAGCCGGGAGACAAGTTCGCTAATGAGGAGCCCGTTGAGTTTGCTTTCGAGGATCCAGTCAACTCTGACAACTTCGCAGGCAAGATGATCATACCCATGAAATCACTTCTATCTTTGCTTTGATAGATGCTCGCTCTTTCGCTATGCCTATGCTACGATGCCTACCACTTGCTAATCATGCCTCCCAAATTTGCATGTCAAACCTCTAACCCACCATGTCCTAGCAAACCGTTGATTGGCTATGTTACCGCTTTGCTCAGCCCCTCTTATAGCGTTGTTAGTTGCAGGTGAAGATTGGAGATCGTTCCTTCTTGGAACATTATTTTCTTGTTGGGATATCATTATATTATATTGTTATCTTAATGCATCTATATACTTGGTAAAGGGTGGAAGGCTCGACCTTTTTCCTAGTGTTCTTTTTCACTCTTGCCGCCCTAGTTTCCGTCATATCGGTGTTATGTTCCCGGATTTTGCGTTCCTTACGCGGTTGGGTGATAATGGGAACCCCTTGATAGTTCGCCTTGAATAAAACTCCTCCTGCAATGCCCAACCTTGGTTTTACCATTTTCCACCTAGCCTTTTTCCCTTGGGTTTCGCGGACTCAAGGGTCATCTTTATTTTAAACCCCCGGGCAAGTGCTTCTCTAAGTGTTGGTCCAACCTAGAGCACCATGTGGGGCCGTCCCTTGGCAACTTGGGTTACGTTGGCTCCCGTACGCTTAGCTTATCTGGTGTGCCCTGAGAACGAGATATGTGCAGCTCCTATCGGGATTTGTCGGCACATTCGGGCGATGTTGCTGGACTTGTTTTAACACTGTCGAAGTTGTCTTGTAGAACCGGGATGCCGAGTCTAATCGGAATGTCTTGGGAGAAGGTATATCTTTCGTTGACCGTGAGAGCTTGTCATTGGCTAAGTTGGGACTCCCCTGCAGGGATTTGAACTTTCGAAAGACATGCCCGCGGTTATGGGCAGATGGGAATTTGTTAATGTCCGATTGTAGATAACTTGAACCTTAACTTAATTAAAATGAATCAACCGTGTGTGTTACCGTGATGGTCTCTTCTCGGCAGAGTCCGGGAAGTGAACACAGTGTTGGAGTAATGTTTGCCGTAGTTGGTTCTCTAGTTCTTCGTTCGTGCTTTGCCTTCTCTTCTCGCTCTCTTTTGCGAACAGGTTAGCCACCACATATGCTAGTCGCTTGCTGCAGCTCCACATATTACCTTGCCTTTCCTATAAGCTTAAATAGTCTTGATCGTGAGGGTGCGAGATTGCTGAGTCCCTGTGGCTCACATATTACTTCCAAAATCAGATGCAGGGCCTGACGACTCCGTTCCAGATGATGCACTTGAGCTCAAGTCGGAGTTCGACGAAGACTCACACCGTTACTATGTGTCTTTCCCTGATGATCAGTAGTGGTGCCCAGTTGGGGCGATCAGGACCATGTCGCTTGTTGGGTTGATCTTTTATTTTGGCACCATAGTGGGGCCATGAGTGATTGGATGATGTAATGCTATTTATGTACTTTGTTTGATGTGGCGAGTGTAAGCCAACTATGTACCTTCCCTTTTATTATCTATTTACATGGGATGTTGTGAAGATTGCCTTACTTGCGACATTGCTTTCAATGCGGTTATGCCTCTAAGTCGTGCTTCGACACGTAGGAGATATAGCCGCATCGAGGGCGTTTCAAGTTGGTAATCAGAGCCTCCCCGACCTGAGGAGCCCCCACTGCTTGATCGTTATTAGCAGCTCTTCCTCCCCTTTAAACAGCTCGGCCAATATTTTGGCCAGACCGGCGGGGGTATCCGGACCCTTCCGGCCATAGAGGGAGGCGTCATCCTCTCCATTGTAGTGCCACATGGGCAGCCCTCTGTATTGTAGCGGCTGAACCCCTTGCACTATGCAGGTCGCCATTACCCTGATTATTGTGAGTCCGGACTGAGCGAGTGTCTTTTATCTTGCTCATAAGCTGGCAAACTTCTGCGATGTCATCCTCTTCAAGACTCCGGGGACGCCAACTATGGCGTTTCTTCAGCGGAATGCTCGCAAATTCTGGAAGACCCTTTTGAACTAGGTCAGGAAGCGCGACATCCTCAATATACAACCATTCGGAAGGCCATTCTTCGGGTGCCTTCCTTGGTGTGCCGGACAGATATGCAGTATCGGCGATATGCGATACTTCGGCTCCGCCCACTTCAAATATTGACCCCTCGTGATTACGCGGGACACGACAGAACAACTTCCTCCACAGCTCGAAATGAGCCTTGATACCTAGGAATAGTTCGCATAAAGCGACATAACCCGCAATGTGCAGAATGGAGGCAGGGGTGAAGTTGTGCAGCTGGAGGTCATAGTATTCCAGAAGCCCTCAAAGGAATGGATGAATGGGAAATCCAACGCCCCTTAGCAGGTAGGGGATGAAACATACTCGCTCTCCCCCGGATGGATTGGGGAAGTCCTCTGCCTGAATCTCACCGTTGAAGGAATCTAGCCCCGCTTGAATAGAAACTAGATCTGCGGGGGAAGAAATCCATGTGTTTGCAGCTTCGTCAATTGACTATGGGACACTAAACACACTCCCACTGGCCTTTCTCTGGGCTGGAATGGGTGGAGGAGCTGGGGGCACTAGCCATGCTGGAATGGTTTCTCCTAAGCAGTTTCCGGGGATTTCCTTTGCGTCGTGCCGAATGGATCTAGGATCCAATCTCTATAAAAGGTGCTCTTCCTTGCATGGACAGGGTGTTATCTGCAAAAATACCCTGACCTTCCACCTTCGCTTGACACATGGAAGGCGAAGTTATTTAACGCGCAGAAGTCGAGGGGAGCGACATTGAACCGATGGCCGAATACGTCACTTGGATATCATTAAAGGAGGAACCCGCCTTGCAATGTCGAAGACAATTTGTGTGTCGGACACCTCGCTATTGAAGACTGGTTCGGGGGCTACTGAGGGAGTCCTAGACTAAGGGGTCCTCGGGCGTCCGGCCTGTTATCCATGGGCCAGACTGATGGACTGTGAAGACATGAAGGCTGAAGACTGTACCTGTGTCCGGATCGGACTCTCCTTGGCATGGAAGGCATGTTTGGCGACCGACTATGAAGATTCCTTCTTATATAACCGACTCTATGTAACCCTAGATTCCCTCCCCAGTGTCCATATAAACCGGAGGGGTTAGTCCGGAAAGGATATATTCATTACCATAGTCATACAGGCCAAGCTTATAGGGTTTAGCCATTACGATCTCGTGGTAGATCAACTCTTGTAATACTCATATTCACCATGATCAATCAAGCAGGAAGTAGGGTATTATCTCCATAGAGAGGGCCCGAACCTAGGTAAACATCGTGTCCCCCATCTCCTGTTACCATCGATCCTAGACGCATAGTTCGGGACCCCCTACCCGAGATCCGCCGGTTTTGACACCGACAACGACCGCCGCCTTCCTGGCGTTGCTCCCCACCCTGGTGAGGGTGGTGAGCTGCGCGGCTGCATCGACATATTAGGGCTCAACCGAGCCGCATCTCAGGAGCGTTTCTGGCCTTTGTGCATGGGTCGCTGCGAGGGCCCACCTCACAACTACGTTCGCATGCCGTTTGGCCTGCCGAGCATGGCTGCTGCCTTCCAGCGCAACCTGCTGAGCGTCATGGCGGGTCAGGAGACCAGGAAGCACGCAGTCCTGTCGAAGATGGCGACGGTCCTCAAGGAACCGCCTAGACCCCAGAGCCTCCCGAGGATCAGGGCCATGGTGGCTCGTGAGGAGCAACCCCTTCGCCCCGTACCTTCAGCTTCCTCAACACCCCTTCATCAACGGAACCAGGTGACGCTTTCCAAGTTTATTTAGCTGGGAGCGCCCCCAGGTCTGCATCATTCCCAGGACACGTAGGTCCGTCCCTGTTGCATGTAACCCTTCTTTCTTATGTCTTTAGCTTACCTTGTTGGGGTGCCCCTCAGGCTGCATCATCCCCAAGACGCTCGGGCCGGACCCAGTGGCACATATCGTTCATGCATTTACCCGAGCTAGTTTGCTTTCCATGCATAATCTATCTATGGTTATCACCTGCTTGATTGTCACCGACCATGGGAGCCGCGCGCCGATCGTCTTTCTTCAGGACCCTTCGCGTGAGAGGGTTAGGCATGACCTCTGTGCTCGGGCCCATCCCTGCAACATCAAAAAATCAAACGGCTGAGCTCTGTCTGGCGGGCTGGCCCCGTTCATGTCACCTCCTGGGGCCGTTGGTGCTTGGCTTTCTCACGCGATAACCTCAGGAGATTCGTTCGGCGCAGGTTGTCTGACCACCTCGCAAGACCAACACAACAAACAAGAATCAAGACCAGGCGCAACCCTCCTTGAGGTAGGGCCTCGTGAGTCCTGCGCTGGCTCACGAGTGCCCAGACACACGTCGTCCAGCCTTGTCGTGCAAGCCACGTGTCAGGGCGGGGTTGTACACGCCCCGGGGGCTCTCCGTAGTAGGGAGTCCCCTCCCATGTACCAGTGGAAGCACCATGTTCCGCATTGGCAGTCGACACTGCCGAGGAGAGGCTATGCCCGTGCAAGTGCGGAAGCGCCATGGTCCGTCCTGGTGATAAACAACTAATGGCGGCCTCACGGCCGTATCAACCTCAGGGAGCCTCCGGGCTCGGTGTCCGGCCTTGTCGCAACGCCTCCCCTAGGGAGAGCCGCACGAGGGGGCTATGTCGGCATCATGGGAATGGGGGTCCCCATACTTGCTTGCCTGCGGCCCGCTGCGTGGCTAAGCCAGCAGGTCATATGACCCATCTTCATCAACAAGGCATCCAAGACCCTCGCGAGGGGCCAAGCCTCGTGAGGCGGACGACACAAGACCTCCTCTGCAGTGGCCTAGTCAGGAAGACTCACGAGGAACGGAGATATCAAGGCGAGGCGAACCTCACGAGGCTCTTATGACGTGAGCCATGACAATCGACACCAGGCGGGCGCCAGCGCGCGCAGCGTCCTTGTTTCCTCTTTGGTGCTAAGGAAACCAGTGCAGGCAAGGAGTACCGAGGCATCAGGGAAAGGTTGCCATTTTGGTACAACAAGACCAAGACCAGAAGGTTGGCAAGACGGAGGTCATCGTGGAGCCCAAGACGGCGTCACCACCAGAGCCTTTCGCAGGCGCAGACCACCTTTTGTCAGGATGGCTTGTACTAGTTATCCCCCTTCAAATTTGCCCGCCGTTGTTGGCTCCCTTACCGCCCAATATTTGGGAAGAGAACCAAGGACTATATAAGTAGAGTTAGCCACCACCATAGAGGGGACGACGAAAAGAGAGAGATAGAGAGGGGGAGGAACCGTTTTTTGGATCATCCCCAGCCACACAAGTTAGCCAAGCAGAAGAACACCTTAACCTCAGGAGCCTGTTCTTCCCCTTGTATTGTTCATCATTAGCCCCAAGAGGCAATCCACCACCACCACACTTGAGTAGGGTATTACACCACAACGGTGGCTCGAACTAGTATAAATCTTGTGTCTTTCGGTGTTGCGAGTTCGCCGAGTTCGTCTGCGATATCTTTGTGAGCTAGGGCGTAGATCAGTGGGAGGAAAAGACTTAGCGCGTACCACAGTGTTCGAACCTTAAGGGTTTGCCGGAACCCCACATCCGACATTTGGTGCGCCAGGTAGGGGTGCGTCGTAGCTTTCCCTCCAGTTCGTCGCCCCGTCGTTCCATCATCTCCATGGCGGACGCTCGCCGTGCTCGAGCTGAGCGTTAGGCTGCCCTCAGCGCCCGTGTTGCTCAGACGGCTCCCATTGGCGGGCCACCACGTCATTCTCTGTCTCCCGCCGTCAACGCTGCCACCGGCCCGGTGGGGAACGAGCAGCAAGCGTCTTTGCACCATCCTTCGGTGTGGCAGTATGGCTGCACCGCCACTCCATCGCTGACCCCGGCCGGTTCTTCGTCTCATGCACACCGCGCTCCCATGGAGGCGCGGGCCACACTCCTCGCCGCAAACGAGCTCCTGCGCTACCGCCCAGTCGACGACCTCTACGAGGAGTGGCTTGACTGCGTCGCCGAGCTCGTCCGCGCCGCAGGGGGCTCAACGGCGTCGTCCCTCTCTCGGCCTCACCCTCAGCCAGCCACGGGCAATGAGGCATGAGGCGCGCCTCCACCACCCCAGCCCAAAGATGGCGCCTTGGCACCAAGGCGTGTGGCCCCGCGGTGCGATCCACCATGCCCGGTGCCCGCGCGCGAAGAGAGAAGCTGCCAAGAAATCCCACGGCCGCGAGAAGCTGCACCCACACTTCCCGCGCCGCCTCTTCAAGACTGTGTGCAGCTTGCGGCGGCGCCGCAAGGACCTAGACCAGACCAAGCTTCACCTCCAAGGTGGGCCCCAGTAACCACGGCGGCTGCCGCGCCTTCACCCCCGAGCTATGCAGCGTCGCCTGGCCAGGCATGTTCAAGCCGGATCCGCCTCCTCGCTACAACTGCGCTGCCGACCCCGCGGAGTTCCTGCAGCTCTACGAGAAGGTCATGGCGAACTAGTTTCCCATGGCTCTCAAGGATGGGGCCCGCTCCTGGCTCCTGAACCTGTAGCACGGCTCAATCTCCTCCTGGGACGAGATGCGTGACCGCTTTGTCGCCAACATCCAGGGCAGTCGCGACCGCCCGCCAGCCGCGGGCGACTTGCGCCACATCAAGCAACAACCAAGGGAGACCCTCCAGAAGTACATCCAGCGCTTCAACAACACCTGCCTCAAGATCCCCAAGGTCACGGATGAGGCCATAATCTCCGCGTTCTCCGATGGTGTCCGTGACGTCAAGATGAAGGAAGAGCTCGCTATCCACGAGGAGCTCTGCATGTCTCGGGAGCTGTTCAACCGGGCGTCCAAGTGCACAAGAGCTGAGGAGGGACGCCTTTCCCTCCTTGAGCTGCCAGTCGCAGGCGTAGAGGAGAAGAAGGCCAAGGCCAAGGACGTGAAGCACAAGGAAGCGGTAGTGCTAGGTGCAGAGCCCGACACCAAACAGGGTAGAGATCAGCCTGAGTCACCCAAGAACAGCCGACCGTTCTGTGCCTTCCACAACCTGAACACACACAACACCAGCGACTGCCAAGAGCTCCGAGCCCTACGCGAGGGACTCTACGGTCGACGCCGTGAGCGTAACGACCGGGGTTACGCCCACGGAGGAGGACGAGGAGGCCGACGCTGGGACGACCGTGGCCCGCGCCAGGAATGGCGCGACGGGCCTCATGAGGACCACTGGCAGGACCATCCTTGCGAGGGCCCCTGGAGGGATCAGCCTCGTGAGGATCACCCCCAAGGCAACGCCGGTCTTCCTCCACTACCGCCACCAAGAAGGAGCGACGAGGGAGTCCTAGATTAGGGGGTGTTCGGGTAGCCGGACTACACCTTCAGCCGGACTCCAGGACTATGAAGATACAAGATTGAAGACTTCATCCCGTGTCTGGATGGGACTTTCCTTGGCGTGGAAGGCAAGCTTGGCGATGCGGATATTCAAGATATCCTACCATTCTAACCGACTTTGTGTAACCCTAACCCTCTCCGGTGTCTATATAAACCGGAGGGTTTTAGTCCGTAGGACAACTTCATCATACAACAATCATACCATAGGCTAGCTTTTAGGGTTTAGCCTCCTTGATCTCGTGGTAGATCTACACTTGTACTACCCATATCATCAATATTAATCAAGCAGGACGTAGGGTTTTACCTCCATCAAGAGGGCCTGAACCTGGGTACAACATCGTGTTCCTTGCCTCCTGTTACCATCCGACCTAGACGCACAGTTCGGGACCCCCTACCCGAGATCCGCCGGTTTTGACACCGACATTGGTGCTTTCATTGAGAGTTCCTCTGTGTCGTCGCTTTTAGGCCTGATGGCTCCTTCGATCATCAGCAACGATGTAGTCCAGGGTGAGACTTTTCTCCCCGGACAGATCTTCATCTTCGGCAGCTTTGCACTGCGGGCCCATTCGCTTGGCCACCTTGAGCAGATCGAAAGCTACGCCCTTGGCCATCAGGTCAGGTTTGGAAGCCTAAACTACATGGCTGACATCCGCGGGGACTTGATCTTCGACGGATTCGAGCCACAGCCAAGCGCGCCGCACTATCTCGATGAGGATGATATAGCTCTGCCACCGAACGACGCCTTGGAGGCCGCACACGCATCGGTTCCGACCATTGATTCGGAGCCTACTGCGCCGATCGAGGATCAGCGGTTGGACGTTGCCTTAGGGGCTGCGATCTCAGAGGCGATCGAACCGAACTCCAGCCCCGCACTCCGCATGGCCTGTGACTCCGAGGAGCCGGATTCCTCTCCAAACTCCGAGCCCCCCGCGCCCCTGCCGATCGAATCCGATTGGGCGCCGATAATGGAGTTCACCGCCGCGGACATCTTTCAGCACTCGCCCTTCGGCGACATCCGGAATTCTCTAAAATCTCTCTCTTTATCAGGAGAGCCCTGGCCGGACCATGGTCAGCAAGGTTGGGATACGGACGATGAAGAAATTCAAAACCCACCCACCACCCACTTCGTAGCCACTATCGACGACTTAACCGACATGCTTGACTTCGACTCCGAAGACATCAACGGCATGGACGACGATGCAGGAGACGAACAAGAACCAGAACCTGTAGGGCGCTGGAAGGCCACCTCGTCATATGACATATATATGGTGGACACTCCAAAGGATGGAGATGGCAATGGAATAGCGGGGGATGATACCTCTAAGAAACAGCCCAAGCACCGGCGTCAGCAGCGCCGCTCTAAATCCCGCCAAAGCAAAAACAGTGATTCCGGCATTGCAGATAATACTACTCCGGATAGCACCGAAGAACACCCCCTCCAGCAAGATTCAGCACAAGAGGACAGAGAAGCCAGCCCTCACGAGAGGGTGGCGGACCAAGAGGTTGAGGATGATAATTATACGCCTCCCTACGAAGATGAGGCAAGCCTCGACGACGACGAGTTCGTCGTGCTAGAGGATCTCGCCGAACAAGAGAGTTTTAAACGCAGGCTTATGGCCATGGCAAGCAGCCTCAAGAAAAAGCAGCAACAGCTTAGAGCTGATCAGGATTTGCTAGCTGACAGATGGACTGAAGTCCTTGCGGCTGAAGAGTACGAACTCGAACGCCCCTCCAAGAGTTACCCAGAGCGCAGGCTGCTACCCCGACTAGAGGAGGAAGCACCTACATCACCAGCGCATGACATGGCCGACCGGCCACCTCGTGGCCGCGATAGAGAGGCCTCTTGGCCCTCCACTCAAGCCATGCCCCGACGCCGAGCCAAGCATACTAAGGCACGGGAAAATGCGCCCGACCTACGCGACATACTGGAGGACAAGGTAAGGCAAACAAGATCGATCTACGGATTGCGCAGGCACCCCACGGCACGTGACGGTGATCGTCACTCCGGATGCAATAAATCCGGCCAGGCCGAACTCAACAGACAAAACTCCTTCGAGTTGCGTCGCGATATAGGCCAATACAGAGGCGCCGCACACCCACTATGCTTCACAGATGAAGTAATGATCATAAAATCCCTGAGGGCTTCAAACCCGTAAACATCGAATCGTACGATGGCACAACAGATCCTGCGGTATGGATCGAGGATTATCTCCTTCATATCCACATGGCCCACGGTGATGATCTACACACCATCAAATACCTCCCACTCAAACTTAAGGGACCGGCCCAGCATTGGCTTAACAGCTTGCCAGTAGACTCAATCGGTTCTTGGGAGGACCTGGAAGCCGCATTCCTTGACAACTTCCAGGGCACTTATGTGCGACCACCAGGACACCGATGACCTAAGCCACATAATTCAGCAGCCAGAGGAATCGGCCAGGCAATTCTGGACACGGTTCCTAACAAAGAAAAACCAGATAGTCGACTGTCCAGACGCAGAGGCCTTAGCGGCCTTCAAGCATAATATCCGTGACGAGTGGCTTGCCCGGCACCTGGGACAGGAAAAGCCGAAATCTATGGCAGCCCTCACGTCACTCATAACCCGCTTTTGCGTGGGAGAAGACAGCTGGCTAGCTCGCAGCAACAATTTAACCAAGAACCGAATACCAAGGACAAAAGCGATAGGTCGCGTCGGAACAAACAAAAGCGCCGCGTTAACAGCGACAGCAACGAGGATACGGCAGTTAATGCCGGATTCCGAGGCTACAAATCTGGTCAACGGAAAAAGGAATTCAAAAGAAATACTCAGGGCCCGTCTAGTTTGTACCGAATACTCGACCGCTTGTGCCAGATACATGGCACCCCCGAAGAGCCAGCCAGTCACACGGGATTGTTGTGCGTTCAAGCAGGCAGGCAAGTTAAGAGCCGAAAACAAAGACAAGGGGTTGTATAGCGACAACGAGGAGGAGCCCAGGCCGCCGAACAACGGTGGACAGAAGGGATTTCCCCCGCAAGTGCGAACGGTCAACATGATATACGCAACCCACATCCCCAAGAGGGAGCGGAAGCGTGTGTTACAGGACGTATATGCGATGGAGCCAGTCGCCCCAAAGTTCAACCCATGGTCCTCCTGCCCGATCACCTTTGATCGAAGGGACCACCCCACTAGCATCCGTCACGGCGGCTTCGCCGCATTGGTTCTAGACCCAATCATTGATGGATTTCATCTCACAAGAGTCCTCATGGATGGCGGCAGCAGCCTGAACCTGCTTTACCAGGATACAGTGCGAAAAATGGGCATAGATCCCTCGAGGATCAAGCCCACCAAAACGACCTTTAAAGGCGTCATACCAGGTGTATAAGCCAACTGTACACGCTTAGTCACACTGGAAGTGGTCTTCGGATCTCCGGATAACTTCCGAAACGAGGAGTTAATCTTCGACATAGTCCCGTTCCATAGTGGCTATCACGCACTGCTTGGGCGAACCGCATTCGCAAAATTCAACGCGGTACCGCACTATGCATACCTCAAGCTCAAGATGCCAGGCCCTAGAGGAGTAATCACGGTCAATGGGAACACTGAACGCTCCCTCCGAACGGAGGAGCACACGGGAGCGCTCGCAGCAGAAGTACAAAGCAGCCTCTCCAAGCAGTTCTCCAGATCGGCCTTCAAAAAGCCAGACACTGTCAAGCGCGCCCGGAATACCCTACAACAAGACCGCCTGGCACGTTCTGAGCTAGCGTAGCAATGCGGCCCCAACCCTAGCCCTCGCGATATAGCAAAACCAGTGCTTCGCGTACATAACTACGCTCTGGAAATACCATGGGCACAGGGGAAGGGGCACTATCACGGCACGCCCGAAATACGGCTTAAACCGCACCAGGGGCTACCGGATTCCTTTTTTTCTCTCTTTTTTTCTCTTACTCTCAGGACTCCATACTTCGGATGACCCGTTCAGCAATTCAACTGCCGCACAAACGTTGCAAGATCCAGGAAAGCAGACAAGCCACGCCGCATTATGGAACTCCCAGGTGGTCTCTAATGCAAGCAGTATACCTGTTTTTTTAATACAATTCCGCGGCTTGCCCCTGGCCAGGACATGTTAAATAGTCCAATTTCTTTGGCTTATCGCACTATTTGTATCGTTTCGCTTTCATAGCAGCCTTTCTATAAACAATGCATAGCTTTTTGTCTATTTTTTCATTATCCTCTTTTTATATATATGTTTATCAATAACATGTTGCATCCGTACACTATGGTACGGCAAAAATACGCCAGGGGCTTCAGTACCCATCAATATGGCGTGAGAAGTCCGTACACTTTCACAAGTGCGGCACCCCGAACTTATAGCACTATATGCATCGGCTTCGAATCATGATTTGGGTCAATAGTTGGGTTTGCCCGGCTCCTATGTTTTGGTGCCTTACGTTTCGCTATATCGGCTAAGGTAGCACTAGGAGAACTACTGCGATTGTGCCCCAGTTGAGCTGGGCTGAGCACCTCTGTAGAGAAAGCTAAAACTGACTGTCATGATGAGGCGAGAGACCGGCCGCTGTTCGAGAGGTTTTTCGATTCTTTAAAGACTTATGCCGCTTCGAGCGAGGAAACGGCTTTGTCTGGCCAAGGCGTGGATAGCGCCCCGAACTCGGTCTTCCGAATACTAGGGGCTTCACCGAAATTTAAAATTATAGAGTTGTATGGCTAAGTGAGAGTGTTCAAGCATTATAGTCCGATTGCCTTGTTCGTTGTGCTGAGCGCCTCCCTCGACGGACCCAATCATGGGAAAAAGAGCGCTCAGGTTTATCCCGAACACCCCAGCACTAGTGGCATGGGGGCAGAAGCCGACGACTGGCCATCTCTCAATTTTTTGATAAACGGCCGCACAGAAAGTAATATTTTAAATTCAAGCATTGCTTAGCGCATATGAACAAGTTTTCAGCGCACAGGATAACACGAGCGAGTTCATTCAAAAATTACATCCTTGGTGCATACATCCGCCATAAGGCGGGCACCGGCCAGAACATCCTTGTAATAGTTCTCGGGCTTGCGATGCTCCTTCCCCAGCAGTGGCCCGTCCCTCACAAGCTTCTCACCGTCCAGCTTACCCCAGTGCACCTTTGCACGGGCAAGGGCCCTACGGGCACCTTCGATGCAGACGGAGCGCTTGATGACCTCGAGCCTTGGACAAGCCTCCACCAGCCGCCGCACTAGTCCGAAGTAGCTCCCAGGCAGGGCCTCTCTAGGCCACAGCCGAACTATGAAGCCCTTCAGGGCCTGTTCGGCCGCCTTGTGGAGCTCGACCAGCTGCTTCGGCTGGTCGCTCAAGGGCACAGGGTGTCCAGCCTCAGCGTACTGAGACCAGAACACCTTCTCCGTCGAGCTGCCTTCCTCGGATTGGTAGAATGCGGCGGCATTGGATACGCTGCGGGGAAGATCTGCGAATGCCCCTGGAGAGCTCCGGATTCGGGTAAGTAACAAGTACTTTACTTTTATATGGCTGCTTTGCATAGAGAATGCCTTACCCGCCGCTATCTTTTTCACCGCATCCAATTCCTGGAGGGCCTTCTGGGCTTCGGCCTTGGCAGATTTGGCAGTTTTAAGGGCCGCAGCAAGCTCGGACGCTCGCATCTTCGAGTCGAGCTCCAAACTCTCATGTTTTTTCATGAGAGCCTGAAACTCTTGTTGCACCTCGCTGACCTGCGCCTCAAATTTCTCCCGCTCGATGCACTCCGTGGCCGCTCTCTTCTTGGCCTCGGATAGCGCCTGCTTGAGGGTCGCCACCTCAGTTGTGCCCCTACAATAAGCAGTATACTCCTGTCATTTTTTGCAATTGCGTCTTCTTATAGGCATTTTTTCTATAAGGTATCCCTTACCTTCTTTCTCCTTGAGCTATCGTTTGGCAAGGCCGAGCTCTTGCTCAGTCCGCTCGAGGCCCTGCTTCAGGGCACCCACCTTCGCAGTCAGTGCGGCAGTGGCCAGCAGCGAAGCCTGCATACGTATATTGACTCCTTTTTAGTTAGACTCCTGCGATATTTAATAGATCCTCTATTCGGCTTTTCTTTCTGAATGCCAAACAAAGCATCAGGGGCTACTGTCTATGCGGTAATATTTTTACATATTTCTACTTACCTCGAAGCCTGTTAGAAGGCTAGTACAAGCTTCAGTAAGTTCGCTTTTGGCGGACGAACCTTTTGGTGCTCCTCATCGATGGAGGCGCCCTTAAGCACCTACAGCAGATTGTCCGGCGCCTCCGGTTGGACAGAGGACGCCGGCTCAATAGGCTTGCTCCTCTTGGCAAGAGTTCGCCTGCTGCGGTCCAGAACCGTTGATGATTCCGGCGCGGTGTCTGGCTTAAAGCCGGACTTGGAGCCCTGGGGGGTCTTGTCCCCTTTACTCCTGGAGTCCGGGAGGTCGCCTCGCGGCTCCTCCTAGACCACCTCCTCTTGCCCCGGAGCTTGTCGCGATGCCACTTTGGTGTCATCCGCAGCACAGGGGGAGGCAGAGGGCGGCACTGAATTCACGTCCGATGAATTCAGGGAGCCGCTCGACGACTCGTCGAGGCGGGCTGCATGATTATATTCAACATTAGGGAAAGCTGCGCAACAAAAGGATTATCATGAGTTACTCTTGTATCCAAACAATTACGATTTCGCCGGACGCTTGGCCCTGTCCGGCCACTCCTCTTCGTCCTCGTCGGCGTCGGGGGCGTAGTTCGACGGAGGTGTTTTCCTCTTCTTGGACCCTTCGGCCTCCCATACTAGGGCGGCCTTCCTCTTCTTTCCTCCCCCCGCTGGAGGGGGAGAGGTCTCTTCTTCCTCCTCCTCATCTTCACGGGAGGAGTGCGTCTCGGACTCATCGGACGACGAGTCCGACACCACCATATGCCGGGAACTCTTTCGAGTCCCCGTGGCCTTCTTCTTCTTGGTCTTCTTCTCCGGCACCACATAAGGTGCCGGAACCAGCAGCTTCACTAGGAGAGCAGGGGCTGGGTCTTCGGGCAAGGGAGCCGGACAATTAATCAGTCCGGACTTCGCCTGCCAATCCTGTCAAAGGTGAGGGAGTTTAGATCCCGCATAGAGTCAAACTATGAAGAAAACTTAACATCCTATAAAAGATGAAAATATTTTACCTCGCCAGCAGGACGCTGCGAGCTGAATCTGCGGTCTTCGGAGGTCGATGTGGGAGCCTCAGCGCCTTTGGTTAGCCCCTTCCAGACATCTTCGTAAATCGTGTCGAAGAGCCTGCTCAAAGTTCGGTGCTGCACCGGGTTGAACTCCCACAAATTGAAGTCCCGTTCTTGACACGGAAGGATCCGGCAGACGAGCATGACCTAGACTATGTTGACAAGCTTGAGCTGCTTGTTCACCAGGGACTGGATGCATTTTTGCAGTCTGGTCACCTCTTCTTCGTCACCCCACGACAAGCCCGTCTCCTTCTAGGACGTGAGCCACGTAGGGGGTCCGGATCGGAATTCAGGGGCTGCGATCCACTTCGGATCGCGTGGCTCGGTGATGTAAAACCACCCTGACTGCCACCCCTTCAAGGTCTCCACAAAGGAGCCCTCGAGCCATAGGACGTTGGCTATTTTGCCCGCCATGGCACCTCCGCACTCCGCCTGGTTGCCGCGCACCACCTTTGGCTTGACGGTGAAAGTCTTGAGCCAGAGGCCGAAATGGGGGCGGATGCAGAGGAAAGCCTCGCACAAGACGATAAACGCCGAGATATTGAGGATGAAGTTCGGGGCCAGATCGTGGAAATCTAGGCCATAGTAGAACATGAGCCCGTGGACAAATGGGTGGAGAGGAAAACCCTGTCCATGGAGGAAGTGGGGAAGAAATACTACCCTCTCATGGGGCCTTGGGGTGGGGAGAAGTTGCCCCTCCTCAGGAAGCCCGTGCGCGATGTCTTTGGACAGGTATCCAGCCTTCCTTAGCCTTTTGACATGGCCCTCCGTGACGGAGGAGACCATCCACTTGCCTCCCGCTCTGGACATTGTTGGAGAAGGTTGAGGTAGGAAGTGCGGGCTTGGGCGCTAGAGCTCGGGTGGGCAGAAGATGGATAGGCAAAGGAGGAAGAAGGCGTAGGTAAAAAGGTGGATCCTTATCCCCTTATATGAGCGGATGCGACTATGCGTCCCCACCAGCCTAGTAAAACTCGCTTGCCTCCCAAGCACCGTGATAAATGGCACGGTTAGGTTACCCACGTCCGTATTGACGGGAATCCCGTAAATGGGGGACACGATCTCTGTTTTGACAAGACATGCCAAGGAAACAGCCTCGCAAAACACGCTGAGGTGGAAAAGTGAAAACGATTCGAATAAAGGCTTGGCCGTAGTGTGATGTCGCGCTGCGGAATACGTCAGCAGATTAGATTTGTGTTAATATTATTCTCTCTGTGGTAATACATGGAAACTTATTTTGCAGAGCCAGACACTACTCTTGGTGTTTACAAACTTTTATGAAGAATTTGGAGGAGGAACCCGCCTTGCAATGCCGAAGACAATCTACGCGCCGGACTCATCGTCATTAAAGCCTGGTTCAGGGGCTACTGAGGGAGTCCTGGATTAGGGGGTGTTCGGGTAGCCGGACTACACCTTCAGCCGGACTCCAGGACTATGAAGATACAAGATTGAAGACTTCGTCCCGTGTCCGGATGGGACTTTCCTTGGCGTGGAAGGCAAGCTTGGTGATGCGGATATTCAAGATCTCCTACCATTGTAACCGACTTTGTGTAACCCAAACCCTCTCCAGTGTCTATATAAACCGGAGGGTTTTAGTCCGTAGGACAACTTCATCATACAACAATCATACCATAGGCTAGCTTTTAGTGTTTAGCCTCCTTGATCTCGTGGTAGATCTACTCTTGTACTACCCATATCATCAATATTAATCAAGCAGGACGTAGGGTTTTACCTCCATCAAGAGGGCCCGAACCTGGGTAAAACATCGTGTTCCTTGCCTCCTGTTACCATCCGGCCTAGACGCACAGTTTGGGACCCCCTACCCGAGATCCACCCGTTTTGGCACCGACAACCATCATCAGGACAAGGGGGCTGGGGGCTTCCAGGAGCCGCGTGCAATCGCCTGCATCTTGGGCAGCGCCCAGGCCCTAGCCTCTCGCGCATCTTCAAACGGTTCACTTGTGAGGTGAACGTGGTGCCCCCCAAGCTTGAGGCCGCGCGCCCGCTCAAGTGTTCCCAGTGCGCCATCACTTTCGACTCGCCAGATCAGCTCAAGTGCGCGGCCACCGCCGGCGTCCTCCTGATGTTGTGTTCCCCGGTCATCAGCAATGTGCAGGTCACCAAAACCCTCATCGACGACAGTGCAGGGCTCAACGTCCTATCCGTCGACACCTTCTACAACCTCCAAGTGCCATATGAGTAGCTCCAGCCTACCAAACCTTTCTCAGGAGTAACCGACGGCTCCACCACATGGATAGGGCAGGTCCGCCTGCCTGTTACCTTGGGCACACGCGACAACTACCGCACCGAGCTCATCGACTTCGGCGTCGCACACATCCACCTGCCGTATAACGCCATCCCCAGGTATCCGGCTCTGGCAAAGTTCATGGCGGTCACCCACCACGGTTACAACGTCCTCAAGATGCCTGGAAGTGGCGGGGTCATCACGGTCCCGTGTGAAGGAAGGGACGCGGTGTTCTCCCTCGAGCGCTCCTTCCAAGCTGCAACAATCGACGACCCCGACAGCATAAGTGAGGGCCCTCCGGAGGCCATCCCCAAGAAGAAGCAGCTGCGCCGCGCAGAACCTCAGGAGGATGGCGTTGCGGCAAGAGCCTTGTCGGGTTTAGCATCCTTCCTAGGGGCGCCTCCCTCCATCGCATAGGAAGGCGTGCCCGGAGCCCTCCTCTGGCAGGGCTCGGGGGCTCTCTTTAGGAGGGCCTCAGGCCTTGCCAACCTCACGAGGGAGGCACCTGGGCACCACTTGGAGGTGTGCTACGGGGCACGTTTTCCTCAGGAGAACATACGGAAAGGGGTGCCACCACTAAGGAGTTCATCGCCAAGACCACACTGGAACTGCAAGACACAAGAGCCATGCGCGGCGACAGCCGCTCATAGGGCGCGGCTCACCACCCAGGCGAGGGTGCTAAGCTGCGTGTCTGCATCGACGTCCCAGGGCTCAACAGGGCCGCATCTCAGGAGCGCTTATGGCCTTCGCGTGTGGGGCGTTGTGCGGGCCCGCCACACAGCTACGTTCGCATGCCCCTCGGCTTGCCGAGCGTGGCGACGACCTATCAGCGCGCCATGCGGCGTGACCTGGAGGCTCAAGAGGCCAGGTACCGCGTCGTCCTGGAGGGAATGGAGACGGTCTACAGGGAGCCTCCTGAGCCCCCAGAGCCTCCCGAGGCTCAGGGCTCCGGTGGCTCATGAGGAGTCCTTTCTTCGATGCATGCCTTCACACTACTAGGGAAAAGCCTATACACAGAATTTTACCAGTAGCGCTGTACAAAATCAAGCATTGCTGCTACTTAGTAGCAGCGCGCGTAAATAAACCGCGCTACTGCTATGACTTTAGCAGTAGCGCGTACTAGCGAAAAGCGTTGCTGCTACGTTTGAACTGGGCGCACATGGCTAGCCCAACTTAGCAGTAGCGTGTATAATGGCCCAGCGCTACTGCTAATCGCTATAGCTGCTGCGTGTATTCCAGAACGCGCTGTAGCTAACGTAGCAGCAGCGCCCTTTATGGAACGCATTACTGGTACTTCTGACTTAACCACACGGTTCGTCCTTCCCCACGGCCACTTCATCCCCCAAATCAACTCCACTCTCGCCGCCACCGTCGCCCCTCGGCTGCCGCGCGCTCTCCCCACGCCGCCCCCGACCCAGATTCAACACCGGCCCCGCCCCCGACCTCAACGCCACCCGGGACGCCGCCCCCGACCCCGACCTCAATGCCGCCCCGGACGCCGCCCCCGCCCCCCCCCCCGACCTCAACGCCGCCCCGGAGCCCCGACCACGACCTCGACGCCGCCTGCCCCTCCCTCATCGCAGGCACCCGAGGTGAGCACGCCTGCTCCTCCCTCTCCCCTACCTCTGCCTAGGGTTTCTACCTCCATCAAATTAGTTACGGTGGAAATGAATCGGATGCAGATGCGGCTCAAATGAGTTAGGGTTCATGTAAGGGTGGAAACGAATCAAATTTGTAAGATGAATCATAAAACGAGTAAAATTTGACGACTTGTTTCACTTTATAGTTGGATAATTGGAATATCCGCTACCACTTTCCACCCCTATAGGTTCATCAAATTAGATGGTAATTAGGGCAGTAGTTCTTAGGTACTATTTAGTTAGTAAGAACTAGGTACTAATTAGGTCCTATAATATTTTTATTTATAGTAAGAACTAGTTGAATTAATAGAACTACTTAGTAAGAACTTGTTGCTATTTTTTTAGTTAAAGCAATTTTCCCGCATCGACGTGGACGATGCCGATCCCGCATCCTCGTCGTCGAGTCGACGGAGGACGACACCTGCTTGACCAGATGGGCCATGTCCGGGATTGGCCTCCACCGGGGTGGTACTGGGAGGCGCTACCTACCAGGGGGTGCAGGTTGGTGAGGAGCCAGCCTGTCGTTGACCCGAACCTTCTTTGGTGGCGGTCGCGTGGGCCAGTGATGGTCCAGAGGCTCGAGGACTCCGCGGAGGTGGTGTGTCACCATGTCAGTGAGGAGGACGCGCACGTCCATCGCTACTTGTTTGCGTTGGAGCACAGGTTCTCCAATACCTGGCAGGTTCTCCAGGGATCTCACTGGAGCTATGATCCCGTGATGGTTCCTTCTCTGTGGGTGTCCACCGCCCGCGCCGATACCCGTCGTGTGCTAGGGTTTTAGTTGTACTAGTGATGTTATATGTATGACACTATTCGGGATGTATTAGTGATAATATTCGACGATGTACGGACGCAAGAGATGATTTACTTTTGCTTATTGAATGCATGCTAATTTGAGTCTTATAAGATATTTTGAAATGTATATCTTATGTTGCTCAATATCCAAGTGGCCGGTCATGTTTGCAGGTTACACCTTCGAGTGGCCTATGTTTTGCCGGAGTGTTGATTCATTTCCATTCCGGCAAATTTCAGGCGCTCGGTATATCGTATTTTAGCAAAGGTCATGCCGGATTTTTCCGTGAATTTTGGCATGACTTTTGCCAGAATATGTAGGAAATATGGAGTGCCCTGGATTTGTGTGTTGAGTATCCTGGTAGTTGTCTTCTATCGATTTTCAATTAATGTTTTAACTATGAACATAGGAAATGTCTGACGACAAAAAGGATTTCGGTATTTGCAAATACTGCGAAGATGAGAGTGGCCTGTGCGACGGAATCTTCCTAGATGATGATAGGCGCTTCAGCATCAAGCTGGACGAGAACTTCGAAGTGGATACAGTAAGTCACAACGACAAGTCTTTTTTCGTAATTAAGAATGACATCTGCTTCATTTGCTTCAACTTATATATTTTTTACTATCCTACTAGCGTATCCCCTGCCATGCAAGAGTTTTTGTATTGGATAAGATAGGTTTCAGTCATACTATGGAGGTAAAGAAAGTTTATTTGAAGACCGAGCATGGTTATATTTTCCATGCAAAATTATACAATTCAGACGACTACACCTATTTTGGATGCAAAACATGGCGAGCACTATGCAAGACTTATGCATTTCAGCCTGATATGGTTATCACCTTTGATATTCGTCCGGAAGATGATATTGAAGGTAATACCGACATCTGGGTCGATGTGTAGACGCCTCCAGTTACACCAAAATGTAAGTTTCTCAACCATATTTATGTCTTTGATATTGTTTATTCAAAAATAGTTGACAACTAATTTGTATTGTCAGCTTATTTCGGTGCAAGCAAACATGTCCAGCGCTTGGTAGACATGACCTACTACTGTCCCGGGGCTGAACTAAACTGCGAGGAGCTAAGTCATTATGTTTCATGGCTTGAGGATCTTGATACCGTCAAGACAAATTTTCTTCCTGGACTTAGAAATCTTAGTACTGAAAACGTGCGACCAATAGTGTTCGTCATGAACTATGGTCAAATCTATTTAGGAAGGATGGTAAGATTTTTACTATTTGTCCTCAGTGCATCTTTTCCATACATTATTTGTGAAGCTACACTTCATTGCTAAGTATGTGACCATACGATGTTCTTCAACAGGGACTCCCGATGAATGTTGTGCCTTATGGGATCGAGACTAAAGGTACCATGAGTATTATTAGCTTACGGCCAAGATATCCTACATGTTACTTTAGTGCATTCAAGATCAGCGATGAATGCTTAATAGTGCAAGACTGGACCAGATATGTGATGGGGGAGCGCAGACAAGTACTAGGGGGCAGCAAACAGATGTGCTACCCAAAATTAGGAGACAGGTTCATCTGCATGCTCCAACTTGATCAAGGAGGAGAGCTACACATGTTTTATGTTGTTTTACCTAAGAGAGAGCAGCAGGAGTGATTAGCTAGAAATGAGTTTGAGGATGATGATGTGCTACACTATTACTATGATGATAAAATAGCTAGTGTTGGTGGTAATGACTGATGATTATTATTAGCTAGTGTTAGTGGTGATTAAATAAATATTGTTGGTGCTAATGATTATGATGATGATTAAATAGCTTGTGCTGGCGGATTAGATTCAAGTGTAGGCAACATGTGGTGCACATCGAAAGTACTACTAGTCCAAACTAGATCAAGTTTGGATTAGTAGTATACTTTTGACATGCACCACATATTGCCTTCATTTGACAGACTGTTATGGACATAATGATGTAAACCTCATACCTGGTATTGTACCAATATTTGTACGGTGGCGCATAAATACACTAAAAATAAAAAAATAAAAAAACAATACTAGTAGCGATGGAAAGAAAACATGCTGCCAGTAGTTACATTAGCAACAACGTGGGAGTGAACAAGCACTGCAGCTATTTGTCCTAGCAGTAGTGCGTGCGGCACACGTTACTGCTAAGCAATAGCTGTAGCGCCTTATTAGTAGCGCGCCTATCCGCGCTACTAGTGAGCACAAAACCAGCGCTACTGCTAGGGTTTTCCCTAATAGTGTCAGGTGCACCAACTCTGCTTCGTCTACAGAACCAGGTGACATCTTCCATTCTCGTTTAAGCTGGGAGCGCCCCTTGGGCTGCATTATTCCCAGGCCATGTGGGTCCGTCCCTACAGCATGTATCCCATTTGCTTATGTCTTTAGCTTAGCTCGCTGGGGGTGCCCCTCGGGCTGCATCATCCCCAAGCCGCTCGGGCCGGACCCAGTGGCATGTATCTTCCTGCATTTACCCAAGCTGATTTGCCTTCCTTGCTTAACCTGCCTACGATTATCACCTGCTCGATCATCGCCTCCCACGGGGCCTCCCCACAGGCACGGCGCTGGTGCATGGGTCCGTCCCTGCCACGTTGACAAATCTGAGTGGTCGAGCCCTGGCTCGCGGAACACCCCGCGCACGTCACCTCACCAGGCCCTCAGTTCCTTCACTTCATCTGGACCAACCAGCGGCAGGCTGAGAGCTGTAACGGCAAACCATGCTCTTCTTGTGCCTGTTCACAGGGACCCCGCGGGGAGGATAGCAGGAGGCACCGCAAGTCTCCTTTTCTCTCGTGCAATTCGCTTGCGCGTTAAAGGGGGGGGGGCTCCTGAGCATCGCGACTCAGTAGCTCTTACTGGATCTCCAGCCCTCACCCCCTGGCCTTGACCACGGCATCGCGACCTGGCATACCAGCGGCGGCTGAGCTCGCTCGAGGGCCGGGACCTGAGGACGCAGAGCACTAAGGAGAGCATGGGAGGAGGGAAACTTGTATGGGGCGGCCTGGCTATGTCGCACAAGTTGGCGTGCAGCCCCAGCGCAACATCAGGAATCGCCACGAAGTTCACAATATAAGTCCCGCCCTCGGATCGGCTAAATGTCTGGGCCTTATGGACACTCATGCCTTGCCGCAATCCCGTTGCGGCCATGTCAACTCCCTTTCTTCCCTTACCATGGCTCTTACTGGACCTCGGGCCGCACACCTCCTGGCCTTGACCACAGCAGGCGACCTGGCATACCAGCAATGGCTATAGCCTGCCTGTGGATCGGGACATGTTGGCGTAGAGCAATAAGCTATCGCGAGGAAATAAAGGGGGAACAAGCATTAACGGGACGCGTGTTCATCAAATATTCATAACAGGGAAGATAAGCACAAAAGACATTACAGAGCCTTACATGCCCCCACGGGGGGCTTCATGATTCTTCGCAGGAAAAAAAAGCTAAGACTAAGAAAGACCCTATCTACACCCCTCGTGGCAGACGCCATAATCAACAGTGGGCCATGGGAGGCCCGCACCAACCCATCCAGATCAGCGGCGGCGACGGACGTACGCGGCAGCACTGCTCCGAGCGCTCCAAGAGCTCGGGGGCACGTAGCCGTCACCTTTCGTCTCCGGAGTCTCATAGAGCTCAAGAGAGCTGCTGGACTCCCAAGGGCTGCTGCTGCTGGAGTGGTCGCGAGTGGAGCGCGGATCATCCTCCCGCTCCTCTCCGGAGCAGCACTCCAAGCGGCAGCCCTCGGCATCGAAGACCTTGAAGAAGAGTGTGGAGACGCCATCGTACTCAAGATGAATCGCGAGGGCGCCCCTCGCGCGGCAGACCGGCGCGATCTCGCCCTATCCGTGAGTTATGAAGATCTTGCCGGTGGGGATCGCTTCGATCTCCGCTCCAGTCGCCGGAGCGCCGCAGTCGGCGTGCTGCAACCAGAGCTCGAGAGGCCACCTCGGCGGCATCACATCATAAAAGAACAGCGGGAAGCGGATCCAAGATCTTGGAGGCATCGGCACCCATAGCACCAGCTCGCGCAAGGAGTCCGCGGCATGGTCTCCTGGGGCGACGGCGCGGCGACCCCGGGCGCAGCGCCGGCGGGCGCTGCTCATCGCTCCGCCTTCCTGAGTCCTCGGCTTGGGTAGACAGGGGTAGCGGATACCCTGCGGGAGGCCGCTCGCACCAAGGCCTCGTCACCACCTCCATTGCCGCTTCTTCACGGTGATGGATCGACCTTTTCTTCGGCGGAAGTTGCTCCGGGACATCTCGGGGGGCCTTTCCCTTTTCTTCGGCGGAGAACCTTCTGATAGGCGCCATTGGTGCTAGCAACAAAGCAAGGGAAAAGAAGCTAGCAGTGGAGCGAGGAGGAAGAAATAACAAGCGAGGAAGAGATGGGCAACGGGGGCTCAGCCCCCTCCCCATTTATAGCAAGAGAAGGCCAACTGGCACCTCCCACGATCGCAAGTAATGATGGTTTCCCTTGCATGTCACAGGGACTCGTCAAGTCGTGCAGTCGCCGAGGCAGCATGGGGAAGTGGAGATGCCCATGTCCAATCAACCGCCATGCATCCACCGAGGCCGCAAGCGTTTGGGGCCAGCGGTGCTCCGTGCTTGACCCTTGGCTTCGCCGTGAAGCCAAGCCCGAGTGCAGCTCGGGCCCGGGGGCTACTGTCGGTGTCCTGGGAACGGGGGTCCCCAGACTTGCCTGCCTGCAGCCCGCTGCGTGGCTAAGCCAGCAGGCCGTACGACCCGTCTTCATCAACAAGGCATCCAAGACCCTCGCGAGGGGCCAAGCCTCGCGAGGCAGATGACACAAGACCTCCTCTGGAGTGGCCTAGTCAGGCAGCCTCACGAGGAGTGTAGATATCAAGGCGAGGCGAACCTCACGAGGCTCTCGTGACGTGAGCCATGACGATCGACACCAGGCAGGCGCCAGCGCGCGCAGCGTCCTTGTTTCCTCTTTGGTGCTAAGGAAACCAGTGCAGGCGAGGAGTACCGAGGTATCAGGCAAAGGTTGCCATTTTGGTGCAACGAGACCAAGACCAGAAGGACGGCAAGATGGAGGTCATCCTGGAGCCCAAGACGCCGTCACCTCCAGAGCCTTTCGCGGGCGCAGACCACCTTTTGTCAGGATGGCTTGTACTAGTTGTCCCCCTTCAAATTTGCCCGCCGTTGTTGGCTCCCTTCCCGCTCAATATTTGGGAAGAGTACCAGGGCCTATATAAGTAAAGTTAGCCACCACCATAGAGGGGACGATGAAAAGAGAGAGATAGGTAGGGGGAGGAACCGTTTTTTGATCATCCCCAGCCGCACAAGTTAGCCAAGCACAAGAACACCTCAACTTCAGGAGGCTGTTCTTCCCCTTGTATTGTTCATCATCAGCCCAAGAGGCAATCCACCACCACCACACTGGAGTAGGGTATTACACCACAATGGTGGCCCGAACCAGTATAAATCTTGTGTATTTCTGTGTTGCGAGTTCGCCGAGTTCGTCCGCGAGATCTTTGCGAGCTAGGGCGTAGATCGGTGGGAGGAAAAGACTTTGCGCGCACCCTAGTGCTCGAACCTTAAGGGTTTCCCGGAATCCCACATCTGATAGGCTAGGCACGGGGGATGCGCTTGGGTCACGCCCAAGCGTACTCCACCCCGTCAGGTCCCTCGGACATGGGCATCATGCACCCTCCCAAGCGAAGCTAAGGTATGAAGGTTGTTTGAACGTCAAGGAGGACTCCTGAGCATCACGACTCAGGAGCCGAACTGGTCACATAGCCCCTCACTCCTTGGTTCCGTCCTAGTCTCCGGGCGGCCAAAGGGTGGTTGAGGTATGCGCGGGGCCGGGCCCAGCTGACGTACAACACTAGATTTATCCCCGCGCCTCTTTCCTATAAGCTATTTGCGCGTCAAGGGGGACTCCTGAGCATCGCGACTTGGGAGCCTAACTGGTCACATAGCCCCTCACTCATTGGGCTCGTCCTGGTCTCCGAACGACCCAACGGCGGCTGAGGTATGCGCGTGGTCGGGCTCTGCCGACGTAGAACGTAAAGCAAATGGGAAGGATATCGCAAAATCTCAAAGAAAATATTACAAGACATATTGTTCTCCAAACATCAAACACAAGTTTAAACGCCTCCACGAGGCACACTACATGTTGCAGGAATTTCAACAGGAAAGGAGCCGCAAGCCAGTCATCCCTGGACACCGCCGGCACCCGCAAGAGGCGCCCCTCCTGGGTGGCGACGCCTTCACCTGCACTACCGGTCGAAGGCGCGGGGGCGAAGGCGTCGAACTTCTTCAGAAGGGCTTCCACTTGGCCTTTCACGATTTTGGCGGCGGCTGCGCAATGTTCATCAGGCATAGGCTCTAGCAGCCCGTCAAGGCGGGCGTCAGGATCGTGAAGATGGATGTGGCTGAAGACGCACGTCAGCGCGGCTGAAGAAAGGATGCGGGGCCGATGCCGAGCACGACTTCCTCAAGCGCCTCGACCAAGTAGGGAAGCAGCTGGGTGGGGCCATCCTCTTTGGTGGCCAGTGGCTTGTCCAAGCCCTTCTCATAGAGTGACTTCAGAGCCTCACAAGACCTCTTCTCGAGAAGTGCGAAGGCCGCGCGGTCCTCGGCCAGAACCTCTATCTTGGCGTCAAGTTCGGCTTTCTCAGCCTGCACCTTTTGCTCCAACTCCTCTAGCCAGCCACGCTCAATGGCCCGCGCTTGCACCAGCTACTCCAGATCGGCATCGTGACCCTTGATGGCGTCCTCCTAGGCCTTCATCCTCTCTTCCTCCGCCTTACGACCACGGGCATCTTTGGCACGCTCTTCACGCAGGATCTTCAGTTCGGCCTCCAGCACCCAGCAGCGACCTTGGGCGGCCTCGGCGTCCTTCAGCGCTGCCTCGTGAGCAACTGCCACCTGTGTTGCGGCTCTCTTCTCCCCCTCATAGGTCACCGTGACCTGGCTCGGCACCGCCCGAATGGACACGTCAGAATGAAGCCAACCAGAGACCAGCTCCAAACGCCCAGCCGCTAGGAGGGGTTCAGCGCTCTAGAGATCTTCTCGCAGCCGGGCCATCTCAGAAAGGGCCCGCTCCAGCACATCAGGAGAAGCAGAGGAACCTGGGGCCGAGAACACGGCAGAAGGAGGAGGAAGAGGCATCATTGTCACCATGGCCTGGGGGGATGGAAGCTCCTGAGCCTCTTGGACCTCAGCACCCGAGCCGGACTCTGGCACCTCCCGAGTCAGCGGGGCCTCGGGGGCTGATTTCTCCCGAGGATGCTCCACCCAGCCTCGCAAGGATGATCGGGCTGGAGAAGCACAAGCAGCATCCCCAACTTTTCTCATGGAGAGGGGCGCAGCCGTAGGAGGCGACCTGGGCTCAAGCAGCACCACCTTGCTCTCCCTTCTCCTCTTCGCCGCAGGCGTCGGCCAAGTTACACAACAAGGAAGAAGAGTCAGAAAAAGCATCAGCAGCAAGAACAACACTTACTGATCCGCCACGGTGTAGTCCCTCCGCTTCAGGAGCCTGAAGCCGGAGAGCTTTGCGACCTGAGGCGCGGGCGTGCCAGCTCCGGGAGCAGGAGCAGGAGCAGGAGCAGCAGCGGGGCCGGAAGCGGCTCTAGGTGGTGCCGGAGCAGAAGCAGCATCCGGGAGATCAGCGCAGATCGGTCCCTCGTCAGGATGACAGACGGCTCTCCCTTCTTCTGGTGGGTGTCATCCTCGTCATCGTCAGGAAGGGTGCGAAGGATGTCAGCTTTGCTCAAGGGGAGGTCTCCCCCGTCCCTTCGGGGGTTATCTCCGAGTCTTCCTCCTCCTCCTCTTCCTCCACGGGGGACTCACCAGAAGACAGCTCCACCGGTGTCGGCATCGCAGGGGCCCCGGTGGGTGCTGACGGCACCAGCCCACACCCGTCAATGGTTGGCCTTGCGGCCACGACCAGCGCCCCGTCCTTGCGGCAGAACAAGGGAGTGAAGACATTCGGCGGGTACTCCTAGTCGTCCCCGACCAGGAGGTGGAGAGCCACAGCCAGCTCATCATCGGACAAGGCTTTCCAGCTTAGGAGAACCTTGTGCTCTTCGTTCCCAAGCTCCCATAAGGGGCACGTATGCGCCTAAAGTGGGGCTACGCGCATCATTAGGCATTCCCTCAGGAGCATGGCCCATGTCACCTTTGCATCCTTCGTGTTGCCCGGCTTCAGGTCGGCGTTCATCTGCTCCAGCACCAACGTCGCCCACTAATCAGCGAGCTTCGCGCGAGACCACCCCTTGTCGAACTAGGGCATCTCCGTCGGCAGTGTCAAGCATCGGTGGCCCACTTGGCATCCATCATGGCCCACTTGCTCTGGAAGCCATCGGCCTTCTTCCTAGTCTTCGAGATTGAGTTGGCCTTGCCGGCCGCGATGAAATTGGCACACCCGGATGTATGGCCATCGTTGATGCAGAGGAAGAAGACGTGGCGTAGCAGAGCCACGGACGGCATCACGCCGAGGTACGCCTCAAAGTAGTAGGCAAAGATCGACAAGAGAAGGATAGAGTTGGGATGAAGATGCAGCGTCTGCAGCCCCTAGTGGTCAAGGATCTTGTAGAAGAAGTCAGAGAAGGGGGGAACCAACCCTGCGGCGATGTTGCTCGTGAAGAATGGAAAAAAGGTGCTTCCCTCGGGCTCTGGCACGTCATAGCTAGCCCGGAGCTCAGTCTTCCCCCTCTTGTTGCTTTCCCCCGCTGTCAGCAAGCGCGTGGCGGCGAGGCTCTTCTTCGAGACATCGGGCGTGTCGAGAGCTGGCTCGTACCAAGCCGGCGACAAGGCGGGCTTGACCCTCTGGGGTGCCATTGGTCGCTGATGCAGATAAGGATGGGAGTAGATCTGGAGATTTCGAAAATAGGGAGCAAGAAAGGGGATCTGGAGCAAGGCGAAAGGAAGCAGTGAAGGCAAGCGCTGTCTACGCCCGCCTTTTGACAGTCGGGCAGTTGCCGAGGCTGCGTGGGGAAGCGGAGACGCCCATGTCCAATCAGCCGCCACGCGTCGACCAAGGCCGCAACCTATTGGGGCCCGCGGCGCTCTGCACTTGCCTCTTGGCTTCGCCTTGAAGCCAAGCCCGAGCACGCCTTGGGCCCGGGGGCTACTACCGGCATTCTGGGAATGGGGGTCCCCTGACTTGCCTACCTGCGGCCCACGGCGTGGCGCTGCAAGCGGGCCCGTACGACCCATCTTCACCAACAAGCATACAAGACCCTCGCGAGCGGCCAAGCCTCGTGAGGCGGACGACACAAGACCTACTCGGGAGCGGCCTCACCAGAATGGCTCACGAGGGGCGGAGAGATCAAGGCAAGGCAAACCTCGTGAGGTTCCAATTACGTGAGCTGTGACGATCGAGACCAGGCGGGTGCCAGGCGGGCGCTAGCGCGCACAGTGTCCTTGTTTCCTCTTTGGTGTTAAGGAGGCAAGCACAGACGAAGAGTACCAAGGCGTCAAGCAAAGGTGTCCATATCAGTGCAACGAGAATAAGACCAGCAGGACGGCAGGATGGAGGTCACCGTGGAGCCCAAGACGACGTCACCACCAAAGCCTTTGGCAGGCAATGACTACTTTTGTTAGGATAAGCTGTACTTGTTGTCCCCTTTCAAATTGGCCGTTGTTGGCTCCCTTTCCGCTCAATATTTGGGGAGAGGACGAGGGCCTCTATAAATAGGACTAGCCACCATAGTAGGAGGGGCAACAGGATCAAAGGGAGATCCATCCTCACAACCACAAGTTCACCAAGCACAAGAGCACGTCTTCTCCGGAGGTTGTTCTTCCCCTTGTACTGTTCATCATCATCCCAAGAGGCAATCCACCACAACACACTAGAGTAGGGTATTACACCACAATGGTGGCCCGAACCAGTATAAATCTTGTGTGTCCCTTGTGTTGCGAGTTCGTCGAGTTAGCCTTAGAGATCGTGGCGAGGTTGTGGGCGTGAGTTGGTAGGGGGAGATCTTCGCGTGCACCCTATTGTTAGAACCTTAAGGGTTTTGCCGGAACCCTAAATCCGACAGTATCCACAAAGGTTGGTCCCTGCTTCTGGCTGAGGACACTAATTTTTTTTCTACGGAATTAGTCATGTATTTGTCCTGTTAGGAACAACCTAACCGGTGTTAGATGTATTGTTTTTTATTTGGACAAAATAGAAAGAGGTTTATTTAAAAGCTTGAACATTTGACTAGCGTAAGGAAAGGTATTTGCAGTCTGTTGGATAAATTTTCTGAAAATAATGGATTTCGGTGTGTTACCGGAGAAACGATCTCGTGTTGTAGAGGTAGTTTCCTCTTGAACAGGTTCCCTATTTTAGTCTCCCACAATGCGAGCACACTGCAAATAATGATGAATTTTGACAACATCAATTATTGAACCATATATGAATGCAAATTAATTTCAACATCATAGAATTCAATACCTATCCAAGAATTGCTGAAGGCGCATCAGATCCTGAGCGTTTGTTGACTCTCTGAGTGAATCAATGTAGTAAATTGTGTTCTTCTTTGGAACAATGAATACCAATATACAGTGATTGCTACATATTAAGTAAGCCATGAACTTACGGATGATGTTGAAATCTGAAAGACAATGAGTGTATGCGTGGTTGTTTACTTGACTTAACCTTCATGATATGGCTAGAGAAATGATTCTGCATGGGACATGTTTTCGAAGATATGCACGACCGTGTTAACGGCCCAGTCCCGTCGGTCCTTTTCATGTAATGATGTGCCATTTGCTAATGCAGGATCTATGAAATACACACTCTCACTTTGTCTTCTCTGCGCGTTCAATCCCGTGAGAGGAATAAAATGCAGTTAGCTATTTATCATTTACAGCCTTGTATGGAGAAGTTGATCAGAGTTTGTTAAGTACATACAAAATCACGCATCTAACAAGAGTGGCATCGAGCATGTTGAAGTTGAAGAAGAGATGTAAGTCCTCAAAACTCACAATGATGGAACCAGCATCGTCTTGAAAATGATCTTTGTTGTAGTGGACTAGCAAATGGTGATGACCTTCTGACATTTGATCCACGCAATATTCATGTAAATCACGGCAACTGGAGCTGCACTCATCAAAGTATTCGTCAACAAGAAATGGCTAGCCATGGACGTAATTGCGTGCTTCAAGTATGTCTGCTTTTCTTTTATCAAGCAACAATTCTACTTCTTCATCATCCATGGCGTCAGAAATAATATTACTCCCAGATTCGAACAAGTTGTTGTTAATTTGGTTCTAGGCAATGAGTGCTCTAAGTAAGAGGCAATCATTCTCTTTCCTCTTCACTTTCTCGCTGCGCTTCCTCGTGGTCGTGGGTGTAGCCTTTTTGGCCACTTCCTTCTTGGTACTTGAAGCATTTCTGGCAAAACTTCTGGTTGCCTGCATGGTAGACTGCCAAGCAGACGGTGAAGCTTGGACAGACTTCTTAGCAGACTGTTTATCTATGCTGGACCGCTGAGCTGGCGGTGCTGTAGTGACGGACTGCTGGGCAGTAGGAGCGGAGGCATCGGACTACTGACCATGCATTGAAGCTATGTCGGGTTTCTGCACAGGTGGTGCCAACTTGTCGATGTGCTGAGGAGGTCGTGCCAACGCGTTGGTTTGCTGAGCAGGAAGTGCTGACGCATTGGTATGCTGATCACGCGCCTGCGGACCGACGGACTGATGAGAAGTCGGTTCTGGACCTACAAACTGCTTAGCAGGCGGTTCTGATGCATCAGACTGCTTAGTAGTCTGTTCCACCAGGTTGGTCTGCTGAGCATGTGCTGCAGCTGGATCTCCCCCCGCTAGTTCAGCGGTCGGCATCTAACCGGTGGTGCGTCATCAGCAGTTGTAGGCCTTTCCACTGGCTGCTTTGGGGCGTAGGATGACATGGCATGTACGCCACAAAGCCGGTCCGGCTGATCATAGGTTGATGCATCAGCCCGCGAGAGCTGCTCTGGCAAGGAGAGCGTCACCGGTTGAGGGGCGATAGTGGTTGCTCTTGACAGGGTTCAAGAATCTCATCGATGAACTCTATTTCCTTCCGTGGCCACTGGATGTGATGTAACAGTGTTTCTCCCAAGGTCCTTTGCTCATCGAACTCTCCTAGGACATTCTTCAGGGCAAATTCATTGAATCCAGGCTGTACTTCAGTCATGTAGCACTTCACACAACCCGGCTTCAATGGCACAATGTCCAAGAAGAGGTCATCTTCCAAGAAGAGTGGGCAAACCCTGGCTATTGCACATTTTAATGTACCTTCATAATGTGTAAGCACACCCTTCAGTCTGTCTTTCATTCCAGATAGATCAGATATAGCATCATCATGAGCAGTTGCAGTCTCAGTGTCACTGGGGTCAGCTGATGCACAGCTACTCTTGTGCAGTGCTGTCACACAATAAGCAGCATCATCCATGCCTGCCTCCCCTCCCATCTGCTGGCTATCTGTCAGTGTTAGAGTCTTCTGCATCATCATCATTGACTCCTCAACATCCTTTCGAAAAGCCGGATAAATGTCCTTCTTGAACTTTTCAAACAATGCATTCTGCTTCATTTCACTCCTCGCTTTTTTCATGCTGAGCCTCTCTTCTTTGCTGAGTGTGAAAGCCGTCTTGTGCGGTACATTAACACCTATACCCCTTGCACGACCAGGGGGCTCTTTTGTGTCCAGAGCAATGGACAGAATGTCACATGGCCCTGAGTTACTGTAGAACCTTCCAGGGATCTTGGAAGCCTCTACCATCACTTCATATAGTTTGGCGTCACATGCATTTTCAAAGTAATAAGTTCCATAATCATGCCTCTTTGCACGTGCCCGCAAGTAGTCTCTGGCACATTTGCCCATGATTTCACTAAAGGCCGAACTCCCACCCGCTGCTACTGCTTCTTTGTCCTCCTGTTCCCATATCAGTTTCATGACGTAGTATCCTGCCACACCCATATGGTGGGGTGTATATTCTTCTTCTGAAGTTTTGATTGATTAAAACTCTTCGCAGCAAACTCTAGAGTTGCCCTGGCCCTTTTGAATTCTGCCAAGTCTATCTTTGTAATTTGGGGGTATGCGGGGATTTGGTCCTTGCCCTCACTCAAGTACTTCTTCTACAGCACGTGCTTCCAATTTCTCCAAGCATCCCTAGCCTTCTTCAGTGCAGCGTGTTCCACCTGCATTCTCCACTGCTCTGGAACGTTAAAGTGATCCATGACCTCCCGAACTACCCTTCGCCGTGTTTCTGTGTCAGCCTTCTGAAACCCCGGCAGATTAATGTTGAGTCTTGCCCTGCCAACAAATCCACACACACTCCTGAACCTCATGCGTGCTTTATCTGGTTTAGTTGGAGCCCAGGACTTTAAATCAATCTCAGTTACTTCATATACACCTTTAGGCTGGTGTGTGGGCTTCCTTGGAGCGTTCTGATACGTCCATTTTGCATCATGCTTTTATATCGATATTTATTGCATTATGGGATGTTATTACACATTATGTCACAATACTTATGCCTATTCTCTCTTATTTTACAAGGTTTACATGAAGAGGGAGAATGCCGACAGCTGGAATTCTGGGCTGGAAAAGGAGCAAATATTATAGACCTATTCTGTACAACTCCAAAAGTCCTGAAACTCCGCAGAAGTCAGTTTCAGAATATATAAAAAATATTGGGTGAAGGAAGCACCAGAGGGGGGACACCCACCATCCATGAGGGTGGGGGCGCGCCCTACCCCCTGGGCACGCCCCCTGCCTCGTGGGCCCCCTGGCAGGCCTCCGGTGCCCATCTTTGGCTATATGAGGTCATTTGCCCTGAAAAAAATCATAAGCAAGCTCACGGGATGAAACTCTGTAGCCATGAGGCGGAACCTTGGCGGAACCAATCTAGGGCTCCGGCGGAGCTATTCTGTTGGGGAAACATCCCTCCGGGAGGGGGAAATCATCACCATCGTCATCACCATCAATCCTCTCATCGGGAAGGGGTCAATCTCCATCAACATCTTCACCAGCACCATCTCATCTCAAACCCTATTTCATCTCTTGTATCCAATCTTTGTCTCAAAACCTCAGATTGGTACCTATGGGTTGCTAATAGTGTTGATTACTCCTTGTAGATGACGCTAGTTGGTTTATTTGGTGGAAGATCATATGTTCAGATCCTTTATGCATATTTGAAAGTGCTAGTTATCGACTAGAGGGGGGGTGAATAGGCGATTTTTATGAAAGTCTTCAAAACATGGGAGTTTCGAAGACAAACGATATAAATGAACCTATAACCATGCGGCGGAAGGTAGACTACACTAGACAAGCCATAGTCAAGTATTCAATGAAGTGAGAACACGAAGACTAATAGCAGCTAGGTAGTACGGATCAGGATGGAAGATAGTATGAAACCAATCAGAACAAACAGTCACACAGTGAAGACAAATGGACAATGCAAACAGGCAATGACTTCACAAAGACCAACTGTAAATAAAGAGATGGGAAGGATAGAAGCAGTTGCTTGTTGAAGAGAATGATTTGTTGGACCAGTTCCGGTTGCTGTGACAACTGTACGTCTGGTTAGGGAGGCTGAGATTTAACTCAGAAGACCATGTCTTCACCTTATTCCCCTTGAGTTAAGGACACCCAGTCCTTGCTCAATCACTCTGGTAAGTCTTCAAGGTAGACCTCCAAACCTTCACAGACTTCGTTCACCGGCGATCCACAATGACTCTTGGATGCTCAGAACGCGGCGCCTAACCGGCTGGAGGATTCACAGTCCTCAAGTGTAACAAGTCTTCAGATCACACAGACAGGAAGACTTCAGTGATGCCTAACACACTTTGGCTCTGGGTGTTTAGGGCTTTGTCCTCGCTAGGATTTCTTTCTTTCAAAGGATTCAGAGGTGGGTTGCTCTCAAACCACAAAAGTCGTGCACTACCTCTGAGCAGCCACCAATTTATGGTGTAGGGGGTGGGCTATTTATAGCCACTAGGCAACCCGACCTGATTTGTCTGAAATGACCCTGGGGAACTAAGGAACTGACACATGTTCCAACAGTCAGATTTAAAACACACGCGGCAACTTTACTTGGGCTACAAGTAAAGTTGACTTATCCAGCTTTGGATAAGTTTTGCTCTCATTGTCTTCGCTCGAAGACATAGGATTTTGGTTAATCATCACTTCAGTCACTCTGACTTTGTTCACTGGGACCCCACTTAACAGTACGGTGGTTCCTATGACTCAACAAAGAAGAAAAGGAAACAACGAAACAACTAAGTCTTCGCGCTCCATAGTCTTCACGCGATGTCTTCTCTTGTTATAGTTTTCAATGTGAATATCTTCACATACCATCTTTGTCTTCAATGTCTTCATACATTTTTAGGGGTCATCTCCGGTAGGTAAACCGAATCAATGAGGGACTACTACCTGTGTTGTCCTGCAATTCTCACAAACACATTAGTCCCTCAACCAGGTTTGTCATCAATACTCCAAAACCAACTAGGGGTGGCACTAGATGCACTTACAATCTCCCCCTTTTGGTGATTGATGACAAACTGGTTGAAGTTTTCAACGGGGATAAAAGTATGTGAAATTGTAAAGGATTTAGGTATTGTCTGCGTAAGTAGCAGAAAGGCTCCCCCTAAAGATGTGCATATAAGTATTTTGCTTTTGAATGCAAATGCACATGGAAGGTTGTACTTGCGGAGCTCCTCTTCTACTTATGAAGACAATTCATCATGCATGAAAGGATATAACGAAGATAATGACATGCATAATGAAAAATGGACGTCTACAAAATGACTTTGTGCGGAATTTATCGTCGCACATGCGGAATTTATCATCGCATCACATTTGACGAAAAGGTAGCAGACGGCCATCAAGTTTAAGTGTTACAACTCAAAATGAACCAAATGTATCAAAAGCGAGAGTTGTAAGCACTTGGGAAATGTAGCAAAAGTATAGCAACCACCCATATGGACCCGCTTGAAGACTATCAACTCATATGCTTCTCCACCTTCTTCAGTAATGACCAAAAAGGTTTGAAGATATAGAGCTTCTACTCGTTCACATGAGGAGTAGGCGAACCAGCAGGGTCATCGTTGAGGTTCGGTGGTGCAGAAGAACTTGGTGCAGTGTCGATATGCGCTGAAGTTGGAGGTGGTGAGGTAGCATCATCTTGATCATCTATGACTCTAGCATTCACCGTTGCAGCTGAGGAGGAATAATCAGAGTCTTCGAGTGAGGGAGTCCGACGCAAGTGAGCATTCCTTGGAGGAGTTGAGTCAAACTTGAATCTCTCTGTGAAGCCATCGTCTTGAAGATCAACTTCAGCACTGAGCAATGTCAAGCTCTTCCATGACCACTGACAGGTTTCAGGTGTAACAAAGGCATTCTTGGTGGCTAGATTGCGAATGTGATTGACGTCCACCAAGAGGCTTTGCATCTGACGCTTAAGCCAGTCATGATGCTTGTCATGTTTCTGATGTAGAGCAACGAGAAGCTCTCGGTCATTGAGAACACGAGATCGCTTTCGGGGCCTTTGGACAATGGTGCTTGCAGTGGCTTCAATTTGGGTGCGAGGAGCACGTGTATTGCCAGCCAAGGGATAAACACGAGAAACGGCCTAAACTCCTTCAATGGGATGGGTGAAGCTTTGATGATAGACATTGTGAAGATAAATTGGCTCCTTTGCAGGCTCTGGGTAAATGGCTTCGACAGACATATCAACCTCTGGCAAGAATATAAGATGACTGCTCGCAGATGGCTGATAGTTGATAGCAGAGTGAAGCTTGATGAGGCGCATTACCCATGGAGCATAGAACTTCAGACCAAAGATATTGGAGCCAGATGCAGCCAATTGTCTGATGAAGAAGTATTAAGCATTGAAGTTGATGCCATTGAAGATATAGAGAACCAATGTCTTCATTGCTCCTTCAAGCTTCGCTGCAGGAGAATGTCCTTTGACCGGCCAGACAGTTCGCCTGATAATATGATAAATAGTGCGGGGCAGATACTCTAGGTCTTGAACAAAGAACTCCTTAGGATAGTCAGCGTCTTGTGGTAGTGGCTTCATCATGCTCAGCATTTGGCTCATGTTTGGCTCTGTCTTCTGGAAGATGCTTTCCAACGCATTCTGGTGTAGCTGACAACCTGGTTCATAATGTTCGCGAGGAGTGGGCAGGGCAGTAAGCTCAATGATGTCTTGGGCTTTAGCTTCATGGTGTACATCGCCTGTCATCCACTCAAGGATCCAAGTCTTCGGATCCCTATTGTAGACGCGAATGTGAAGGGTAGCATAAAATTGTAGCAGAAGCTCTTCATTCCAATGTTTTTTGGCAGTCACAAACTGTAGAAGGCCAGCATCTCTGAAGCAGTCAAGGGCTTCTTCTAGGCAAGGCAGGCCAGCCATGGCTTCGCTGTCTAGACGCATATGAGGGAAAATGCGCTCGTGGTTGTATAAGATGTAGGAATAGTAACTGCGCTGCTGATAACTCTAGAATCAATCTGATGAGATTCTTAGCCTTGTGTAGGGGTTCTTGGCACTGTCAAAGAATGTGTTGTGTGCCTTGAAGCCATTCGGATTAAACAATCCTGGTGAAGTTACAGTACCTGGAGATCTTGGCAGCCTTGGCTTTGGCTTCTGGACCTAAGGCCTGTGCTCCACATGATAGTCAAATTCCGGACGGGCAGCAGGTGGAGGAACCAGAATGGGCCAGCAGACGGTGGTAAGTTGGCCTTAATAGAATGCTTGCTCAAGGGTGTGTGGTCGTGGAGGCGGTACAGGAGCAGTGGCATTGACTTCTGGCTGCAGATTTGCATCAGGAGCAGCATTGCCTTCTGGTGCAATCACTTATGGCACCACATTAGCTTCAGGCGCCACATTAGCTTCGGCCATGACAACATCATTGGCTTCAGTGTTGGTGTTAGTGGCCGCCTCAGAGTTTTCAACCTCCACTTGAGTAGCTGGAGGGTTGGACACGTTCTCCTCGAGAACAACTTCAGGGTTGGTCGGGGGTGTAGCAACATGTTCTTCTTCATGTCTTGGTTCTTCTTGTTCATCAACTGATGCAGCCGGAATATATTTAGCCGCTTTGGCTTCAGACTCGGGGATGTTTGCGGTAGGAGAGGCTTCAGGAAAGACTTGGCGTGAAACGGATTGCCGCTCTTCTCCTTCTGGAACACTTGACAGATTGAGTTGTGGCCATGGTCCTTTGTGAAGCCTGCGGAATGCTAGCGATGCTTGTGAAGATGGAGTTGGTTGGGCCACAAAGTCATTGTCTTCAAGCACCGAAGTGGTGACTTGAGGTGGGGGAGTACTTGGTGATTCTTCTTGACGGGGGGAGTCTTGTGGGTGATCAGCCCATGAGTCATCCTGAGCAATTGGCGTCAATGGACGACCAATGCTGATGAGTTTGTTGTTCGTGAGAACAGGCGATGATACCACATTGTGTTTGATCTGAGGAAGGACTTCATCATCTTCAACATTGTCTTGATGACCAATGTCTTCAGCTGCGGTGGGGTCAACAGCTGGAATGTCTTCAATTTCCGGAGCCTCTGTGGAAGCAGGCTCATGAACTATCAACTGGCGCTCATGGTGTTCAGACGCAGGACGAGCAACTGAGATTGGCTCGATGACAAGGGGCTCTGTGGGAGCAGCCTGATCTTTCTTCTTGGTTTTTCTCTTCTTGGTCGGTGGAGCATCATAAGTGGTGGACTTGGTCTTGTGATTTCGGGCTTCGGCTTCAGCTGCCCTTGTTTTCTTGAGCTCCGAAGCAACTGCTTCGAGCCTGTCATACTGGCCGGGAAGACAATGCGAGGTTCTTCCTACCTTGATGCTTCTGGTTGGGCCACAGCAGGCTTCTTCTTCTTCTTCTTGGTAGCCATTCTGGGGTCGATGCTAGGTCGCTCCAGAGCCTTGCACTTTTCAGCTTCATTTTAGCCTTGAACACATTGGTAGCCAGGTGTTTCATGCACTCTTGAGAACCTTTAGCTTCTTCATGTTTCTTGTGGAACGCCTCCTTGAGCTCATGTAGCATGACCTTGAAGTTTTGGACGTCTTCCACGTTGATCTTGGCCATGTTCTTCTTGAACTAAGCCTTTTCATAATCAATCTTGTGCTTCAACTCAACAATTCTCTGTGCAAGAGCCAGCTCAGGAGCAATGGCTCCATGGAAGGAGACGTTGAGGCCAATTGGGAGTTGAAGATCATCAAAACTGAGGTCTGGGCTGTCGAACCACTCATCAATGAACTTGTACAGGATCTCCACATCAAAGAGGGGAAGATCATTGAAGATTTGTGCCTCTTGCTTGCTCTTTATAAGCAGCTCAAGAGCATCATCACCAAGATCGTCGTCACTAGACAGATCAATGGCTTCGTTTTCATTCCACATAACGGCAGCAGGGGTCAATGCTTGACCAGTTGGTTGCATGGGCTTCTTCATCTTGTCAGACTTGGAGATGCGAGAGAGATCTTCAGACTACACACTAGCTTCAGGCGGTGCAGTGGCCAGAGGCTTTACCTGTAAGACTTTTGGTGCAGAGGAGGGCTTTGAAGCCTTTGGTTTCTTTTGCTTCACAGGCTTCGGTGGTGTAGGCGCTTCGTCAGAATCAGTGTCATCTACAGAGTGATCCATGACAGCCCCTTGAACCTGAATGTGAGTGATGAGACCTTCAAGGTTGTAGAAGGGCCCAACAATATTGGGTTCAGCATCGCGTGTGCCGTTGGCACGAGGAGCAGAGGGACCGGGGTTGAAGTCTAACCCAAGTGACTTCTTGTTCTCTTTGGCAGAAGTTTTGGCAAACTGGAAGTTGCGCTTAAAGAGATTGTCTTCACGACACCATAACAGAGACGATGGGTCGGCATTAGCAGGCTGAGGTCCAGGATCATGCAAGGGTAGAAGCCTTGAGCAGTAGCTTCAGACTTCGACTTGGGCTGAAGACCCTTGTATATAATATCTCCCCAGGGGCCCTTGATGGCATTCTTTTCAGCATATTTGTCAGTGACAAATCTGTACTTGAACCATTCCTCTGCCCAATGTCTATGAATCCATTGGATTTGGTTCTTGTGTTCTCCATAGGTCTCTTTTGGATCTGACTTGTATAGCTCATAGAGATCCGGTGGCAGGTCCTTCCTGAATGATTTTTCATGGCGCTGTCTGCCGCCCTTCCTGAATGATTTTTCTATTTCCATGAAGTTCAGACTGAAAGGCTTCAGAACGTGCAAAGGCTTCCTTCTGCTGGCCAGACAAGAATTAGCTTCGAGAGAATTGATGTGATGCTGTAAGAACTCTGCAAATGAATGCAGACTATGAGAACCAAGGGATTCTCCCACGGACATGTACCTGTGACGGCATTAGAGATGCGAGGGAAGGGGAAGAGGTCATGTGCATTCTTAGAAGATTTTGAAGATAAATCAGTTTAGAAGACATTGACCTCATAGTGCGAAGACATTCACTCATATGTAGAGAGTTGGTTCCAGATTTGTACAATCCATGAATAAGTACAAGTGAGGAATCTAACTACTTTGTGAAGCATAAGTGAACATACTAGGCATGTTATGAGATGCAGAAAAGGATAGATTCAATTTGTTGGGACAGAAACCACTTGTGGTTGACAAAGATGAATCTATTGGATCAAAAAGGACTGTAAAAAGAGTTTTTATTTACCACTCGATGAACTGCTAGACGGAGTAGGAGATGAGGCCGAGCAGTTCGATCTTCCATGCCCTAACTTGGCAACAGAGGACACCTATGGCGACGGCGGAGAAGAAGATGTCCGTGGCCGGCGTGAGGATGGCGTCGGTGAGGTCGCGGCAGTTAAGCGCTTCGTCGCCAGCATCGTCGAGAGCTAGCGGTGGCGCTAGGGTTTGTGCGATAAGGAGAATTGGAAGAAGAGATAATGACTGGGGTGTGGCGTGTATTTATAAGGATAGGGACAGCGCAGCGTTATTACGCAGGTGCCCCTAGCGGTTCACATCTGAAGGACACGTGGCGAACATGCAACACATTGGAGGTTGTTCCACGTTCTCACGCACACCTAGATTGTCGGGTAGTCGTTCCCGCTTCTCCGGGTTTCAGGCAAAATGGATTGAGCATTTAAATCAGATTTAATGTTTGTCTCTGTGTCTTTTGCTGACAAGGACGCATAGAAGACATTCGACAGTTTCAATAGAATGCATATGATTTGGGTAGATAGAGAGGTTAGGGTCCAATCACATTCACTTAGTTCAAAAGATTCAAACAAGAAGACATATCTATAAGTGAATGTTGTAGAGGACAGAACGCTAATATATGAATATATCCGAAGAAGACCAAATCAATATAATGAAGATAAACATGAAGTCATGTTGAAATTTGAAGACAAACCAAATGTGAAGACATAACAAATGTAACGCCAACAAAAAACACTCCAAACAAAAGTTTGGTGATGGCGTTACCCACTGTATAGGAAGTATTAGACCCAGACACAATGCACAATTATCGTGGCGCTCCAAAGACAAATTCCACGTTAATGTATTCACACTCAGAGTGTAAGTCTTCATTAATTGAAGATATACGTTACTTCGTGTGTTGCACATCTAAGTCATCAACATGCATAAGCATTAGGATGTGTGCCTGATCACAGGACATTTGAGGATTCCAAGATATTTAGCTCACACCGCAACTTGCAAAACCTTTTCTCATCCAAGGTCTTTGTGAAGATATCTGCTAGTTGCTCTTCAGTGTTGACGTGAATGATATCAATATCTTCCTTCATTACATGATCTCTGAGAAAGTGATGACAGATCTGAATGTGCTTTGTCTTCGAGTGTTGAACTGGGTTGTTGGCAATCTTGATGGCGCTTTCATTGTCGTAGTAGAGTGGCACTTGCTTCAGATGAATGCCATAGTCTTTGAGTGTTTTCTTCATCCATAGAAGCTGAGCGCAGCAAGACCCAGCAGCAATGTATTCAGATTCAGCAGTGGAGAGAGATACACCATTCTGCTTCTTTGAAGACCAACACACAAGTGATCATCCCAGAAAGTGACATGTGCCTGATGTAGACTTGCGATCCACCTTGTCACCAGCATAATCAGCATCCGAGAATCCAACTAGATCAAACTCTAAGCCCTTTGGATACCATAGTCCTAGTGTTGGGGTGTAAGCCAAATGTCAAAGAATTCGCTTCACAGCTAAGTGATGCGATTCCATTGGTGCCGCTTGGAATTGGTCACACATTCAAACACTAAGCATGATATCTGGCCTAGATGCACATAAATAAAGCAAAGAACCAATCATGGAGCGGTATACCTTTTGATTGAACTCTTTACCATTGGCGTCAGGACCCAAATGACTTTTGGTTGGCATTGGCGTCGTATAACCTTTGCAGTCTTGCATTCCAAACTTCTTCAGGCAATCTTTGAGGTATTTCTCTTGAGATATGAAGATGCTGGTGCGTTGCTACCGTATTTGAAGACCAAGGAAGAACTTCAGCTCACCCATCATGGACATCTGATATTGCTCTTGCATCACGTGTCCAAACTCATCACTGTATTTCTGATTAGTGCAGCCGAAGATAATGTCATCCACATATATTTGGCACACAAACAAACAGTTCACCATCATATGTCTTCGTGAAGAGTGTGGGATCCAGGGAACCAGGTTTGAAGCCTTTGCTCTTCAGGAAGTCTTTGAGTGTGTCATACCAAGCACGAGGGGCTTGTTTGAGGCCATACAGTGCCTTGTTGAGCTTGTAAACCATATCAGGATGTTTTCGATCTTCAAAACCAGGCGGTTGTGCAACATACACTTCTTCTTCAATATTGCCATTGAGAAAGGCACTCTTCACATCCATTTGATACAGTAGGATGTTATTATGATTTGCATAGGCTAGCAGTATGCGAATAGCTTCAAGCCTAGCCACAGGAGCAAATGTTTCATCGAAGTCAATTCCTTCAACTTGAGTGTATCCTTGAGCAACGAGACGAGCCTTGTTTCTGACAACTTGACCATGCTCATCTTGCTTGTTGCGATATATCCATTTAGTGCCTATGATATTGTGTTTACGAGGATCAGGACACTTGACCAGTTCCCATACATTATTCAGCTCGAACTGTTGAAGCTCTTCTTGCATAGCTTGAATCCATTCAGGTTCCATGAAGGCTTCATCAACTTTCTTGGGTTCAGATATTGAGACAAATGCAAAGTGCCCACAGAAATTTGCTAGCTGTGTTGCCCTTGAACGAGTGAGTGGACCAGGTGCATTGATGCTATCAATTATATTCTCAATCTGTACTTCATTTGCAATAAGAGGATGAACTTGACAAAGATTTTTTTTCGTCATTCATTGTCATCGTTTGAAGGATTGTCTTCAGGCTGAGCATTGTCTTCAAGTTGATTAGGTGCAGAAATGATAAGTTCCTCTTAAGGTTGTACTTCAGACGGTATGATTTCTCCAGTTCCCATAAGCTTGATGGATTCACTGGGTGGGATTTCATCTATCACATTTGGCAGGTGCTCTCTTTGCGAGCCGTTAGTTTCATCAAACCGCACATCTATAGTTTCAACTACTTTATAGTGAAAGAGGTTGAAGACTCTGTAGGAGCGCGAATCCTTTTCGTAACCAAGCATAAAACCTTCATGTGCTTTCGGTGCAAATTTTGAAGTGTGATGTGGATCCTTGATCCAACACCTAGCACCAAATACTCTGAAGTAACTGACATTTGGCTTCTTACCAGTGAGGAGTTCATAGGATGTTTTCTTCAGAAGCTTGTGAAGATAAACACGGTTGATGATGGTATGCAGTATCAATAGCTTCAGGCCAGAACTTTCTTGGTGTCTTGTATTCATCGAGCATCGTCCGAGCCATCTCCATGAGTGTTCTGTTCTTGCGTTCAATGATGCCATTCTGCTGCGCATGTACGGAGCTGAGAACTCATGAGTGATGCCCAATGTATCAAGATAAGTGTCGAGGACGGTGTTCTTGAATTCAGTGCCATTGTCACTTCTGATGTGCTTGATCTTGATGCCATAGTTGTTCATGGCTCGATTGGCGAAGCGTCCGAAGACATCCTGCACTTCAGTCTTGTAGAGGATTATATGTACCCATGTATATCTTGAATAATCATCAACAATGACGAAGCCATAGAGACAAGCAGTAGTAGTAAGGGTAGAGTAGTGAGTAGGGCCGAAGAGGTCCATGTGTAGCAGTTCGAAGGGTTGAGTCCTTGTCATGATAGTCTTCGAGGGATGCTTGGCCCTCGTCATCTTTCCAGCTTCGTAGGCACCGCATAAGTGATCATTCTTGAACTTGACGCCCTTGATGCCTATGACGTGCTTCTTCTTTGCAAGATTATGCAAGTTCCTCATGCTAGCATGCCCTAGCCTCCGATGCCAGAGCCAGCACCATGAAGCTTTTGCTAGAAGACATACGGCAAGCTATGGTCCTACTGAGAAATCTACCATGTACAAATCATCTTTCCGATACCCTTCAAAGACTAGAGACTTGTCAGATTCCATTAGAACAAGGCAACGATATTTTCCAAATATCACAATCATGTTCAAATCGCAAAGCATTGAGACATACATTAAGTTGAAACCAAGAGATTTCAACAAGCATCACTTTATCCATGTGCTGATCCTTTGAGATTGCAACTCTACCTAGACCCAATACCTTTCTTTTACCAGTATCAGCAAATGTGATGTGACTTTTATCAGATGGACGTAAGGTTGAGTCCATGAGAAGACTTCGTTCGCCAGTCATGTGATTAGTACATCCACTATCAATAATCCATTCTGAAGCAGCTTGTGTCATACCCTACAGTGCAGTTAGGGGGATAGGCTTCACGAAGAGCATTGTGAAGCATAAACATTTGATGAGCAAGTGGATTATGAAAGCTTAGATCGAGGTTAGGACTGATAGGACAAATAGCAAGTGACTCGGCAACGAAATACATAATAAGACCATTTGGGCATTTGATCTTGCACCCTACAAGATGTTTTAGGTCCCCAACAATAGCTTCAGACGCATTTGATTTTTGGCTGGAGACCTTTCCCTGCAAAAGAGAGTTAAGCTTTCTTAGCCACCCACATCTTCAAGGGTGGCTTCGAAGCAATGAGTCTAAGTGCAGCATCTGAGAACTTTGGCTTTGAAGCCCTAGCAAATAGTTTTGCAGGAGGTGAATAATACTCATAGGAATAAGCATAGTAGTTCTTGGTCTTATGAACATGGCGGTTCGATGAAACACGCTCATATTCGTAGGCTTGGGTATGATTTCCCTGCAAAACATTTGTATTAGTGCGACTCAAGTGAGTCCTCTGTCTGTATGAAGCCTTTGGACCATATGAAGCCTGCGGTCTGGGGTTTGTCTTCTTCCCTTGTGGTGTCATGATAACATTCACAGGAAGATTCTCAAGACACCTTTTGGGCACCCAGACTTTCTTCATATGTGGCCCATTCCTGCAGTTAGTACCAATATACCTGGCAAACACTTCACCATTCTGATTCTTAAACAATTTATAGTTTGCATCAAAGGATTGATCAATGACAATAGGATTAGCACAAGTGAAGCCAGATAGGGTGGATGGATCCACTGAAGGTTCCTTTGCACCAACCCATGTGGTTTTGGGGTACTGCTCGGGCTTCCAGTAAGAGCCATCAGCATTCATTGTCCTTTCATACCCAACACCCTCTTTCCTAGGGTTTCAGTTCAGAATCTGCCTTTTTAGGACATCACATAGTGTCTGATGCCTTTCGAGACTTTTGTACATCCCTGTTTCAAGCAATGTCTTCAACCTAGCATTTTCATCAGCAATAGCAGTGGCATCCTCAGCAGAGGGGTTAGTTACCACATCAACAGTTGAATATATTGCAATAGTAGCAGCAGTAGAACATTCAGCCACAGAAGTAGCATTATCATGCTCAAGGCATTTAAGACATGGTGGTTCAAATCCTTCCTGAGTGGGACTGATCTGTTCAGTGTGAAGTGACTCGTTTTCCTTTTGAAGATCTTCATGAACCGCTCTCAATTTCTCGAGTTCTTGCTTCCTTTGAAGATAATCATAGGAAAGATTTTCATGAGTTGTTGAGAGCGTTTCATGATGACTTTCAAGTTCCTCATACTTAACATGAAGATTTTTTATGTCTTCAATTAAGGACTGAGATCGAGTCATTTCAGCGTCCAACAGGTCATCCCTTTTGTCTAACAGTTTTTGAATATGTTCCATAACTTTTTGTTGTTCAGTTGCAATTTTAGCAAGTGTCTTGTAGCTGGGTTTGGAACCACAATCAGAGTCATCTTCACTGGATGTTTGATAGTGAGCATTGCGTAAGTTTACCTTGGCACCGCATGCCATGAAGCAATAGGTGGGAGCGGAGTTGTCCTTGTCATTAGCATCAGCGTCGGTGACGAAGTCATTGTCTTTAGTGTTGAAGATGGATAGGGCAATGTAGGTTGTAGTCAGACTTGCAACGCTAGAGTCGGACTCCTCCTCAGACTCCACCTCCGCCTCCTCAGAAGCAGACTCCTCCTCTGAATCCATTTCCTTGCCAACAAACGCACGAGCCTTGCCAGATGAGCTCTTCTTGTGTGATGAAGACTTTGAGGAAGACTGGGAAGAAGACTTTGAGTATTTCTTCTTCTTCTTGTCGTCAGAATCATATTCCTTGCTCTTCTTCTTCTTGTTGTTCTCATTGTCCCACTGCGGACACTCAGAGAGGTAGTGACCAGGTTTCTTGCACTTGTGGCATGTTCTCTTCCTATAGTCATGAGTAGAAGCTTCATCATTCATTGAGCTGGATCGTGAAGACTTTCTGAAGCCTTTCTTCTTCGTGAATTTTTGGAACTTCTTCACAAGCATAGCAAGCTCCTTTCCAATGTCTTCAGGACAATCAGAACTGCAGTCAGATTCTTCTTCAGATGAGGAAACAACTTTTGCCTTCAAGGCGCGAGTTCGGCCATAGTTGGGACCGTAGATATCTCTTTTCTTAGAAAGCTAAAACTCATGTGTGTTAAGCCTTTCAAGTATGTCAGACGGATCGAGTGTCTTGAAGTCAGGGCATTCTTGAATCATCGGGTCTAGGGTGTCAAACGAGCTGTCAAGTGATCTCAGGAGTGTCTTAACGATTTCATGCTTGGTGATCTCAGTAGCGCCGAGAGATTGAAGCTCATTTGTGATGTCAGTGAGGTGATCAAATGTGAGCTGAACATTCTCATTGTCGTTTCTCTTGAAGCGATTGAAGAGCTTGCGAAGGACACTGATCCTTTGATCTCTCTGGGTTGAGACGCCTTCGTTGACCTTGGAGAGCAAGTCCCAGACTAGCTTCGATGTTTCTAGAGCACTCACACGGCCATACTGCCCTTTGGTCAGATGACTACAGATGATGTTCTTGGCAGTGGAATCTAGTTGAACGAACTTGTTGACATCAGCAGCGGTGACACCATCACCAGCCTTGGGAATGCCATTCTTGACGACAAACCAGAGGTCGACATCAATGGCTTCAAGATGCATGCACATCTTATTCTTCCAGTAGGGATATTCAGTTCCATCGAAGATGGGGCACGCAGCGGAGACTTTGATTATCCCTGCAGTCGACACAGCTAAAACTCCAGGTGGTTAAGCCGAATCACACAGAACAAGGGAGTACCTTGCTCTGATACTAATTGAAAGTGCTAGTTATCGACTAGAGGGGGGTAAATAGGCGATTTTTATGAAAGTCTTGAAAACATGGGAGTTTCGAAGACAAACGATAGAAATGAACCTATAACCATGCAGCGGAAGGTAGACTACACTAGACAAGCCATAGTCAAGTATTCAATGAAGTGAGAGCACGAAGACTAATAGCAGCTAGGCAGTACTGATCAGGATGGAAGATAGTATGAAACCAATCAGAACAAACAGTCACATAGTGAAGACAAATGGACAATGCAAACAGGCAAATGACTTCACAAGGACCAACTGTAAATAAAGAGATGGGAAGGATAGAACCAGTTGCTTGCTGAAGACAATGATTTGTTGGGCCAGTTCCAGTTGTTGTGACAATTGTACGTCTGGTTAGGAAGGCTGAGATTTAACTCAGAAGACCGTGTCTTCACCTTATTCCCCTTGAGCTAAGGACACCCAGTCCTCGCTCAATCACTCTGGTAAGTCTTCAAGGTAGACTTCCAAACCTTCACAGACTTCATTCACTGGCGATCCACAATGACTCTTGGATGCTCAGAAAGTGACGCCTAACTGGCTGGAGGATTCACAGTCCTCAAGTATAACAAGTCTTCAGATCACACAGACAGGAAAACTTCAGTGATGCCTAACACTCTTTGGCTCTGGGTGTTTAGGCCTTTGTCCTTGCAAGGATTTCTTTCTCTCAAAGGCTTCGGAGGTGGGTTGCTCTCAAACGACAAAAGTCGTGCACTAACTCTGAGCAGCCACCAATTTATGGTGTAGGGGTGGGCTATTTATAGCCACTAGGCAACCCGACCTGATTTGTCCGAAATGGCCCTGGGTCACTAAGGAACTGACACGTGTTCCAACGGTCAGATTTCAAACACACGCAGTTGATGGGGAACGTTGCAGAAAACAAAAAAAATCCTACGTTTCACCAAGATCAGTCTATGGAGTCATCTAGCAACGAGAGGAGAGTGCATCTACATACCCTTGTAGATCGCGAGCGGAAGCGTTCAAGAGAACGGGGATGATGGAGTCGTACTCGCCGTGATCCAAATCACTGATGACCAAGTGCCGAACGGACGGCAACTCCGCATTCAACACACGTACGGAGCAGATGATGTCTCCTCCTTCTTGATCCAGTAAGGGGGAAGGAGAGGTTGATGAAGATCCAGCAACACGACAGCGTGGTGGTGGATGCAGCAGTGATCGCAGTAGGGCTTCGCCGAGCTTCTGCGAGAGGGAGAGGTGTAGCAGGGGAGAGGGAGGCGCCAAAGCTTGAGGTCGGCTACACTCCCTCCCCCCCCTTAATATAGGCCCCCTGGGGGGCGCCAGCCCTGGAGATGGGATCTCCCAAGGGGGCGGCGGCCAAGGGGGGTGGAGTGCCCCCCAAGGCAAGTGGAGGCGCCCCCCACCCTAGGGTTTCCAACCCTAGGCGCAGGGGGCCCAAAGGGGTGGCTCACCAGCCCACTATGGGCTGGTTCCCCTCCCCACTTCAGCCCATGGGGCCCTCTGAGATGGGTGGCCCCACCCGGTGGACCCCCGGGACCCATCCGGTGGTCCCGGTACAATACCAGTGACCCCGAATCTTTCCCGATGGCCGAAACTACACTTCCTATATATAATTCTTCACCTCCGGACCATTCCGGAACTCCTCATGATGTCCAGGATCTCATCCAGGACTCCAAAAAACTTTCGGATTACTGCATACTCATATCTCTACAACCCTAGCATCACCGAACCTTAAGTGTGTAGACCCTACGGGTTCGGGAGACACGTAGACATGACCGAGACGGCTCTCCGGCCAATAACCAACAGCGGGATCTGGATACCCATGTTGGCTCCCACATGCTCCTCGATGATCTCATCGGATGAACTACGATGTTGAGGACTTAATCAATCCCGTATTCAATTCCCTTTGTCAATCGGTACGTTACTTGCCCGAGACTCGATCGTCGGTATCCCAATACCTTGTTCAGTCTCGTTACCGGCAAGTCAGTTTACTCGTACCGTAATGCACGATCCCGTGATCAACCCCTTGATCACATTGAGCTCATTATGATGATGCATTATCGAGTGGGCCCAGAGATACCTCTCCGTCATACGGAGTGACAAATCCCAGTCTTGATTCGTGCCAACCCAACAGACACTTTCGGAGACACCTGTAATGTACCTTTATAGTCACCCAGTTACGTTGTGACGTTTGGCACACCCAAAGCACTCCTACGGTATCCGGGAGTTACACAATCTCATGGTCTAAGGAAATGATACTTGACATTCAGAAAAGCTACAGCAAAAGAACTACACGATCTTTGAGCTAAGCTTAGGATTGGGTCTTGTCCATCACATCATTCTCCTAATGATGTGATCCCGTTATCAACGACATCCCCATGTACATAGCCAGGAAATCATGACTATCTGTTGATCAACGAGCTAGTCAACTGGAGGCTCACTAGGGACACATTGTGGTCTATGTATTCACACATGTATTACGATTTCCATATAATACAATTACTGCATGAATAATAGACAATTATCATGAACAAGGAAATATAATAATCATTTTATTATTGCCTCTAGGGCATATTTCCAACAGTCTCCCACTTGCACTAGAGTCAATCATCTAGTTACATTGTGATGAATCGAACACCCATAGAATTCTGGTGTTGATCATGTTTTGCTCTAGGGAGAGGTTTAGTCAACGGATCTGCTACATTCAGGTCCGTATGTACTTTACAAATCTCTATGTCTCCATTTTGAACACTTTCACGAATGGAGTTGAAGCGATGCTTGATATGCCTGGTCTTCCTGTGAAACATGGGCTCCTTGGCAAGGGCAATAGCTCCAGTGTTGTCACAGAAGAGAGTCATCGGGCCCGACGCATTGGGTATGACTCCTAGGTCGGTAATGAACTCCTTCACCCAGACTGCTTCATGTGCTGCCTCCGAGGCTGCCATGTACTCCGCTTTGCATGTAGATCCCACCACAACGCTTTGCTTGCAACTGCACCAGCTTACTGCCCCACCATTCAAAATATACACGTATCCGGTTTGTGACTTAGAGTCATCCAGATCTGTGTCGAAGCTAGAATCGACGTAACCCTTTACGACGAGCTCTTCGTCACCTCCATAAACAAGAAACATTTCCTTGGTCCTTTTCAGGTACTTCAGGATATTCTTGACCGCTGTCCAGTGTTCCATGCCGGGATTACTTTGGTACCTTCGTACCAAACTCACGGCAAGGTTTACATCAGGTCTGGTACACAACATAGCATACATGATAGACCCTATGGCCGAGGCATAGGGGACGACACTCATCTTTTTCTATCTTCTGTCGTGGTCGGGCATTGAGCCATGCTCAATCTCGTACCTTGCAATACAGGCAAGAACCCCTTCTTTGACTGATCCATTTTGAACTTCTTCAATATCTTGTCAAGGTACGTACTCTGCGAAAGACCAATGAGGCGTCTCGATCTATCTCTATAGATCTTGATGCCTAATATATAAGCAGATTCTCCAAGGTCCTTCATTGAAAAACACTTGTTCAAGTAGGCCTTTATGCTTTCCAAGAATTCTATATCATTTCCCATCAACAGTATGTCATCCACATACAATATGAGAAATGCTACAAAGCTCCCACTCACTTTCTTGTAAATGCAGGCTTCTCCATAAGTCTGCATAAACCCAAACGCTTTGATCATCTCATCAAAGCGAATGTTCCAACTCCGAGATGCTTGCAGCAGCCCATAAATCGAGCGTTGGAGCTTGCACACCTTGTCAGCATTCTTAGGGTCGACAAAACCTTCCGGCTGCATCATATACAATTCTTCCTTAAGGAAACCATTAAGGAATGCCGTTTTGACGTCCATTTGCCATATCTCATAATCATAGAATGCGGCAATTGCTAACATGATTCAGACGGACTTCAGCTTCGCTACAGGTGAGAAAGTCTCATCGTAGTCAACCCCTTGAACTTGTTGATAACCCTTAGCGACAAGCCGAGCTTTATAGATGGTCACATTACCATCCGCGTCTGTCTTCTTCTTAAAGATCCATTTATTTTCTATGGCTCGTCGATCATCAGGCAAGTCAGTCAAAGTCCATACTTCGTTTTCATACATGGATCCTATCTCGGATTTCATGGCTTCCAGCCATTTGTCGGAATCCGGGCCCGCCATCGCTTCTTCATAGTTCGAAGGTTCACCATTGTCTAACAACATGATTTCCAAGACAGGGTTGCCATACCACTCTGGTGCGGAACGTGTCCTTGTGGACCTATGAAGTTCGGTAGCAACTTGATCTGAAGTTTCATGATCATCATCATCAACTTCCTCTCTAGTCGGTGCAGGCACCTCAGGAACATTTTCTTGAGCTGCGCCACTTACCGCTTCAAGAGGTAATACTTCATCAAGTTGTACCTTCCTCCCACTTATTTCTTTCGAGAGAAACTCTTTCTCTAGAAAGGACCCATTCTTGGCAACAAAGATCTTGCCTTCAGATCTGAGGTAGAAGGTATACCCAACAGTTTCTTTAGGGTATCCTATGAAGACGCATTTTTCCGACTTGGGTTCGAGCTTTTCAGGTTGAAGTTTCCTGACATAAGCATCGCATCCCCAAACTTTTAGAAACGACAGCTTAGGTTTCTTCCCAAATCATAATTCATACGGTGTCATCTCAACGGATTTCGACGGAGCCCTATTTAAAGTGAATGCGGCAGTCTCTAAAGCATAGCCCCAAAATGATAGCGGTAAACCGGTAAGAGACATCATAGATCGCATCATATCTAATAGAGTGCGATTACAACATTCGGACACACCGTTACGCTGAGGTGTTCCAGGCGGCGTGAGTTGTGAAACTATTCCACATTTTCTTAAGTGTGTGCCAAATTCGTGACTCAAGTATTCTCCCCCATGATCTGATCGCAAGAACTTGATTTTCCTGTCACGTTGATTCTCAACCTCACTCTGAAATTCCTTGAACTTTTCAAAGGTCTCAGACTTGTGTTTCATTAAGTAGACATACCCATATCTACTCAAGTCATCAGTGAGGGTGAGAACACAACGATAGCCACCGCGGGCCTCAACACTCATTGGACCGCACACATCAGTATGTATGATTTCCAATAAGTTGGTTGCTCGCTCCATTGTTCCTGAGAACGGAGTCTTGGTCATTTTACAGATGAGGCATGGTTCGCACGTGTCAAATGATTCGTAATCAAGAGACTCTAAAAGTCCATCTGCATGGAGCTTCTTCATGTGTTTGACACCTATGTGACCAAGGCGGCAGTGCCACAAGTATGTGGGACTATCATTATCAACCTTACATCTTTTGGTATTCACACTATGAATATGTGTAGCATTACGCTCGAGATTTATTAAGAATAAACCATTCACCATCAGAGCATGACCATAAAACATATCTCTCATATAAATAGAACAACCATTATTCTCGGATTTAAATGAGTAGCCATCTAGTATTAAACGAGATCCTGATACAATGTTCATGCTCAAAGCTAGCACTAAATAACAATTATTGAGGTTTAAAACTAATCCCATAGGTAAATGTAGAGGTAGTGTGCCGACGGCGATCACATCGTCCTTGGAACCATTCCCGACGCGCATCGTCACCTCGTCCTTCGCCAGTCTCCGCTTATTCCGCAGCTCCTGCTTTGAGTTACAAATGTGAGCAACCGCACCGGTATCAAATACCCAGGAGCTACTATGAGTACTGGTAAGGTACACATCAATTACATGTATATCACATATACCTTTTGTGATGCCGGCCTTCTTGTCCGCTAAATATTTGGGGTAGTTCCGCTTCCAGTGACCACTTCCCTTGCAATAAAAGCACTCAGTCTCGGGCTTGGGTCCATTCTTTGGCTTCTTCCCGGCAGCTTGCTTACCGGGCACGGCAACTCCCTTGCCGTCCTTCTTGAAGTTCTTCTTACCCTTGCCTTTCTTGAACTTAGTGGTTTTATTCACCATCAACACTTGATGTTCCTTTTTGACTTCTACCTCTGTTGATTTCAGCATTGCAAATACTTCAGGAATGGTCTTTTCCATCCCCTGCATATTGAAGTTCATCACAAAGCTCTTGTAGCTTGGTGGAAGCGACTGAAGGATTCTGTCAATGACCGCGTCATTCGGGAGATTAACTCCCAGTTGAGTCAAGCGGTTATGCAACCCAGACATTTTGAGTATGTGCTCACTAACAGAACTAATGGACCCCGGGACCCCCCGAATCTTTCCCGATGGCCGAAACTACACTTCCTATATATAATTCTTCACCTCCGGACCATTCCAGAACTCCTCGTGATGTCCAGGATCTCATCCAGGACTCCGAACAACTTTCGGATTACTGCATACTCATATCTCTACAACCCTAGTGTCACCAAACCTTAAGTGTGTAGACCCTACGGGTTCGGGAGACACATAGACATGACCGAGACGGATCTCCGGCCAATAACCAACAGCGGTATCTGGATACCCATGTTGGCTCCCACATGCTCCTCGATGATCTCATCGGATGAACCACGATTTCGAGGACTTAATCAATCCCGTATTCAATTCCCTTTGTCAATCGGTACGTTACTTGCCCGAGACTCGATCATCGGTATCCCAATACCTTGTTCAGTCTTGTTACCGGCAAGTCACTTTACTCGTACCGTAATGCATGATCCCGTGATCAACCACTTGATCACATTGAGCTCATTATGATGATGCATTACCGAGTGGGCCCAGAGATACCTCTCCGTCATACGGAGTGACAAATCCCAGTCTCGATTCGTGCCAACCCAACAGACACTTTCGGAGACACCTGTAATGTACCTTTATAGTCACCCAGTTACATTGTGACGTTTGGCACACCCAAAGCACTCCTACGGTATCTGGGAGTTGCACAATCTCATGGTCTAAGGAAATGATACTTTACATTCAGAAAAGCTACAGCAAACGAACTACACGATCTTTGAGCTAAGCTTAGGATTGGGTCTTGTCCATCACATCATTCTCCTAATGATGTGATCCCATTATCAATGACATCCCCATGTCCATAGCCAGGAAATCATGACTATCTGTTGATCAACGAGCTAGTCAACTAGAGGCTCACTAGGGACACATTGTGGTCTGACTTATCCAGCTCTGGATAAGTTTTGCTCTCATTGTCTTCGCTCGAAGACATAGGATTTTGGTTAAGAATCACTTCAGTCACTCTGACTTTGTTCACTGGGACCCCACTTAACAGTACGGTAGTTCCTATGACTCAACAAAGAAGAAAAGGAAACAACAAAACAACTAAGTCTTTGCGCTACATAGTCTTCACGCGATGTCTTCTCTTGTCATAGTCTTCAATGTGAATATCTTCACATACAACCTTTGTCTTCAATGTCTTCATACATTTTTAGGGGTCATCTCCGGTAGGTAAACCGAATCAATGAGGGACTACTACCTATGTTGTCCTGCAAATCTCACAAACACATTAGTCCCTCAACCAGGTTTGTCGTCAATACTCCAAAACCAACTAGGGGTGGCACTAGATGCACGTACAATATTAATACCCCTCTGATTATGAACATGAACATGATTTGTGAGTAGTTACGTTTGTTCCTGAGGACATGGGAGAAGTCTTGCTAGAAGTAGTCATGTCAATTTGGTATTCATTCGATATTTTGATGAGATGTATGTTGTCTCTCCTCTAGTGGTGTCATGTGAACGTTGACTACATGACACTTCACCATTATTTGGTCCTAGGGGAAGGCATTTGGAAGTAATAAGTAGATGATGGGTTGCTAGAGTGACAGAAGCTTAAACCCTAGTTTATGCGTTTCTTCGTAAGGGGCTGATTTGGATCCATATGTTTCATGTTGTGGTTAGGTTTACCTTAATACTTCTTTTGTACTTGCGGATGCTTGCAAGAGGGGTTAATCATAAGTGGGATGCTTGTCCAAGGAAGGGCAGTACCCAAGCACTGGTCCATCCACATATCAAATTATCAAAGTACCGAACGTGAATCATATGAGCGTGATGAAAACTAGCTTGACGATAATTCCCATGTGTACTCGGGAGCGTTTTTTCCTTTATATAAGGGTTTGTCCAGGCTTGTCCTTTGCTACAAAATGGATTGGGCCATCTTGCTGCACCTTATTTACTTTTATTACTTGTTACCCGTTATGAATTACCTTATCACAAAACTATCTGTTACCGATAATTTCAGTGCTTGCAGAGAATACCTTACTGAAAACTGCTTATCATTTCCTTCTGCTCCTCGTTTGGTTCGACACTCTTACTTATCGAAAGGACTACGATAGATCGCCTATACTTGTGGGTCATCAAGACTCTTGTCTAGCACCATTCCTAGGAGCAAAGCGCCTTTGGTAGGTGGAATTTGGTAAGGAAAAATTTATATAGTGTGCTGAAATTTACTGTCACTTGTTACTATGGAAAGTAATCCTTTGATGGGCTTGTCCGGGGTGTCTTCACCTCGACCAATAGAGCAAAGAGTTTCTCCTCAACCTACACAACCTACTGAAAATTTTTTACTTTGAAATTCGTTCGGGTATGATAGAGAAACTGCTACTAATCCTTTTACAGGAGACGGAACATTGCATCCCGATGCACTTAATCTGTGTGAAGTTTGTGGATTATTTAAGCTTGCAGGTATGCCCGAGGATGTTATCAAGAAGAGGGTCTTCCCTTTATCTTTGAAGGGAAATGCGTTGACATGGTTTAGGCTATGTGATGATGTGGGATCATGGAACTACAACCGATTGAAATTGGAATTTCATCAGAAGTTTTATCCTATGCATCTAGTTCATCGTGATCGTAATTATATATAAAATTTTTGGCTTCGCAAATGAGACACCATCGCTCAAGTTTGGGGGAGGCTTAAGTCATTGTTACATTCGTGCCCCAATCATGAGCTCTCAAGAGAAGTTATTATTCAAAAAATTTACGCTCGGCTTTCTCTCAGTAATCGCTCCATGCTCGGTACTTCTTGTACTAGTTCTTTTATGATGAAGACTATTGAATTCAATGGGATTTATTGGAGAGAATTAAACGCAACTCTGAAAATTGGGAACTCGACAAAGGTAAGGAGTCAGGTATAACACCTAAGTTTGATTGTGTTAAATCTTTTATGGATATCGATGCTTTCGGGAATTTATAAATATGGACTTGACTCTGAGATAGTAGCTTCTTTCTGTGAATCATTTGCTACTCATGTTGATCTCCGTAAGGAGAAGTGGCTTAAATATCATCCTCCCATTGAAGTAAAAGTAGTTGAACCTATTAAAGTTGAAGAAAAGACTATCACTTATAATGTTGATCCTATTGTTCCTACCGCTTATATTGAGAAACCACCTTTCCCTACTAGAGTAAAGGACCATGCTAAAGCTTCAACTGTGGTACGTACGAGTAATACTAGAACACCTACACCCTCTGAGCAAATTAAAGTTGAACCTAGTATTGCTATGGCTAAGGATCTATTGGCCGATAATATTAATGGGCATGTTATTTACTTTTGTGATGAAGCTCCTAGAATTGCTAGACCCGGTACTAAAAATAAACATAGACATGTTGTAGGAATGCCTGTTATTTCTGTTAAAATAGGAGACCATTGCTATCATGGCTTATGTGATATGGGTGCTAGTGATAGTGCAATACCTCATTCCTTATACAAAGAAATTATTCACGATATTGCACCTGCTGAGATAGAAAGATAGATGTTACAATTAAGCTTGCCAATAGAGATACTATTTCACTGGTTGGGATTGTTAGAGATGTTGAAGTCTTGTGTGGGAAAGTTAAATATCCTATTGATTTTCTTGTTCTTGGTTCCCCACAAAATGACTTTTGTCCCATTATATTTGGTAGACCCTTCTTGAATACTGTTAATGCTAAGATAGACTTCAAAAACGATATTGTTTCTGTTGGTTTAGGGGATATGTCTGATGATTTTAATTTTCCTAAATTTCGTAGACAACCCCATGATAAAGAATTTCCTAGTAAAGATGAAATTATTGGTCTTGCTTCTATTTCCATGCCTCTATGATCCTTTAGAACAATATTTGCTAGACCATGAAAATGATATGTTTATGAATGAAAGAAGGGAAATAGATGAAGTATTCTTTAAACAGGGACCTATTTTGAAACACAACTTGCCTGTCGAAATTCTAGGGGATCCTCCTCCACCCAAGGGTGATCCCGTCTTTGATCTTAAACCATTACCTATTACTCTTAAGTATGCTTATCTTGATGAAAAGAAGATATATCCTGTTATTATTAGTGCTAACCTTTCAGAGTAAGAAGAAGAGAAATTATTGAAAACTCTGAAGAAGCACCGTGCTGCTATTGGATATACTCTTGATGATCTTAAGGGCATTAGTCCCACTCTATGCCAGCACAAAAAAAATTGGAGAAAGATGCTAAACCGGCTGTTGATCACCAACGCCGGTTAAATCCTAAGATGAAAGAAGTGGTAAGAAAAGAAAAACTAAAGCTTCCGGAGTTAGGTATAATTTATCCCATTGCTGATAGTCAGTGGGTAAGTCCTGTCCATTGTGTCCCTAAGAAGGGAGGTATTACTGTTGTTCCTAATGATATAGATGAATTCATCCCACAAAGAATTTTTACAGGTTATAGAATGGTAATTGATTTCCAAAAACTAAATAAAGCTACTAAAAAGGATCATTACCCTTTACCTTTTATTGATCAAATGCTAGAAATATTATCTAAACATACACATTTTTGCTTTCTAGATGGTTATTCTGGTTTCTCTCAAATACATGTGTCAAAAGAGGATCAAGAAAAGGCCACCTTTACTTGCCCTTTTGGTACCTTTGCTTATAGACGTATGCCTTTTGGTTTATGTAATGCACGTGCTACCTTTCAAAGATGCATGACTACTATATTCTCTGACTTTTGTGAAAAGATTGTTGAGGTATTCATTGATGATTTTTCTGTATATGGAACTTCTTTTGATGATTGCTTAAGCAACCTTGATCGAGTTTTGCAGAGATGTGAAGAAACTAATCTTGTCTTGAATTGGGAGATGTGCCACTTTATTGTTAATGAAGGTATTGTCTTGGGGCATAAAATTTCTGAAAGAGGTATTGAAGTTGATAAAGCTAAATTTGATGCTATTGAAAAGATGTCGTGTCCTAAGGACATTAAAGGTATCAGAAGTTTCCTTGGTCATACCAGTTTTTATAGGAGGTTCATTAAAGACTTCTCAAAAATTTCTAGGCCTCTGACTAACCTCTTACAAAAAGATATTCCTTTTGTCTTTGATGATGATTGTTTAGAAGCATTTGAAATACTTAAGAAAGCCTTGATTTCTGCACCTATTGTTCAGCCTCCTGATTGAATTTACCTTTTGAAATTATGTGTGATGTTAGTGATTATGTTGTAGGTGATGTGTTAAGACAAAGAGTTGATAAGAAATTAAATGTTATCCAATATGCTAGTAAAACTCTAGACAGTGTCCAAAGAAATTATGCTACTACTGAAAAAGAATTTTTAGCAGTTGTATTTGCTTGTGATAAGTTCAGACCTTATATTGTTGATTCTAAAGTAAATGTTCACACTCATCATGCTGCTATTAAATATCTTATGGAAAAGAAAGATGCTAAACCTAGACTTATTAGATGGGTTCCCCTACTACAAGAATTTATTTGCATAGTATTGATAGAAAGGGAGCTGAGAACCCCATTTTAGACAACTTGTCTAGGTTAGAGAATGTTCTTGATGACCCACTACCTATTGATGATAGCTTTCCTGATGAACAATTAGCTGTCATAAATGCTTCTCGTACTGCTCCTTGGTATGCTGATTATGCTAATTACATTGTTGCTAAATTTATACCACCTAGTTTCACATACCAACAAAAGAAAAAGTTTTTCTATGATTTAAGATATTACTTCTGGGATGACCCACACCTTTATAAAGGAGTAGATGGGGTTATTAGACGTTGTGTACCTGAGCATGAACAGGAGCAGATCCTACGCAAGTGTCACTACGAGGCTTATGGAGGACACCATGCTGGAGATAGAACTGCACATATGGTATTGCAATCCAGTTTTTATTGGCCTACTCTCTTCAAGGATGCCCGTAAGTTTGTCTTGTCTTGTGATGAATGTTAAAGAATTGGTAATATTAGTAGACGTCAAGAAATGCCTATGAATTATTCACTTGTTATTGAACCATTTGATGTTTGGGGCTTTGATTATATGGGACCGTCTCCTTCCTCCCAACTAGTAGTGTTGATCATAACAACTCTATTAAAATGCTTAAAGAAGTTATTTTTCCGAGGTTTGGAGTCCCTAGATATTTAATGACTGGTGGTGGTTCACATTTTATTCATGGTGCTTTTCGTAAGATGCTTGCTAAGTATGACGTTAATCATAGAATTGCATCTCCATATCATCCACAATTTAGTGGTCAAGTAGAACTGAGCAATAGAGAGCTTAAATTAATTCTGCAAAAGACTATTAATAGATCTAGAAATAATTGGTCCAAGAAACTTGATGATGCATTATGGGCATATAGAACTGCATACAAAAATCCTATGGGTATGTCTCCGTATAAAATGGTCTATGGAAAAGCATGTCTCTTACCTCTTGAACTAGAACATAAGGCATATTGGGCCATTAAAGAGCTCAATTATGACTTCAAACTTGCCGGTGAGAAGAGACTATTTGACATTAGCTCAATTGATGAATGGAGAACCTAGGCCTATGAGAATGCCAAACTGTTTAAAGAAAAAGTTAAAAGATGGCATGACAAAAGGATACAAAAACGTGAGTTTGATGTAGGCGATTATGTATTGTTATACAACTCTCATTTAAGATTTTTTGCAAGAAAACTCCTCTCTAAATGGGAAGGTCCTTACGTTATTGAGGAGGTTTACCGTTCTGGTGCCATAAAAATCAACAACTTCGAAGGCACGAATCCGAGGGTGGTGAACGGTCAAAGAATCAAACATTATATCTCAGGTAATCCTATAAATGATGAAACTAATGTTATTGAAAGCGTAACCCCGAAGGAGTATATAAGGGACACCTTCTAGAATGTTTCGGCCTCCGAAAAGGAAGAGGTATGTAGTAAGGTAAGTAAACTGACTCCAAAATAGTTCTAATAGAATTTTTTCTCTGTTTTGGAATATTTAAGAAAATAGGAAAATAAGAAGCAGTTCGGAAAGGACACGAGGCGTCCACGAGGGTGGAGGGCGCGCCCTACCCCCCTGGGTGCGCCCCCTGCCTCGTGGGCACCTCGTGTGCTCTCCGGACTCTATTTTCTTGCAAAATACTTCTTTTGGTCGGTAAAAATTCATTATAAAATATCCCAAAGGTTTTGACCACCATACCATGCAAATATCTCATGTCTTTGTTTCGAGCTGTTTTTCTCACACATCTAGATCACCATGACGTCTTCAAGCGCCCCCAAGGACATGTTTTTCGAGAGGGTCATCCACCCCTACCTCGCGGAGGTGCTGCAACACCCTCAAACCATTGAGTTGCGTGAGGGGGTGCTGCACATCCATGATGTTGAGGGACCAAGGAGAGTCGGAAGCGTGGAGACAAGACTTGAAGCAATGGAGCAACAAGTTTACAAGTGCCAGGGGATGGTGGAACGTGGACTCGACGCCAACCACATGATGATCGCGAAGTTCCCCAATAAGCACAAGATGGATGCCAAGGACATTGGGGAGACCATCTTCAAGCTTCACGAGAAAATTGAGCAGCTCCAAGCGCAGATCTATGACCTGCAAAACCAAATGTCGGAGTAATGGGTCACGGGTAGGCTAACCCGAGGCCCATAGCCTTTCAAGACTTCGGGGCTGACTGCGCCCCTCAATACACGGACGGAGAGCCGGCTTCGGGAGGGCGGCTAAAGGAACGGTTGGCTGCCCATAAGCGTCCGAGTCCTGCGGATGAGATCGAGACCGGATGACTCCGACTGGCGGCTTCCGGAGTCGCGGGCCGCGGGAAGTCGGCCCATGACGTCAACGAAGCCCATGCCCTCATCAAGGGGGATGGGACAGGGAGTGGTGATAGTGAAGCCCACTCCCTCCCCTTTTTCCAGGGATGGCCAGAGCACAGTGCGCCGTACCAGTCGAGATCTCTGGCCAGCACAGCACTGTGCCATGCCATCCCTGAAGGCAGGAACAGTGGGCGGAGTCCTGTACCCACAACGTGTGACAGTACGATCCACGGAAGACGGGCCCCACCAGTCAGTGAGAGTCCAGAAGATGGCGAGAGCGCCCCAAGTCGGACCAGTAGGGAGCCGGCCTGCCCCTCCTACTGGTTTCCCGCTCCATTAACCAGACGAGATGGTGAGTGGCTACAGTAATCATCTGCCAGGCGGCGGGACTGTAGCCACGACCCCATGACCAAGCCTGCGTCATTAGAGGCACGGCTATAGTAATCAGCAGCCGGCAGGACCCGCCAACGGCGGGTGCGGCCTGTCGGCTCCGTACCCGGCCAGTCGGCTGGGCCCACCAATCGGCGGGCCCCAGTAGTCGGCAGGAGGGCCCGCAGGCGAAGAGACTGACCATGGGGCCCTGCGTCCCTACAGTTTACGATTGTACCCCCAGGGGGTAGGCTTATATAAACCCCCCGGGGCACCCATGCAAAGGGTTCCGATTCATTAGAACTAGACCAGACCTTAGAGAAGAGGGAGAGCCAGCCTAGCCTCATCCTGTCCACACATATAGCTCGAGGAGCACCTTTGTACTCACTTTGCCTTAGTGATCATGCAGAGACCCCGCGGAGCAGGGCCAGGGGTGTTATCTCCTAGGAGGGCCCCGAACCTGGGTAAAGTACGCCGGTGTTCGTGTCTACGCCTCATCCCGTTTCCAGGCACCGGCGACATTCTACTCGCCCCCACCATGATAAGCCATCCATTGGCATATGTCGCACCCAACCCCCGACATTTGGCGCCCACCGTGGGGCAAGGTGCACCGTCGTCCGGAGACCTGTTCTGGACGGGAACCCTTTTCCTCCATGGTGAGCGCAGCCAGCCCGGCACGCCAGACGGAGTCTGCACCGACGCGCTGCACGGTGCTGAAATCGCCTGTGCGGCCAGTTGCCTCACCGATCTTGTAGGCGAGGTCCGCCTCTCCAACGAGCCCGCATCCGATGCGGGCACAGGCGGCCCCGGGAGCCTCCTCGTGGGCCTCCTCGATCAACTCCACGTCGCCAGCGAGCCAGCTGGGGACTTGGACTCCGTAGGCTCCACCGATCCGATGTTGGTCGACTCCGACACCGTGTCACTTGACACGTTCCCCACCAATGTGGTGGTCTATGACGAGCCACTTCCTCGCGCGGAGAGTGGCGGAAGCACCGTCACGGAAGTGCTTGTCATCGATCATGGCGAGCACTCCAACTGGAGTGATTATGACCACTCCATGCGGCGCTGCAAGACCTAGCAGCGCCCATCCCTGAAGATGCCGACGCCGAGACGCTGGAGGCACGCCGCCTTCAGCTAGTTGAAGGTGCCAAAAAGGTGGCCAGCGTGAGATGCCTGTCAGAAGCCTACCAGCGCGAGATGGCCCGCGCTGTGGGCGGCACGCCGGCTGCGGCTGGGCCTAGCCGCCTTGGCACAGTCCAGCAGCGCGGTGCGGCTATCGCCAATCTGTTCGGGGCGAATCACCCCGTTTGCGTCACACCTCCAGAGAACATTCGAGCCGCCCAAGCGGCGGCGAACGAGCTGGACAAGTTCGAGGGCAAAGAACGTCGCTTGATGACGGAGCGCGTCCAGTGACTCCTTGACGCGGCCGCTGAGCAGAACGAGGCCGGCGGCCACACTGGTGCGCCGCGCCGACGGAATGACAACCTACTTCTGTGCCGAGACCAAGGCACGGAGGCCCGGATGCCAACTAGCGGCTTCAGCGGAAGAAAAGACAAGGAGTCGGCTGCCAGCCGCAGTCGGACTCGCATCACCATGGAGCGCGACCGAGACGGTCGCCCAAGAACAGTGGAACGACGAGATGACTGTCCGCCTCCTCCCCCTCCGAGGGAAAGGCGAGTTTCCCCGCCGCCTATTGATAACCCGACGCTCGGCGACCGCCTTGGCCACTGAGAGGGAGTCGGAGAGAACAACGCCCGCCACCGGATCAACCATCTCCATCGATCCCTGGCGCTTCAAGAAGAAGATAAGTAGGTCCACCGTGCTTCGGCCCCCACATCCGAGACGAGCCCTTTCCCAAAGGGTTCACGCTCCCTAGAGACACACCCAAATACACCGGCTCCGTGAAGCCAGAAGACTGGCTGGTCGACTACTCCATGGCCGTCAGAATAGCAAACGGCAACAAGCGTGTTGCAGTGAAGTACGTTCCGCTCATGCTCCAAGGCACGGCCCGGACATGGCTAAATAGCTTGAGGCCCCGTAGCATCAACAGTTGGGTCGACTTCATCGAAGCCTTCGTTCAGAACTTCACCAGCATGTACAAGCAACCTCTCAAGCCTCGCTAGCTCTCCTTATGTGTGCAGGGCCCCAGCGAGTCAATCCGCGACTACCTCACGTGCTGGGCTGAGCTTCGCAACTCCTGCGAAGGCATGCACGAGGTGCAGGCCATCGAGTACTTCACCACGGGATGCCGAGAGGGCACCCTCCTCAAGCACAAGCTTCTTTGTGACGAGCTGGAAACCCTCGACGAGCTGCTGATCATAGCAGACAAGTATGCCATGGCCGACTCCTCCAGAGACGGAAATTCAAGTCAGCGCAACCGGCAAAGTGGCTCCTCAGGCTCCCCGAACCCCGGCCGGAGACACCAGTCGGCGTCAACCACAGAATGACCATAAGCACAAAGCCTCACCGCCGACTTCCACCAGCCGGTAGGTGGCGACAATCGAAAATCAGCAGCCAGAAGGGCAACCCCTGCCCAAGCGCCAGAAGGGCGGCAAGTCCAACTGGCAGCCGGCTTTCTCACATGAGCAGAGTCTGGATGGACCTTGCAAGTTCCACAGTGGTGCGAAGCCGTCCAACCACACCACTCGGAAATGCCACTGGCTCACTAGGATAGCCAAGGGAGACGGGCTTTTGCCTCCTCCACCTGCGGTGCAGCCGCCTCCTCCGCCCCAGCAGCCAGCGATCAGACCAGTCGGGGCAGTACAAGATGACTACCCAAAAGAGCAGGGAGCATACGTCGTGTTCACCAGTGTGGCCGACGATCGACGCAGCAGGCGACTACAGCAGCAGGAGGTGAATGCAGTAGCAACTAATGCCCCAGAGTTCATGCACTGGTCTGAGAAGCCCATCAGCTGGAGCCGAGCTGAACACCTAGAAGTGATGCCCAAACCCGGCTCCTACGCTTTGGTTTTGGACGCCACCTTTGTCATGGATAAGCGAGCTGCTTGCTTTTCCAGAGTCCTGATAGACGGCGGCAGCAGCATCAACATCCTATATAGAGACACCATGGAGAAGTTAGGAATCAGGCAGAGGCAACTACAGTCCAGCCGGACGGTGTTCCACGGCATAGTTCCTGGCCTTTCCTGCTCACCAATCGGCAAGATCTTGATCGATGTCCTCTTCAGAGACAAAGATCATTTCCGCCGAGAGTCGATATGGTTCGAGGTGGTGGACCTAAAGAGCCCATAGCATGCGCTGCTTGGCCGGCCAGCCCTGGCTAGGTTCATGGCCGTCCCCCAGTATGCCTACCTCAAGATGAAGATGTCGAGTTCCAAGGGGATCCTGACCATAAATGGCGACTACAAGAAGTCGTCCGCCTGCATGTCAGAGAGCAGTCGGTTGGCCGAGTCCCTCGTGATCGCAGCTGAGAAGCGGCTGGTAGATCGAGTTGTGGCAATGGAAGGCAAGCAGCCAGAGATGCCGCCTGACCCCAGAGAGTCAGAAGCTGAGGGCCCGTTCAAGCCGGACAAGGAAACAAAGAAGAGCAAATAGGAAGGTGAGTTCATCGATTTCCTTCGTGAGAATCGAGACATCTTCGCATGGTCCCCCAAGGACATGCCAGGTGTCCCAACAAAATTAGCCGAGCACAAATTACACGTCCGATCTGATGCCAAACCAGTCAGACAGCCTTTGCACCGCTTGTCAGAGGAGAAGAGGAGAGTTGTTGGAGAAGAAATAGCCCGGCTGCTTGCAGCCGGCTTCACCATGGAAGTATTCTTCCCAGAATGGCTAGCCAACCCGGTCTTGGTACTGAAGAAGAACAAGCAATGGAGAATGTCTATTGATTACACTAGCCTCAACAAAGCATGCCCCAAGGACCCGTTTGCTTTGCCAAGGATTGACCAAGTGATAGACTCCACAGCCGGATGCGAGCTGTTGAGTTTCCTGGATGCGTATTCAGGGTATCACCAGATCAAGTTGAACCCAGCCGACAGGCTAAAGACCGCCTTCATCACGCCATTTGGAGCTTTCTGCTACCTAACCATGACATTCGGCTTAAGGAACACCGGCGCCACCTTCCAACGATGCTTGCAGAAGTGCCTCCTCAAGCAGCTCGGCAGAAATGCTCATGTTTACGTGGACGACGTGGTGGTAAAAATGGAGAAGTGTGGAACATGGCTAACTGGGCTAAACTCAGCCCAGGATACCACGCCTTGGCGAATTATAAAGCCCGGCGGGCTCCAGCCCGGGCTGAAGAGCCCTTCCAGGCCTCAAGATAGCCGGCTGCCACCTCCAACCAGTCGGCAGTCCGACTGGGGGTGCGTGGCGCCTGCATGTCCGCCCACAGGGCGGCAATCGCCTGGGCGCCGACACGTTGAAGCCGGCGCTGCATTCGGTGGGCTGGCCGAAGACGGGCCTCGATGCTTAGAATCTGCTCGTTAAGAGTTCGGGGGGCGTCGGCGACGACCTGTGCGTCGTCCGCCCTCTATGCTTCACGGTTAGCCTCGATGGCTTGATTGGCGGCATCAGAATGGTCGGGGAAGAAGTCTACTAAGGAAGAAGAGCAAAGAAACAAAGTTAAAAATTTAAGGCCGACTCGACTAGCAGTCGGTAGCCCGGAAAAGGAAACAAGTGGAAGCTCACCATTGACAAGATCTTCGATTGCTTGGAAGCCGGAGACCAGCGTCGCCTCCTTGTCGGTCCAGGAGGAGCGCTTGGACGCAAATTCAGCGAGAAGGGCGGTCTCCTTGTCCTCCGCCTCCTTCTGGGCCCTCTGGAGTAGCTCCTTCTGCTCCGCCAGCTGCGTAGCCAGCCGGTCGCGCTCCTCCGTCAGCCGGTAGCACTCCTCCTCCCTGACGCGTGGCGCAGTTTTGACGTCGCCCAGCTGCTGCTGAAGGGCGGCGTTGGCCTCTGAAAAAGGAGGGGGAGGGATGTCAGTCGTCAGCAAAGAAGAAAGGTCGCCGGGGAGATCCGGCCCGACTGCTCAGCAGTCGGCTCGAATCTCGGGGACTACAACCTGCGGGTGCGCCAGCATGCCCCCGCAGAGAAAGAAGAAAACTCACCCCGGCTGTCCGACAAGTCGGCGGTCCGCTTGGCCAGCTCCTCAACATTGGCATCGAAGGATGTCACGCGAAGATTGTGGTAATCCTGCATCAAAATTTCAGAAAAAAGTGTTGGTACTTGGAACGCGCCGATTAGAGTTCCGAGTCGCCTGCTCAGCAGCCAGCCCAAAACTCGGGGACTACACCCAGTGGGTGCGTTGGCGCGCCCCCACAAAGAAAAAACAAGGAAGCAAAGCAAAGAAAGGATGCATACCCGGATGGCCGTTCGTGACGCTAGGTATGCCTTGGCGCACTCCTTGATGGCGTCGCCCTCGGCCCAGAGCTTGGCTTGGACATCCAAGAGCGCCCTGTTCAATGGGCCCGTCTCGCCTCCCCGCACCCACCCGGTGGGCGCGGAGCTCGACACCTCGGTGTCCGGGATCGAGGAGCTCACAGCGCCGGTCTCCATAGGACGCGGCACTGAGGCCGCCTTTGCGAGACGGCGGCGCGTCGGCGTACTGACCTCGAGGGTCAAGCCCGTCACCGCCACGCCTCCCGTTGGCGGCACTAGCGGGTCCACCGGTTGTCCGCCTGGTGCACCTCCGGAGGGTGGCGGTGGCGGCACAATGATCTCCGGCGTGGTGGTGATATCGGCGTCCCTCTCCATGACCGGGTTCTCGTCATCGGCTTCCCCAGTCTGCGCCAAGAACTCCGGTGGTGGCGGCGCGGAGTTCAAGGGGACGACAAACACTGCCGACTGGTGGCGTGCGGCTTCCTCCGCACGCTTCTTCTCCGCATCGGCGGCCTCGGCTTCCGCCAGCTTCTTCAGAGCGGCGGCCTCCGCCTTGTCGGCTTCCACCTTCTTCAGGCGGGCGGCTTCCCGCTCCTCACGCGCCTCCCGCGCGTTCCGCTCCGTCGCCTCCCGGAGGTCGGTGGCGGGATCAATCCGCCGGGTGGTGGAGGAGGTCTCCGCCGACTTCACAACGGAGTTTGCGGCCAACTTCTCAAGAGAGAGAGGGGCCCTAAAGCCGGGAAACAAAGTAAAGAAATTTCAGACGGACTCAATATAGAAATATGAAGGTACGAAGGGAGGTGGTACTTATGCTGAAATAAGTTGCGGCGTCTTCACCACCTTGCGGAAGCGGTTGGCCTTTGCGGCTGCCTCGTCCCGCTTGGTCACCGCGGCTGAGCCCTTGGGCTTCTTCGGCCGGCTGCCAAACAGGCTCGTCCCGGCCCTGCGCTTCTTGCCGCCGCCTTGAGCGTCCGGCAGGGCTGACGAGCCCGGGCCCGGCTGGCCGACTCCTGGCTGGTGGCGTGGGACAACCTCCTCGTCATCATCAGGCCAGTCCTCAAGAATGGCCCCAAGTCTTGGGCCGCCTGACACGCCGCTTCCCCACTCAGCGTCATCCTCCAGGGCCGCCGCCCCCAAGTCGGGGTCGTCCACATCGCTCTCCGCTCGGTCGGGGAGGAACTCGCGGTCTGGCCCCATGGTGCCGGCTGCTGGCTGGAGGAGGGGGTTCTGACCAAAGCCGACTGGTCAGAACAAGCAAGACGGACTCGATAGCAAAGAAGTCAAGAAAATCGAAGAAAAAGAGAGAAGGGAAACGACTCACCAGAGGCGGAGGGGCGGCACACGAATACGGCTCCTTGCCGAACTACCACTCTTCGTTGAGGTCGCAGCTCGCAAGGTAGTTCACCATGTAGGCTACCTCCTCGTGAGGCATCTCCTTGGTGCACATTCGGCTCGGGTGTCGGTGCGCCATGAAGGTGGCCAGCAAGTCCGGCCTGGTCAGGCCCTCCGACTACACAAGTACTCGAAGCCACGCAATGGCGCTGGCTCCCGCAGGCGTCAACGTCCGGGCCCGGTGCAACCATTTGGGCTGCCTCCCAGCCGGCGGGCCGGCTACGTAGGCCGGCAGGTTGATCCAGTCGCCCTCCGCGGAGACATTCTTCACGTAGAAGTACGACCGCTGCCACATCTTCACCGATTTGATCAGCCTGATGGAGGGAAACGGGTTGTCAGCCCCCGACCTCCGCACGGCGATGAACGCGCCGCACTGAGCCGACACGCCCGCGGCCTGGGTGCCGAGCTTGGAGAAGAAGACCTCCCCCCAGAGCTCCATGGTGTGGTGAACGCCGATGAAGCGCTCACACAGGGTGACGAAGGCGGACAGCAACACCACCGTGTTGGGGGTGAGGTGGTGCGGCTGGAGTCCGTAGAACTCAAGGAAGGAGCAGAAGAAGTTGCTCGCCGGTAGGCCCAGGGCGCGCAGGCAGTGCGAGCGGAAGACAACCCGCTCGCCCTCCTGCGGCACTGGCGAGATCTCTCCCCTCCGCGCGAGGCGGACCCTCACAAGGTCCTCGCCAGGTAGTCGACGCTTCTTGCGAAGGAAGTCGATGTGATCCTCGTGGACCTCCGAACCATCCCAGGTGCCGGAGTGCACCGTCGGGGGCATAACGGCGGAGGAAGAGCTCATCGTGAGCGGACCACCGTGACGTTCGACAAGGCTCGAGGAGCGGAGAGGGAAAAGAAGGAGAAGAAGCAGTGGGGAGGTGGGACGCGCGTGCTCTGCCGCTTCCCCTCCTCCCCCTACTTATAGCCCAGTGGGCTGCGAAGCCGAGGGGGCTGTTGTGGGATTTACTGCGCCCACTACCCCATGCCCCCCCATGTTTATCGCACAAAGTTACTGCGCGCGGTAACTCCGTGGGAACCTCAATCGCGCCCCACGGCCGTAGCGGATCCGCTCGCGTGCTGAGGCATGGTAGTGGCGGGCCCCGCCTGCAGACATGTCCCATCTCACGGATGGGTAGGCGGGCTCGCCCGGCCACTGGTTACCACCTGGTGGGCATAGAGTGGGTGGCGGTCAGGAAGCTTAGCTCATACGCTACTGAGTTCCCGCCAGGGGATTCGAAGGCATTTTCGGACAAGTCAAAGTCAGGCGACTCCGACTCCTACCAGCCGGCCCGGCGGAGTCACCACGAATACTCGGAGAATGAAGCTACTGAAGCTCCTCGATTGATTAATCGCGGCGCCTCATCAGTTTCGGGGACTACTGTCGGAGTAATGGGTCACGGGTAGGCTAACCCGAAGCCCATAGCCTTTCAAGACTTCGGGGCTGACTGCGCCCCTCAAGACATGGACGGAGAGCCGGCTTCGGGAGGGCGGCTGAAGGAACGGCCGGCTGCCCATAAGCATCCGAGTCCTGCAGATGAGATCGAGACCGGCTGACTCTGACTGGCGGCTTCCGTAGTCGCCGGCCGCGGGAAGTCGGCCCACGACGACAACGAAGCCCATGCCCTCATCAGGGGGGATGGGACAGGGAGTGGCGACAGTGAAGCCCACTCCCTCCCCTTTTTCCGGGGGATGGCCAAAGCACAGTGCGCCGTACCAGTGGAGATCTCCGGACGGCACAGCACTGTGCCATGCCATCCTTGACGCCAGCAACAGTGGGCGGAGTCCTGTACCCACGACATCTGACATTACGATCCACGAAAGACGGGCCCCACCAGTCAGTGAGAGTCTAGAAGACGGCGAGAGCGCACCAAGTCGGACTAGTAGGGAACCGGCCTCCAGGAGTCGGCCTGCCCCTCCTACTGGTTTCCCGCGCCATTAACCAGACGAGACGGGGAGTGGCTACAGTAATCATCTGCCAGGCGGCTGGACTGTAGCAACGACCCCATGACCAAGCCTGCGTCATTAGAGGCACGGCTACAGTAATCAGCAGCCGGCAGGACCCGCCAGCGGCGGGTGCAACCTGTCCGCTCCGTACCCGGCCAGTTGGCTGGGCCCACCAATCAGCGGGCCCCAGCAGTCGGTAGGAGGGCCCGCAGGCGAAGAGACTGACAATGGGGCCATGCGTCCCTACAATTTACCATTGTACCCCCAGGGGGTAGGCTTATATAAACCCCCCGGGGCACCCATGCAAAGGGTTCCGATTCATTAGAACTAAACCAGACATTAGAGAAGAGGGAGAGCCAGCCTAGCCTCATCCTGTCCATAGATACAGCTCGAGGAGCACCTTTGTACTCACTTTTCCTTAGTGATCATGCGAAGACCCCGCAGAGCAGGACTAGGGGTGTTATCTCCTAGGAGAGCCCCGAACCTGGGTAAAGTACGACGGGGTTCGTGTCTACGCCTCTTCCCGTTTCCAGGCACCGGCGACGTTCTACTTGCCCCCACCATGATAAGCCATCCATTGGCATATGTCGCACCCAACCCCCGACACCAAAACTATGAGTATGAACATATATTCAAGAGGATGAGTTTGGCTGCAGATTCAAGGATCCCGGAGACTCGATCTTCTTTCTATGATGGTGAGCCTATGCCTTGGAAGATGGACGACAAGCCTACATTACCAACAACTCCATCATCACTACCACCAAAGGATAATTGAGTATCGGGTATGGGCACTCCCCTTGGCACCTGCCAAGCTTGGGGGAGTGCCCCGGTATCGCATCACCATCACACTTTTATCTTTACCGTTTTTCTTAGTTCGATCCTTTTGGTTATATCTTGATCTAGTAGAATAAAGTTTTTGTATGATCTAGTTTTGAGTTTTGCTTTATGATCTTTCTATGTAATTGAGTCCGTGAGCTATATATAATAAAGATTAGTGTTGAGTCAAGGGCTTTGCTATCTTGCTATGAACTTCAGGGAATAAAAGTAAGAATAAAAAGAATAAAGAGATCATATGGATCTTATGGAGAGCAATAACTTCATATATAAAGAGTCTGATGAATAAAAGTTGTTGAGAGTTGAAAAACATAGTTTTGGTCATCACTGCAATTAATAGGAAGTAATAAATAAAGAGAGGTTTTCACATATAAATATACTATCTTGGACATCTTTTATGATTGTGAGCACTCATTAAAATATGACATGCTAAAAAGTTGATCTTGGACAAGGAAGACAACGTAATGTCTTATGTTTTCTTACATCTGAAATAAACTATAATGTCATGGATCATCCAACATGTTGAGCTTGCCTTTCCCCCTCATGCTAGCCAAATTCTTTGCACTAAGTAGAGATACTACTTGTGCTTCCAAATATCCTTAAACCCAGTTTTGCCATGAGATTCCACCATATCTACCTATGGATTGAGTAAGATCCTTCAAGTAAGTTGTCATTGTTGCAAGCAATAAAAATTGCTCTCTAAATATGTATGATTTATTAGTGTGTAGAAAATAAGCTTTATACGATCTTGTGATGTGGAAGAAATAAAAGCGATAGACTGCATAATAAAGGTCCATATACAAGTGGCAATATAAAGTGACGTTCTTTTGCATTAAGATTTCGTGCATCCAACCATAAAAACACATGACAACCTCTACTGCCCTCTGCGAAGGGCCTATCTTTTATTCTTGTCTTATACTTCATACAAGAGTCATGGTGATCTTCACCTTTCCTTTTTACATTTTGTCCTTTGGCAAGCACTGTGTGTTGGAAAGATCCTGATATATATAGGTAATTAGACATGAGTTTTCATGAACTATTATTGTTCACATTACCCTTGAGGTAAAAGGTTGGGAGGCAAAACTATAAGCCCCTATCTTTCTCTGTGCCCGATTAAAACTCCATACCCATAAGTATTGCGTGAGTGTTAGCAATTGTGAAAGACAAAATGATAGTTGAGTATGTGGACTTGCCGAAAATCTCTTATATTGACTCTTTCCGATGTTATGATAAATTGTAATTGCTTCAAAGATTGAGATTATAGTTTGTTAGTTTTCAATGAAGTTTCTGATTCATACTTGAAATTTTGAATGAATTGTGACTTTAGCATAAGAAATCATATGACAATATGTATATATATATATGTTGTTTTTCTAAGAATTATCATGATGCCCTCATGTACGTATTTTATTTTGTCGACACCTCTATCTCTAAACATATGGACATATTTTTCTATATCGGCTTCCGCTTGAGGACAAGTGAGTCTAAGCTTGTGGGAGTTGATACGTCCATTTTGCATCATGCTTTTATATCAATATTTATTGCATTATGGGATGTTATTACACATTATGTCACAATACTTATGCCTATTCTCTCTTATTTTACAAGGTTTACATGAAGAGGGAGAATGCCGGTAGCTGGAATTCTGGGCTAGAAAAGGAGCAAATATTAGAGACCTATTCTGCACAACTCCAAAAGTCCTAAAACTCCACGGAAGTCAGCTTCAGAATATATAAAAAATATTGGGCGAAGGAAGCACCAGAGGGGGGCCACCCACCATCCACGAGGGTGGGGGCGCGCCCTACCCCCCTGGGCACACCCCCTACCTCGTGGGCCCCCTAGCAGGCATTCGGTGCCCATCTTTGGCTATATGAGGTCTTTCGCCTTGAAAAAATCATAAGCAAGCTCACGGGACGAAACTCCTCTGCCACGAGGCGGAACCTTGGTGGAACCAATCCAGGGCTCCGACGGAGCTGTTCTGCCGGGGAAACATCCCTCTGGGAGGGGGAAATCATCACCATCATCATCACCATTGATCCTCTCATCGGGAGGGGGTCAATCTCCATCAACATCTTCACCATCACCATCTCATCTCAAACCCTAGTTCATCTCTTGTATCCAATCTTTTCTCAAAACCTCAGATTAGTACTTGTGGGTTGCTAGTAGTGTTGATTACTCCTTATAGTTGATGCTAGTTGGTTTATTTGGTGGAAGATCATATGTTCAGATCCTTTATGCATATTAATACCCCGCTGATTATGAACATGAACATGATTTGTGAGTGGTTACGTTTGTTCCTAAGGACAAGGGAGAAGTCTTGCTATAAGTAGTCATTTGAATTTGGTATTCGTTCAATATTTTGATGAGATGTATGTTGTCTCTCCTCTAGTGGTGTCATGTGAATGTCGACTAAATGACACTTCATGATTATTTGGGCCTAGGGGTAGGCATTGGGAAGTAATAAGTAGATGATGGGTTGCTAGAGTGACAGAAGCTTAAACCCTAGTTTATGCGTTGCTTCATAAGGGGCTGATTAGGATCCATATGTTCCATGCTATGGTTAGGTTTACCTTAATTAATACTTCTTTTGTAGTTGCAGATGCTTGCAAGATGAGTTAATCATAAGTGGGATGCTTGTCCAAGGAAGGGCAGTACCCAAGCACCGGTCCACCCACATATCAAATTATCAAAGTACCGAACGCGAATCATATGAGCGTGATGAAAACTAGCTTGACGATAATTCCCATGTGTCCTCGGGAGCGTTTTCCTTTATATAAGAGTTTGTCCAGGCTTGTCCTTTGCTACAAGAAGGATTGGGCCATCTTGCTACATATTATTTACTTTTATTGCTTGTTACCCATTACGAATTACCTTATCACAAAACTATCTGTTAGTGATAATTTTAGTGCTTGCAGAGAATACCTTACTGAAAACTGCTTATCATTTCCTTCTGCTCTTCGTTGGGTTTGACACCCTTACTTATTGAAAGGACTATGATAGATCCCCTATACTTGTGGGTCATCATGTTCCTCCATGTCCTGACAGGAAGGGTAATTGTTGTAGCTCTATCCCGTTCAAGACTACTTGATCCCTCACAATCTGCTGAAGACCTAGGGTTGTCCGAATTAGATGACGATACATGGCCCGAATGAGTGATGTCGCTGCTACTCGGCATCTATAGAGAACACATGCGAAACTCAGGAAAGGAGGATAAGCATAAAACTAACAACTTGGTATCAAGCTTTCTAAACATGCCATGCAATAATTTAGAAAATGTATGGCTAATTAGTTAAGTTTGTGCGACTTGGGCGCCCGTGATCTGTAAATAGGGAGTAACTTATTGGAACAAATACAGCTTATATGTAGTAAGGATGGTAGATAATGAACATATATACGCTCTCCATTATTTTATAGACAATTTGGGAACATACGGAACGAAATTGGAAGAGGGATTGCGTGGAAATATGCCTCACCGCGATGGAGAGCAGTAACTAACAGGATTCTTAATGCAAACCCGACGGGACCACAGGAGAGGCGAGGGTTACTGCATCGATATGCTCGAGGGTGGCTGGCAAGCAAACAAAGACGGCGAGGCACGGGCCACCGCATGTTGGGAATGATAGTGGAGGTAGGCTTGACGCCGAAGAGCGGGCACACGGCCGAGGTGAGCACGGCGGCGCCGGAGAGGGTTCTGCTGTGGATCTGGGGGAGGGGGGGAGTTGGCGAAGGAGATTGGGTGGACTAGTTGAGTGAAATGCGGGCAGACAGTGGGGGGGTGTTGGCGGCCTAGGTGAAAAGGGTGAAATATATCCCCGGCCGCCGCGCGCGCGGAAAGGCCTATGCAAATGGTTGCCTCTAAGCGCTCATGTGCACAAACAGAATAATTTTGTTTGAAATGAAGACGTACTAATTTTGAAATGAAGATGTGAGTTCATCGTTTCTCATCTCAATTTTTCGCATGTAAACCAATCACAATTTTACCACGGGTTTGATTTGCTGGCGCATTTCAGGTCTCGTGTGCTATATGTAATACATTTTTTGGCATTTACCGTGCATGTTTTCATATAAATGAATTCCTAGCTGGACTGCATTTCCTGTCGAAAGGGATGAGGATTGTCATTCAATCTGGGAGCATCCAACGGTGCAGACGTATGATCCGTGGGGCATCGGCCACGGTTTGGTAGGCACACGGTTTTCGTGTGTGAACCGTGTGCTATTTGAAAACACTTTTTGGAGGGGCTATTTGAAAACATGTACATGTGTTGTCAAAAGGGATGAGGATCGTCGTTCGATCAAGGTGAATCCAACGGTGCAGACGTACGATCCTTAAAATATTCTTGGAAAATGTCAACAATTTTCCTTAAAATATTTTCATAATGTTTGAGAATTGTGAATAAATTTCTAAATACAAACGAACTTTAAAAAATGAAAAATTATTGAAAAAAGAACAAATGTTGAAATTACAAATATAATGTTGAATTTCTTATATATGATGAACAATTTTAAATATACATTGAACACTTTTGTGGCATACTCTGAGCAATTTTTAAATACACATTGAACACTTTTGTGATATATGGTGAACAATATTTAAATACACTTTGTACAATTTTTAAATATATATTGATTTTTTTGTAATATACACTGATCAATTTTTAAATACACATTGAACATATATACGATGAACGATATTTAAATTTACATTGAAACTTTTTGTGATATATGTTGAACAAAGTTTGAATTGTAAACATATAAAGGAACACACTTTTTAAAAAGTGTAAAATTATTGAAAACAAGAACATTTTTCTCAAAAATGTATGCATTTTTTAAATGCGAACAATTTGGAAGTTGTATTTTTTTTAAATGAGTACATTTTTTGGCATTCCGAACAATATTTTAAATTTCAAAACAACTATGAACAAAAAAATAAGGAAAAGAAAAAAGAAAAAAGGAAACATAAAAGAAAATAGAAAACAAAAAGAATGAGAAAAAACTGCGAGATAAACCATGGTTGGCGCTCACTATGCCGTTGTCAATGAGGCACTACACATCCTCTCCTACAAAGGGAAGTATGAACACCCGAGTCATATCTCTCCATGTGACGTCCAGCATCTACACCCTTCCCTCCACTTCGTCATCGACGAGCCTTTCACCTCCAGTGATGTACCATGATCCACCTCTTCAACTGGGCCAACCCTGATTCATGGCAATCATTGCTTGTTCATGCAGAGGAGAGTAGAAGTATGAGGGGAGGTGTATGGACTAGGTGCAAGGAGTAGGTCGAGAAGGGCAACCCGCATGTCTAGCTTGCCGAGATTAGTTGTTAAAATTTTGAACATTTTCTTGCATGGACACAATGATTGTGACATGCGGTGGTGAACCCATCGCCTTAGGATTGACTACATTTGACGCATTGTTATCAGGTGGGCATCACGGTCATTGTCTGTGAAGGTGGGAAGAACGATAAGTGGTGACACGGTCAGACGTCATGTCAAATTGGAGGACGTGGTTCTGTTAGGAGTCTTGAGCCATGCTTATTGGGATATAGGCATGGTATTTTTTTCTCCTGTTGCAACGCACGGGCATGTTTACTAGTCTCTCTAAAAAGAAAGAACCATCCCCTGCTCTCGTACAATCCCCACCAGGTTCCTGAGTCCTCATCCTTATTTGCCATTTCTTCCGATTTGTCGCCGGCGAAGGAAGATGTTACCGTTGGCCACTAGGAAATTAATACCCAGGTTATCCCAGATCTACACGCCGTTTCTTTTCTCTGATTTTTGTTTCCATGGGGTGGTGGCGCGTGTGGCTAGGTGAGTGCACAGATGTCGGCAACCTCGTCGAGTCTGGAGAAATGGCCACATAGATCGCCAAGGAGAATTTGGGTTGTGCTGCTTATACTTGCCATCGGCGCGTGCTTTGGATGTTGGTGGCGCAGAGGTAGCGAGGGAGCTCACGGAGCAGGGATGTGAAGCAGCTTCCGCAGGCGGCTTGTTACTTGTTGTCCTATTCATTGTTGGTGTTGTCTGGAGTCCTACCAAATGTAAATGTTACTACAATCATATAAGTTTTGGTGAAGGGGAATGATCTAGAAATCAAAATAAGTTTTTTTATCATTACATTGCTAGTAAACAATACTCATACCACAACTTTCGTTGTGGAAAATGACACTTATATTTAGTCCTCTAAATTTTGCAGCAGAGAACGAAGTAAGGCGAACATATGGACCTGCCTGAATTAAGTTGATCTCAACCTAGCAAGCGATTCTTCCATCTAATTAGTGATGCATAGTAAAAAAGGAGGTTTACATGCACTTTTACTCAGCCAAATAGAAAAGGCACCAGCTTGATGTGAGACATGCATGTGCCTAGTTGCAGTTTAAGTTATAAAGTTCAGTGATTTTCGTGGGGCTAGTCTTCTTTCTGGATTCTTGCATAATTACCACACAGAGGCAATGGTATATGGTGAACACATGGATGCAAGGCATCTGAAGTATACACAACCATTGTTTTGAATCTTGCTTCTGGAATCTTGTTGTATAATGGTAGAGTTTTGAGGCCTCAATTAAGGTTCCTGCCACTTTTATAAATGTTGCAGGGCAGTACAGTTATGGTTGTACACCTTTTTTCTTTCTGGATTCGGCAACCTTTTGTGCCCATAGGAACCAATATTGCTGTATAATGGTATATTATGTCTTCCCGTTTATCCATGGCTCTCCACTATAAAGTGTTTTATTCTTTTATTTATTGTTACCATGTCCTAGCAAGAAGGCCTTAATTTGGTTCATATCTGTTAATTGACATGCAATGGTTTGATTTTTATATCTGTTGGTGATGTAGATGATATTGAAGATCTATTAATGGTTTTATTAAACTGAAAAGGCTGTATGATGTATAGGTGTTTATTACCTAGGACAATAGCTGTCAAAATTGTGTGTCTTCCAAAAATTACAATATGACGTGCTTTCGATAGTGTTAACATTTTGCACTGTTATTTCCTAATAAGTTTCCTTCTTATCCTGGTCAATGTCAAGTACTCTTCCTAAATCTTTGTGTATACATTAGTCTACCTTACTATTTAATTAATAAGCAACTTATCCATTAATTTATGGATAGTTTCTTTGTTTTCCTAGGCTGTAATTATCCATCTTATTCTGTGACTGTAAAATGAAATGAATTTAAAAATAATACATGCGTAAAAATCTAAAAGTGCGTATGGTGGGAAAATCAATCTTCCTTTTAGCTGGCATGTCTTGCTTCTTCGTTTCTTGTTCCAACATGGTGTCCACTTTGCCATCTATCAACTGCTTGGCATACTGCAAGATAAATCAGTGAGGAAAAACAGAAAAGATAATCGTTATTTATTTTAATGAATTAAATGTGTCTTTACCTCCTTGGCTTTTTTGTTCAAGTACAACATCTCAAGCCAGGCATAAATGTTTCGTTAGATGACAGACATCGAGCATCTGAGTCTTCATCGTTATGCAATGTATGTATGACTTTTACATCAATGGTTATTAGTATATCAGAATAGATAGTGTTTCATACTTGTGAAGAAGTAGATCCGTATGTATTCTTGTGTTACCTCTTGACTTTAGGCACAAACCCATCAACAATTAATCTATTACATATTTTAGTTTTTTAAATTATTGGACTTACCATTCAATGTTTGCAGTTTGCACCATTGTTTAGGTCACTGTAAGATAGTTTGGTTTTGGATTACATATTCATTCAAATAATAAGTAAAAATTCCCATATCATAACTTTGGTTTCAGCCCAAAATGTTAAGCCTAAAAATTTGATGCTGGCCACAATGGAAGAAGTATAATTAAAATTTAAGACACTGATATACACCCTGCACTTACTATGGTATTAGAAATTCAATATCACAGGTATATACCGGTTTTTTTCCTTTTTTTGTTCCACATGCTTCATCTGGTTAAGTAGTCCGATGACATCTGTCATTTTGGTGATTAATTATCCATAGTTAGAATGATTGATTAAACCGAAATCTGATTTTTAACTGTAACATACCTAAGCATTGCTTACCTTTATATGCTTCTTGTTGTAGTATGTCCTTGGTATGAGACTCAAAGTAGTAACTTTGAGAAACTTCCAATAATCCTACATCTATTAATTTTGTGATTAATTACCACATAGTTAGAATGATGGATTAGCCCAAAATCTGAATTACAACTATGACATACCTGAGCCTTGTTTATCTTTTTACGCTTGTTATTGTAGTATGTCCTTGGTAGCAAACTCTAGTAATTAGGAAAATCTTCCGATGATACTTTTGATCCTTTCACCTCCTTTCCCTTAGTTTTGTACGCAAAAATTAATCTAATATCATTGTTCAGTGGGCCATATTTTGTGCCTTCCACAACCTTAATATTGCTAAATGGATAAATAGATTTCTCAGTTATCCTTTGATCTATAAGTATCTATCCGATTTTTACGTATGGTAGCATGAGTTGTTTGGTCCTCTATCAAAATAACTAAAATATATACTTATCGGCTATTGTTTGAGCCATAGAATAATGTGCATTTAAAATTGTACAAAATAAACATGCTCATCTGTTAAGATCACATCAAGACTCACTTATCGATTGTGTTTGGAACAATAGAATAGTCTGCAATTAAATATGTATAGCATAAACCTGTTCATCCATCAAGATCACATCAAGGCTCGTAAGTTCATCAGTTGTAGGTTTGATTATATCCCATGTTCTTGTTACTTTCACCTAAAAATACCAGTTTTGGTCTCTTGTTGAAGTCTCTCAGCTTCCTGTATTCCCAGGCGTTTTCACTTGAAAAGGATTAAAACACACTGCTTCAAAAGGATTGAAAAAGTAGTTGTCAATTGATAATGTGCATATGAAGATTGTGGGTGACAAAAGTGAGTTCATAGTAATAACAATTACTAACCATGTCGATTTAGGTGAGAAGGAAACTTAGACGGTTGGGTGTGATTTACGTAGAAATCGATTTGCATACCACTTCATAATTTGGGTTGGCTTCGATATTTGCGGAGGGCCAAGTCCAAACATCTTGCGTTAGAGTCTGTTGGCTTCGATATTTGCAGAGCGCCAAGTTCAATATGCATGGTAGATATAGCTGCACTAGTTCGGTGAAGAGATGGTGATACAAGTGCAATATGGATGGTAGATATAGGTTTTTGTAATATGAAAATATAAAAAACAATAAGGTAACTAATGATAAAAGTGAGAGAAAATGGTATTGCAATGCGTTCAAACAGGCCTAGGGTTCATACTTTCACTATTGCAAGTTCTCTCAACAATAATAACATAGTTGGATCATATAACAGCCCCTCAACATGCAACAGAAAGTCACTCCAAAATCACTAATAGCGGAGAACAAACGAACAGATTATTGTAGTGTACGAAACCACCTCAAAGTTATCCTTTCAGATCGATCTATTCAAGAGTCCGTAGTAAAATAACACGAAGCTATTCTTTCCATTCGATCTATCCTAGAGTTCGTACTAGAATAACACCTTAAGACACAAATCAACCAAAACCCTAATGTCACCTAGATACTCCAATGTCACCTCAAGTACCCGTGGGTATGATTATACGATATGCATCACACAATCTCATATTCATCTATTCAACTAACACAAAGAACTTCAAAGAGTGCCCCAAAGTTTCTACCAGAGAATTAAGACGAAAACGTGTGCCAACCCCTATGCATAAGTTCACGATGTCACGGAACTCGCAAGTTGATCAGCAAAACATACATCAAGTGGATCACGTGAATATCCCATTGTCACCATAGATAAGCACATGCAAGACATACATCAAGTGTTCTCAAATCCTCAAAGACTCAATCCGATAAGATAACTTCAAAGGGAAAACTCAATTCATCACAAGGAGATAGAGGGAGAGAAACATTATAAGATCCAACTATAATAGCAAAGCTCGCAATACATCAAGAACATGAGAGAGAGAGAGATCAAACACATAGCTACTAGTACATACCCTCAGCCCTGAGGGTGAACTACTCCCTCCTCATCATGGAGAGCACCGGGATGATGAATATGGCCACCGGTGAGGGATCCCCCCTTTGGCAGGGTGCCGGAACAGGGTCCCGATTGGTTTTTGGTGGCTACAGAGGCTTGCGGCGGCGGAACTCCCGATCTAGGTTATTTTCTGGAAGTTTGGGGATATATAAGAGGCGTTGGCTTCGGGAATAAGTCGGGGGGTCCACGAGGCAGGCATGAGGTAGGGGGCACGCCCAGGGGGGGTAGGGCGCGCCCCCACACTCGTGGTGGCCTCGGGACTCTTCTGGTCCATCTCCGATGCTCCGTGGGCTTCTTCTGGTCCAAAAATGATATCCGTTAATTTTCAGGTAAATTGGACTCCGTTTGATATTCCTTTTCTGCGATACTCAAAAACTAGAAAAAAAACAGAAACTGGCACTGGGATCTAGGTTAATAGGTTAGTCCCAAAAATCATATAAAATAGCATATAAATGCATATAAAACATCCAAGATTGATAATATAATAGCATGGAACAATAAAAAATTGTAGATACGTTGGAGACGTATCATGCATCCCCAAGCTTAATTCCTGCTCGTCCTCGAGTAAGTAAATGATAAAAAAAGAATTTTTGATGTGGAATGCTACCTAACATAATTTTCAATGTAATTTTCTTTATTGTGGCATGAATGTTCAGATCCAAAAGATTCAAGACAAAAGTTTAATATTGACATAAAAATAATAATACTTCAAGCATACTAACCAAGCAATTATGTCTTCTCAAAATAACATATCCAAAGAAAGCTCATCCCTACAAAATCATATAGTTTGGCCATGCTTCATTTTCGTCACACAAAATGCTCCCATCATGCACAACCCCGATGAAAAGCCAAACAATTATTTCATACTTTAGTATTCTCAAAGTTTTTCAACTTTCATGCAATACATGAGCGCGAGCCATGGACATAGCACTATGGTGGAATAGAATATGATGATGGAGGTTGTGTGGAGAAGACAAAAAAGGAGAAAGTCTCACATTGACACGGCTAATCAACGGGCTATGGAGATGCCCATCAATTGATGTCAATGCGAGGAGTAGGGATTGCCATGCAACTGATGCACCAGAGCTATAAATGTATGAAAGCTCAACAAAATAAACTAAGTGGGTGTGCATCCAACTTGCTTGCTCACGAAGACCTAGGGCATTTTGCGGAAGCCCGTTATTGGAATATACAAGCCAAGTTCTATAATGAAAAATTCCCACTAGTATATGAAAGTGACAAAATAGGAGACTCTCTATTATGAAGATCATGGTGCTACTTTGAAGCACAAGTGTGGAAAAAGGATAGTAACATTGCCCCTTATCTCTTTTTCTCTCATTTTTTTGGACCTTCTCCTTTTTTTTATTTGGCCTTTCTCTTCTTCTTTTTTGGTGGGCTTCTTTGGCCTCTTTTATTTTTTTCGTCCGGAGTCTCATCCCGACTTATGGGGGAATCATAGTCTCCACCATCCTTTCCTCACATGGGACAATTCTCTAATAATGAAGATCATCACACTTTTATTTACTTACAACTCAAGGATTACAACTTGATATTTAGAACAAAATATGACTCCATGTGAATGCCTCCGGCGGTGTACCGAGATATGCAATGAATCAAGAGTGACATGTATGAAAAATGAATGGTGGCCTTGCCACAAATACGATGTCAACTACATGATCATGCAAGGCAATATGACAATGATGGAGCGTGTCATAATAAACAGAACGGTGGAAAGTTGCATGGCAATATATCTCGGAATGGCTATGGAAATGCCATAATAGGTGGGTATTGTGGCTGTTTTGAGGAAGATATAAGGAGGCTTATGTGACGCCCCCGATTTAATCATACACTAATCATACACGCAAACGTGTACGATCAAGATCAGGGACTCACGGGAAGATATCACAACACAACTCTACAAAAAAAATAAGTCATACAAGCATCATATTACAAGCCAGGGGCCTCGAGGGCTCGAATACAAGAGCTCGATCATAGACGAGTCAGCGGAAGCAACAATATCTGAGTACAGACATAAATTAAAAAAGTTTGCCTTAAGAAGGCTAGCATAAACAGGGATACGGATCGAAAGAGGCGCAGGCCTCCTGCCTGGGATCCTCCTAACTACTCCTGGTCGTCGTCAGCGGGTATCACATAGTAGTAGGCACCTCCGGTGTAGTAGGAGTCGTCATCAAAGGTGGCGTCTGGCTCCTGGGCTCCAACATCTGGTTGCGACAACCAGGTAGAAAGGATAGAGGAAAGGGAAGGAGAAAGCAACCGTGAGTACTCATCCAAAGTACTCGCAAGCAAGGAGCTACACTACATATGTATGCATTGGTATCAACTGGAATAAGGCTATCATTTGTGGACTGAACTGCAGAATGCCGGAATAAGAGGGGGATAGCTAGTCCTTTCGAAGACTACGCTTCTGGCAGCCTCCGTCTTGCAGCATGTAGAAGAGAGTAGACTGAAGTCCTCCAAGTATCATCAAGTAGCATCGTATAGCATAATCCTAACCGATGATCCTCCCCTCGTCGCCCTGTGAGAGAGCGACCACCGGTTGTATCTGGCACTTGGAAGGGTGTGTTTTATTAAGTATCCGGTTCTAGTTGTCATAAGGTCAAGGTACAACTCCAAATCATCCTGTTACCGAAGATCACGGCTATTCGAATAGATTAACTTCCCTGCAGGGGTGCACCACATAACCCAACACGCTCGATCCCATTTGGCCGGACACACTTTTCTGGGTCATGCCCGGCCTCGGAAGATCAACACGTCGCAGCCTCACCTAGACCAACAGAGAGGTCAGCACGCCGGTCTAAACCTAAGCGCCCAGGGGTCTGGGCCCATCGCCCTTAGCACACCTGCACGTTGCGTGGGCGGCCGGAAGCAGACCTAGCCTAGTAGGCGTTCCAGTCCAATCCAGCGCACGCCGCTCCGTTGCTGACGTCACGAAGGCTTCGGCTGATACCACGACGTCGAGTGCCCATAACTTTCCCCGTGTAGATGGTTAGTGCGTATAGGCCAGTAGCCAGACTCAGATCAAATACCAAGATCTCGTTAAACGTGTTAAGTATCTGCGAACGCCGACCAGGGCCAGGCCCACCTCTCTCCTAGGTGGTCTCAACCTGCCCTATCGCTCCGCCACAAAATAACAGTAGGGGGCCGTCGGGAACCCAGGCCCACCTCTACCGGGATGGAGCCACCTGCCCCTTCAGCCCCCATCTCCGAACAGTATCATAAGTAATGTAACTGTGTAAAGTATATAGTATATGCCCGTGATCACCTCCCGAAGTGATCATGGCCCAGTAGCATAGCATGGCAGACGGACAAGAGTGTAGGGCCACTGATGGAACACTAGCATCCTATACTAAGCAGTAGGATAGCAGGTAATGGTAACAACAGTAGTAGCAAGGACAGGCTATGCATCAGGATAGGAATAACGGAAAGCAGTAACATGCTACACTACTCTAATGCAAGCAGTATAGAGGAGAGTAGGCGATATCTGGTGATCAAGGGGGGGGGGGCTTGCCTGGTTGCTCTGGCAAGAAGGAGGGGTCATCTTCGATGTAGGCGAACACACGAACATCGGCAGCGGTTTCGAAGTCTACCGGAAAGGAGTAACGGAGGGGGAACAAAATAAATAACATAGCAATCAAATGTAACACAAAACAAGATGCGGCAACACGTTGTGCTAGGGGTGACCTAGCGTAGTGATAGGCGATACCGGTGAAGGGGGGAAACATCCGGGAAGGTATTCCCGGTGTTTTGCGTTTTCGGACAAACGGAATGGAGGGAGATTGTTGCATGTTCGCGATGCTAGGGACGTGTGGCGGACAAACCGACTGCGTATCCGGATTCGTCTCGTCGTTCTGAGCAACTTTGATGTACAAAGTATTTTCATCCGAGTTACGTATTATTTTATATGATTTTTCAAAGTTTAAAACAAATTCTGTAATTATTTTAAAAATTAAAATAAAGTTATTGCATCAGCATGACATCATCGTGACATCGGCAGGGTCAACAGTTAACTCTAACCAGGTTGACTATTCAAAGGGGCAGTGGGGCCCAATCATCATTGTCTATTTAATTAATTAACAGTTAATAGCTAACTAATCAGACTAATTAAATTAGGTTAATTAACATGATTCATTAAATTAATTAATTACTAATTAATTATTTAAGTAATTATGTTTTTAATTATATTTTTTTTAGAAAAGAGGGCGTGGGGCCCCGCTGTCATAGGCCCAACTAAAACTAAGCCTAATATAAATTAGTCTAACAAAAGGGCTTGTTTTAACTGGGGATTAGTCCCTAAGCTAGCAAAGGGCTGGCCACACATGGCTGTGGCAAAAGCCAGACATACACACAACTCACGCACACACACATTGCGCTCTCACACACCACGGCCATGGCCTTTGCCGTGGCTAGCAGCAAGCAGAACAGAAGCAGGGCAATGCAGAAGCACGCAAGGAGCATCAGCAGTGCGGCGCCAGCGGTACGCGGCAAGCAGCAGCGCAGGCACGCACACGAAGTAGGGGCGGGCGAGCACGGGACAGCAGCAGCGACAACCGGCAGCACCGGCAACAACGACAGCAGAAGAAGTAACAGGCGGCAGCGAGCGCACGCACGTACGCATACACGGGGGTTCGAGCTCGACGGAGATGACAGCCTACAGCGTCCAAATTGAAGGACTAAAAGGGGACCCGAGGGAGAAGCTCACCCCGGTTCTCGTGGACGAGGTTAGAAGGTCGGAGGCGGCCCGGAGCAGTGGCAACGATGACGAGTTGGTGACGTCCGCGGCGGAGAAGGGCTCGATGGCGAGCACACGGACCGTCCCGGCTTGAGGTGATCCCCGGAGCGGACGGATCCGGCCGTGACGGACCTCCTGGACGTGCTCCCGCACGCCGGAGACGACGGCGGCCGCGGATGACGGCGAGGAGGTCGGCGGGGCAGAGGCGGACCGGTCAGGGCGCCGCGACGTCGGCGGGCGCAGAAGGAGGGGGCGCGAGGGGGGAAGGACTGCGAGGGGGCTAGGGTTTCAGGGGCGTCGACGGAGCATTGTAGGTGGGGCAGGGGTCGCCGATGGCCGCCACCGCGGCCAAGGCGCCGTGGATAGCTGCCACGGCCCCCTCCGTCTCCTGTAGCGACGGGAAGGGAATGGCAGGGGTGGGCTGGGCCGTTTTTCTTGGGCTAATGGGCCACGTGGCCCAGTAGATTAGTTTTTGTTTTTACTTTTCTTTTGTCTTTTTCCTTTTGTTTTATATTTCTTTTAATTAGCTTCTGTTTTCCATTTAAAACTTGAACCAAATGACTTTTGTAAAAAGTGGAGCCTTGACATATAAATACTATGCAATAAGCTGCACTGCCACCAAAAGTCTAGTCCTCAAATAATTTAGTTTGATATTTTATTAATTAGTAAAGGCATTTCAATAATTATGTTTGCTACTATTTTATTTATATTAGAGCATTTAAACACTTTATAAAAATGTGGTTTCCTCACCATAATTACATATGCATTATTTGTCACCGGTTGTATTTTTTTACTTTTGACATTTGATTTTTTTCTAGTTTGACTTTATTTTAAAATTTGAATTTCGAATCGATTTTGAACTACGCAAGAGTAACAACAGTAATTGAGGTGACATGGCATCATTAGGCGAGGGTTACTGTAGCTTAATTATCCAGGCGTCACAATTCTCCTCCACTACAAGAAATCTCGTCCCAAGATTTGGGAGGCGGAGTAAGGGGGAAAGATCTGGTTACGAAATTCTAACGAGTCTTCTTTGTCTTGTTTACTCTTCTCGAAACGGTCAATCCACTACATCGATGCCTTCATTTGTCTACTTCAGGTCATCATGATGAATTAGGCATCATTTCTTCGAGATCTTCATTGTACTTACGAAAAGGATAAGGGGTAGCTTTGGAAGGACGGACCCCTACAAGGTTGCTTATCTGGTAGATAATATCAGGGAAGGTGGCGGAAAGTAACTCTCAAATTAAAACTGAAGAAATTATCGAGAGCAAAGTAAGGAGATGCTAACTAGAAGTTTCAAGCACATAGGCAATCGTTTGTTGCCTGAAATGAAGTGTGAAAGGGGTTCAGAACAATGGGATTAAGTATTGCATCTGATATCAGATTATATCACTAGGCAGGTGGCCCGTGAATTACACACGAAGTCAAGCTCGAGGAATAACTTTGGCAACAAGTTGTACAGGAGAGTCAGGTTTTGATCCTGTGGAACTGTGGGTTATGGGCCCACCATGTGGGTTAAAGTAGAAGGAATGGTGACATCTTGCATAGTGATGGTGGCAAGGCACGTCAGAGGGTAGCCTGTCAGTTATGTTGGCAACAACGTTGGTACCAAGGGCGAGGGACAAAGAGAACCATTTTCCTGCTCGTCGAAATGAGGTAGACCAATAGGCAAAGTTCTCGTCCATCGATGGTTACCGGAATATCATCAACAATAGTAACAGGGTCTAACTGACACGGTTGTTCACCAAGGTGTTTACATAAGCAGGAGAATAATACTGCTTAGATCAAATATATCACAAGGAAGGTTAAACCAAACAATGGAAAGAAAAATAGGATTATCAGATTAAACCGAACAATGGAAAGGAAAATGTGTTTAAACACATATTTCAAGGGTGTATCCTTCCCAAGGACAAGTAGAGCATGATATCCATGACATGATATAAAGTTGAAAACCCTTTAGGTAAAGGGAGAGAAATTTCATGCCATTACCCATACAATGGTGTTTGGATAATTGATAAGAAAAATTAGCATTGTGCTTCAAATGTTTTTATTGAAATCCGAAGTACCACAGACATGCTTTGAGATAGCATTGACATGGTCTTCAGGGGAAGATCAGACTTTGGAAACACAAAGGATCCATCAGGAATAACTTGTAGAATAAGTCTTACAATTTCTTCATGGAAGAACGGATAACCTTGCTAAAAAGAAAACTATAACAATAGGGCCTTCGGCCAGGTGTGCTAGGCATGACATCACCTTACCGAGTCATATAAAGACCAATGTTATAACTCTTGGAAATATGTTCCAACCATCATGTCTGACCGAGATTCAGATCTGGTTAGTGTTAGGATACATCAGACTCAGGGTGCCTGAGAAGAAAAGGTGTAACACACATTGACAAGATGACATTGTAAGATTCTTGGAAATGAACTATGGAAGCAAGTTTCAAAACAAGAGTTCATCATTAAACCAAGGAGAGGATGGGGTGGCTGATGGACTCAGCGAGAATTCCTCGAGATTTCCAAAAAGTTGGATTTCCACACTTATGTGAACAAGGAGATAACATTTGTCAGATCAAATGATATAATGAGGTATGCTGGAGGAAAACATACACAGTTAAACATTGGTTCAAAGGTGCCCAAAGTATGGCCTTAGGTAGCACGATCAAATGTTAGAATGGTGATTCAGTGATCAATAGTCTAAGAATGAACATTCGACCATTAACTTCAAAGCAATAGGGTTGCTAGAAGGGCAGAATCCAAACAGCACCGTTCACCTGTTGGTATCCCGGTTAGAACCAACACGGGGACCAAGAAAGAAAGGTGACGGTGAGAAGTATTACCTGTATCAAGAATCCTTAAGAGGTGGTGAAATTCTCACGACTTTCTTGACATTAAAGATGGTAATACTCCAAGGTAAAGAAGAACAAATGCTGGATAGCAAGGAACTCAAGGTATAACACAAAACACGAACAAGTTTGTGTTGAACGGAAGGCAATCGAGTGGTCGATGATAACACAAATCATCGAGGGCAAGGATGGTATTTCTCATCAGGAATTCAATTGATATCCTTGAGGAGCTCGAAATGTTGATGATGATCATGACAATTTCTGTCGAGAGGTTTCATGGAGATGTAATCGGTCGGCGATGACATCAAGTCAAACGAATGATGAAGCGAAAGGTTATTGGAACCATGGGTACGACACAAACTTGAAATCAAGTTTGTTGTTTGAGGTGAAACTATAAGACAAGGAAGATCGACGTAAGCTTAGCCCATCGTCGAAATTGTGCTCCGGAAAGAAGGACCAAGTAGCACAGTTAAAATTTGGCTCGATAATGATATAGCCGAGTAGGCTCGGAATGACGTGATCGAGTTCAGACTCGTAAGTAATGAAGGTTACCAAGAGTTGTTGAATCATAGTGCGGACTCAATTCAGTTGTCGGTGTCCTTGAGGGGTTCTAACAACTGAGAACCCGTTGGAAAAATGGAATCGGCAAGAATATTAGTTGATGAAGAACTCATAAGAAGTTATGTATCCCGTGGTATCCTCGAGATACCAGGGGGTAATACTCGACGACAGATCAAAGTAGAGGTTGGACTGGGGTATTGCTCTGCAGAAGACGAGTGCTTAAACTTGCACGAGAAACGGTACCTAAAAGAGAACATGGTCGAAACCACGATTGCAAAAGGCCAGATCCCAGATATAATATGAACTTATACCAAGGGAGTAATTAATTTAAGAGAAGCTTTAATGATAAGATATACATCATGTCCATGGGCATGAACACAAAGTTCAAGGTCGACTCCCACTTCTTCAATGCATAACCTTACATTTACCTCCCCTTTTCGAAGTTGTAGTGTTGAAAAGTTATCTGACGAAGCGTCAGCAGGGTATAACCTGCATAACTTTCGAGGTCACACAAATTAAGGAAGGCATAGGTTCAACCCATCAGGGTATCGTGGAAACATATACCACAAGCTTTGAGAGTAAATATTACCAGCTCGAAAGAAGAGCATGGTTGGCAAAAGGAGAGGATACAAATTACCAAAGGCATTATGTATCGGAGAAAGAACTCACAAGGTGATTAATTATGAAGGACATTGTCGGATAATAATCCAACAGTGGATATGGTGATCCACAATGGAGCTGATGTGAGTATCGATACCCAATCAGAGGAAGAAAGAATGCAAATGCATCATTTTACAGAATATCTGAATAATTCAACGTTTAAATAACAAAGGAATTATGATTTTCAAATCAAGGGATCAGGAGCAAACGCTCTGATCAAGGACGGACAAGTTGAATAGACTTAGGGGTACAACCGATGGCAATCTGATTGGCCGAGGACCAGCTCATGTTAAAAATGATGTCTGAGCCGGAAGGATGAATCCTAGGATCCGATTGAGGATTGCGAGCATTCGCAACATATCGAATCAAGTGACTCGAAATTATAGTGACAGAGGATGTCAACGGAGATTACTAGAAGTATGGAATTAACCATAATGCAGGAAGGCAAGGAATTCAAGAGGGCTGCTGAGGTTTTCCAAAAAAATCAAATGGTATTTCGAGGACTTTTGTGAAACACATGAACAACTAGGGATGACCGGATACTCAGCAAGTGCGAGGAATTATCCGTATGGGTATTTATGTGGCAAGGAACTGCAAGGCAGTAGGCACAAAGTATACTCGGAATAATAGAGACAATTTTGGGGTATCTTGTAATAACAAGGTCAACGGGGAATGATTGTACGAATGGCAAGTGTACGTGGTTATACATAGGGGTAGCGATGATAGGGGATTGCAAAAGCAACAGGCACCAAGTCTCGAGGGAACATCGGTGAGTAACTTCAAAATCTTCTGGTGCAGCAGGCGATCATCTGGACGGAAGGGGCTCTCCGGGAGAAAGTGGTGACGAGGACCTAGAGTTATAATTTGTAAGATCATTTAACCCGAATAGAAGAAAGAGCAGAATCCCAGAGTATAGACGAGGAATAAAAGATCCAAATACCACCCAATGGCGACATGGGCCCATGGGCCGCATAGCCAAGTTAGTAAAACAATTTTCATCGACTAGACTTAAGTTCGGCCAAGGAGTGTGGAAGGGGGATTCCTACAGGCAGTCGGCTCTGATACCAACTTGTGACGCCCCCGGTTTGACCGTACACTAATCATACACGCAAACGTGTACGATCAAGATCAGGGACTCACGGGAAGATATCAAAACACAACTCTACAAATAAAATAAGTCATACAAGCATCATATTACAAGCCAGGGGCCTCGAGGGCTCGAATACAAGAGCTCGATCATAGACGAGTCAGCGGAAGCAACAATATCTGAGTACAGACATAAGTTAAACAAGTTTGCCTTAAGAAGGCTAGCATAAACAGGGATACGGATCGAAAGAGGCGCATGCCTCCTGCCTGGGATCCTCCTAACTACTCCCGGTCGTCGTCAGCGGGCATCACGTAGTAGTAGGCACCTCCGGTGTAGTAGGAGTCGTCGTCGAAGGTGGCGTCTGGCTCCTGGGCTCCAACATCTGGTTGCGACAACCAGGTAGAAAGGATAGATGAAAGGGAAGGAGAAAGCAACCGTGAGTACTCATCCAAAGTACTCGCAAGCAAGGAGCTACACTACATATGTATGCATTGGTATCAACTGGAATAAGGCTATCATTTGTGGACTGAACTGCAGAATGCCGGAATAAGAGGGGGATAGCTAGTCCTTTCGAAGACTACGCTTCTGGCAGCCTCCGTCTTGCAACATGTAGAAGAGAGTAGACTGAAGTCCTCCAAGTATCATCAAGTAGCATCGTATAGCATAATCCTAACCAATGATCCTCCCCTCGTCGCCCTGTGAGAGAGCGACCACCGGTTGTATCTGGCACTTGGAAGGGTGTGTTTTATTAAGTATCCGGTTCTAGTTGTCATAAGGTCAAGGTACAACTCCAAATCGTCCTGTTACCGAAGATCACGGCTATTCGAATAGATTAACTTCCCTGCAGGGGTGCACCACATAACCCAACACGCTCGATCCCATTTGGCCGGACACACATTTCTGGGTCATGCCCGGCCTCGGAAGATCAACACATCGCAGCCCCACCTAGACCAACAGAGAGGTCAGCACGCCGGTCTAAACCTAAGTGCTCAGGGGTCTGGGCCCATCGCCCTTAGCACACCTGCACGTTGCGTGGGCGGCCGGAAGCAGACCTAGCCTAGTAGGCGTTCCAGTCCAATCCAGCGCGCGCCGCTCCGTTGCTGACGTCATGAAGGCTACGGCTGATACCACGACGTCGAGTGCCCATAACTGTCCCCGCATAGATGGTTAGTGCGTATAGGCCAGTAGCCAGACTCAGATCAAATACCAAGATCTCATTAAACGTGTTAAGTATCTGCGAACACCGACCAGGGCCAGGCCCACCTCTCTCCTAGGTGGTCTCAACCTGCCCTGTCGCTCCGCCACAAAGTAATAGTCGGGGGCCGTCGGGAACCCAGGCCCACCTCTACCGGGATGGAGCCACCTGCCCCTTCAGCCCCCATCTCCGAACAGTATCATAAGTAATGTAACTGTGTAAAGTATATACTATATGCCCGTGATCACCTCCCGAAGTGATCACGGCCCAGTAGCATAGCATTGCAGACGGACAAGAGTGTAGGGCCACTGATGGAACACTAGCATCCTATACTAAGCAGTAGGATAGCAGGTAATGGTAACAACAGTAGTAGCAAGGACAGGCTATGCATCAGGATAGGAATAACGGAAAGCAGTAACATGCTACACTACTCTAATGCAAGCAGTATAGAGGAGAGTATGCGATATCTGGTGATCAAGGGGGGGGGCTTGCCTGGTTGCTCTGGCAAGGAGGGGTCATCTTCGATGTAGTCGAACACACGAACATCGGCAGCGGTCTCGGAGTCTACCGAAAAGGAGTAACGGAGGGGGAACACAATAAATAACATAGCAATCAAATGTAACAGAAAACAAGACGCGGCAACACGTTGTGCTAGGGGTGACCTAGCGTAGGGATAGGCGATACCGGTGAAGGGGGGAAACATCCGGGAAGGTATTCCCGGTGTTTCGCGTTTCCGGACAGACGGAATGGAGGGGGATTGTTGCATGTTCGCGATGCTAGGGACGTGTGGCGAACAAACCGACTGCATATCCGGATTCGTCTCGTCGTTCTGAGCAACTTTGATGTACAAAGTATTTTCATCCGAGTTACGGATTATTTTATATGATTTTTCAAAGTTTAAAACAAATTCTCTAATTATTTTAAAAATTAAAATAAAGTTATTGCATCAGCATGACATCATCATGACATCGGCAGGGTCAACAGTTAACTCTAACCGGGTTGACTGGTCAAAGGGCCAGTGGGGCTCAATCATCATTGTCTATTTAATTAATTAACAGTTAAATAGCTAACTAATCAGACTAATTAAGTTAGGTTAATTAACATGATTCATTAAATTAATTAATTACTAATTAATTATTTAAGTAATTATGTTTTTAATTATATTTTTCTTAGAAAAGAGGGCGTGGGGCCCCGCTGTCATAGGCCCAACTAAAACTAAGCCTAATATAAATTAGTCTAACGAAAGGGCTTGTTTTAACTGGGGATTAGTCCCTAAGCTAGCAAAGGGCTGGCCACACATGGGTGTGGCAAAAGCCAGCCATACACACAACTCACGCACACACACATTGCGCTCTCACACACCACGGCCATGGCCTTTGCCGTGGCTAGCAGTAAGCAGAACAGAGGCAGGACAGCGCAGAAGCACGCAAGGAGCATCAGCAGTGCGGCGCCAGCGGTACGGGGCAGCAGCGGCCAGCAGCAAACGGAGCAGCAGCGCAGGCACGCACACGAAGTAGGGGCGGGCGAGCACGGGACAGCAGCAGCGACAACCAGCAGCACCGGCAACAACGACAGCAGAAGAAGTAACAGGCAGCAGCGAGCGCACGCACGTACGCATACACGGGGGTTCGAGCTCGACGGAGATGACAGCCTACAACGTCCAAATTGAAGGGCTAAAAGGGGACCCGAGGGAGAAGCTCACCCCGGTTCTCATGGACGAGGTTAGAAGGTCGGAGGCAGCTCGGAGCAGTGGCAACGATGACGAGTTGGTGACGTCCACGACAGAGAAGGGCTCGATGGCGAGCACACGGACCGTCCCAGCTTGAGGTGATCCCCGGAGCGGACAGATCCGGCCGCGACGGACCTCCTGGACGTGCTCCCGCACGCCGGAGACGACGGCGGCCGCGGATGACGGCGAGGAGGTCGGCGGGGCAGAGGCGGACCGGTCAGGGCACCGCGACGTCGGCGGGCGCAGAAGGAGGGGGTGCGAGGGGGGAAGGACTGCGAGGGGGCTAGGGTTTCAGGGGCGTAGACGGAGCCTTGTAGGCGGGGCAGGGGTCGCCGATGGCTGCCACCGTGGCCAAGGCGCCGTGGATAGCTGCCACGGCCCCCTCCGTCTCGTGTAGCAACGGGAAGGGAATGGCAGGGGTGGGCTGGGCCGTTTTTCTTGGGCTAATGGGCCACGTGGCCCAGTAGATTAGTTTTTGTTTTTACTTTTCTTTTGTCTTTTTCCTTTTGTTTTCTATTTCTTTTAATTAGCTTCTGTTTTCCATTTAAAACTTGAACCAAATGACTTTTGTAAAAAGTGGAGCCTTGACATATAAATACTATGCAATAAGCTGCACTGCCACCAAAAGTCTAGTCCTCAAATAATTTAGTTTGATATTTTATTAATTAGTAAAGGCATTTCAATAATTATGTTTGCTACTATTTTATTTATATTAGAGCATTTAAACACTTTATAAAAATGCGGTTTCCTCACCATAATTACATATGCATTATTTGTCACCGGTTGTATTTTTTTACTTTTGACATTTGATTTTTTTTCTAGTTTGACTTTATTTTAAAATTTGAATTTCGAATCGATTTTGAACTACGCAAGAGTAACAACAGTAATTGAGGTGACATGGCATCATTAGGCGAGGGTTATTGTAGCTTAATTATCCAGGCGTCACAGCTTATGTGTGATAGAGCGTATCATATCACGGGGTTTGGATGCACTGGCGAAGTTTGCACCAACTCTCGAGGTGAGAAAGGGCAATGCACGGTACCGAAGAGGCTAGCAATGATGGAAGGGTGAGAGTGCGTATAATCCTTGGACTCAACATTAGTCATAAAGAACTCACATACTTACTGCAAGAGTCTACAAGTCATCAAACCCAAAGGACTACGCCATGCTCCTAGGGGGATAGATTGATAGGAAAAGACCATCGCTCGTCCCAGACCGCCACTCATAAGGAAAGCAATCAAAGAACACCTCATGCTTCAAATTTATCACACAACGGTTACCATACATGCATGCTACGGGACTCGCAAACCTCAACACAAGTATTTCTCAATTTCACAATTACTCAACTAGCACGACTCTAATATTACCATCTTTATATATCAAAACAATTATCAAGTATCCAACTTCTCATAGTATTTAATGCCCTCTATATGAAAGTTTTTATTATACCCATCTTGGATGCCCATCATATTAGGACTAATTTTATAATCAAAGAAAATTACCATGTTGTTCAGGACTCTCAAAATAATATAACTGAAGCATGATAGATCAATAATTTCTTCAAAATAAAACCACCGTCATTCTCTAAAAGATATAAGTGAAGCACTAGAGCAAACGACAAACTACTCCGAAAGATATAGGTGAAGATCAATGAGTAGTTGAATAATTATGCAACTATGTGAAGACTCTCTAACATTCAAGAATTTCAGATCTTGGGATATTATTCAAACAGCAAGCAAAACAAAATAAAATAAAATGACGCTCCAAGCAAAACACATATCATGTGGTGAATAAAAATATAGCTCCAAGTAAAGTTACCGATGAAAGAAGACATAAGAGGGGATGCCATCTGGGGCATCCCCAAGATTAGGCTCTTAGTTGTCCTTGTTCCACAGTCCATCTAATCTTTACCCAAAACTTGAAAACTTCACAACACAAAACTTAACAGAAAACTCGCAAGCTCCGTTAGTATAAGAAAATAAATCACCACTTAGGTACTGTTATGAACTTATTCTAAATTCATATTGGTGTAATATATACTGTATTCCAACTTCTACATGGTTCATACCCTCCGACACTACTCATAGATCCATCAACATAAGCAAACAACACATAGAAAATAGAATCTGTCAAAAACAAAACCTTCTATAATAATTTGTAACTCTGGAATACTTATGTAACTCCAAAAATTCTGAAAAAATAGGACGACCAGGACAATTTGTATATTGATCTACTTCAGTTGGAATTGGTATTTTATCACTCTCTGGTAAAAAATGAAAATTATTTTCGTGAGCGCATACTTTCTGTTTTAATTAGCAAGATAAACAACAATCATCCAAGAAGATCCTAAAGGCTTTACTTGACACAAACACTAATTAAAACATAAAAAACACTATCATAACAGAGGCTAGATAAATTATTTATTAGTAAACAGGAACAAAAAGTAAAGAACAAAAATAAAATTGGGTTGCCTCCCAACAAGCGCTATCGTTTAACGCCCCTAGCTAGGCATGATGATTTCAATGATGCTCACATAAAAGATAAGAATTAAAACATAAAGAGAGCATCATGAAGAATATGACTAGCACATTTAAGCCTAACCCACTTCTTATGCATAGTGATTTTGTGATCAAACAACTTGTGGGAACAAGAATCAACTTTCTTAGGAAGGTAAGGCAAGCAAAACTTCAAGATTTTCAATACATAGAGAGGAAACTTGATATTATTGCAATATGTAAAAGCATATGTTCCTCTCTCATAATACTTTTAAGTGGAATCATGAATGAATTCAACAATATAATCATCACATAAAGCATTCTTTTCATGATTCATAAGCATAGAAAATTTACTACTCTCCACATAAGCAAAATTCTTCTCATTCGGAATAGTGGGAGCAAATTCAACAAAATAGCTATCATGTGAGGCATAATCCAATTGAAAGTTAAAATCATGATGACATGTTCCATGGATATCATTATTCTTTATAGCATACATCTCATCACAATAATCATCATATATAGCAACTTTGTTCTCATAATCAATTGGAACCTCTTCCGAAATAGTGGATTTATCACTAAATAAAGTCATGACCTCTCCAAATCCACTTTCATAATTATCACAATAAGATTCAACACCGTCCAAAATAGTGGGATCATTACTTCCTAATGCTGACACTCTTCCAAACCCACTTTCATCAAAATAATCATCATAAATAGGAGGCATGCTTTCATCATAATAAATATTTTCATCAAAACTTGGGGGACTAAAAATATCATATTCATCAAACATAGCATCCCCAAGCTTGTGGCTTTGCATATCATTAGCATCATGGATATTCAAAGGATTCATACTAACAACATTGTAATCATGCTCATCATTCAAAGATTTAGTGCCAAACAGTTTAATACATTCTTCTTCTAACACTTTGGGACAATTATCGGAATCCTTATTTTCAAGAAATACATTAAAAAGATGAAGCATATGAGGCAACCTTAATTCCATTTTTTGTAGTTTTCTTTTATAGACTAAACTAGTGATAAAACAAGAAACTAAAAGATTCGATTGTAAGATCTAAAGATATACCTTCAAGCGCTAACCTCCCCGGCAACGGCGCCAGAAAAGAGCTTGATGTGTACTACACAACCTTCTTCTTGTGGACGTCGTTGGGCCTCCAAATGCAGAGGTTTGTAGGACAGTAGCAAATTTCCCTCAATTGGATGACCTAAGGTTTATCAATCTGTGGGAGGCGTAGGATGAAGATGGTCTCTCTCAAACAACCCTGCAACCAAATAGCAAAGAGTCTCTTGTGTCCTCAACACACCCAATACAATGGTAAATCGTATAGGTGCATGCTACCTCTTGAGCACTACGTTGGTTTTCCCTTGAGGAGGAAAGGGTGATGTAGCAAAGTAGTATAAGTATTTCCCTCAGTTTTTGAAAACCAAGGTATCAATCCAGTAGGAGGCCACACGCAAGTCCCTCGTACCTACACAAACAAATAAGAACCTCGCAACCAACGCGATAAAGGGGTTGCCAATCCCTTCACAGTCACTTACGAGAGTGAGATCTGATAGAGATAATAATGATAAGATAAATATTTTTGGTATTTTTATGATATAGATTGAAAGTAAAGATTGCAAAGTAAAATAGATTGGAAACTTATATGATGGAAAATAGACCTGGGGGCCATAGGTTTCACTAGTGGCTTCTCTCAAGATAGCATAAGTATTACGATGGGTGAACGAATTACTGTCGAGCAATTGATAGAAAAGCGAATAATTATGAGAATATCTAGGCATGGTCATGTATATAGGCATCACGTCCGTGACAAGTAGACCGACTCCTGCCTACATCTACTACTATTACTCCACACATCGACCGCTATCCAGCATGCATCTAGAGTATTATGTGTATAAGAACAGAGTAACACATTAGGTAAGATGACATGATGTAGAGGGATAAACTCAAGCAATATGATATAAACCCCATCTTTTTATCCTCAATGGCAACAATACAATACGTGTCGTTTCCCTTTCTGTCACTAGGATCGAGCACTGCAAGATTGAACCCAAAGCTAAGCACTTCTCCCATTGCAAGAAAGATCAATCTAGTAGGCCAAACCAAACTGATAATTCGAAGAGACTTGCAAAGATAACCAATCATGCATAAAATATTTCAGAGAAGAATCAAATATTGTTCATAGATAGACTTGATGATAAACCCATAATTCATCGGATCTCGACAAACACACCGCAAAAATATTTACATCGAATAGATCTCAAAGAAGATAGAGGAGAACTTTGTATTGAGATTCAAAGAGAGAAAAGAAACCATCTAGCTAATAACTATGGACCCGAAGGTCTGAAGTAAACTACCCACACATCATCGGAGGGGTCATGGAGTTGATGTAGAGGCCCTCCGTGATCGATGCCCCCTCCGGAGGAGCTCCGGAAAAGGCCCCAAGATGGGATCTCTTGGGTACAGAATGTTGCGGCGGTGGAAATAGGGTTCCGTGGTGCTCTTGGATGTTTTCAGGGTATGTGAACATATATAGGAGGAAGATGTAGGCCGGTTGAGCCATGAGGGGCCCACAAGGGGGAGGGCGCGCCCAATGGGGGTAGGCGCGCCCAATGGGGGTAGGCGCGCCCCCTGCCCCATGGACACCTCATTCGTTTCTTGACGTCCACTCCAAGTCCTCTGGATCACATTTGTTCCAAAAATCACGCTCCCGAAGGTTTCATTCCATTTGGACTCCGTTTGATATTCCTTTTCTACGAAACACTGAAATAGGCAAAAAACAGCAATTTGCACTGGGCCTTGGGTTAATAGGTTAGTCCCAAAAATAATATAAAAGTGTAAAATAAATCCCATTAAGATCCAAAACAGATAATATAATAGCATGGAACAATCAAAAATTATAGATACGTTGGAGACATATCAATCATCCCCAAGCTTAATTCCTGCTCGTCCTTGAGTAGGTAAATGGGAAAAACCGAATTTCTGATGTGGAATGCTTTCTAGCATGTTCTTCAATGTATTTTACTCTATTGTGGCATGAATGTTCAGATCCGAAAGATTCAAGATAAAAGTTTATTGTTGACATAAAAATAGTAATACTCCAAGTATGCTAATCAAGAAATTATGTCTTATCAAAATAACATAGCCAAAGAAAACTTATCCCTACAAAATCATATAGTTTGTCCATGCTTCATTTTCGTCACACAAAATGCTCCCATCATGCACAACCCCGATGACAAGGCAAGGAATTGTTTCATACTTAGTCTTTTCAAACTCTTTCAACTTTTACGCAATATATGAGCGCGAGCCATGGACATAGCACTATGGGTGGAATAGAATATGATGATTGAGGTTGTGTGAGAAGACAAAAGGGAGAAAGTCTCACATTGACGCGGCTAATCAATGGGCTATGGAGATGCCCACCGATTGATGTCAATGCAAGGAGTAGGGATTGCCATGCAACGGATGCACTAGAGCTATAAATATATGAAAGCTCATCAAAGAAACTAAGTGGGTGTGCATCCAACTTGCTTGCTCACAAAGACCTAGGGCATTTGAGGAAGCCCATCATTGGAATATACAAGCCAAGTTCTTTAACAAAAAATTCCCACTAGTATATGAAAGTGACAAAATAAGAGACTCTCTATCATGAAGATCATGGTGCTGCTTTGAAGCACAAGTGTGGAAAAAGGATAGTAACATTGTCCCTTCTCTCTTTTTCTCCCTTTTTTTGTTTGGGCCTTCTTCTCTTTTTTATGGCCTCCTTTTTTCGTACGGAGTCTCATCCCGACTTGTGGGGGAATCATAGTCTCCATCATTCTTTCCTCACATGGGACAATGCTCTAATGATGATCATCACACTTTTATTTACTTACAACTCAAAAATTGCAACTCGATACTTAGAACAAAATATGACTCTATGTGAATGCCTTCGGCGGTGTACTGGGATTGCGATGAATCAAGAGTGACATGTATGAAAAATTAAGCATGGTGGCTTTGCCACAAATACGATGTCAACTACATGATCATGCAAAGCAATATGATAATGATGATGCGTGTCATAATAAATGGAACGGTGGAAAGTTGCATGGCAATATATCTTGGAATGGCTATGGAATGCCATAATAGGTAGGTATGGTGGCTGTTTTGAGGAAGATATAAGGAGACTTATGTGTGATAGAGCGTATCATATCATGAGGTTTGGATGCACCGGCGAAGTTTGCACCAACTCTCAAGGTGAGAAAGGGCAATGCACGGTACCGAAGAGGCTAGCAATGATGGAAGGGTGAGAGTGAGTATAATCCATGGACTCAACATTTGTCATAAAGAACTCACATACTTATTGCAAAAATCTACAAGTCATCAAAACCAAGCACTACGCGCATGCTCCTATGGGGATAGATTGGTAGGAAAAGACCATCGCTTGTCCCCGACCACCACTCATAAGGGAAGCAATCAAAGAACACCCCATTCTTCAAATTTGTCACACAACGTTTACCATACGTGCATGCTACGGGACTTGCCAACTTCAACACAAGTATTCATCAATTTCACAATTACTCAACTAGCACACCTCTAATATTACCACCTTTATATCTCAAAACAACTATCGAGCATCCAACTTCTCTTAGCATTTAAAATTTATAACCAAAGTGAATTACCATGTTGTTCTAAAGGACTCTCAAAATGATATAAGTGAAGATGAGAGATCAATTATTTCTATAAAATAGAACCACCGCCATGCTATAAAAGATATAAGCGAAATACTAGAGCAAAAATTATCCAACTCAAAAGATATAAGTGAAGCACATAGAGTATTCTAATAAATTCCAATTCATGTGTGTCTCTACCAAAAGGTTTGTACAACAAGGATGACTATGGTAAACTAAAAAGCAAAGACTCAAATCATACAAGATGCTCCAAGCAAAACACATATCATGTGGCGAATAAAAATATAGCTCCAAGGAAAGTTACCGATGGACGAAGACGAAAGAGGGGATGCCTTCCGGGGCATCCCAAGCTTAGGCTTTTGGTTGTCCTTGGATTTTACCTTGGGGTGCCTTGGGCATCTGTAACACCCACTATGCGGCTATATCTCCCACGTGTCGGAGCATGACTTAGAGGCATAACCGCATTGTAGGCAATGTCGCAAGAGGGGTAATCTTTACACATCCTATGTACTGAATAAGAAAGAGGTACATAGTTGGCTTACAATCGCCACTTCACACCATACATAAATATAGCATTACATCAACCAGATACAATCAAGGTCCGACTACGGGACCCAAAATAAAAGAAGACTACCCCTAATGCAAAAGATCCCCGATCGCCCCGACTTGGCTCCACTACTGATCAACTAAAACCGAAACAACGCAATGAACAAGATCTTCATCGAGCTCCTCCTTGAGCTCGGTTGCGTCACCTGCATGGTTTCATCGGCACCTGCAAGCTGGTTTTGGAAGTAATCTGTGAGTCACGGGGACTCAGCAATCTCACACCCTCGCGATCAAGCCTATTTAAGCTTATGGGTAGGTAAAAGGTATGAGGTGGAGCTGCAGCAAGCACTAGCATATATGGTGGCTAACTTACGCAAAAGAGAGCGAGAAGAGGAGGCAAAGCACAGTCATGAACTAGAAGTGATCAAGAAGTGACCCTAAAACTAATTACGTTCAAGCATAACTCCAACATCGTGTTCACTTCCGGGACACCGCTGGAAAGAGACCATCACGGCTACACATGCGGTTGATGCATTTTAATTAAGTCAAGTGTCAAGTTCTCTACAACCGGACATTAACAAATTCCCATCTGCCCATAACCGCGGGCATGACTTTTGAAAGTTCAAAACCCTATAGGGGTGTCCCAACTTAGCCCATCACAAGCTCTCACGGTCAACGAAGGATATTCCTTCTCCCAGGAAGACCCGATCAGGCTCGGAATCCCGGTTACAAGACATTTCGATAATGGTAAAACAAGACCAGCAAATCCACCCGATGCGCCGACATCCTGATAGGAGCTGCACATATCTCGTTCTCAGGGAAACACCGGATAGGTCAAGCTACGAGTAAAACCAACCCTCAAATTTCCCCGAGGTGGCCTCGCAGGCTGCCCATTTCGGACCAACACTTAGAGAAGCACTGGCCCAGGGGGGGTTAAAATAAAGATGACCCTTGAGTCTGCAGAACCCAAGGGAAGGTGATAGGTTGTTAGTGAAAATGGTAAAACCAAAGTTGGGCTTTGCTGGAGGAGTTTTATTCAAGGCGAACTGTCAAGGGGTTCCCATTATAACCCAACCGTGTAAGGAACGCAAAATCAAGGAACATAACACGGTATGACGAAAACTAGGGCGGCAAGAGTAGAACAAAACACCAGGCATAAGGCCGAGCCTTCCACCCTTTACCAAGTATATAGATGCATTAATTAAACAAGAGATATTGTGATATCCCAACAATAATCATGTTCCAACATGGAACAAACTCCAATCTTCACCTGCAACTAACAACGCTATAAGAGGGGCTGAGCAAAGCGGTAACATAGCCAAACAACGGTTTTCTAGGACAAGGTGGGTTAGAGGCTCATGGCAATATGGGAGGCATGATATAGCAAGTGGTAGGTATCACAGCATAGGCATAGCAATAGAGCGAGCAACTAGCAAGCAAAGATAGAAGTGATTTCAAGGGTATGGTCATCTTGCCTGAGATCCCGCAAGGAAGAAGAACGAGTCCATGAAGAAGACAAAAAGACGTATTCGAACGGATCCTCACCAACGCGACGTTAACGGAACTAACCCGAAGGAGCAACACCGGAAAGAGGAAAACAACATAATAAACAACCATCACATAAACATGACATGATGCACAATCAAGAATGATGCATGTCCTGTTTAATGAAGCATGGCATGGCAAAGTGCACAAAAAATCCTACAAATTAAGTGGAGCTCAATATTCAACTCCGTTGCATATTGACGGAACACCACGTAACTTATTTAGTTCACTCTTGTTTAGGTACCAACAATATTAAATGTTGTTAAACATGGCAAGAGGTGGAGCATATGAAAACTACCTATCTAGGCAAATTTAAATGAGGCCAGAACAACAAGCAACAAGTCCGGAGAAATCCTCATGAGCATATATATTAGATTTGGAGATGTTCTGCCCTAAAGCATATTTTAGAGTTGTTAAACATGCAAAGAGATGCCACCATGTTAAACTATGCATTATTCTACCCCATTTACATATAAAGATTATTAAATTTGGAGCTACGGTTAAAAAGTTATGAATTAAAGCATTTTAGCATGGCATATGAGCAAATTAATGCAAACATCTATTTAAACATTTTAAACATGCATGAAAGTGGCATATTGTGAAACTACATGAAATTCTAGTCAAGTTACATATTAAGTTTGTTTAAATCCGATACACGGTTATTTAGGTGTGAGCATTTTTAAAGTGATGGCATATTCTGTAATTATGCATGTGAAGGAAAAATTAGTAAAATCACAGAACTAAAAAAACATCTATGGGCCGAAACACAGCAGACTGGCCCAACGGGGGGGGGGGGGGGGGGGGGGAAGGGGGGCGCGGGGTGCCCTTACCATGGGCCAAGCCCAGCTGGTGCTGGCGCTGGGCCTTGGAGGGAAACTGGCGATGTTGGGCCTGGAAGATCTAGACGAGGCCGACTGGAGCCTCACGACTAGAAGTCAACATGGGCGCGGCTTCCTGGCCTCGCTCGATGCAGAGGAAGCGGACAGAGGAGGCGAGACGCAGGGCGGCTTCAGGCGATGTAGGGCGCGGCGGCGGATGGGGCTCGATGGACTCCAGCAACGTGGGAAGCAGAGGAGGCCAAGGCGCCATGGCAGGGGCGCTTGCAGGGTCTTGTCGATCCATTCAACAAGTCAGATCACGGCGACGGTAGCGTAGCCATTCCTTCGCAGGGGCGTTGGACTTGCAGCGGCAGCAGCGGAACTTGGCAGCAGGGCGGCGGCTCGACGCAGGGGACTTGGCGCGGCGGCTTCACTCGATGAGGCGGAGGTCTTGGTCGAGGAGGAGGCTATGGAGGTCGAGGACGGCTGGATCGAACGAAGTGGAAGGGGCACAGTCAACGGTGAAGTGAGACCAGGCGCTGGGGTCGTCCTCCCCGCGTGCGATGACGAAACAGAAGGGGACAGCGCAGGGACTTTCTCTAGGAGGCGAAGAACGGCGTGGAAGCAGTGAAGGTCGGCGCGGGGATGGACTGATACAGAGCAGCAGCAGGTTCGGTGTAGGGTCGTCATGTGCGGGAGCGCGGTCAGGCGACGGGGACGACATGGACGGAAAGGAGAGGACACGCGGCTGCTTCGGTCGCCGGCGGCCATGGCATCAGGGGAGACCCCGTTCGTTTCCTGGCAGAGAAGAAATCAAACGAGGGACAGAGGTTAGAGGAGGAAAGAGAAGAAAATAGGGGGAGAAAGAGGAGATGGGTGGCGATGTTGACCGGACGGAGGCGGGGGGGGGGGGAGGCTGCAGGTGCTACGGTTGGATGAGGAGAAGGAGCTCGAGGGGAGGCTCGGGCATAGGTGGTTTGTTGGAAGGGAATCGGGGTGGATCCCCATGGAGGATGAGGTTGTTGGCGGCTCCATTGGACAGGGGAGGATGTGGGATGGATCCCGACGGAGATGCTAAGTGGAAGGAGAGGTGGCTGGCTCGGGTTGGTGTGGTGGTGAAAGCGAGGAGGGGATTTTGGATCGGGGATGAACCCGTGGAGGAAGAGACAGGAGGAGTGGCGGCGGCTTGGGGTGGATGGGACAGCCTGCCTAAAATCTAGGGTTGCCCCATTATATACAACTAGTAGAATTGGGTTGGGGTGATCTAGTCCCTCCGATTGAAATCAGACGGTCCGAGAAAATAGGTAGGGAGCCCAATTAACAAAACGGAGATGTTTTGTAGACGTTTGGGGATGATCCGGACCCAACAGTGACAACTGTCCGGGTCGGGTCCTGGGAAGTTTCGGACACGCATGCGAGGGGTCGGTTTCAATCTGTGGGCTGTGCAGAAGGGCTCGAGCTGAGAGAAGAGAAGAGAGAGAGGCCCGGCGACTGTTTCTGGAGACCGAAAACGTCCGGCTATACTGCCGCTATAGTTATCCGTTGGGGCATCAAACAGACTCCAAATGCGATGAAACTTGACAGGCGGTCTATCTACACTATAATAAGACCACACGCCAACTTTCATCCCATTCTAAGAACATTTTTCGGCCACTTATAAAATAATATTTCGGAGGTGCCACGGGCGCGTGCAAGTGTGTCTGGGCTCAGAACGGACAACAGAAAGAACGAGGAGACTGGGACGGATGCAAGTTTTGAAAAACATGATGATGCAATGCACATGATGACATGACAAGATGCAACATGCAAACAAAAGACAAGGCAACACAGCGAATAACTGGAAGACACCTGGCACATTGGTCTCGGGGCGTTACAACACTCCACCACTACGAGAGGATCTCGTCCCGAGATCTAGAATGGCACCGGAGGGAAAAAACGGAGGAGAAAGAGAAGAGGTAAAACTAAGTTGCTTATTTGACAAATGAGTGAAACCAAAGAACCTTGAAAGGTTAAGCCATTTCGAGAAAAGAATACAACTAAGATGAATGAAGTTGATAACTCTCCGTTAGAAAAGAGGAACAAGGAAGAACAAATTCGGACAACACTATGTTAGAAAAGTGATATGAAACTTGATAAGATGGAAAGAACTTGTGCAGAGGGCACAACACTCCGGATAAATGGATAAGCAAAAGAAAGAAACATGATCTTGACAAAACAAGATGATGAGTCGAAGAGAGCAACATCACCATGCCTCCGGAAGAAATGAGAGGATGGAATGGAATGAACGAAGGAGAAACAATATCTTCTACCTCGAATGAGCTTGAAAGCATCTTTAGGAGAAGGGTCGAACGTAGTTGTTGGAAAAAAACAACAACGAGAGGATAAGCTTGATGTGGGCTTATGGAAGACATCTTAAAATTTGAGGTGAAATTCTACCACTAACGGAAAACAATATATTTGATTGATATGAACAAGGAGACGAGAAACTATTTCACCGGGAGGATAAAAGAACTTGGGTCATTTGTAAGCACCATAATAGCAACAATCCTTAGGGAAGGCTTTAGGTGAAATATAACCCAAGATAACTCCAATGACTAGATTGCTGGATTTAAAATATCTCATTCTTGATAACTTGTGAATCATGAAACATGATCTCAAGTTATCAAGAATGACATAATACCACCTCCAATGATACGGAAGAAAGAATTGCACTCCGGATTGCAAGATGAAGAATACTTGAGCTTCTTTGAAAACAATCTTGATGAACACTTCAAAAAGGCTTTAAGTCCTTGATGAACCTCCATGAGGAACTCTAGTAATAAAAGGATGATCAAACAAAAGGAAAGAGAAGTTGAAAACACAAGGTGAAGCCTTGCGATGATTTAGATGGATCTTTGCGACAAGATAAAGTGGAAACTTGGAACTCCGTAAAAAAAGATGAACAAAAGAAAACAAGAATTTTGATGAACCTCTGGAATAAGGAATTGAATTCACTTGATGAAACAAGAATAAGAATTACATTATGCTTATCCCTCACCAATTGAATAGATGACAAACAATGGATATGGCACACTACTTATTCTCGTAGAAAGGATTAAGAGTGATATAGCATAACTTGAGAAAGTCTTCGATGATCCACCGCTAGGATGAAGAACGAATGAATCTGTATGACATTAAAGAGAAGAACTCTTGAACGAACCACCATAAGAATTATAAATGAATGAAGTAAAGGGATGAATCACTGGTAAGAATTAGCAAACGAACGAAAATACAAGAGAGAGTTTAGATACAAGAGAACGAAGAGATCAAGAACTGATTGGAGAATACTTGAACGATGCACTGGTAAGATTTAGAGAATGATAGCTAAAAGCTGAGAATGAACAAGTCTTCTGAAATGATGGGCTCCGGAGAATCAAATTGAAAAGACTCCTGAATTACTCCAGAAGGGTGAAAAGAATTGTCACAATCAAAAACAATTATGAGAGGATGACAATAAGCTAGAACCATGAATCTTGAAGAGAATGGAGCAAGATTTAAGAGAAACTCTTCTTCGGTCTTGAAAAATTGAGAATGACGACAAGAAACACCACCATGAGTTGTTGAGATACTCCGGGATGACGAATAGAAAGGTTGATCCAACGGTGAAAAGAATATGAAAGATCTTGGAGAAAGGCATATGACTGATGATGATTCATTCTTATGTCAACTTTGAAATAAAATCTGAGGATAGCTTCTGTAAAATTAGAAGAGTCAGGTAAGTTCCTGGGAAAAGACCTGTGGGTTAGGGCCCACTGAAAGATACACCTTTGAACGATTGCCCGAAAGAGAGATTGCACCGGCTGAAATAAATGGCTTGAATGAGATAACATCCTCGAATGATTTTGAACGAATGTAGAGTGAAAACACGAATCTTCGAGATACCTTGAGCACTCTGAAACAATTGAATAGCGAGAAAAGAATGAACATGAGGTGCACCGGCATGAGAAGGTATTTGAAACAAGGAAAAAGGATCAACAAAGCTTGAATTTAATCCACCGGAGAATAAAAGAGCAGGAAGAATAATAAACTTGTGGAGCATCTTCATGAGAACCATCGGATAAGAACATTGACTGAGAAGAACGAAGAGACTTCACATCGATAAGATGGATACTTGATTAAGAAATGTGAGTCCTTGAAGAAACAAGGGTGGGAGGGTGGGAAAGACAAAGGCAATTTAGGATGGATGAAGCAAACACCATTGAGAAGAAATGATAATTGATCTTGCTGATGTTGAAATGATCGGATCCACTTGAAGAGAAACACGCCGGTTGAAAAGGATTGATAACACAATCTCAATGATCAAGAAGGATTAGTATTCACATAGAAATATGAGAACACCACTTAGGAAAGTTATGGAATCAACATTTGACTTCGAAGCAACTCGAATACCACAACTCAAGACAAAAACAAAAGGATTGGCTTGCAAAATAAGCCGAAACAAACATATGATAGAGATTTCCTCCGAAGTTTTCGTGGTGGGGCCCACACAGGCTCGATCGTACAGCACCATCATGTACAAGGCAGTGCACATGACATACGAAGCGTCCTCGAGTCAGCATAGCCAAGGACTCTTTAAGACACAACGAGACCACTATAAAACCAACTGTGGATAGGCGGACCACTAGACGTCGAACCCCAATTTCATATCATACATCTTTCGGAAAGATATCCTAGGAGCTACTTGAATTCCCACTTATAAACTCCCAAAACTTTCCGGTTATGCAATCAGGTGTTGGGATACAGGGGAAGCATAATATCTCACCCAAAACTAGCAAATCCTACATCCAGCTGTATCCATCCTTCAACACATAACCAAGAAACCTTCGGAAATCATTTACCTCAACCTTCGAAAAGCATCCATTATACGAGTTATGGCAATACTCCTGAACTCCCGCCCCAGTACTAGGTGGCGTCGAGGTTATCTCACCAACAACTGCATAAAAGAGATTTTCAATGTCGGCGAAACTCAGGTATTCTAGAACTGCAATGATAAAATTTGTGACGACAACACCTCAGAGCTCAACTCCCCGGGACACTGCCACAACCCCTAATTGTCAGGAGGTGCCAAGAACAATGTTCTCGTCACAAAACCATCGGAACGATTCCAAGATACCCGCGTGATCCTAAAAAAATTTCATGAAATTTGAGAAGAGAAGAGTCAAAACTCTACGTCAGGATGCCTCACCAGAGCGACGAAGGGACTGAGGAGTAAAAATAATCCTACTCTCCGATGTATATAATCCTATGCCTCAAAACTTTTTTTTCTAGACTCAACAACAACAGCGATTCGATCAAGCAGGGGGTTCCTAAGTCGGGGAAGGCTCTGATTACCAACTTTTAACACCCACGATGCGGCTATATCTCCCATGTGTCGGAGCACGACTTAGAGGCATAACCGCATTGTAGGTAATGTTGCAAGAGGGGTAATCTTTACACATCCCATGTACTGAATAAGAAAGAGGTACATAGTTGGCTTACAATCATCACTTCACACCATACATAAATATAGCATTACATCAACCAGATACAATCAATGTCCGACTATGGGACCCAAAATAAAAGAAGACTACCCCTAATGCAAAAGATCCCCGATTGCCCCAACTGGGCTCCAGTACTCTTCAACTGGAACCAAAACAACGCAATGAACAAGATCTTCATTGAGCTCCTCCTTAAGCTCGGTTGCGTCACCTGCACGGTTTCATCGGCACCTACAAGCTGGTTTTGGAAGTAATCTGTGAGTCACGGGGACTCAGCAATCTCACACCCTCGCGATCAAGACTATTTAAGCATATGGGTAGGTAAAAGGTATGAGGTGGAGCTGCAGCAAGCACTAGCATATATGGTGGCTAACTTACGTAAAAGAGAGTGAGAAGAGGAGGAAAAGCACAGTCGTGAACTAGAAGTGATCAAGAAGTGACCCTGAAACTACTTACGTTCAAGCATAACTCCAACACTGTGTTCACTTCCTGGACACCGCTGGAAAGAGACCATCACGGCTACACACGCGGTTGATGCATTTTAATTAAGTCAAGTGTCAAGTTCTCTACAACCGGACATTAACAAATTCCCATATGCCCATAACCGCGGGCATGGCTTTCGAAAGTTCAAAACCCTGCAGGGGTGTCCCAACTTAGCCATCACAAGCTCTCACGGTCAACGAAGGATATTCCTCCTCCTAGGAAGACCCGACCAGGCTCGGAATCCCGGTTACAAGACATTTCGACACTGGTAAAACAAGACCAGCAAAGCCGCCCGATGCGCCGACATCCTGATAGGAGCTGCACATATCTCATTCCCAGGGCAACACCGGATAGGTCAAGCTACGAGTAAAACCAACCCTCAAGTTTCCCCGAGGTGGCCCTGCAGGCCGGCCATTTCGGACCAACACTTAGAGAGGCACTGGCCCGGGGGGGGTTAAAATAAAGATGACCCTTGAGTCTGCAGAACCCAAGGGAAGGTGATAAGTTGTTAGTGCAAATGGTAAAACCAAGGTTGGGCTTTGCTGTAGGAGTTTTATTCAAGGCGAACTGTCAAGGGGTTCCCATTATAACCCAACCATGTAAGGAACGCAAAATCAAGTAACATAACACCGGTATGACAGAAACTAGGGCAGCAAGAGTGGAACAAAACACAAGGCATAAGGCCATGGCATCAGGGGCGACCCTGTTCGTTTCCTGGCAGAGAAGAAATCAAACGAGGGAAAGAGGTTAGAGGAGGAAAGAGAGGAAAACAGGGGAGAAAGAGGAGACGGGCGGCGATGCTCATCTGTGGGTCCGCCGACAGCGTGGCTGACCGGACGGAGGCGGGGGTGCGGGGGGGGGGGGGGGGGAAGGCTGCACGCACTACGGTTGGATGAGGAGAAGGAGCTCGAGGGGAGGCTCGGGCATAGGTGGTTTGTTGGAAGGGAATCGGGGTGGATCCCCATGGAGGATGAGGTTGTTGGCGGCTCCATTGGACAGGGGAGGATGTGGGATGTATCCCGATGGAGATGCTAAGTGGAAGGAGAGGTGGCTGGCTCGGGTTGGTGTGGTGGTGAAAGCGAGGAGGGGATTTTGGATCGGGGATGCACCCGAGGAGGAAGAGACAGGAGGAGTGGCGGCGGCTTGGGGTGGATGGGACAGCCTGCCTAAAATCTAGGGTTGCCCCATTATATACAACTAGTAGAATTGGGTAGGGGTGATCTAGTCCCTCCGATTGAAATCAAACGGTTTGAGAAAATAGGTAGGGAGCCCAATTAACAAAACGGAGATGTTTTGTAGACGTTTGGGGATGATACGGACCCAAAGGTGACAACTGTCCGGGTCGGGTCCGGGGAAGTTTCGGACACACATGCGAGGGGTCGGTTTGAATTTGTGGGCTGTGCAGAAGGGTTTGAGCTGAGAGAAGAGAAGAGAGAGAGGCCCGACGACTATTTCCGGAGACCAAAAACGTCTGACGAAAAGACCGGCTATACTGTCGCTATAGTTATCCTTTGGGGTATCAAACAGACTCCAAATGCAATGAAACTTGACAGGCGGTCTATCTACACTATAATAAGACCACACGCCAACTTTCATCCCATTCCGAGAACATTTTTCGGCCACTTATAAAATAGTATTTCGGATGTGCCGCGGGCGCGTGCATGTGTGTCTGGGCTCAGAACAGACAACGGAAAGAACGAGGAGACCGGGACGGATGCAAGTTTTGAAAAACATGATGAGGCAATGCACATGATGACATGACAAGATGCAACATGCAAACAAAAGACAAGGCAACATAGCGAATAACTGGAAGACACCTGACACATCGGTCTCGGGGCATTACAGCATCCCCAAGCTTAGGCTCTTTCCACTCCTTGTTCCATAATCCATCATATCTTTACCCAAAACTTGAAAACTTCACAACACAAAACTTAAAAGAAAATTTCGTGAGCTCCGTTAGTAAAAGAAAAAAAACCACCACTTCAAGGTACTGTAATGAACTCATTCTTTATTTATATTGGTGTTAAACCTACTGTATTACAACTTTTCTATGGTTCATAAACTCTATTACTAGCCATAGCTTCATCAAAATAAGCAAACAACACACGAAAAACAGAATCTGTCAAAAACAGAAATGTCTGTAGTAATCTGTAGGTTTCGAACAATTATGGAACCCCAAAAATTCTAAAATACATTGCCGGACGTGATTATCTATTAATCATATTCAAAAAGAATTAACTAAATATCACTCTCTAGTAAAAAATGGCAGCAAATCTCGTGAGCGCTAAAGTTTCTATTTTTTACAGCAAGATCGCAAAGACTTTCCCCAAGTCTTCCCAAAGGTTCTACTTGGCACAAAAACTAATTAAAATCATAAAACCACATCTAAACAGAGGCTAGATTAATTATTTATTACTAAACAGAACCAAAAAGCAAGAAACACTAATTAAACAAAGTTTCTGTTTTTTACAGCAAGTTCAACAAGACTTTCCCCAAGTCTTCCCAATGGTTCTACTTGGCACAAACACTAATTAAACACAAAAAACACAACCAAAACAGAAGCTAAATAATTTATTTATTACTAAGCAGGAGCAAAAAGCAAGAAATAAAAATAAAATTGGGTTGCCTCCCAACAAGCGCTATCGTTTAACGCCCCTAGCTAGGCATAAAAGCAAGGATAGATCTAGGGATTATCATCTTTGGTATGCAATCCATAAGTGGCCCTCATAATAGATTCATAAGGTAATTTAATTTTCTTTCTAGGAAAGTGTTCCATGCCCTTCCTTAACGGAATTTGGAATCTAATATTCCCTTCATTCATATCAATAATTGCACCAATCGTTCTAACAAAAGGTCAACAAGAATAATAGGACATGTAGGATTGCAATCTATATCAAGGACAATGAAATCTACGGGCACATAATCCCTATTTGCAGCAATAAGACCATCATTAATTCTTCCCATAGGTTTCATAATGGTGGAATATGTAAGATGCAAGTTTAAAGAACAATCATCAAATTCACAGAAACCTAGCAAATCACACAAAGTTTTAGGAATCATGGAAACACTAGCACCCAAATCACATAAAGCAAAGCATTCATGATCTTTAATCTTAATTTTAATAGTAGGTTTCCACTCATCATGAAGTTTTCTAGGGATAGAAACTTCCAATTCAAGCTTTTCTTCATAAGATTGCATTAAAGCATCAACAATATGTTTAGTAAAAGCTTTATTTTGACTATAAGCATGCGGAGAATTTAGCACGGATTGCAACAAGGAAATACAATCTATTAAAGAATAATTATCATAATTAAATTCCTTGAAATCCAAGATAGTGGGTTCATTGCTATTTAAAGTTTTGACCTCTCCAATCCCACTTTTATCAATTTTTGCATAAAGATCTAAAAACTCCGAATCATTGGGACGCCTTCTAACTAAAGTTGACTCATCTCCAGTCCCATCATTATCAAGATTCATATTGCAAAACAAAGATTTAATAGGGGACACATCAATAACTTTAGATCTTCATCTTTATTATCATGGAAACTAGAAGAACACGCTTTCACAAAGCAATCTTTTTTAGCAGGCATCCTAGCGGTTCTTTCTTTTCACTCATCAATGGAAATTCTCATAGCTTTGAGAGACTCATTGATATCATTCTTAGGTGGAATAGATCTATTTTTCAAAGAATCAACATAAGGAGAAATTCTATCCACATTCCTAGCCAACTCATCAATCTTAGACAATTTTTCTTCAATCAAAGCATTGAAACTCTTTTGCAAACTAATAAACTCTTTAATATTAGATTCAAAATAAGAGGGCATCTTATTATAATTTCCATAAGAATTGTTGTAGGAATTACCATAATTATTAGAGGAATTACTAGGAAAACTACCTATATACGCGTTATTACCAAAATTGTTCCTACCAACAAAATTCACATCTGTAGATTCATTATTATTATCAATCAAAGTAGACAAAGGCATATCATTAGGATAAGAAGATACACTCTTATTAGCAAAGAAATTCATAAGTTCATCCATCTTTCCACTCAAAACATTGATTTGTTCTATAGCATGCACCTTTTTATTAGTAGATCTTTCAGTATGCCATTAAGAATTATTAAACATAATATTATCTAGGAGTTTACTAGCTTCTCTTAAAGTGATTTCCATAAAAGTGCCTCCCGCGGCTGAATCTAAAAGATTTCTATAAGGAAAGTTCAATCCGGCATAAAATTTTGTATAATCATCCAAAGATTCAAACCATGTGTAGGGCAATTACTTATCATTAATTTCATTCTCTCCCAAGCTTGCGAAACATGTTCATTATCAAGTTGATCAAAATTCATAATATCGTTTCTAAGAGTGATGATCTTAGCGGGAGGAAAATACTTAGAGATAAAAGCATCTTTGCACTTATTCTGTGAATCGATACTATTTTTAGGCAAAGATGAAAATGAAGTTTTAGCACGATCTCTAAGAGAAAATGGGAATAGCTTCAGTTTAACAATATCATTATCCACATCTTTCTTCTTTTGCATATCACACAAATCAACAAAGTTGTTTAGATGGGTAGCGGCATCTTCACTAGGAAGGCCGGAAAACAGATCTTTCATGACAAGATTCAGCAAGGTAGCATTAATTTCACAAGATTTAGCATCAATAATAGGAGCAATCGGAGTGCTAATAAAATCATGATTGTTGGTATTGGAAAAGTCACACAATTTAGTATTATCTTGAGCCATCGTGACGAGCAAGCAATCTAACACACAAGCAAACAAGAAACAAGCAAAAAGAGGCAGACTAGAAAATAGAAGGGGAACGGAAAAAGAGGGCGAATAAAATGGCAAGGGTGAAGTGGGGGAGAGGAAAACAAGAGGCTAATGGAAAAAATGTAATGCGAGGGATAAGAGTTTGTGATGGGTACTTGGTATGTCTTGACTTGTGCATAGACTCCTCGGCGACGGCGCCGAAAATCCTTCTTGCTACCTCTTGAGCACTGCATTGGTTTTCCCTTGAAGAGGAAAGGGTGATGTAGCAAAGTAGCTAAGTATTTCCGTCAGTTTTTGAGAACCAATGTATCAATCCAATAGGAGGCCACACGCAAGTCCCTCATACCTGCACAAACAAATAAGAACCTCGTAACCAACACCATAAAGGGGTTGTTAATCCCTTCATGGTCACTTACGAGAGTGAGATCTGATAGAGATAATAATGATAAGATAAATATTTTTGGTATTTTTACGATATAGATTGAAAGTAAATATTGCAAAGTAAAATAGATTGGAAACTTATATGATGGAAAATAGACCCGGGGGCCATAGGTTTCACTAGTGGCTTCTCTCAAGATAACATAAGTATTATAGTGGGTGAATGAATTACTGTCGAGCAATTGATAGAAAAGCGAATAATTATGAGAATATCTAGGCATGATCATGTATATAGGCATCGCGTCCGTGACAAGTAGACCGACTCCTGCCTGCATCTACTACTATTACTCCACACATCGACTGCTATCCAACATGCTTCTAGAGTATTAAGTTCATAAGAACAGAGTAACACATTAGGTAAGATGACATGATGTAGAGGGATAAACTCAAGCAATATGATATAAACCCCATCTTTTTATCCTCGATGGCAACAATACAATACGTGTCGTTTCCCTTTCTGTCACTGGGATCGAGCACCACAAGATTGAACCCAAAGCTAAGCACTTCTCCCATTGCAAAAAAGATCAATCTATTAGGCCAAACCAAACTGATAATTCAAATAGACCCGCAAAGATAACCAAACATGCATAAAAGATTTTAGAGAAGAATCAAATATCGTTCATAGATAGACTTGATCATAAACTCACAATTCATCGGATCTCGACAAACACACCGCAAAAAGAGTTACATTGAATAGATCTCCAAGAAGATCGAGGAAAACTTTGTATTGAGATTCAAAGAAAGAGAAGAAGCCATCTAGCTAATAACTATGGACCCGAAGGTCTGAAGTAAACTACTCACACATCATCGGAGGGGCCATGGAGTTGATGTAGAGGCCCTCCATGATCAATGCCCCCTCCGGCGGAGCTCCGGAAAAGGCCCCAAGATGGGATCTCTTGGGTACAGAAGGTTGCGATGGTGGATTTAGGGTTTCATGGTGCTCCTGGATGTTTTTAGGGTATGTGAACATATATATGAGGAAGAAGTAGGTCGGTTGAGCCATGAGGGGCCCACAAGGGGGAGGGCGCGCCCCGGGGGGGGGGGGGTAGGCGCGCCCCTGCCTCGTGGACACCTTGTTCGTTTCTTGACGTCCACTCCAAGTCCTCTGGACCACGTTTGTTCCAAAAATCATGCTCCCGAAGGTTTCATTCCGTTTGGACTCCGTTTGATATTCCTTCTCTGCGAAACACTAGAATAGGCAAAAAAACAGCAATTTGCACTGGGCCTTGGGTTAATAGGTTAGTCCCAAAAATAATATAGAAGTGTAAAATAAAGCCCATTAACATCCAAAACAGATAATATAATATCATGGAACAATCAAAAATTATAGATACGTCGGAGATGTATCAGTGCACTAGTTCGGCGAAGAGATGGTGATACAAGTGCAATATTGTGACAGCCTGGTTTTTGCCCTCTTTTCTTTGCGTGATTTTCAGTTGGTTTGAATTTGAAATTTGGAGTTTTGAATCTTTTCATATGGACTTAAACACTTGGGTACCCCTTGGCTTTCACCCAAGTGTCCCATTTCCCTCTCTAACTATCATTCCCTCTCTGGTTCACCTCAAAATAATAATTGGAATATTTTTCTTAAATAAAAAATATTCATTTCCCTCTCTTAAACCCTAGCTAGCTCAATGTGCTCCAAAGCAACCCCAATTTTTCTTGCCCAAAAAAATCTAAGAAAATTCACAAATATTCTTTTAACCATAGGGCACCTTCCTGAGAAAAAATATTTCATAACTTTTTGGAATATTTTTGCTATAGAAAATATTTTCTGTTCTGGGCAGAAATGGTGGTTTCTACAGCAACTACCATTTTACTTGCTCCATTGTGGCTGATATTTTTTGTGCATCATCACCTTAGTAGATGATTGCTAACCTCCAAAGCCCAGCCCTCAACTCCCAGCCATTTGACCATAGTAAGCTCTCAAAGTCACTGATCAGAAACTTACTAGGCGGTTGAAATCTATCCTAGTGCGTTTGTGGTCCAAACCAAAGCGTGGTAATCTTCAAAACTACCACGAACAACAAGCCAGACATGAAATTTGGACTTAGGTCAGCCTGAGGGTAGAGTTCACGCGGTGACCAAGCGTGTACACGATGCCAACCTGCGTGCCGACGCGCTCTGAGTCGCGCCCGAGCCTTTGTTGCTTGCGTGCTTGCTTCCCCGACTGCCTAGCCTTGCCAACTTCGCCAAATCTTCGTCCAAGCTCTCTTAACTCCCTCCTAGCACTCGTTGATGTCAGAGCTTGCCACAGCGAGCACGGGTGCGGTCCAGCCAACATAACAATGCGGTGTGCACTGTGCTCGTCATCAGCCCAGTGCCCATGTGCTCGTCCCCGTTCGCCCACAGTCCCTGCGTGAGCTGCGTCGCCTTCTCCACCTCTCGCTGACGCTGTTCGTCGCTGGGTGCCGTGTCCAGGTGTCCATTACGGGAGCCCGAACCCCCCTCGATGCTCGGCTATAAATGGACCCCTCCCCAGCCTCCTCGAGCACCATCCACACCTCCCACACACTCCACAATCTCGTAGGTAGCCGTAGCTCGGCCAGGCAGGCCGTGGGCCTCCATCCCCGAGCTTGAGCTCGCCGGCGATCCCCTCGGGTCGTCTCCGTAGCTCCAGCCCCTCCCAGGCCTGGGCAACCTTTCCAGGGCCTCCGCCGGTCTCCGGTGGTGCTGTTCCGCCTGGCTGGAGCCCCTGGAGTCGCCTTTGTTCGTCGTCATGTTCGTCTCCGGTGACCTCCGCTCTCTGCCGCCGCTAGAGAGGTTGATTCCGACGCCGTCCGACCACCCCTAGCTACTCTACGGGTACGGGCAGGTGCGCCTCCGTCTCCTCTATCGAGCCCTCCCTTTCATTTTGGCCAAGAAGCCCTCGTCACCAGCGTGTGCTCCGGCGAAGCCGCGCCGTCCTATGTTTCTTCCCCCCTCTCCCCCTCACCTAACTAGTGGGGCCCGCTAGTCAGCTGCTCAGTACGCGCGTGAAGCATTGAGAGTGGTGGCGCCCCGAGGCTTTACGCCTTCGACATCACCCCCAGTCTGTTTTTAATTAAATTCAAATTTCATATTTTTTCAGAGAGCTTCAAACAGTCAAAACTCTTTAACCATAAGTCCAAATGAATTGATTCTTTTTGCATTTTATTCTTTGTAAAGAAATCTAGCAGCTCACCAAAAATGGGATTTTTCCCTAGTGTCTAGATTTTTTGGTGAATTTAAGAAGGGTTCTTGATGTTTTCTTTTTGTGTTTATAATTATTTTTAGAGGGTGAGGCTTGTCTTGAGGATCACCAGGAGGCTTGTGAACCTCATCTGCACTAAGTTAAGCCACAACAACATTTTCATGGTGCCATTACAATATTTGTGATTTTCCTACTTGAATGAATGATTTAATCCATGCATTTAAATCACTATTATGTTATTTATATTCTGTTAGTTGTTTGTTTAAGTTAATATGCTTGATTTACAGAAACTTTAAAGCTAACTAAGTTGGTAAAGAAACAAGAATTGAATTTTGTTATGAAAGAGTAATATAGTTATGTATATAAGTAATTATATGGAGTTATTTTCTTGCATGAGAAAAATGAAATTTTGCTAGAAAAGATTCTGTTTAAAGTAAGGTTTAATCCTAACTAGAGAAGTGTCATGAGTTGTTGATATTTATGCTTAGTGTGGAGATAGTTGACTCAGTCATTTCCGTTGGTATGTGATGCATATGTTAGTGTTGCATTTCATGGCATATTATGACACCGGTTATTTTCACTTTAAGTTGAACCTGATAATAACTCAACTTTAATATATCGTTGACCGGGTCATGGTGCCACTGAATCTAGTTTTTCCTAGTGCAACCACATTTGCCTTTATGGGAAGGCCTTTATTCGGTCCATTGTCATGCCTCTGGCTGGTGCCTCCAACGAGGGAAGGTTATGGGCGTGCGGTACCTTGGCCCGGTAAGCAGACATAACCTTGTGTGCCCGTTGTTGAGATTTTTGGTACTGTGTCCCCGTGTGGGACAATTTATGTTTTGGCCACGACGATGGTCGTTGTGTCTTTGGTAGACACGGGGCCACCCAGGACTAGCCCTGTGGGGAGTGAGTCGGAGTGGCCGGGAGAGTGTCATGGCAATGGAGGGGTTTCGTCGGAATGCCGTTGGTCCACCTGAATGGGAGTGCGAGGCCATGGGTTCCGTGGTGTCGGTACAGTGCGCGACCTCTGCAGAGTGTATTAATCTATCGATAGCCGAGTTCACGGTTACGGACACACTCGAATGTAGGTCACACTTGGGTCAAGATTTAATAAATCTTGCACACTAAGTTATGAACTCTGCACTTTTGATGATGGCGGGAAGGTCATCGGGTTGGTTAAGACCATGTGTTGGTCGTGATTGTAATCGCTGGAAGGATCATCGTTTTAGACCAAATATTGGTCGTGGTTGTGGTCGCCAGAATTAAGACTTTGAGGTTGGTACGCTTGTGATCCAAGCACGATCACCGTTGGTAAGTCAGTCCGAGAGGTTTTTCCTCACAAGAGCATGATCACAACATGTTGGTTATGTTTTTGCATTATTAATAATTGGTTAATTGTCATGATATTGTTTGTCATTATGTTTATGTCTGTTGTGAGATTGCTAGTAAATTCAATGTACTAACCTAGCGTTTCATGCCAGATTTCAGGAAAGTCTTGTTGGAAAGGAGCGCTGTCCGAGTCTAGATCGTGTCCACATCGGTGTCCTTGTGCTATGGAGTTCCGCTACGACGTTGTTCCGCTGCCGCGTAGTTGTTATGATCGAGGCCCTTATGTTCACTAAATAATGTACATATTGTTCAGCCGCACTGTGTGTGCCACTTGGCCTCGCTACCTATTGTAATATAAACTTTGATCCACTAGCATCAATAAAGCGGTCGTTTTCTGTACCAAGATGTTGTGTGTTGCCAGAAGACATGGTCTCTGGGCTGGCAATGCATGGTAAACTGGTTGCTCTGAGCCGGGGTGCCACAACGCTTGGTATCAGAGCCGCGCTGACTGTAGGCCACTGAGGGAGTCCTGGATTAGGGGGTCTCCGGATAGCCGGACTATCTCCATTGGCTGGACTGTTAGACTATGAAGATACAAGATTGAAGACTTCGTCTCGTGTCCGGATGGGACTCTCCTTGGCGTGGAAGGCAAGCTAGGCAATACAGATATGGATATCTCCTCCTTTGTAACAGACCTTGTGTAACCCTAACCCTCTCCGGTGTCTATATATACCGAAGGGTTTTAGTCCGTAGGACAACAATCAAAACATACAATCATACCATAGGCTAGCTTCTAGGGTTTAGCCTCTCTGATCTCGTGGTAGATCTACTCTTGTACTACCCATATCATCAATATCAATCAAGCAGGATGTAGGGTTTTACCTCCATCAAGAGGGCCCAAACCTGGGTAAAACATCATGTCCCCTGCCTCCTGTTACCATCCGGCCTAGACGCACAGTTCGGGACCCCCTACCCGAGATCCGCCGGTTTTGACACCGACAGCCACGCTAGACTATGACGTGTTAACTAGGCGTTAGATACGAGTTTAAGTTGAGTGCCGGTAGCATTTGTAGCTGGTTGTTGCATTGCATGCACTTGTTTTATTTTATGATAACCTACTAATGGTTGTGAGTGTAGATGGCTCCGGTGCCATAGCCGTGCCTGTTGCAGCTGATGCCGTTCACGTCGCCGCATCTCCTTCGCAACGTGTGGCGTCGGCTGTACCCCCTCGGTGACGATCCAGTTTATTGTGTGTACAGGGAGCATCTAGCTGACTCACTGTATGAGTATCACGCAGTGATCACTCTGCGCACCAGTTCCGATTCCAGCACTTACACTCGTACCTCTCGGAGCGGTTACGCTTCTACCGCTTCCCAGGCTGTCCAGTTTGCTGCATTCGAGGTCCTTGTCGAGCTTCGTTACAACGAGGTCCGGATGCAGAACCACCCAGGTTTCTACTACTATCCTTCTCTGCACGACAGCGGTCGTGTCCATTTCCCTATCATTGATCTGGAGTCTGATAGTGTTGCTAGCCACCTTGCTCGTTATATCACCGCTAGCTATCTTATGATCCACAAGCTGGCTCGAGAGCTGAATCGCGCTCATACTGCTTTGGCCTCTGCTTTGGTCTCTACTAGGAATGCCACTGCTCCATCCTCCCTGGGATTTACTCCTTATATTCCAGCCAGTTCTAGCTCCCCTGTTTAACCAGTTACTCCTCCGAGTAGCTCAGGCGCCGCGACCATGAATCCTCTCAGTGCCCCTACTGAGTGGGTTTCACTTATCACTACTCTTGTAGCCCCGATGCTTCACCGTACACCTGCCCCTGAGGGAGAGCCCTCGAGGCAGCGTCATCATGTTACCTTTAACCCGGAGGTATCAGTTAACCTCGTCTGTTTAGGATCCGAGTCCGCTTCAGGAGAGGACCCTGCAGCACCAGCAGAGCAGTAGAGCTTCTGAGTATTCGCAGTCGTCAGGATGGTGTACGAGTGTAGTCGTACGAGTCATGAGGTTTCGTTTCATGTATGAGAGTAGTTGAACCTGGCATGTTGTTTATCTTCCATGTATGAGTCTATGTATAATTATGTTGGAACTCTATTTTATTTGCCATATTTTCTTTGTCATTTCGGGTTTTCCCGGGTTTTTGTTGCTGGCTTTTCCCCAAATCATTTTGAATGTTTCTCATCTCGGTTGCGTTGTCTTGGGAAAAATCACAATAGGATGCCGTGGGGAGGCAGCAGTAGCAACGTTCGCGAGGGTACCCCTGTTCGTCATTCCGCACGACCGGCAGGACACTCCCTCGAGCCATACGTTCCACCACCGCCTCCACCGCCAAATCCGCCCTCCATCGAGCAAATTCTGCGTATGTTTGAGGAAAGACAAAATAATGATATGTTTGAAATTTCAAGAAGTGTGAAAGCTATGGTTGGAAAGAATGGAAATCGGAACGGTCATCACTCCAAGCTGTCAGATTTTCAGAGGACCAAGCCTGCCAGTTTCAGTTAGGTTATTGACCCCTTGGATGCAGACGATTGGTTGCGAACCATTGAGAGGAAACTTGAGATTGCTCGTACTGAAGAAGATGATAAAGTTCCATTTGCAACTCATTATCTTGAAGGCGCTGCTGCCATATGGTGGAAAAATATAAAAGCCATATGGCCTGCTGATGAAGAAATCACCTGGTCAAAATTCAAGGATCAGTTCCGGAAATATCATTTCCCTACTAGAATTATGAAGACTAAGCAGCGTGAATTGCTCGCGCTCCTCCAAGGAAATCAGTCTGTGGGTGAATATTTGCAAAAATTCAATCATCTGTCACGTTACTCCACTAGCATCAATAAAGCGGTCGTTTTCTGTACCAAGATGTTGTGTGTTGCCAGAAGACATGGTCTCTGGGCTGGCAATGCATGGTAAACCGGTTGCTCTGAGCCGGGGTGCCACAACGCTTGGTATCAAAGCCGCGATGACTGTAGGCCACTGAGGGAGTCCTGGATTAAGGGGTCTCCAGATAGCCGGACTATCTCCATTGGCCGGACTGTTAGACTATGAAGATACAAGATTGAAGACTTCGTCTCGTGTCCGGATGGGACTCTCCTTGGCGTGGAAGGCAAGCTAGGCAATACGGATATGGATATCTCCTCCTTTGTAACCGACCTTGTGTAACTCTAACCCTCTCCGGTGTCTATATAAACCAAAGGGTTTTAGTCCGTAGGACAACAATCACAACATACAATCATACCATAGGCTAGCTTCTAGGGTTTAGCCTCTCTGATCTCGTGGTAGATCTACTCTTGTACTACCCATATCATCAATATCAATCAAGCAGGACGTAGGGTTTTACCTCCATCAAGAGGGCCCGAACCAGGGTAAAACATCGTGTCCCCTGCCTCCTGTTACCATCCGGCCTAGACGCACAGTTCGGGACCCCCTACCCAAGATCCGCCGGTTTTAACACCGACATTGGTGCTTTCATTGAGAGTTCCTCTGTGTCGTCGCTGTTAGGCTTGATGGCTCCTACTATCATCGATGGCGATGCGGTCCAGGGTGAGACTTTTCTCCCCGGACAGATCTTCGTATTCGGCGGCTTTGCACTGCGGGCTAATTCGCTTGGCCTTCTGGAGCAGATTGAAAGCTACGCCCCTGGATGTCAGGTCAGATTTGGAAGTTTGAACTACACGGCCGACATCCGCGGAGACTTGATCTTCGACGGATTCGAGCCACAGCCGGGCGCGCCGCACTGTCACGATGGGTATGACCTAGCTCTGCCGCCAAAAAGTACCCAGAGGCCGCGCCCGCATCAGCTCCAACCCTTAGCTCGGAGCCAACTGCGCCAATCGAGAACAGGTGGTTAGACACCGCCTCAGGGGCTGCAGTCTCAACGGTGATCGAGCCAAACACTAGCATAATCCTCTGCGCAACCCGTGACTCCAAGGTGCCGGACTCTTTTTCTGACTCCAAACCACCCACGCCCCTGCCAATCGAATCCGATTGGGCGCCGATCATGGAATTCACCACCGCAGATATCTTTCAGCACTCGCCCTTCGGCGACATTTTGAATTCACTAAGGTCTCTCTCTTTGTCAGGAGAGCCCTGGCCGGATTATGGCCAACAGGATTGGGATGCGAATGACGAAGAAATTCGACGCCCACCCACCACCCACTTAATAGCCACTGTCGACGAATCAACCGACATGCTCGACTTCGACTCCGAAGACATCGACAGTATGGACGACGATGCGGGAGGCGAAGATGAACCACCGCCCACAGAGCGCTGGATGACCACCTCATCATATGACGTAGACATGGTGGACACGCCAAAAGAAGACGACGACGAGGAACGGAAGGACGCACCAAAGGCTTGTTCCCTCGAGAAGAAGTCAAAGCGGCGGTGCAAGCGCCGCCCCAAATCCCGCCTCGGCAGAAATAACGATCATACTGACCCAGCGTTGAAGCAGGGCGAACCACTGCCGGACCACAGCAATATGGAGAATCAAACCGAACAAACCAATTCTATCAAAGATAATAGTCCGAACGACATAACACCAGACAGGCACCCGGAGCAGCAGAATGCCCGTCAAAGGCTTGTTGCCACCGCGAGGAATCTGAAAAGGCAGAAGCAAAGACTCAAGGCTGCGCAGGACACACTCCAAATCAGATGGAGTAAAGTACTCAACACAGCAGCGAAGTACGGCGACAATCGCCCCACCAAGAGCTACCCAAAGTGGAAGTTGCTACCTGAATTCGATGAGGAGGCCTCAGACCCCCCACAACCAAAAATAAAAACGGCCACCTGGCCAGATAGACGACCTCACGGCCAACATAGAGCGGCCAACAACGCCACCCACAAGCCAATACGCGATCCATGCAAGGGCTCGCACCAAAAGGACGGCGCACCCAGATCCATCTATGGACCACACAAGCGCGCCCCAATATACGATGTAACACAACAAACATCCGAACAATGTGGTACACCCAGATACAGGGGGGCCGCACACCCCCTATGTTTCATCGACGAGGTGTTGGACCATGAATTTCCAGAGGGATTCATACCCGTAAACATTGAGGCATACGATGGAACAATAGACCCTGGGGTCTGGATTGAGGACTATATCCTCCATATCCATATGGCTCGAGGAGATGATCTCCACGCCATCAAGTACCCCTCAAGCTCAAAGGGCCAGCTCGTCACTAGCTTAAAAGCCTCCCCGAAAACTCCTTTGGAAGCTGGGAAGAGCTCGAAGACGCTTTTCGGGCAAATTTTCAAGGGACTTATGTCCGACCTCCGGACACGAACGATTTGAGTCATATAACTCAACAGCCCGGATAGTCAGCCCGAAAACTTTGGAACAGGTTTCTTACTAAAAAGAACCAAATTGTCGACTGTCCGGACGCCAAAGCCTTGGCAGCTTTTAAGCATAGCATCCGTGACGAATGGCTTGCCAGACACCTCGACCAAGAAAAGCCGAGAACAATGGCAGCATTAACAAGCCTTATGACCCGCTTTTGCGCGAGTGAGGACAGCTGGCTAGCCAGATGCAGCACCAGCGACCCCAGTACATCCGAAGTTAGAGATGGAAATGAGAAATCACGGCGCAACAACAATAACAAATGCCACAACAAAGAAGACATCACGAAGAGCACGGCAGTAAACGCCGGATTCAAAAGCTCTCGGCCAGGTCAGCAAAAGCCGCCCTCTAAAGGCGCCAGAGATGAACTGTCCAGCCTAAACAAAATTCTGGACCAAATATGTCAGATCCATAGCACCCCTGGTAAACCCGCTAATCATACTCACAGAGAATGTTGGGTCTTCAGGCAGTCCGGCAAGCTCAACGCCGTACACAAGGGGGAGGATGCACCAAGCGAAGACGAGGATGAGCCTCTCAAGCAAGACACTGGGGAACAAAAGAAATTTCCACCAGAAGTCACAGTAAACATGTTACACATGATCAAGGGGAGAAACAAAATGGCACTCCCAAAAAATTTGCCCAAGGGCCTATCACCGCGGAGCCCTGCCACTGGTCGTCTCAACCGATCATTTTCGACCATCGTGATTACTCAGCAAGTATCTGGCGTGTAGGATGGGCTGCCCTGGTATTAGACCCAATAATCGACGGATACCACTTCACACGAGTCCTGATGGACGGTGGCAGTAGTCTCAACCTGATATACCAGGATACAATCTGCGAAATGGGGATAAACCCAACGAAAATTTGCCATAGCAATACTACCTTTAAAGGAGTAACGCCAGGGCCAGGGGCTCATTGCACGGGCTCCCTGCTACTAAAGGTTATATTCGGCTTCCCCGATAACTTTCGTAACGAACATTTAACCTTCCACATCGCTCCGTTCCAAAGTGGCTATCAAGCACTACTTGGACGCGAAGCATTTGCTCGCTTTAATGCAATACCACATTACGCTTCCCTGACGCTCAAGATGCCCGGTCCACGCGGCATCATTATAGTGAACGGAAGTATTAAGCGATCTTTGCGCGCCGAAGAGAATGCGACTGCCTTGGCAGCCGCACACTAAAACCGGCCTCACCAACTAAAGCATTTGATAGGTCGTCAAGACCACGGACGCGGTTAGACGAGTCCAGCGCTGCTATATGTAATTTGTACCGGATTGATGGCCACACCCCTATTACAAATACAAGGGGCTCACCGCGCATAGACAAGTGGCAATTTCTACTCATTTTTAGTTATACATGGTTTCTTTAAAAACTATCTTTTTGCACGCCAACTTTTTCACCTAAGTTCCTCTCTTTTAGAGATGATCATCGTGCTACACCCGTCCAGGATACGGCACAACGGAGACACAGGCGCAGACGTGCAGGAGGGACCCGCTCCAAGGATTCTTTTTAGATTAAGACCCTGCGTAAACCTCTTTTACTGTCTCTTGTTGATACACATCCCTCGAATTCTCAGTACAATTAAGAAGGATGCTGGCGTCTTGGCATGTGGCCACGTCAGAATAATGCACGTACCTGGACACAAGGGGCTTCTTACAAAGGGAACTATTTAGGCCCAATTTATACCATAAAGACTGAATACCTTAGGGAGTGTTCGGCATCGCGAGTTTGGCCTTATATGCATCAGCTCCGAATCATTGTCTTCGGTCAAATGTTGGGTTTGCCCGGCTCCTGTGTTTTGGTGCCTTACGTTCCGCTTTACCGGCTAAGGCAGCACCAGGAGAACTATTGCGATTGTGCCCTGGTTCATCCGGACAAGCACCTCAGTAGAGAAAGCCAAAAACCGACGGTCATGATATAGCGTGAGACTGTTCAACCACTCGATGACCTATCGGAATGTTAGAATTCCTCCGCTTTAACGAAGGGCTGTTTTCCGGCTAGGCATGTACGCACCCCGAGATCAGGAGAGTGCAGAGCCACCAGGGGCTATCTAGTAGCCCCACTGTCAATCTCCTATGGCTAAGTGAAAGTGTTAAAGCATTACAGTCCGGTTGCCTCGTTCGCTGCGCTATCACCTCCTTAATAGGACCAAGACGTTGGGTTAATAGTGAACACGCGTTTTTGGCGAGCACCTCCGCATTATATGCGTGGGGGTTGAAGCCGACGACTGCAATCTTTCAGGTTATATACATATATACACAAACGGCCACACAGGAGGCATCACATTACTTTCTGGCAAAAGTATAAATACAGCCTTACAATATCTCATAAAAACATTGTGTTTACAATGGGAATACATGTCATTCAAACATAATATTCTTCGAGCACTGGGACTCTATCAAACGAGCACCCTCAAGAACCTCTTCAAAATAGTGCTCGGCAGCTACTCGGCCTATGGCCGAACCTTGCGCCGTAATAGTGGTAGCATCCATCTCCGCCCAGTATGCCTTGACATGGGCAAAGGCCATCCGTGAGCCTTCTATGCATGCCGACCTCTTCATCGCGTTGATGCGCGACACCGCACCAAGGAACTGCTGCACTAAACTGAAATAGCTGTTCGGCTTCGGCTTCTCCGGCCACAAATGATCTACAGCAGACCTCATGGCGAGTCCGGACAACCTATTAAGTTCGGCCCATTCGGATAGCTGATCAGTCAAGGAAAGCGGACGCTCTGGAACATTGAATTGCGACCAGAATAGCTTGTCCACTTCACGATCTAATTGATCTTGGAAGTATTCGACCGCATCAACAGCGCTCGCCGCCAAGTCCATATATGTGTCTACCGAACTCCACAGCCGATCCAGAGGGGCATACCGCGGATCTCCAAACTTCCTCCGCAGCAGAAAGGGCTTCCCAGCCGCAATATCCCCGGCTTTGCGCAGCTCCTCCTTCTTCGCTCTCATAGCAGAGCGGGTGTCTTTGTTCGCCATCGTGGCCTTCTCAAGGTCCGTTGCCTTCGCTCGGTTTTCTTCTTCAAGGAGCCGGCAACGGTCAGTAGTGTCTTCTAATTCTACGACCATCTTGGCCATCTTCTCTTGACTCTCGCAATGTGCGGCCTTCTCGGCTTTCAACTCATCGCCCGCCTTCAAAGCAGCCGCATTACTAACCCTCGCTTGTTCCTTGGCTCGGGCGAGTTCCGCCCGAAGGGTCTCCATGGTGGCAGCTCCATCTGCAGTCACAACATATTAAAGATACTGGCATCATGCTGCTCTTATTGTGTGACATTCACCAGAAAACATCACTTACCCTGTGATTTGTCAAGCCGCTTGTTAACAAGCTCGATGTCGGCGTCTGCCGCATCCAGTTGCTGTTTTAATTCAGCAAACTCACTAGTTCGGCTAGCCACCGGAGCTTCCACCACCTGCACATAAGGGCAGTCTGGTTATTGCCTGGGACTATGATCCTCTGTTCGCTGCCATTCTCGACGACAACCAGAGTCTCAGGGGTTACTATCTACACAGGGCACACCTAACATGTGCGGTACTATCACATATTATTTCACATACCTCAAAGCCTGTCAGTAGACTCATAAAGGCTTCATGTAATCCTCTTTCGGCGGACGAAATTCTCTCCATCACCATACCCATCATTGTACGGTGTTCTTCTGAGATGGCGGCTAGCCCTAACAGCTCCCTCAGAATGTCCGACCGCATACCAGACGGTGCCGGACTCTTTTGTTTGCTCTCTTCGGGAGCCGGACGCTAGGGACTTCAGGGATCTATGGGATTATCTTCTGGCCTCACCGGATCCGGAGAGGCCCTCCGTGACGACACTTTGGGGTCGCCCGCTTCTTGAGTGGAGGAGTCCGGGGGAGGCGTTTCGCTCTCCATCATCTCCGGAAGAAGATCCCCTGAAGACGAGCTCAGCTGAGAAGGACTAAGACCCGAACTGCAAGATATATGCGGCGGTTATTTTCTCAGAAGAAAGATAGTATGCCTTCACTATTAAATTATTTTTTGGATCACTTACGACTCGTTGGAGGGCTGATCCCCCCGCGGACTTTGTGCGGCAAGAGCACCCCCCAAGGTAGGACCCTCTGTTGGAGACTTCTTCTCTCGTTTGGAGGCCTCGGCTTTCGGATCCTCGGAAGCAGTCCTCTTCCTCCCCCGGTTATCCTCCTTTAAGGAGGCGTTCATTCCCTCGTTTGAAATAGGCAGCGATGGGGCCCCGCTTCCGCCCATATTATTCCCCCTGTATCTTCCTTCGAGGGCTCCGGGCAAGGTGCGAGCTCGAGCATGTTTTCCAATACCGGATTTTCCAAACCCTCAGGGAGGGGGGCCGAACACCGAATCATCTTTGCCTTTGTTAGCCAGTCCTGGTCAAGGAGCAATCTCTCAGAAATAACTTCATGATGAATAAAAGGCGGTGTATTCGGCTAGAGGATTTCTTACTTCTTCAGCGGTGCGGTTACTGCTCAGGCCCACGTCCTTAGTAGCATCCGGACACTCTATTTGAGGTCCGAAGAATGACTTGTACATCCCCTCGTGTGTCAGGCCGAGGAAACTTTGAATGGCACGCAGTCCTTCTGGGTTGAACTCCCACAAGTGAAGGGGCCGGCGTTTGCAAGGCTGGACTTGACGAACCAGCATAACTTGTATTACCACTACCAAATCAAAATCTCCCTCGAAGAGATCTCGAATGCGGGTTTGCAGTATCGGCACGTCCTTGGCTGGAGCTCAGACCTCTGCTAATCCATGACATTAGTCGTGGTGGGGGGCCAGAGCGGAAAGCGGGGGCAGCCGCCCACTTGGCACTTCTGGGAGCCATGACGTAAAACCACTCCCGCTGCCGTAATTCGAACACCTCTGGAAAGGAATCTTTCGGCCATGGAGCTCCTGCCATCTTGCCTATTGATGCACCTCCGCACGCTGCATGTTGCCCCTCGATCATCTTCGACTTCACTTCAAAGGTCTAGAGCCATAGGCCGAAGTGAGGGGTAATGCGGAGGAAGGCCTCACACACGACAATAAATGTCGAGATATGGAGAAAGGAGTCCGGAGCTAGATCATGGAAATCTAGCCCGTAATAGAACATCAAACCCCTGACGAAGGGATCCAGGGTGAGGCCTAGGCCTCGGAGGAAGTGGGAGACGAACACGACGTTCTCGTTAGGTTCGGGAGTAGGGACGACCTGCCCTCGAGCAGGAACCGATGCAAAACCTCGGCGGTCGGGTATCTGGCCTCCCTCAACTTCTTGATGTCAGGCATCCATCATCCTTGAAGGCTGGATCCGGACATGATTGAAGATCCGGAGCACCTAACCTGGGCTTCGGGTGTTGGAACTCGAGGCGGGGGAAGGGTTCGATTGAGCACGAGAGGAAAAAAGCGAAAACCTTGTCCTTTTATAAAGAGGGTGAATATCAAGCGTTCTCTCCGTAGTTGTTTAGGACTTGCCTATAATCTAGGAGTCCTAGACACGGTTGGGTTACTATCGGAGTAATTGGACACGGATACCCCGAAGACGGTGAGACAAGAATTCAAGACATGGGGCTAGCAAAGCCCCTCAGTCCAACTACCTGGCCGGCGGCTGACTGCTGGCTGCTGACTGCTCCACCAGGCCGACTGCTGGCTGCGGACTGCTCCACCAGGCCGACTACTGGCTGCCGACTGCTCCACCAGGCCGACTGCTGGCTGCCGACTACTGGCTGCTGACTGCTCCACCAGGCCGACTGCTGGCTGCCGACTATCGGTCTGCCGACTGCTGGCTGCTGACTGCTCCACCCGGCCGACTGCTGGCTGTCGACTGCTCCACAAGGCCGACTGCTGGCTGCCGACTCCTCCACCAGGGCGACTGCTGGCTGCCGACTCCTCCGCCAGGCCGACTGCCCGAAGTCAACTGCAGCCTGACGAGACACCGACGGGATGACCATACCGTGACGTCATCTACAGTGTACTATGTCCCCTGGGTACTAATTTATAAAGTACCCCAGGGGACAAGCATGACATGCACCATGCCACTAGCCATGCCTACATAACTTGGCTTGTAAGCTACCCAAGGCAGCTTACAACCAAAGCCACTACCACCCATGCCAACTCTTATATATATAGGCACACATCCATCCATCAGGGGATGGACTCACACACTCACGCACACACACAAGCAAGCTAGCTAGCAAGAGAGCTAGCTAGCAAGCCATCCACACACACGCATGAGCATACACGTGCTCACGGCCATGAGCCATGAGCATGGCCGGCCACTAGAGCATGCCACATACTCGCATATATGAAACCAGATGTCTGTGGCACTGCTTTCAGATATAGCTCCAGGAGCACTCTGTACCAGATATACCAGATATACTCAGACATGCAGGAGTAGGGGTGTTATCTCTCCGAAGAGCCCCGAACCTGGGTAAACTAGCGCGTGATACTCGCATACCCGTCCCTGGATATTTCGGCAGCAGTCTTGCCCTCACACGAAGCCACCTTGTGGCATATGTCGTCTTGCACCCCCCGTGAGAATACCACGACATTTGGCGCCCACCATGGGGCGGTACTATGCTACCGCGCTGCTGCTGGTTTCGCAGTCCGGGCGCGACCAACTTCGCCATCACCACCGCGGCATCGCGCCGTCTCTCGGTAGCGCTCGGGGGCTCGACTTCGGCCCGCCCCCGGAGCGGCCGCGCGGGACGGCGCGTCCTCGCCGTCGGCCTCGCCGCCTTCGACATCACCACCGTTGCGACGCCGGCCGCCAGTCCGCGCGCGCCGCGCGCGGGGCCTCGTTTTGGTCGGCCGTGTCCATCCACGCACCGCTCGCGCCTGCTCTTGCGCCTTGCTCTGGCTAGAACGCGCGTTCGCTCCACCACATACCATCTCTACAAGCTAGCTAGATGCATGTCAAACAACGGTCAAACCACAGTCATACACTACCCGTACATTGGTTAGATGCGAAACAAATATCATCATCCAGACACAAGTGTGTTAGCCGCTAGCTCGTATGCTGCTGCCGTCTGCATTCACGCCCGCTTCCTCCCGCGCGACGCCCTGCCATGGCTGCACCTTGCCCTGCAGCGCCTCTCCCCACGCGCCCGCTGCTCGGGCCGGCCTCCAGCTCGACCTCCTCCTCCCATGTGCCACCTCCGGCCATGCTCACTGCCCTACAGCTTGCCAAGTTGCCGCCGCTGTTGAGTGCTACCCCGCTGCCGTGTTCAGGCCCGGGTCCTCCCCCGCAGGTCGTCGGGCGCGGCCCGGCCACCATCTCCGGATGCCAAGCCGAGCAGCTGGCCGCCGTCCAACGCCCCTCGCCCTCCCGTGCACCGTCTGGAGGGAGCCCCGCACGGCACGCCCGATGCCCTTCCGCGACCCCTCCCCGTGCGCGCGACCGGCCGCACCTCCGCCCGCTTCCCCGCGCCGGCTCCGGGCTGCTTCCCCGAGCCCGGCCGCGTCCGGCTCCATGCCGGCTCTTCTGTGCCGGCCCCGCCTTCTCCGCCTCGGCGCCCCCGCGCCCCTCAGGCTTGCTGCGCCACGTCCACATGGCCTCCCCGCGTGCGCTCACGATCCGGACCATGCCCATGGCCGGCTCCCGCCCGGGCTGGCTGCTGGCTCCGCCCGGCCTCCTTCCGCACGCGCCAGCTGCTGGTTCCGCCCGGCCTCCTGCCGCCCGCGCTGGCTGCTGGCTCCGCCCGGCATCCTGCCGCCCGTGCTGACTCCGGCTCCGCCCCGGCCGGCTCTCGTCCGCCAGCTCCAGTGCCACCGACCCGGCTCCGCCTCCCACGCATGCGCCGGGCCGGCTCGCCGCTCGCCGTCCCCGCCAGTTCGGCCGCGGGCCTCCTCCGGCCCGCGCCGGCTTGCGGCCCCGCCTACGCCCCTGCCCGGCCACCCGCTCCGGGGCCGGCTCCCCCTTCCCCGCATCCGGCTGGCTGCTCAGCCGGCTCAAGCACCGTGGCCGGCTGCGCCCGCATCCTCTGTCACCGACTACCAAAACAGAGATAAAAGAAGAAAGAGAAAAAAAATCCGACTGCCCAGTGGCCGGCTGGAGAAATCTCTACGGGCCGGCTGTTCTGCAAAAGAAAGAGAAAGAAAGTGGCCGACTGGTGGCATCCGGCTGCTGTCATGCAGTCAGACAAAAAAAGGAGGATCCGACTCTGCAGACCGCAGTCCAGCCGATTGCTCTGGTCAACAGCCCGCATTGCCGCTCGGCCGGATGGTTCGTCTGCCCGCTTCACTGCTTGGCCGACCGACGAGCCGGTCCGGCTACGCACAACCTGCTGACGAGAAAAAGAGAAGAAGACAAAGTAGTTGCCGGCAGATCCGGCCCGACTGCTCAGCAGTTGGTCCGAATCTCGGGGGCTACACCCAGCAGGTGCGCTGGTGCGCCCCCGCGAGAAAAGAAGACAAAATAGTTGCCGGGAGATCCGGCCCGACTGCTCAGCAGTTGACCCGAATCTCGGGGCTACACCCAGCGGGTGCATTGGCGCGCCCCCATGGAAGATTGCAGACAAAAGAAGAGTTTTGTCCGGCTGCCAGCAGCCGGCAGAAGAGAAAAAGAAGAAGAAAGGGCGTTGCAAGTCGCCTCGCCACCTGGCCGGCCAAGCCTGACCGACCGGGACCCCCTTCGAGCACCCGGAGGCTTAAAGACTACACCCAGCGGGTGCGCCGGCGCGCTCAGCAAGCGTTGAGCCGCGCCGGCTATCTTCGGCAAACTCTGCCTCGGCTATACAAAAATTAATGTGAGCTCCTCACCCGCATATTTTGCACCGCAAGAGCACAGATAACCCCGAGCGATGCTCAGGGGCTGTCTCCGCATTTTATTACAGTTGCATCACTGTTCGCCCCGACGCCAGCCAGAGTTGGCTGGGGGGCTGGCCGCTTGGCCTGAGACGTTAGTTCCCGCAGACGGCTTAGTACCGTGCGCGGTACCAAAGGCCCACTCTTAGTCATAGATCACAGAGCGGCTGTCCGACTAGCAAGAGTGAACGCTGGAGGCCACCCACTCGAAAAACGTCCGGGAAGAAAAATGCTTCGGGCCAGATCTCGGGGGCTACACCCAGTGGGTGCGCTGACGCGCCCCCGCGAAGAAGAAAACAAAGTAGTTGCCGGGAGATCCGGCCCGACTGCTCAACAGTCGGCCCAGATCTCGGGGGCTACACCCAGCGGGTGCGCTGACGCGCCACCGCAAAGAAGAAGACGGAATAGTTACCGGGAGATCTGGCCCGACTGCTCTGCAGTCGGCCCGAATCTCGGGGGCTACACCCAGTGGGTGCGCTGGCGCGCCCCCACGGAAGATTGTAAATAAGAGGAGAGTTTCGTCCGGCTCCGAGCAGCCGGCAGAAGAGGAAAAGAAGAAGATAGGCGCTGCAAGATGCATCGCCGCCTGGCCGGTCGAGCCTGACCCCCTTCGAGCACCCGAAGGCTCGAATGGTACATACAGTGGGAGCTCCGGCGCGCTCCGCGAGCGCCGAGCCGCGCCGGCTGTCTTCGGCAAACTCCGCCTCGGCAACACGAAAACAAATGTGAGCTCCTCACCCACATATTTTTTGCACCACGCAATCAAGGATAACCCCGAGCGATGCTCGGGGGCTGTCTCCGCATTTTTTTACAGTTGCATCACTGTTCGCCCCGGCGCCAGTCAGAGTTGGCTCGGGGGCTGGCCGCTTGGCCTGAGACGTTAGTCCCTGCAGACGGCTTAGTACCGTGCGCGGTACCAAAGGCCCACTCTTAGTCACAGATCGCAGAGCGGCTGTCCGACTAGCAAGAGTGAGCGTTGGAGGCCACCCACGCGAAAAATGTCCGAGAAGAAAAATGCTTCGGGCGACCTGGCCGTTTCCTTTATAAGTATTTGCTCGGTTAAATCCACTCCCAGTGTTTGAGTACTGTACACTCCACTTTGCGGCCCACTCTCAGCCACAGACCGCAGAGCGGCTGTCCGGTGAGCGAGAGCACAAGCCAAAAGGCGGAGGGAACACGAAAAAGATTGAGGGGGGCTCGAACGAAACCGAGTCGGCACCCTCCGCATAAAACTTGCAATGCTAAAAGCAAACATTTGATATATCTGCTTGAACTAACTTTGTCTTTTTCATGATCATTTCCATGAACACTCGCCAAAAAACCTCCGCCCAACTTTGCCAAGTTGCCCGGAGGCTTGGGGGCTACTGTCGGAGTAATTGGACACGGATACCTCGAAGACGGCGAGACAAGAATTCAAGACATCGGGGCTAGCAAAGCCCCTCAGTCCAACTACCTGGCCGGCGGCTGACTGCTGGCTGCTGACTGCTCCACCAGACCGACTGCTGGCTGCTGACTACTCCACCAGGCCGACTGCTGGCTGCCGTCTGCTGGCTGCTGACTCCTCCGCCAGGCCGACTGCTGGCTGCCGACTCCTCCGTCAGGCCGACTGCTGGCTGCCGACTCCTCCACCAGGACGACTGCTGGCTGCCGACTCCTCCCCCAGGCCGACTGTTGGCTGCCGACTCCTCCACTAGGCCGACTGCTGGCTGCCGACTCCTCCACCAGGCCGACTGCCCGAAGTCAACTGCAGCCTGGCGCGACCCCGGCGTGACGACCATACCCGGCACTGTTCATGTGTCACCCCAGCTATCATGTACAGTGTCCCTTGTCCCTGGGCACTATTTATGAAGTGACCCAGGGGACAAGGATGACACCCACCATGCCCCCTTGTTCCCATGCCACTACCTAGCTTACTTCCTAAGCTACCCACATAGCTTACATATCAAGCTAGCCATGCCTATATAAGCTAGCCCCATCCATCCATCATGGGATGGACTCTCACGCATGCATGCTAGCTAGCAAGATAGCTATCTAACACACACACACACACACACACACACACACACACATGTATGAGCACCCAAGCTCACTCACGGCCAGGCATGGCCACTAGTTTATACGGCCGCCCGGCCATGGGCACGCATGCCCAAGATACAGCTCCAGGAGCACTATGTACCAGATATACCACATATACTCAGACATGCAGGAGTAGGGGTGTTATCTCTCCGGAGAGCCCCGAACCTAGGTAAACTAGCGCGTGATACTCGCATACCCGTCCCTGGATATTCCGGCAGCAGTCTTGCCCTCACACGAAGCCACCTTGTGACATATGTCGTCTTCCACCTCCCGTGAGAATACCACGACATTTGGCGCCCACCGTGGGGCGGTACTATGCTACCGCGCTGCTGCTAGTTTCGCTGTCCGGGCGGGACCATCTCCGTCTTCACCACCGCGGCGTCGCGCCGTCTCTCCGATAGTGGTTGGGGGTTGACATCGACGCGCCCCCGGAGTGGCCGCGATGGGCGGCGCGTCCTCGCCATCGGCCTCGCCGTCTTCGTCATCTCTGCCGCGACGTCGCCGTCATCTCTCCATCGCGCTCGAGGGTTCGACATCGACCCGCCCCCTGAGCGATCGGGCGGGATGGTGCGCCCTCGTCGTCGGCATCACCCCATTCGTCACCACCACCGCGACGCCGGCCGCCGTCACGGCCCCTGCATTACTCTGCCCGTGCCTGGCCTCGTCGTCCTCGTGCACGCTGGTCATCGGCTCCGGCCTCGTCTCGCCCACGCCTCTGTGCGTAGTTCCGCTGGCCACTTCCGTCCCTATGCGTGCCTGTACTCATGCCCAGCAAGCTAGCTAGCAGAGCCTACTGAGACATCCATTCAGTTGAGCTAGCTAGCTAGCTTGGCTCGTGTGCGCGTAGACGGCTAGCACTGGCACCTGCCTCCGCTCGCGCGCGTCGCGGCTCCGGCCGCGCGTCCGCAGGCCTCGCACCGCCAAGATCCGGCTCGGGCGCCCTTCTCCTCCTCCGGTTTGACCCTGACACACAACTCCTCCATGCCTGTGACTGCGGCTCCACCGTTGTCCGCGTCCATCCTCCGTGTCGCTTGCTCCGCTCTGTCGCGCGCGCGGCTCCGCCTGCTTCGGCCCCGTGCACGGACGCCGGCTCTTGCGCCTGGCCTACCGCGACCCCGCCTCCGCCGGGTTCCCGAGCCGTCGGCCTCCGCCCCTCGCCGGTTGTATCCGGCCTCCGCCTCCTCTGCGCACCCGGCCAGGGCCTGCTGCGGATCTCCCACGCCGGCTGCAGCCTCGCCTCCCCCGGCCGGCTCCTTCATCCCATCCGACCGCGCCCCAGTCCGGCTTGAGACGCCCTACTCCACGCGCGCCTGGGCCGCCTCCGGACCGCCCCTCGCCTGCTACTCTGCGCCCGGTCATTCCCATCGCCGGCCGCGCCCGTCACCGCTCCTCCCGCATGCCGGCTCGCCCAATAGCCGGCTCCTCCCCTGCCAACCTGTGACCGTTCGCACCAGCCGGCCATGCCAGGCCCGCGCGCGCGTGCCTGCTCCACCTCGAGCCCGGCCGCATCCGGCTCCCTGGTGCCGCCCCGCACCCGGCCGGGTCCGGCTCCATCCGCCTCCGAACGCCCACCCCAGGCCGGCTACGGGTCGCCGCTCTAGCCGCCCGCCTCAGCCGGCTGCCCAAGAAAAGTCAAGGGCCGACTGCCCAAAACCGAAAAAGGATGAAGAGCTGTGTCCGACTGCTGAAGGCCGGCTGGGAGAAAAAGAAAAGGGCCGGCTGCCCGTGATCCGGCTAAAAAAGTCAAGGGCCGACTGCCCACAGCCGACTGGCAAAAAGAAAAAAAAAGTGTGCGTCCGACTGCCAGATGTGCCTTCGACCGCGGGCTGCCTGGCCGGCTGCAAAGCGCCCGACTGCTGTGTCGAGGTCCGCCCGCCTAGCCGGCTTAAGAAGAAAAAGAAGAAGACAAAGTAGTTGCCGGGAGATCCGGCCCAACTGCTCAGTAGTCGGCCCGAATCTCGGGGGCTACACCCCGCGGGTGCGCTGACGCACCCCCGCGAGGAAGAAGACAAAGTAGTTGCCGGGAGATCCGGCCCGACTGCTCAGCAGTCGGCCCAGATCTCGGGGGCTACACCCAGCGGGTGCGCTGACATGCCCCCGCGAAGAAGAAAACAAAGTAGTTGCCGGGAGATCCGGCCCGACTGCTCAGCAGTCGGCCCAGATCTCGGGGGCTACATCCAGCGGGTGCGCTGACGCGCCACCGCAAAGAAAAAAATAAAGTAGTTGCCGGGAGATCCGGCCCGACTGCTCAGTAGTCGGCCCAGATCCCCGGGGCTACACCCAGCGGGTGCGTTGACGCGCCCCCGCAAAGAAGAAGACGGAATAGTCTCTGGGAGATCCGGCCCGACTGCTCAGCAGTCAGCCCGAATCTCGGGGGCTACACCCTGTGGGTGTGCTGACGCGCCCCCGCGAGGAAGAAGACAAAGTAGTTGCCGGGAGATCCGGCCCGACTGCTCAGCAGTCGGCCCAGATCTTGGGGGCTACACCCAGCGGGTGCGCTGACGCGCCCCCGCGAAGAAGAAAACAAAGTAGTTGCTGGGAGATCCAGCCCAACTGCTCAGCAGTCGGCCGAGATCTTGGGGGCTACATCCAGCGGGTGCGCTGACGCGCCCCGCGAAGAAGAAAACAAAGTAGTTGCCGGGAGATCCGGCCCGACTGCTCAGCAGTCGGCCCAGATCTCGTGGGCTACACCCAGCGGGTGCGCTGACGCGCCCCCGCGAAGAAGAAAACAAAGTAGTTGCCGGGAGATCCGGCCCGACTGCTCAGCAGTCGGCCCAGATCTCGGGGGCTAGACCCAGCGGGTGCGCTGACGCGCCCCCGCAAAGAAGAAGACGGAATAGTCGCCGGGAGATCCGGCCCGACTGCTCAGCAGTAGGCCCGAATCTCGGGGGCTACACCCAGTGGGTGCGCTGGCGCGCCCCCACGGAAGATTGCAAATAAAAGGAGAGTTTTGTCCGGTCCGAGAAGATAGGCGCGGCGAGATGCATCGCCGCCTGGCCGGTCGAGCCTGGACCCCTTCGAGCACCCGAAGGCTCGAATGCTACACACAGTGGGAGCGCCGGCGCGCTCCGCGAGCGCCGAGCCGTGCCGGTTGTCTTCGGCAAACTCCGCGTCGGCAACACGAAAACGAATGTGAGCTCCTCACCCGCATATGTTTTGCACCACGCAATCACGGATAACCCCGAGCGATGCTCGGGGGCTGTCTCCGCATTTTAGTACAGTTGCATCACTGTTCGCCCCGGCACCAGCCAGAGTTGGCTCGGGGGCTGGCCGCTTGGCTTGAGACGTTAGTCCCCGCAGACGGCTTAGTACCATGCACGGTACCAAAGGCCCACTCTTAGTCACAGATCGCAGAGCGGCTGTCCGACTAGCAAGAGTGAGCGCTGGAGGCCACCCACGCGAAAAACGTCCGGGAAGAAAAACGCTTCGGGCGACCCGACCATTTCCTTTATAAGTATTTGCTCGGTTAAATCCACTCCTGGAGTCTGAGTACTGTACACTCCACTTTGCGGCCAACTCTCAGCCACAGACCGCAGAGCGGCTGTCCGGCGAGCAAGAGCACAAGCCAAAAGGCGGAGGGAACATGAAAAAGATTGAGGGGGGCTCGAACGAAACCGAGTCGGCACCCTCCGCATAAAACTTGCAATGCTAAAGCAAACATTTGATATATCTGCTTGAACTAACTTTGTCTTTTTCATGATCATTTCCATGAACACTCGCCAAAAAACCTTCACCCAACTTTGCCAAGTTGCCCGGAGGCTTGGGGGCTACTATCGGAGTAATTGGACACGGATACCGCGAAGACGACGAGACAAGAATTCAAGACATCGGGGCTAGCAAAGCCCCTCAGTCCAACTACCTGGCCGGCGGCTGACTGCTGGCTGCTGACTGCTCCACCAGACCGACTGCTGGCTGCCGACTGCTGGCTGCCGACTGCTGGCTGCTGACTGCTCCACCAGGCCGACTGCTGGCTGCCGACTGCTGGCTGCTGACTCCTCCGCCAGGCCGACTGCTGGCTGCCGACTCCTTCGCCAAGCTGACTGCTGGCTGCCGACTCCTCCACCAGGCCGACTGGTGGCTGCCGACTCCTCCACCAGGACGACTGCTGTCTGCCGACTCCTCCACCAGGGCGACTGCTGGCCGCCGACTCCTCCACCAGGCCGACTGCCTGAAGTCAACTGCAGCCTGGCACGACCCGACGTAACGACCATACCCGGCACTGTTCACGTGTCACCCCAGCCATCATGTACAGTGTCCCTTGTCCCTGGGCACTATTTATGAAGTGACCCAGGGGACAAGGATGACACCCACCATGCCCCCTTGTTCCCATGCCACTACCTAGCTTACTTCCTAAGCTAACCACATAGCTTACATATCAAGCTAGCCATGCCTATATAAGCTAGCCCCATCGATCCATCCATCAGGGGATGGATTCTCACGCATGCATGTTGGCTAGAAAGATAGCTATCTAGCACACACACACATGTATGAGCACCCAAGCTCACTCACGGCCAGGCATGGCCACTAGTTCATACGGCCGCCCAGCCATGGGCACGCATGCCCAAGATACAGCTCCGGGAGCACTATGTACCAGATATACCACATATACTCAGACATGCAGGAGTAGGGGTGTTATCTCTCCGGAGAGCCCCAAACCTGGGTAAACTAGCGCGTGATACTCGCATACCCGTCCCTGGATATTCCAGCAACAATCTTGCCCTCACACGAAGCCACCTTGTGGCATATGTCGTCTTGCACCCCCCGTGAGAATACCACAACAGTTACCCACGACCGCATTAACGAGAATCCCGTAATTGGGGGAACATGATCTCTGCTTTGACAAGACGTGTCAAGAAACCGCCTCGCGTTATGTGTGGAGCTGGTTGAAGAAAAACGGTTCGAATAATCACTGGGCCATGACATAACGTCATGCTGCCAAAACAAGTCAGCAAATTGGATTTGCGAAAATATTATTCTCTCTACGGCGGTATGTGGGACTTATTTTGCAGGGTCGGACACTATCCTCGTTTTCAAGTTCTTCTGTGATGTATTCGGAGAAGGAACCCGCCTTGCAATGCCGAAGACAATACTACGCGCCAGACTCATCGTCATTGAAGCCTGGTTCAGGGGCTACTGAGGGAGTCCTGGATTAGGGGGTCTCCGGATAGCCGGACTATCTCCATTGGCCGGACTGTTAGACTATGAAGATACAAGATTGAACACTTCGTCTCGTGTCCGGATGGGACTCTACTTGGCATGGAAGGCAAGCTAGGCAATACAGATATGGATATCTCCTCCTTTGTAACCGACCTTGTGTAACCCTAACCCTCTCCGGTGTCTATATAAATCGAAGGGTTTTAGTCCGTAGGACAACAATCACAACATACAATCATACCATAGGCTAGCTTCTAGGGTTTAGCCTCTCTGATGTCGTGGTAGATCTACTCTTGTACTACCCATATCATCAATATCAATCAAGCAGGATGTAGGGTTTTACCTCCATCAAGAGGGCCCGAACCTGGGTAAAACATCATGTCCCCTGCCTCCTGTTACCATCCGGCCTAGACGCACAGTTTGGGACCCGCTACCCGAGATCCGCCGGTTTTGACACCAACAGCCACGCTAGACTATGATGTGTTAACTAGACATTAGATACGAGTTTAAGTTGAGTGCCGGTAGCATTTGTAGCTGGTTGTTGCATTGCATGCACTTGTTTTATTTTTATGATAGCCTACTAATGGTTGTGAGTGTAGATGGCTCCGGTGCCATAGCCGTGCCTGTTGCAGCTGATGCCGTTCACGTCGCCGCATCTCCTTCGCAACGTGTGGCGTCGGCTGTACCCCCTCAGTGACGATCCAGTTTATCGTGTGTACAGGGAGCGTCTAGCTGACTCACTGTATGAGTATCACGCAGTGATCACTCTGCGCACCAGTTCCGATTCCAGCACTTACACTCGTACCTCTTGGAGCGGTTACGCTTCTACCGCTTCCCAGGCTGTCCAGTTTGCTGCATTCGAGGTCCTTGTCGAGCTTCGTTACAACGAGGTCCGGATGCAGAACCACCCAGGTTTCTACTACTATCCTTCTCTGCACGACAGCGGTCGTGTCCATTTCCCTATCATTGATCCGGAGTCTGATAGTGTTGCTAGCCACCTTGCTCGTTATATCACCGCTAGCTATCTTATGATCCACAAGCTGGCTCGAGAGCTGAATCGCGCTCATACTGCTTTGGCCTCTGCTCTGGTCTCTACTAGGAATGCCACTGCTCCATCCTCCCTGGGATTTACTCCTTATATTCAAGCCAGTTCTAGCTCCCCTGTTTCACCGAGTAGCTCAGGCGCCGCGACCATGAATCCTCTCAGTGCCCCTGCTGAGTGGGTTTCACTTCTCACTACTCTTGTAGCCCCGATGCTTCACCGTACACCTGCCCCTGAGGGAGAGCCCTCGAAGCAGCGTCATCGTGTTACCTTTAACCCGGAGGTATCAGTTAACCTCGTCAGTTCAGGATCCGAGTCCGCTTCAGGAGAGGACCCTGCAGCACCAGCAGAGTAGTAGAGCTTCTGAGTATTCGCAGTCGTCAGGATGGTGTACGAGTGTAGTCGTACGAGTCATGAGGTTTCGTTTCATGTATGAGAGTAGTTGAACCTGGCATGTTGTTTATCTTCCATTTATGAGTCTATGTATAATTATGTTGGAACTCTATTTTATTCGCCATATTTTCTTCGTCATTTCGGGTTTTCCCGGGTTTTTGTTGCTGGCTTTTCCCCAAATCATTTTGAATGTTTCTCATCTCGGTTGCGTTGTCTTGGGAAAAATCACAATAGGATGCCGTGGGGAGGCAGCAGTAGCAACGTTCACGAGGGTACCCCTGTTCGTCGTTCTGCACGACCGGCAGGACACTCCCTCGAGCCGTACGTTCCACCACCGCCTCCACCGCCAAATCCGCCCTCCATCGAGCAAATTCTGCGTATGTTTGAGGAAAGACGAAATAATGATATGATTGAAATTTTGAGAAGTGTGAAAGCTATGGTTGGAAAGAATGGAAATCGGAACGGTTATCACTCCAAGTTGTCAGATTTTCAGAGGACCAAGCCTCCCAGTTTCAGTCAGGTTATTGACCCCTTGGATGCAGACGATTGGTTGCGAACCATTGAGAGGAAACTTGAGATTGCTCGTACTGAAGAAGATGATAAAGTTCCATTTGCAACTCATTATCTTGAAGGCGCTGCTGCCATATGGTGGAAAAATATAAAAGCCATATGGCCTGCTGATGAAGAAATCACCTGGTCAAAATTCAAGGATCAGTTCCGGAAATATCATTTCCCTACTAGAATTATGAAGACTAAGCAGCGTGAATTTCTCGCGCTCCTCCAAGGAAATCAGTCTGTGGGTGAATATTTGCAAAAATTCAATCATCTGTCACGTTACTCCCTTTATGACGTGGCCATTGAAGAAACAAAGATTGACATATTTCTTGGTGGATTAAACCCGCAACTCCGGTGTACCCTCAGTATGTTTGATTTCCCAGATTTCCAAACTCTGGCGAACAAGGCTTTCATTGCTGAAAGGGAGCACATGCTTGTATCGGATAATAGGCCTGCTAGCAACGACCACAAGCGCAAGTTTGAGCCAAATAAGGATGGGCAACCCGTGCAAAAGGCTCGGACCTGGCAGCAGACTCAGGTGGAATACAAGCCCAATTGGCATCAGAATGTTAACAAGACCACCACCCAAGTCAAGAATGTCGTGACGAATCCAGTGCACGAGGAGCGCCAGCACAACAGTTCTTGCTTTGGTTGTGGGGAAACCAGACATTATGCCATGCAGTGTCCCAAGAACAGCAAGGCGAATGCTCTATTCAGGCCATAAGTAAACTTTATGGAATCGTGCCCGAACCAGCAAAACATCACTGGGCACGTTCATCTCGTCTCCGCAGATGAAGCCCAATAGAACCCCGAAGTCGTCATTGGTATGTTTTCTGTTAATAACATGCCTGCAGTAATTTTATTTGACTCTGGGGCTTCCCACTCTTTTATTTCTCAGAGTTTTGTTGCCCAAAACAAATTTCCTTGTTCGCTTTTGGGCAAGAATATGTTGGTACAAACCCCGGGATCCTTAATCACGAGCAATCTGGTCTGCCGTAATATGGAAATCAATATCAACGGTGTCTGCTTTTCAACTTGTTTGATAATTATTGAGTTTGCTAAGCTGGATGTTATCTTGGGTATGAATTGGCTGACTCAATATCAAGTATGCATAAATTGCATGACCCGAGAAGTCACTTTGACCAGTCAGAAGGGGCAGAATACCAAATTCTATGCTCGCAAAAGCATACCCAAGAAAGAAATGGTCTTCACCGCTGTGGCTGAATTGGAATTAATTCCTGTTGTCAGTGAATTTCCTGATGTATTTCCAGAAGAGCTCCCGGGAAAGCCACCAGATCGAGAGCTTGAGTTCGCAATAGATCTTGTGCCCAGAACCGCACTGTTATACAAGAAGTATTACCGGATGCCCTCATCAGAATTAGTGGAGCTAAAGAAACAACTTGATGAAATGCTCCAGAAAGGATATATCCGTCCCAGCTCTTCACCATGGGGATCGCCTGCTATCTTCATGGACAAAAAGGATGGCAGCCTCCACATGTGTGTGGATTGTCGGCGGCTGAATGATGTCACCATCAAATACAAATATCCGCTGCCAAGGATTGATGACTTGTTTGATCAGCTCAATGGGGCCAAGGTATTCTCCAAGATTGATTTACGGACAGGATATCATCAGCTCAAGATTAAAAAGGAAGATATTCCTAAGACTGCATTTACCACTCGATACGGTCTTTGTGAATATACAGTTATGTCCTTTGGTCTCACCAATGCTCCTGCCTTCTTCATGCATATACGAACAAAGTATTCATGGACTTCCTCTATAAGTTCGTGGTAGTCTTCATTGATGACATACTTATTTACTCAAGAAGTGAAGAAGATCACAAAGAACACCTCAGAGCAGTGTTACAACGACTCCGCGACCATCAGCTATACGCCAAATTCAGTAAATGCGAATTTTGGCTCAAGCAAGTTGGATTTCTTGGACATGTGCTATCCGCTGAAGGTATAGACGTGGACCCGAGAAAAGTAAAGGATGTTCTCGATTGGTTTCCACCCACAACCATATCACAGATCCGGAGTTTTCTTGGATTAGCTGGTTACTACCGTCGTTTCATTGAAGGGTTTTCCAAGATTGCTAAATCCATGATGGAGCTGCTCAAAAAGGATAAGAAGTTTGAATGGACTAAGGACTATGAGAAAAGTTTCAATGAGCTAAAGATACGGCTGGCGACTGCACCTGTGTTGACTCTTCCTGATATCTACCGCAGTTTTGATGTGTACTGTGACGCCTACAGACAAGTACTTGGATGCGTACTTATGCAACACAGCAAGGTAGTATCCTATGCATCACGACAGCTACGACCCCATGAGGGAAATTATCCTACTCATGATCTGGAATTGGCCGCGGTGGTTCATGCTCTAAAAATTTGGAGACACTCTCATCGGAAGAGGTGCCAAATTTTTACCGATCACAAAAGTCTCAAGTATATATTTACTCAGCCGGATTTAAATCTCCGTCAACGAAGATGGCTTGAGTTAGTCAAGGATTATGACATTGGAATAAATTACCACCCGGGTAAGGCCAACGTGGTTGCCGATGCACTCAGTCGAAAGCCCGTCATCCTAAATGTCATATTGAAATCCTTGCCTCCTGAACTTCAAGAGGAGATTGCTCATCTCAACCTGGTCATAGTTGATGCCGGACTTGGTAATATTTTGGAAGTTTCCCCCACACTTGAGGAAGAGATCTACAAGGCCCAGCCAGCTGACACCGTCCTGCAGAAACGTGCCAAGAATATGGTAGCAGGACAGACTTCAGATTTCTCGAAGGATCAATTTGGCACCATCCGCTTCCGTGGAAGGATTTGTGTACCCAATCAAACAGAGTTAAAGCAGAAAATCCTATTAGAAGCACACGAATCTTCGTATTCCATTCACCATGGAGGTACGAAAATGTATGAAGACCTCCGACAAATATTCTGGTGGGATGGAATGAAGAAAGACATTGCCTATTTTGTGTCCTGTTGCGACATATATAACAAGGTGAAGGCGGAGCATCAGAAGCCAGCCGGACTTCTCGAACCGTTGCCCATTTCAAAATGGAAATGGGATGATGTCTGCATGGATTTCATCATAGGACTACCTAAGACTCAACGAGGCAATGATGCAATCTTCTCATAGTGGACACCTTAACCAAGGTTGCTCACTTTATCCCGATCAGAACCACATATGGAGCGGATCAACTTGCTCATCTGTATGTATCCATAATAGTCAGTCTACATGGAGTACACTGAACCATCACTTCTGACCGAGGTTCACTTTTTACCTCTGCTTTTTGGTCACGTCTCCATCAAGCCTTGGGGACAGTGCTGAAATACAGTACCTCTTATCATCCTCAGACTGATGGACAGATAGAGTGGGTAAATCAAATACTCGAAGATATGATGCGAGCATGTGCTTTGGCCCAAGGACCTAAATGGGAAGACTTCCTGCCGGATGTCGAGTTCTCTTACAACAACAGCTTCTAGACCAGTCTAAAGATGTCACCATATGAGGCTTTGTATGGCCGTAAGTGCCGCACACCATTAAATTGGTCTCAAACTGGAGATAGCCGTATCTACGGAACATATATCATGATGGAAGCTGAGAAACAAGTTAAGGAAATCAGAGACAGGTTGCAATTGGCCAAATTGCGACAGAAGAGTTATTATGATGCAAAGCACCGCCAGATCAGTTTTGAACCTGGAGAACACGTATACCTCCGAGTCACTCCTATGAAAGGAATCAAGAGATTCCAGACTCGTGGAAAGCTGGCACCCAGATTTATTGGTCCATTTCCAGTTATGTCATGAGTGGGTACTGTTGCATATCAGTTGGAACTACCCCCTGAATTGTGAGACGTGCACAACGTGTTTCATGTTTCCAAGTTGAGGCAATGCATATCGCCGCTTGAGAAAAAGACTGCTATGACTAAAATAGAGTTGTCAAAGGACTTAACATATGAAGAGAAACCGGTTAAAATTTTGGATCAGATGGAAATGGTCACTCGTAGCAAAGTAAGGAAGTTCTACAAGGTTCAGTGGGAGCATCACACAGAGTCAGAATCAATGTGGGAACGGGAAGAATTTCTAAAGGCACATTATCCAGAATGGTTTTCCCAAGCATCCGAATCTCAAGGACGAGATTCATTCTAAGTGGGGGAGGTTTGTGACAGCCTGGTTTTTGCCCTCTTTTCTTTTCCTGATTTTCCGTTGGTTTGAATTTGAATTTTGGAGTTTTGAACCTTTTCATATGGACTTAAAACACTTGGGTACCCCTTGGCTTTCACCCAAGTGTCCCATTTCCCTCTCTAACTATCATTTCCTCTCTGGTTCACCTCAAAATAATAATTGGAATATTTTTCTTAAATGAAAAATATTCATTTCCCTCTCTTAAACCCTAGCTAGCTCAGTGTGCTCCAAAGCAACCCATATCTTTCTTGCCCACAAAAATCTGAGAAAATTCACAAATATTCTTTCAACCATAGGGAACCTTCCTCAGCAAAAATATTGCATAACTTTTTGGAATATTTTTGCTACAGAAAATATTTTCTGTTCTAGGCAAAAATGGTGGTTTCTATAGCAACTACCATTTTACTTGCTCCATTGTGGCTGATATTTCTTGTGCATCATCACCTTAGTAGATGATTGCTAACCTCCAAAGCCCAGCCCTCAACTCCCAGCCGTTTGACCACAGTAAGCTCTCAAAGTTACTGATCAAAAACTTACTAGGTGGTTGAAATCTATCCTACTGCGTCTGGGTCCAAATCAAAGTGTGGTAATCTTCAAAACTACCACGAACAACAAGCCAGACATGAAATTCGAACATAGGTCAGCCTGAGGGCAGAGTTCAGGCGGTGACCACGCATGTACACGATGCCAACCTGCGTGCCGACGCGCTCTGAGTCTTGCCTGAGCCTCTGTTGCTCGCGTGCTCGCTTCCCCGACTGCCTATCCTTGCCAAACTTTGCCACAATCTTCGTCCAAGCTCTCTTAACTCCCTCCTGGCGCTCGCCGACGCTGGAGTTCGCCGCAACGAGCGGGGGCGCTGTCCAGCCAACGTAACAATGCGGTGCGCACTATGCTCGTCGTCACCCAGTGCCCCTATGCTCGCCCCCCTTCGCCCACAGTCACCGCGTGAGCTGCATTGCCTTCTCCCCCTCTTGCTGATGCCGTTCGTCACTGGGTGTCGTTTCCAGGTGTCCACCAGCGGAGCTCGAACCCCCCTCGACGCTCGGCCATAAATGGAGCCCTCCCGAGCCTCCTCGAGCACCATCTACACCTCCCACACACTCCACAATCTCGTAGGTAGCTGTAGCCCGGCCGGGCAGGCCGTGGGCCGCCCTCCCCGAGCTCGAGCTCGCCAGCAATCCCCTCGGGTCGTCTCCGTAGCTCCAGCCCCTCCCACGCCTGGGCAACCCTTCTAGGGCCTCCACCGCTCTCCGGTGGTGCTGTTCCGCCTGGTTGGAGCCCCTAGAGTCGCCTCTGTTCGCCGTCGTCTTCGTCTCCGGCGACCTCCGCTCTCTGCCTCCACTAGAGAGGTTGATTCCGACACCGTCCGACCACCCCTAGCTTCTCTACGGGTACGGGCAGGTGCGCCACCGTCTCCTCTCTCGATCCCTCCCTCTCATTTTGGCCAAGAAGCCCTTGTCACCGGCGTGTGCTCCGGCAAAGCCGCGCCGTCCTCTGTTTCTTTCTCCCTCTCCCCCTCACTTGACTAGCGGGGCAGTAACACCCAAAAAAATTTAACCATGATTTGTTTATTAAAATTTTACCAAGAAATTAAATTTTCATTTTTTTGTGGAATTATCTTTTGATTTCAGAACCACTCTTTTCCTTGATATCGTGGAGTGTTCACACCAAGTGAAAACCTTTCAAAAATATTGTTGGACTTGTTTACCCTCTCAAGAAAAACATTTCTTTTATTAGTGGATTTATTTGCATAATTATTTTCCCTGAACTTTATCTCTTTAGAAATGATTTTTCATAAGTTTTGGAGCCTCTTTTGCACTACAATCCTTTGGTAAAATTAGTTATAAGTTTCACCAAAATTTGGAGATGTCTTGGGATGCTCCCACATCACTTTTATGCAAAAATCTCTACCCCAAATTTTGAGCTCTACACCAAATTTTCAAATCTGATCTAGTTTGTAAAATTGCACTACAACCTATTTAAATATTTCCTTAAAGCTTCCACCAAAATTAGGGGATGTTAGTAGTAGTGTAGAATTCTTCTTTATGCAAAAACCCATTAATGTTCTTTGAAAAATTTGAGCAAACCATCCTCTTTTGCTCTCGGGTCTAGTTTGGCATTTTCTACTGCAACCCTAGTTTATTTTGCTCTAGTGCCCATGAGCTTTTTCCTTCTTATAAACCACCCTTCAAAACCCTTAAGTCCAGGAGAGTGGAACCATTGGAGTATTTTTGGTCCATGCAATGATGCCTTTACTTTCTGTCCAGATTTGGTTTTCTCAAAAACTTGCACTAACAAGTTTCTGGTTTTGCCCAACTAACCTTGCCAGCATCACTTCCATCTAAAGAGACTTTGATCTGGAGTTTTTGGCCACCCCAAGAGTTGCCTAGATGCCCTTGGCATTCTGTCAAGCACCTTGTGTGCATGGTCATATTTGACATAGTTTTTAGTTTGCACATCGGACCTGCTTGCTTTGCCTAACCAGCTTGTCCACTAAACTCCAATCTACCACTAACCTAGACCTATTTATTACCAGCATCATTCGAGCTCTCTAACACACGTTGGAATTTCGACGAGCACGTAGCATGCGTGCTCTGGGCACACCCAGAGTGCACGTTTTGCACGCGCGCATAGCCGAGCTGCCGCGTCGCGCGCCTGGCCTTTGCTCGCCCGCAGGGCCGAGCCCGGCCTCGCCCGCTCACCAAAACCCTCCAGGCAGCCCCTGGAGCCCCACAGCGCCGCCGTCATGTCGGCCATGGCAGCTAGCGGCTGGCCACAGCAGGCTCCTGCCATGGATGGCGCCGTCCGAGCCACTCTCGCTTGCCAGCTCGCCCCTGAAGCAGTGCCCGCTCGTCTGCTAGCCTCTGCCGCCATCCCCAGCCTCGACACATCGCGCTGCAAGCTACAGAACGGCGGTTCACCATTCCTATCCACTACCGCCGTCGATCCTATCCACGGCCACCGCAGAACCGACCTAGTCACGCTATAAAAAGGAGCACCGAGCTCGTCCACACCCCCAGGCAGCCTCAAGCCATCTCACTAGCGCCCCCATAGCGAGCCATCAACGGAGGGAGGCCGTCTTCCTCATCTCCGGCCAGTTCGGCCGCCGCCACGCTCTGGTTCAATTCGTCGCAAGCAGGATCTCCCCCGTCCATCCGGTGCCACCGTTCAACTCCCCTGAACCTTGCGGAGCCACCCCACCTCTCAAACGCGATCAAGAACCACCGTAGCTCGAAACCCCAAATCCTCCCGAGACGTCGTCCACCGCAGAGCTCGCCGCCGGCGACTCCTTTCGTCCCCGCCAGCCTGTCGACCACCAAGAGGACCGCCATGGACTGGCGGATCCATCTCTGCACTCGAAATGCCGTGGGAAGCCGCCGTTCATCGACGGCGATCATCGGAGCCCCGCCTCTGCTTGGCCAGAGGAGAGGGAGGCGCGGGCGACTGGTCAAACTTGACCAGTGGGCCCCATGGACCCACTGTTAGTGACCCCGAGCCGGCCCACGCTGGTTTAAGTGGAGGCGTAAACCCAGAAGTACGTCTCCTCCATCTTGAGAACGTATCCTTATTCGAAACATTTTCTTTTTTTGTTTTATTTAAAAACAAAGTTTTGACTAAACTTTGACTGGCTATAACTTTTTAAATATAAGTCCAATTGATTTGATTCTTTTTCTGTTGTTTCTCAAATTTTGTCTAGTTTATTTTAATATTTATTTGAAAACTTTTCAAACAACTTTTTTGTACTATTTTGAAACTATATGTTAATTTGAATTTCTCTTATATAGGATTTTGGAGAGGGAAAGAACTTTCAAAAAGTGCACCCCCACTTGCATACTCTTGAAGGCAAGCATTCTAAACCCTGGCATAATATTTGTTGTGTGTTGTTTGATATGGTTACAACACCATCCTGACACGAAGTATTCGTTATTTTATGTGATGATATGATCATACTCATGAGTGCGCAAATGAAGATTTCTTGCGGTTAAAATTTGATAGTAATCACCCTCTTATGCCTTTCATGCCCACCGGAAGGAATTCGGGAAAGCCTCTGTCTTGGGTACACACGAGATTGTCCCTAGTTCTTCGTTGAGACGGTTATGTCCGGTAAGGCATGGTGGGTACGATGAGCGGTGATTCTGTCTGATTGGTATGAAATATACTTCTTATGCTTATCATGCAGGTAATGCTTTAACCTCCTGAGTTGACCATAGATCAAGTCTTGTTCCAGTAACTCCCCTACTTGTCTCGTACTACCACTTGTCCCTGCCATAGGTAGGGTACGGTCCAGTCAGTTGTCAACACCTTCTTAGCACACACCGTACAGAGAGGCCATGATGGAAGATACCGGCTGCATCCGGTAGGCATGCCACCTGGTCCGGGGGCATGGGTGTTTCAGTTGGAGCCGAAGGGGGTAGCTCCCCTAGTTTGCGCGCGTTATAAATTTTGTGATCCCATGCTAGTCTAGGTTGTAGCCGTGGGTGATTCCAGACACCGGTAAGTTAGGCTGGTGTGTGCAGTCAGGTGTGTTTTCAATTAAAAGTCCATAGACGGAATTAGTCCCGACGGACTAAAGGAATCCGTTACTCGTGGGTAAAAAGTACTCCCTATGCAGAGATTATATCTATTCGAATAGCTGTGTCTATGGTTAAGGACTACAGTCTGGGATGGGTCAAGTGTCGGTCTTCGGAGGAAAAGATTGCTAAACCAGAACATGGATCATGTCTTGTGACTCATGATGATTATGATTACTATTATTATGGACTAACCATTTACATTATTTGAGTTATTGAGTGTCCTTGGGACGGTTCTACCTCCTGGATATTCACTGTGATTAATTCTCATATAAGCCCTTTATGTGGTGTCGCAGAGACGCCCGACTGTGGCATGCTTGTTATTCATTTACTTTATAAGCCCTTTATGTGTTGTCGCAAAGACACCCGACTGTGGCATGCTTGTTATTCATTTACTTTATAAGCCCTTTATGTGGTGTCGCGGACACGCCCGACCGTGGCATGCTTGTTATTCATTTACTTTATAAGCCCTTTATGTGGTGTCGCAGAGATGCCCGACTGTGGCATGCTTGTTATTCATTTACTTTATAAGCCCTTTATGTGGTGTCGCAGAGATGCCCGACTGTGGCATGCTTGTTATTCATTTACTTTATAAGCCCTTTATGTGGTGTCGCAGAGACGCCCGACTGTGGCATGCTTGTTATTCATTTACTTTATAAGCCCTTTATGTCGTGTCGTACAGACACCCGACTGTGGCATGCTTGTTACATCTTTTATTTATAAGCCCTTTATGTGATGTCACTCAGACGTACGACTGAGGCATGCTTTATATTATTATCCCTTCGAGGCGTCACTTCAGACACCCGATCGGTGCATTCTATTCCTACTCCCTTATTGCAGATTTATGTTGTAAATGAATAGCCCGCTTGCGTGCATCATGGATTTTCATTTCGTGACTAACGTTGTGATCATGAAATATTTCAGAGCATGATTCTCATTTGTTATATTATACCTGTGTTCATAATGTTTGTGAGTACATTCAAAAGTACTCACTGGCTTGCCCCTGGTTATTGTCTTGGCCAGATTTCTTGCATGGAGAGGAGCGTCGCGATGACAACCCCAGAACCTACGCAAATGGTGATAGCAGCCTCGTGAAGATAGGAGTTATCTAGGTCAGCTGTTCCTGTGGGAAATGGAGTCCCATAGACGCTGATGATGCGCAAACCGCTTCCGCCATCAACCACTAGAAACCATTTGTTGTACTCATAGGCCAGAATGGTCTTGTACTACACATTTTGTATTTGGCTTGGAGTTTCTATATCAAGTTGGTGCCTCATCAGCTAACATTAATCCTGTGGCTAGTGAGCACAAGGGCCATTTTCTGGGAAATTAATATCCCAAAAACCCAGTCCTGGCAACCTTGGTATCAGAGCCAGGCTGACCATTGGCTAATCCTATCTTGGCCAGGTCAATAAACCTAGGTAAATCAACTCACCAGACCTTAACCTAACCCCGGCCAAGCTTCGCGTGTAAGATAGCCACACAGTGACCCCGACACCTTTTGGCAGTCGGTGCCTAACCTATCGGCCTAGCCTGTCGATCACACGCCAGTAACCGACACCTAAAATGTCTCATTTGCAAGCGTGCGATGGAAGACTCCATCCCCTTTTTCTATAAAAAGGGCACACTAGCCTCAATCCAACACATCACAGCCTCTACCCCAAACTAAGCTAAAATGCCTAGACCCGTTGTTCACAATGAGACCACAGCAACCAACCTTAGAGGTTTTGTGACCGTGCTAGAAAACCTCACCCGCCGTGCCTTTGCATTAGAAGAGCCCCCAGAATATGCCGTCTACCAAGGGCCCATGAGCGGTGAGAGCCGTCAATTCTGGGCCACTGTGCACGTCTATGGTAGAGGTTTATCGCCAGAACGCCCCTACAGGTTCACCGGAAGGACAACTTCCTTTGAGCCACAAGCCATCCAACTAGCTGCTCGAGAGGCTATAGTTCAACTCCGGCACTTGTCACCCAGATTTAACTGTCGCTCGTTCTACTACTACCCCAGCCGTGACGGATATGGTAGACCATCCCAGGTTGCCAACGGAGATCACGAGACGGATCCTGCATTGTTGCATCTGGTGCGCTATGTAAGTGCACTAGAGGAACTGTTCGATCAAATCACCCTTGATCTGATCGCAGCCCGTGGAGAACTGATTCGCCGAGCCCCGGCAAGAAGAGCAGATGAGCTCGACGCCGATAACCCAGTCGTACTATTCGGACAACCGATCGGGTCCTTGAGGTTTGCCCCAGCCATCGACCAAAACACTTTGGTGTCCCCAGAAGTGCTTCATCGCCTTTTGGGAACACGCTCCAACGGGATCATGGCCAACAACCCCCGCGATGGTCATCATCACTACCCCGACCATGCAGCTCCTCAACCCCCTCCAGCTAACCCCGATGGTGAAACCTGTGGAGAAGCCTCGGCGTCCACAAGGCATGCCCGCTTGGATATAAACGAGGTAGACTAAGTCACTCGAGTAGTACCGAGTCTTAGTATGTCCACTCCCTGTAATTGTGTGATCTTGTATCGCCATAATTAAATACTGTCTACTTATGCGCCCCTATTTTAAATAATAGCCATGCATAAGTATGTTGGCGTACGATTGCATTTTTTAATTCTAGGCGTAGCTACCAAAAACCACCCTGACGACACCCACAGTAATATGTCGCTCTTGTGAGATATGTGTATATGTGGCATTAACCCCGGCCCCATAGAGCAGAACTGACAAACTAGTTGCCCCCCACTATGATAAATGACCCAGCCCAGATGCCGTATAAAAGGCCACCTCGCGACCTTGCCAAGTGCCGCTCACCTTGTGCACAACTCTCTTGCCATGCTGAGCCCTAGTATTTATCTGAGAACTCCAGATGCAACCCTAGGTAGTTTTGTTAAAATATTGTGGGACTTTACCTGCAGTACCATGAGTTCTATCCATCCACCCCAGTACGAGTTGCTCAAATCGAGGATCACCCCTTCCACTTTGAAGTATTGGGCAGTAGTGCACATTCCTCCCGCAAACCCAAACCAAGACCCAATGGAAGTATCCTTCATGGGGAAATCTATGCCGACTCCGCAAATGGCCATAGAAGCTGCTGCGTACGAAGCGCTTGCTCGCCTTCGATTCACGGTACCCTATGCCAGCGAACGAGGGTATTATTACTTCCCAAGTCGTGCAACACCTAGAGAAGTAACATCTTTTCCCGATGGATGCATCGAGAGAGACCCAATACTGGCCAACTTTGCCCAGTATGTCATCGCTCAAGAGCGTTTGACCCAGCGAGTAATGGGTTATCTCCAGAGCCTTGCTGATTTAAACCCTCAGATCGCCATTGGCAGGCCACTGAGGCCCGACCAAGAGAGACGCATTCATCGACTAGTCAATCCACTTCCCCCAATAGAAGAAGAGTGTGCCCCAGTGCCAGAGACGTTTTCTCAGGACCCTGTACTTTTGCCTTTTTCATTGTAGATGTCACTGCTATGTTTATTGTCCCAGCCTTTATTTATGTGTTGCAACGTATGCGTGGTATCCTAAATTTGTGCAACGAATTAAATAATTGGTTTCAATTAATGTGAGTAGTTTTTACCGCTGTAAATTTTGATTAACTAATTTCACTCTCGGTAATTTCTGAAGTGAGATTTTTTTCTGAGTTGTTGTAGCATATGTCTCTTCACAACATAGATTTTTATTCACGCAGCACCACAACGGCAGACTCAGAACCCCAACCACTCGACCGCGTGCACTAATAGCAAATCCGTGTGCATATGTTGCATCTAACTGATTTCCTCCCTAACACACCACAATATCTGAAGGAAAGATTTGTGGGTTATTAATCGGGTGCAAGTTGCCTGCAGCACACCGACAGCAGTTAGCACCCGACACCAGCACCTAATCCTCATGATCGCCGCCGCCGCGGAGAGCTAACACTCGAGCAGCAGCATCACGATGATCATCGAGGATCATCGCGCACAAAAGCAGGGAGAACCCCAGCAACATCGCCAACCCTCCGCACAACAGGATCATGTACCAGTCTGGCATCACCTCCGCCATTAGAGCCTCGTCTCGAGCTCCTGCATGCAGAAATGGGGGAGAAGGAAGGAGAAGGAGAAGCAAGGGCCGGTGCGAGGAAGAAGAAAGGAGCACCTAGGTCATTTTATAGCTCCAGATCGGTGTACGGTGGGCGAAGTCCACCAGCGCCACTCGTCGCTCGATCGCCGGTGTTCGGAGGCGAATCCGCAAGCAGTGCCTTCAGTGCACTGGCCCGCGAGGTGAGTGCACGCCGCTCCGGTAGCTAGCACGCCGCGCACTACCGCAGTACGGCCTAGATTCCCTACGCGCTAGACGTCGCCGGTGGAGAAAGCGCGGGAAAGCGCGTGAGAGAGAGGAAGAAGAGAGCCAGAGGTAGAAGAAGAGACTGACAGTGGGCCCCGGGTCCACCCATCAGCCAGAGAGAGCACTGTGCTCTCGGGTGCGACCAGCGTATTTTTGAAATTTAGAATTTAATTCTAAATTTTCTGTAACCAAAAGTATAAAGTTCTTGTTTTCCCCAACCATGGATTTTTCCACGCAGTGCCAGTATTCCACACTGTAGTTTTGCACCACTTATTTGCCTATTCATTGTAGCAACATTTTATTGCATGAGTAGGATGGTTATTTTTGTGATATTACTTTGAGATAGTAAGAGTAATTCTTTTTCAAAGAAGCCCTTAGCCAATCTCGAGGACGAGATTTTTCTTAAGAGGGGTAGTGTTGTAACACCCAAATTTTTTTAACCATGATTTGTTTATTAAAATTTTGCCAAGAAATTAAATTTTCATTTTTTTGTGGAATTATCTTTTGATTTCAGAACCACTCTTTTCCTTGATATTGTGGAGTGTTCACCCCAAGTGAAAATCTTTCAAAAATATTGTTGGACTTGTTTACCCTCTCAAGAAAAACATTTATTTTATCAGTGGATTTATTTGCATAATTATTTTCCCTGAGCTTTATTTCTTTAGAAATGATTTTTCATAAGTTTTGGAGCCTCTTTTGCACTACAACCCTTTGGTAAAATTAGTTATAAGTTTCACCAAAATTTGGAGATGTCTTGGGATGCTCCCACATCACTTTTATGCAAAAATCTCTTTTATTCATTTGGAAATTTTGAGCTCCACCCCAAATTTTCAAATCTGATCCAGTTTGTAAAATTGCACTACAACCTATTTAAATATTTCCTTAAAGCTTCCACCAAAATTAGGGGATGTTAGTAGTAGTGTATAATTCAACTTTATGCAAAAACCCATTAATGTTCTTTGAAAATTTTGAGCAAACCATCCTCTTTTGCTCTCTGGTCCAGTTTGGCATTTTCTACTGCAACCCTAGTTTATTTTGCTCTAGTGCCCATGAGCTTTTTCCTGCTTACAAACCACCCTTCAAAACCCTTAAGTCCAGGAGAGTGGAACCATTGGAGTATTTTGGTCCATGCAATGATGCCCTTTACTTTCTGTCCAGATTTGGTTTTCTCAAAAACTTGCACTAACAAGTTTCTAGTTTTTCCCAACTAACCTTGCCAGCATCACTTCCATCTAAAGAGACTTTGATCTGGAGTTTTTGGCCACCCCAAGAGTTGCCTAGATGCCCTTGGCATTCTGTCAAGCACCTTGTGTGCATGGTCAGATTTGACATAGTTTTTAGTTTGCACATTGGACCTGCTTGCTTTGCCTAACCAGCTTGTCCACTAAACTCCTATCTACCACTAACCTAGACCTGTTTACTACCAGCATCATTCGAGCTCTCTAACACACATTGGCATTTCGACGAGCACGTAGCATGCGTGCTCTGGGCATGCCCAGAGCGCACGTTTTGCACGCGCGCGCAGCCGAGCCGCTGCGTCGCGCCCCTGGCCTTTGCTCGCCCGCAGGGCTGCGCCCCGGCCTCGCCCGCTCACCAGAACCCTCCAGGCCGCCCCTGGAGCCCCACAGCGCCGCCGTCAGGTCGGCCATGGCAGCTAGCGGCCGGCCATAGCAGGCTCCTGCCATGGATGGCGCCGCCCGAGCCACTCTCGCTCGCTAGCTCACCCCTGAAGCAGTGCTCGCTCGTCTGCTAGCCTCTGCCGTCATCCCCAGCCTCGATACGTTGCGCTGCAAGCTACAGAATGGTGGTTCGCCGTTCCTATCCACTGCCGCCGTCGATCCTATCCACGACCTCCATGGAACCGACCTAGTCACGCTATAAAAAGGAGCCCCGAGCTCGTCTAGACCCCCAGGAAGCCTCAAGCCATCTCACTAGCGCCCCCATAGCCAGCCAGCAATGGAGGGAGGCCGTCTTCCTCATCTCCGGCTAGTTCGGCCGCCGCCACGCTTCGGTTCAATTCGTCGCAAGCAGGACCTCCCCCGTCCATCCGGTGCCACCGTTCAACTCCCCTTAACCTTGCGGAGCCACCCCACCTTTCAAAGGCGATCAAGAACCACCGTAGCTCGAAACCCCAAATCCTCTCGAGACGCCGTCCGCCGTAGAGCTCGAGGCCGGCGACTCCCTTCATCCCCGCCAGCTTGTCCACCACCGAGAGGACCGCCCTGGACTGGCGGAACCATCCCTGTACTCAAAATGTCGTGGGAAGCCGCCGTTCGTCGACGGCGATCATCGGAGCCCCGCCTCTGCTCAGCCAGAGGAGAAGGAGGCGCGGGCAACTAGTCAAACATGACTAGTGGGCCCCATGGACCCACTGTTAGTGACCCTGAGCCGGCCCATGCTGGTTTAAGTGGAGGCGTAAACCCAGAAGTACGTCTCCTCCGTCTCGAAAATGTATCCTTATTCGAAACATTTTCTTTTTCTGTTTTATTTAAAAACAGAGTTTTGACTAAACTTTGACTCGCTATAACTTTTTAAATATAAGACCAATTGATTTGATTCTTTTTCTGTTGTTTCTCAAATTTTGTCTAGTTTATTTGAAAAAAATTCAAACAACTTTTTTGTACTGTTTTGAAACTATATGTTAATTTGAATTTCTCTTAAATAGGATTTTGGAGAGGGAAACAACTTCCAAAAAGTGCACCCCCACTTGCATACTCTTGAAGGAAAGCATTCTGAACCCTGGCATAATATTTGTTGTGTGTTGTTTGATACGGTTACAACACCATCTTGACACGAAGTATTCATTATTTTATGTGACGATATGATCATACTCATGAGTGCGCAAATGAAGATTTCTTGCGGTTAAAATTTGATAGTAATCACCCTCTTATGCCTTTCATGTCCACTGAAAGGAGTCTTGGAAAGCCTCTCTCTTGGGTAGACACGAGTTTGTCCCTAGTTCTTCGTCGAGACGGTTATGTCCGGTAAGGCATGGTGGGGTACGATGAGCGGTGATTCTGTCTGATTGGTATGAAATATACTTCTTATGCTTATCATGCAGGTAATGCTTTAACCTCCTGAGTCGACCAAAGATCGAGTCTTGTTCTAGTAACTCCCCTACTTGTCTCGTACTACCACTTGTCCCTACCATAGGTAGGGTACAGTTCAATCAGTTATCAACCCCTTCCTAGCGCACACCGTACAGAGAGGCCATGGTGGAAGATACCGCCTGCATCCGGTTGGCATGCCACCTGGTCCGGGGGCATGGGTGTTTTGGTTGGAGCCGAAGGGGGTAGCTCCCCTAGTTTGCGCGCGTTATAAATTTTGTGATCCCATGCTAGTCGAGGTTGTAGCCTCCCCACTTAGAGTTTTGCTTAACGGGTGTCGTGGGTGATTCCAGACACCGGTAAGTTAGGCTGGTGTGTGCAGTCAGGTGTGTTTTCAATTAAAAGACCGTAGACAGAATTAGTCCCGATGGACTAAAGGAATCCGTTACTCGTGGGTAAAGAGTACTCCCTCTGCAGAGATTATATCTATTCGAATAGCCGTGTTTATGGTTAAGGACTATAGTATGGGATGGGTCAAGTGTCGGTCTTCGGAGGAAAAGATTGCTAAACCAGAACATGGATCATGTCTTGTGACTCATGATGATTATGATTACTATTATTATGGACTAACCATTTACATTATTTGAGTTATTGAGTGTCCTTGCGATGATTCTACCTCCTGGATATTCACTGTGATTAATTCTCATATAAGCCCTTTATGTGGTGTCACAGAGACGCTCGACTGTGGCATGCTTGTTATTCATTTACTTTATAAGCCCTTTATGTGGTGTCGTAGAGACGCCCGACTGTGGCATGCTTGTTATTCATTTACTTTATAAGCCCTTTATGTGGTGTCGCAGAGACGCCCGACCGTGGCATGCTTGTTATTCATTTACTTTATAAGCCCTTTATGTGGTGTCGCAGAGACGCCCGACTGTGGCATGCTTGTTATTCATTTAATTTATAAGCCCTTTATGTGGTGTTGCAGAGACGCCGGACTGTGGCATGCTTGTTATTCATTTACTTTATAAGCCCTTTATGTGGTGTCGCAGAGACGCCCGACTGTGGCATTCTTGTTATTCATTTACTTTATAAGCCCTTTATGTGGTGTCACAGAGATGCCCGACTGTGGCATGCTTGTTATTCATTTAATTTATAAGCCCTTTATGTGGTGTCGCACAGACGCCCGACTGTGCCATGCTTGTTACATCTTTTATTTATAAGCCCTTTATGTGGTGTCGCTCAGACGCCCGACTGAGGCATGCTTTATATTATTATCCCTTCGAGGCGTTGCTTCACACACCAGATCGGTGCATTCTATTCCTACTCTCTTATTGCAGATTTATGTTGTAAATGAATAACCCACTTGCGTGCATCATGAATTTTCATTTCGTGACTAATGTTGTGATCATGAAATATTTCAGAGCATGATTATCATTTGTTATATTATACCTGTGTTCATAATGTTTGCGAGTACATTCAAAAGTACACACTGGCTTGCCCCTGGCTGTTGTCTTGTCTAGATTTCTTGCGTGGAGAGGAGCATCGTGATGACAACCCCGGAACCTACGCAAATGGTGATAGCAGCCTCGTGAAGATAGGAGTTATCCAGGTCAGCTGTTCCAATGGGAAATGGAGTCCCATAGACGCTGATGATCCGCAAACCGCTTCCGCCATCAACCACTAGAAACCATTTGTTGTACTCATAGGCCAAAATGGTCTTGTACTACACATTTTGTATTTTGCTTGGAGTTTTTGTATCAAGTTGGTGTCTCATCAGCAAACAGTAATCCTGTGGCTGGTGAGCACAAGGGCCATTTTTTGGGAAATTAATATCCCAAAAACCCGGTCCTAATAGGGGCCCGCTAGTCAGCCACTTAGTACGCGCGCGAAGCGGTATGAGTGGTGGCGCACCGAGGCTTTACGCCTTAGATGTCACCCCTAGTCTGTTTTTAATTAAATTCAAATTTCATATTTTTCCAGAGAGCTTCAAACAGCCAAAACTCTTTAACCGTAAGTCCAAATGAATTGATTCTTTTTGCATTGTGTTCTTCGTAAAGAAATATAGTAGCTCACCAAAAATGGGTTTTTCCCCTGCTGTCTAGATTTTCTGTTGAATTTTAGAAGGGTTCTTGATGTTTCCTTTTTGTGTTTATAATTATTTTTAGAGGGTGAGGCTTGTCTTGAGGATCACCAGGAGGCTTGTGAACCTCATCTGCACTAAGGCAAGCCACATCAACATTTTCATGGTGCCATTACAATATTTGTGATTTTCCTACTTGAATGAATGATTTAATCCATGCATTTAAATCACTCTTATGTTATTTATAATCTATTAGTTGCTTGTTTAAGTTAATATGCTTGATTTACCGAAATTTTAAAGCTAACTAAGTTGGTAAAGCAACTAGAATTAAAGTTTGTTATGAAAGAGTAATATAGTTATGGATATAAGTAATTATATGGAGTTATTTTCTTGCATGAGAAAAATTATAAATTTGCTAGAAAAGATTCTGTTTAAAGTAAGGTTTAATCCTAACCAGAGAAGTGTCATGAGTTTTTGATGTTTATGCTTAGTGTGGAGATAGTTGACTCAGTCATTTCCGTTGGTATGTGATGCATATGTTAGTGTTGCGTTTCATGGCATATTATGACACCGGTTATTTTCACTTTAAGTTGAACCTGATAATAACTCAACTTGAATATATCATTGACCGGGTCATGGTGCCACTGAATCGAGTTTTTCCCAGTGCTACCACATTTGCCTTTATGGGAAGTCCTTTATTCGGTCCGTTGTCATGCCTCTGGACAGTGCCTCCAACGAGGGAAGGTTATGGGCGTGCGGTACCCTAGCCCGGTAAGCAGACATAATCTTGTGTGCCCGTTGTTGAGATTTTTGGTACCGTGTCCCCGTGTGGGACAATTTATGTTTTGGCCACGACGGTGGTCGTTGTGTCTTTGGTAGACATAGGCCCACCCAGGACTACCCCGGTGGGGAGTGAGTCGGAGTGGCCGGGAGAGTGTCATGGCAATGGAGGGGTTTCGTCGGAATGCCGTTGGTCCACCCGAATGGGTGTGCGAGGCCATGGGTTCCGTGGTGTGGGTACAGTGCGCTACCTCTGCAGAGTGTATTAATCTATCAATAGCCGAGTCCATGGTTACAGACACGCTCGAAAGTAGGTCACACCATGGGTCAACATTTAATTAATCTTGCACACTAAGTTATAAACTCCGCACTGTTGATGATGGCGGGAAGGTCATCGGGTTGGTTAAGACCAAGTGTTGGTCATGGTTGCGATCGCCGAAAGGATCATAGTTTTAGACCAAATATTGGTCGTGGTTGTGGTCGCTGGAAAGATCACGAGATATTCATAGTTAAGATTTGAGGTTGGTACGTTTGTGATCCAAGCACGATCACCATTGGTAAGTCAGTTGGAGAGGTTTTTCCTCACAAGGGCATGCTCACAACATGTTGGTTATGTTGTTGCACTATTAATAATTGGTTAATTATCATGATATTGTTTGTCATTATGTTTATGTCTGTTGTGAGCTTGCAAGTGCATTCAATGTACTAACCTGGCATGTCATGCCAGATTTTAGGAAAGTCTTGTTGGAAAGGAGCGCTGTCCGAGTCTAGATCGTGTCCACATCGGTGTCCCTGTGCTATGGAGTTCCGCTACGACGTTCTTCCGCTGCCGTGTAGTTGTTATGATCGAGGCCCTTATATTCACTAAATAATGTACATATTTTTCAGCCACACCGTGTGTGCCGCTTGGCCCCACTACCTGTTGTAATATAAACTTTGATCCGCTAGCATCAATAAAGCGGTTTTTTTTCTGTACCAAGATGTTGTGTGTTGCCAGAAGACATGGTCTCTGGGCTGGCAATGCATGGTAAACCGGTTGCTCCGAGCTGGGATGCCACAAATATGGATGGTAGATATAGTTTTTTGTAATCTAAAAAATATAAAAACAGCAAGGTAACTAATGATAAAAGTGAGCGAAAATGGTATTGCAATGCGTTCAAACAAGGCCTAGGGTTCATACTTTCACTAGTGCAAGTTCTCTCAACAATAATAACATAATTGGATCATATAACTGTCCCTCAACATGCAACAAAGAGTCACTCCAAAGTCACTAATAGCGGAGAACAAATGAAGAGAATATTGTAGGGTACGAAACCACCTCAAAGTTATCCTTTCTGATCGATCTATTCAAGAGTCTGTAGTAAAATAACACGAAGCTATTCTTTCCGTTCGATCTATCCTAGAGTTTGTACTAGCATAACACATTAATACACAAATCAACCAAAACCCTAATGTCACCTAGATACTCCAATGTCACCACAAGTATCTGTGGGTAGGATTGTACGATATGCATCACACAATATCAGATTCATCTATTCAACCAAAACAAAGAACTTCAAAGAGTGCCCCAAAGTTTCTACCGGAGAGTCAAGACGAAAACGTGTGCCAACCCCTATGCATAAGTTCACAAGGTCACGGAACTCACAAGTTGATCACCAAAACATACATCAAGTGGATCACATGAATATCCCATTGTAACCATAGATAAGCACATGCAAGACATACATCAAGTGTTCTCAAATCCTTAAAGACTAAATACGATAAGATAACTTCAAACGGATAACTCAATTCATCACAAGGAGATAGAGGGGGAGAAACATCATACGATCCAACTATAATAGCAAAGCTCGTGATACATCAAGATCATGCCAAATCAAGAACACGAGAGAGAGAGATCAAACACATAGCTACTGGTACATACCCTCAGCCCCGAGGGTGAATTACTCCCTCCTCATCATGGACAACGTCGGATGATGAAGGTGGCCACCGGTGAGGGGTCCCCCCTCTGGCAGGGTGCCGAAACTGGGTCTCGATTGGTTTTTGGTGGCTACAGAGGCTTGCGGCAGCGGAACTCCCGATCTAGGTTTTTTTTTCTAAAAGTTTGGGGATATAAAAGACGCGTTGGCGTCGGGAACAAGTCAGGGGGCTCCACAAGGCGGCCGCGAGATAGGGGGGCGCGCCTAGGGGGGTAGGGCGTGCCCCCACCCTCGTGTTGCCCTCGGGACTCTTCGGGTCCACCTCCGATGCTCCGTGGGCTTCTTCGAGTCCAAAAATGATCTCCGTAAATTTTCAGGTCAATTGGCTCCGTTTGATATTCCTTTTCTGTGATACTCAAAAACAAGGAAAAACCAAAAACTGGCACTGGGCTCTAGGTTAATAGGTTAGTCCCAAAAATCTTATAAAATAGAATATAAATGCATATAAAACATCCAAGATTGATAATATAATAGCATGGAACAATAAAAAATTATAGATACGTTGGAGACGTATCAAGTATGCCTCTACTTGACTATCTCGTTAATCAAACATGGTTAAGTTTCCTAACCATAGACATGTGTTGTCATTTTATGAATGGGATCACATCATTAGAGAATGATGTGATGGACAAGACCCATCCGTTAGCTTAGTATAATGATCGTTTAGTTTTATTGCTATTGCTTTCTTCATCACTTATACATATTCCTCTGAGTATGAGATTATGCAACTCCCGAATACGGGAGGAACACTCTGTGTGCTATCAAACGTCACAACGTAATTGGGTGATTATAAAGATGCTCTACATGTGTCTAGGAAGGTGTTTGTTGAGTTGGCAAAGATCGATATTAGGATTTGTCACTCCGAGTATCGGAGAGGTATCTTTGGACCCTCTCGGTAATGCACATCACTATAAGCCTTTCAAGTAATGTGACTAATGAGTTAGTTGCGGGATGATGCATCACGGAACAAGTAAAGAGACTTGTTGGTAACGAGATTGAACTGTTGGGGAACGCAGTAATTTCGAAAAATTTCCTACACACATGCAAGATCATGGTGATGCATAGCAACGAGAGGGGAGAGTATTGTCTACGTACCCTCGTAGACCGTAAGCTGAAGCGTTATGACAAAGCGGTTGATGTAGTCATACGTCTTCACGATCGACCGATCTAGCACCGAAGGTACGACACCTCCGCGATCTGCACACGTTCAGTTCGGTGACGTCCCACGAACTCACGATCCAGTAGAGCTTCGAGGGAGAGTTTCATCAGCACGATGGCGTGATGACGGTGATGATGATGCTACCAGAACATGGCTTCGCCTAAGCACCGCTACGATATGACCGAGGTGGATTATGGTGGACGGGGGCACCGCACATGGCTAAAAGATCAATGATCAACTTGTGTGTCCATGGGGTGCCCCCTCCCCCGTATATAAAGGAGTGGAGGAGGGGGACGGCCGGCCCTCTCTATGGCGCGCCCTAGGGGAATTCTACTCCCTCCGGGAGTAGGATTCCCCCCTTCCAAGTAGGAGTAGGAGAGGAAGGAAGGAGGAGAGAGGGAGTAAGGAAAGGGGGGCCGGCTTCCCTCCCAATTCGGATTGGGCTTGGGGGCGCACCTCCCTCTTTTCCCTTCCCTCTCCTCTATTCCACTAAGGCCCAAAAAGGCCCATATACTCCCCGGGGGGTTCTAGTAACCTCCCGGTACTCCGAAAAAATGCCTGAACCACTCGGAACTATTCCGATGTCCAAATATAGGCTTCAAATATAACGATATTTATTTCTCGACCATTCCGAGACTCCTCGTCATGTCTGTGATAAATCTGGGACTCTAAACGACCTTCAGTATATCAAAACACATAAACTCATAATACCGATCGTCATCGAACGTTAAGCGTGCGGACCCTACGTGTTCGAGAACTATGTAGACATGACCGAGACATGTCTCCGGTCAATAACCAATAGCGGAACATGGATGCTCATATTGGCTCCTACATATTCTACGAATATCTTTATTGGTCAAACCACATAACTGTATACGTTGTTCCCTTTGTCATCGGTATGTTACTTGCCCGAGATTCGATCGTCGGTATCTCAATACCTAGTTCAATATAATTACTGGCAAATCTCTTTACTCGTTCCGTCATGCTACATCCCGTAACTAGCTCATTAGCTACATTGCTTGCAAGGCTTATTGTGATGTACATTACCGAGAGGGCCCAGAGATACCTCTCTAACAATCAGAGTGACAAATCCTAATCTTGATCCATGCCAACTCAACAAACACCATCAGAGACACCTATAGAGCACCTTTATAATCACCCAGTTATGTTGAGACGTTTGGGACCACACAAAGTGTTCCTCTGGTATTCGGGAGTTGCATGATCTCATTGTCATACGAACATGTATAAGTTATGGAGAAAGCAATAGCAACAAACTAAACGATCATCGTGCTAAGCTAACGGAATGGGTCAAGTCAATCACATCATTCTCTAATGATGTGATCCGGTTAATCAAATGACAACTCATGTCTATGGCTAAGAAACTTAACCATCTTTGATTCAACGAGCTAGTCAAGTAGAGGCATACTAGTGACACTCTGTTTGTCTATGTATTCACACATGTACTAAGTTTCCGGTTAATAAAATTCTAGCATGAATAATAAACATTTATCATGATATAAGGAAATAAATAATAACTTTATTATTGCCTCTAGGGCATATTTCCTTCAGTCTCCCACTCGCACTAGAGTCAATAATCTAGTTCACATCGTCATGTGATTTAACACAAATAGTTCACATCTTTATGTGATTAGTTCACATCTCCATGTGACTAATACCCAGAGGGTTTACTAGAGTCAATAATCTAGTTCACATTGCTATGTGATTAGCACCCAAAGAGTGATCATGTTTTGCTTGTGAGAGAAGTTTTGTCTATGGGTCTGCAACATTCAGATCCTTATGTATTTTAAAAATTTCTATGTCTACAATACTCTGCACAGAGCTACTCTAGCTAATTTCTCCCACTTTCAATATGTATCTAGATCGAGACTTAGAGTCATCTAGATCAGTGTCAAAGCTTGCATCAATGTAACTCTTTATGACGAACTCTTTATCACCTCCATAACCGAGAAATATTTCCTTAGTCCTCTAAGGATAATTTTGAATGTTGTCCAATGATCTACTCCTAGATCAAAATTGTACTCCCTTGCCAAACTCTGGGCAGGGTATACAATAGGTCTGGTACACAGCATGGCATACTTTATAGAACCTATGGCTGAGGCATAGGGAATGACTCTGATTCTCTCTCTATCTTCTACCGTGGTCGGGTTTTGAGTCTTACTCAACTTCACACCTTGCAACACAGGCAAGAACTCTTTCTTTTATTGTTCCATTTTGAACTACTTCAAAAACTTGTCAAGGTATGTACTCATTGAAAAAACTTATCAAGCGTCTTGATCTATCTCTATAGATCTTGATGCTTAATATGTAAGCAGCTTCACCGAGGCCTTTCTTTGAAAAAACTTCTTTCAAACACTCCTTTATGCTTTCCAAAAAATTCTACATCATTTCCGATCGACAATATGTCATTCACATATACTTATCAGAAAGGCTGTAGTGCCCCCACTCACTTTCTTGTAAATACAGGCTTCACCGCAAGTCTGTATAAAACTATATGCTTTGATCACACTATCAAAGCATACATTCCAACTCCGAGATGCTTGCACCAGTCCATAAATGGATCACTGGTGCTCACACACTTTGTTAGCATCTTTTGGATTGACAAAAACTTATGGTTGCATCATATACAACTCTTCTTCAATAAATACATTAAGGAATGCAGGTTTGACATGCATTTGCCAAATTTCATAAAATGCGGCAATTGCTAACATGATTCAGACAGACTTTTAAGCATCGATACAAGTGAGAAAATCTCATTGTAGTCAACACCTTGAACTTGTCAATTTTTTTTTGACAATTTGAGCTTTGTAGATAGTAACACTACTATCAGTGTCTGTATTCCTCTTGAAGATCCATTTATTCTCTATGGCTTGCCGATCATCGGGCAAGTCAACCAAAGTCCACACTTTGTTCTCATACATGGATCCTATCTCAGATTTCATGGCCTCAAGCCATTTCGCAGAATCTGGGCTCATCATCGCTTCCTCATAGTTTGTAGGTTTGTCATGGTCTAGTAACATGATTTCTAGAACAGGATTACCGTACCACTTTGGTGCGGAATGTATTCTGGTTGACCTACGAGGTTCGGTAGTGACTTGATATGAAGTTTCATGATCATTATCATTAACTTCCTCACTAATCGGTGTAGGCATCACTGGAACTGATTTCTATGATGAACTACTTTTCAATTCGGGAGAAGGTACAGTTACCTTATCAAGTTCTACTTTCCTCCTACTCACTTCTTTCGAGAGAAACTCCTTCTCTAGAAAGGATCCATTCTTAGCAACGAATATCTTGCCTTCAGATCTGTGATAGAAGGTGTACCCAGCAGTTACTTTTGGGTATCCTATGAAGACACACTTCTCCGATTTGCATTTGAGCTTATCAAGATGAATTTTTTTCACATAACCATCGCAATCCCAAACTTTAAGAAACGACAGCTTAGGTTTCTTGCTAAACCGAAGTTCATACGGTGTCGTCTCAACGGATTTAGATGGTGCCCCTTTTAATGTGTATGTAGCTGTCTCTAATGCATAACCCCAAAAACGATAGTGGTAAATCAGTAAGAGACATCATAGATTGCACTATATCCAATAAAGTACGGTTATGATGTTCGGACACACCATTATGCTGTGGTGTTCTAGGTGGCACGAATTTGTGAAACTGTTCCACATTGTTTTAATTGAAGACCAAACTCGTAACTCAAATATTCGTCTCCGCGATCAGACAATAGAAACTTTATTTTCTTGTCACGATGATTCTCCACTTCACTCTGAAATTCTTTGAACTTTTCAAACGTTTTAGACTTGTGTTTCATTAAGTAGATATACTCATATCTGCTCAAATCATCTGTGAAGGTCAGAAAATAACGATACCCGCCACGAGCCTGAACACTCATCGAACCGCATACATCGGTATGTACTATTTCCAATAAGTCAGTGGCTCGCTCCATTGTTCCAGAGAACGGAGTCTTAGTCATCTTGCCCATGAGGCATGGTTCGCAAGCATCAAATGATCCATAATCAAGTGATTCCAAAAGCCCATCCGCATGGAGTTTCTTCATGCGCTTTACACCAATATGACCTAAACGGCAGTGCCACAAGTATGTTGCACTATCATTATCAACTTTGCATCTTTTGGCATCAATATTATGAATATGTGTATCACTACGATCGAGATTCAATAAACCATTTATATTGAGTGTATGGCCATAGAAGACATTATTAATGTAAATAGAACAACAATTATTCTTTGACTTAAATGAATAACTGTATTGCAATAAACATGATCCAATCATATTTATGCTCAACGCAAACACCAAATAACATTTATTTTAGGTTCAACACTAATCCCGAAGGTAAAGGGAGTGTGAGATGGTGATATTATCAACCTTGGAATCACTTCCAACTCACATCATCACCTCGCCCTTAACTAGTCTCTGTTTATTTTGCAACTCCTGTTTCGAGTTACTACTCTTAGCAACTGAACGAATATCAAATACTGAGGGGTTGCTATAAACACTAGTAAAGTACACATCAATAACATGTATATCAAATATACTTTTGTTCACTTTGCCATCCTTCTTATTCGCCAAGTATCTAGGGAAGTTCCACTTCTAGTGACCATTTCCATTGCAGTAGAAGCACTTAGTTCTAGGCTTGGGTCTAGCTTTGGGCTTCTTCATGGGAGTGGCAACTTGCTTGCCATTCTTCTTGAAGTTCCCTTTCTTTCCCTTGCCCTTTTACTTGAAACTAGTGGTCTTGTCAACCATCAACATTTGATGCTTTTCTTGATTTCTACCTTCGTTGATGTCAGCATCACGAAGAGCTCGAGAACCGTTTTCGCCATCCCTTGCATATAATATTTCAACGAAGTTCCAGTAACTTGGCGATAGTGACTAGAGAACTGTGTCAATCACTATTTTATCTGGAAAAGATTAACTCCCAATTGATTCAAGTGATTGTAGTACTCATACAATCTGAGTACGTTCTCATTGGTTGACCTATTCCCCCCCATCTTGTAGGCAAAGTACTTGTCAGAGGTCTCATACCTCTCAACTCAGGCATGAGTCTGAAATACCAATTTCATCTCTTAGAACATCTTATATGATTTGTGCCATTCAAAACATTTTGAAGTCCTGGTTCTAAGCCGTAAAGCATGGCGCACTAAACTATCAAGTAGTTACTATATCGAGCTTGCTAAATGTTCATAACGCCTGCATATGCTCCTGCAATAGGTCCGTCACCTAGCGGTGCATCAAGGACATAATTCTTCTGTGCAACAACGAGGCTAATCCTCAGATCATGGACCCATTCCGCATCATTGCTACTATCATCTTTCAACATAGTTTTTCTCTAGGAACATATCAAAAATAAACGGGGAGCTACATCGCGAGCTATTGATCTACAAGATAGTTATGCATATACTATCAGGACTAAGTTCATGATAAATTAAAGTTCAATTAATCATATTACTTAAGAACTCCCACTTAGATAGAAATCCCTCTAGTCATCTAAATGATCACGTGATCCAAATCAACTAAACCATGTCCGATCATCACGTGAGATGGAGTAGTTTTCAATGGTGAACATCACTATGTTGATCATATCTACTATATGATTCACGCTCGACCTTTCGGTCTCCAGTGTTCCGAGGCCATATCTACATATGCCAGGATCGTCAAGTTTAACCTGAGTATTCCGCGTGTGCAAAACTAGCTTGCACCCATTGTATGTGAACGTAGAGCTTATCACACCCGATCATCACGTGGTGTCTCGGCACGACGAACTGTCGCAATGGTGCATACTCAGGGAGAACACTTATACCTTGAAATGTAGTGAGAGATCATCTTATAATGCTACCGCCGAACTAAGCAAAATAAGATGCATAAAGGATAAAGATCACATGCAATCAAAATATGTGACATGATATGGCCATGATCATCTTGCGCCTTTGATCTCCATCTCCAAAGTACCATCATGATCTTTATCGTCACCGACATGACACCATGATCTCCATCATCTTGATCTATATCAACGTCTCATCACAAGGTCATCTCGTCAACTATTGCTCTTGCAACTATTGCTATCGCATAGCGATAAAGTAAAGCAATTATTTGGTGCTTGCATCTTATGTAATAAAGAGACAACCATAAGGCTTCTGCCAGTTGCTGATAACTTCAACAAAAACATGATCATCTCATACAACAACTTATATCTCATCACGTCTTGACCATATCACATCATAACATGCCCTGCAAAAACAAGTTAGACGTCCTCTACTTTGTTGCTGCAAGTTTTACGTGGCTGCTACGGGCTGAGCAAGAACCGTTCTTACCTACGCATCAAAAAACCACAATGCGGTATAGTGATTGCTTTTTGATCTTCAGAAAGAACCCTGTTCATTGAATCCGATTCAACTAAAGCTGGAGAAATAGACACTAACTAGCCACCTGTGTGCCAAGCACGTCGGTAGAACCAGACTCGCGTAAGCGTACGCGTAATGTCGGTCTGGGCCGCTTCATCCAACAATGCCATCGAATCAAGAATCAACTAGTGATGGCAAACAATATGTATATACCCACGCCCACAACTCATTTGTGTTCTACTCGTGCATATAACATCTACGCATAAACCTGGCTCGGATGCCACTGTTGGGGAATGCAGTAATTTCGAAAAAAATCCTACACACACGCAAGATCATGGTTATGCATAGCAACGAGAGGGAGAGCATCGTCTACATACCCTCGTAGACCGTAAGCGGAAGTGTTATGAAAACACGGTTGATGTAGTCGTACATCTTCATGATCGACCGATCTAGCACCGAAGGTACGGCACCTCCGCGATCTGCACATGTTCAGCTGAGTGACGTTCCGCGAACTCACGATCCAGTGGAGCTTCGAGGTAGAGTTTCATCAGCACAACGGCATGATGACGATGATGATGATGCTACCGGGACAGGGCTTTGCCTAAGCACCGCTACGATATGACTGAGGTGGATTATGGTGGAGGGGGGCACCACACACGGCTAAAAGATCAATGATCAACTTGTGTGTCCATGGGGTGCCCCCTCCCCCATATATAAAGAAGTGGAGGAGGGGGAGGGCCGACCCTCTCTATGGCACGCCCTAGTGGAGTCATATTCCCTCCGGGAGTAGGATTCCCCCCTTCCAAGTAGGAGTAGGAGAGGAAGGAACGAGGAGAGAGGGAGGAAGGAAAGGGGGGCCGCCCCCTCCCAATTCGGATTGGGCTTGGGGGGCACGCCTACATCTTTTCCCTTCCCTCTCCTCTATTCCACTAAGGCCCATATACTCCTCGGGGGGTTCCGGTAACCTCCCGGTACTACGGAAAAATGCCGGAACCACTCGGAACCATTCTGTTGTCCAAATATAGGCTACCAATATATCGATCTTTACGTATTGACCATTCCGAGACTCCTTGTCATGTCCGTGATCAAATCCGGGACTCCGAACTACCTTCGGTACATCAAAACACATTAACTCATAATACTGATCTGATCGTTAAGCGTGCGGACGCTACGGGTTCGAGAACTATGTAGACATGACCGAGGCATGTCTCCGGTCAATAACCAATAGCGGAACCTGGATGCTCATATTGGCTCCTACATATTCTATGAAGATCTTTATCGGTCAAACCGCATAACGGTATACGTTATTCCCTTTGTCATCGGTATGTTACTTTCCGGAGATTCGATCGTCGGTATCTCAATACCTAGTTCAATATCATTTCCGGCAAGTCTCTTTACTTGTTCCGTAATGCTACATCCCGTAACTAACTCATTAGCTACATTGCTTGCAAGGCTTTTTGTGATGTACATTACTGAGAGAGCCCAGAGATACCTCTCCGACAATCGGAGTGACAAATCCTAATCTTGATCAATGCCAACTCAACAAACACCATCGGAGAAACCTGTAGAGCACCTTTATAATCACCCAGTTACGTTGTGACGTTTGGTAGCACACAAAGTGTTTCTCCGGTATTCGGGAGTTGCATGATCTCATAGTGCTAAGCTAACGGAATGGGTCAAGTCAATCACATAATTCTCTAATGATGTGATCCCATTAATCAAATGACAACTCATGTCTATGGTTAGGAAACTTAACCATCTTTGATTCAACGAGCTAGTCAAGTAGAGGCATACTAGTGACACTCTATTTGTCTATGTATTCACACATGTACTAATACAATTCTAGCATGAATAATAAACATTTATCATGATATAAGGAAATAAATAATAACTTTATTATTGCCTCTAGGGCATATTTCCTTCATGAACTAGGTATGATGATACCGACGATCGAATCTCGAGCAAGTATCATACCGATGACAAAGGGAATGACGTATGTTGTTATGCGGTTTGACCGATAAAGATCTTCGTAGAATATGTAGGAGCCAATATATGCATCCAGGTTCCGCTATTGGTTATTTACCGGAAATGTGTCTCGGTCATGTCTACATAGTTCTCGAACCCGTAGGGTCCGCACGCTTAACGTTTGATGACGTTTTGTATTATGAGTTATGTGTTTTGATGACCGAAGTTTGTTCGGAGTCCCAGATGAGTTAATGGACATGACGAGGAGTCTCGAAATGGTCGAGAGGTAAAGATTGATATATTGGAAGGTTACATACGGACACCAGAATGGTTCCGAAGAAGATCGGGTATTTTTCGGAGTACCAGGAGGTTACCGGACCCCCCGGGAAACTTATTGGGCCTAATGGGTCATAGTGGAGGAGAGGAGGCAGGCCTCAGGAGGTGGGGCGCGCCCCTCTTGCCCCAATCCGAATTGGACAAGGGGAGGGGGTGTAGCCCCCCTCTTTCCTTCTCCCTCCTTTCCCCCTCTCCGTTGGAAAGAAAGGAGGGGGCCGAATCCTACTAGGTTTGGAGTCCTAGTAGGACCCCCCCCTTGGCACGCCTCCCCCTTGGCCGGCCTCCTCCTCCCCCCTCCTTTATATACATGGGCAGAGGGCACCCCAAAGGCACAACATCAATTGTCTTAGCCTAGTGCGGTGCCCCCATCCACAGTTTACCACCTCGGTCATATTGTCATAGTGCTTAGGCGAAGCCCTGCACAGATCACATCATCAACACTGTCACCACATCATCGTGCTGACGAAACTCTCCATCGACCCTCTACTGGATCAAGATCTCGAGGGACGTCATCGTGCTGAACGTGTGCTGAACACGGAGGTGCCATACATTTGGTACTTGGATCGGTTGGATCATGAAGACGTTCGACTACATCAACCACGTTACTAAACGCTTCTATTTTCGATTTACGAGGGTACTACGTTCCCCAACAGCTTTTCCTCCAGGCCAAGGGAAAGTACTAGGCTCACGTGGATGCAAACAAGGCCTCTTGTCGTGACAAGGCTATTATGGGGCTGGTTGGCCTCACTGTTTCAAATGGTTCCGAGGAGAAGATCACCGATGAGGAGTCTTGGGTCAGAGTGCACTATCCGTGGACCAATTATGATGAGGGCACTGGGGGCCCTACACCTACTGCATAGGAGTCTGAGGAGGAGGAGCACGGTTGGTGATGTCTTGGAGTGTTTCCATCACCTTCGTTCTTAGGTGTACTCTCTGCCCTTTTGGTGTCTCGATGCCAAAGGGGGAGAGAGTTTAGGGATTTGCGGTATGTCGTGAATCAAGTTTGTTTCTCTTATTTGCTATTGCTTTCCTCGCTCGAACTCTTTTGTTTGCTTTGGTTTGTGGTTGTCCTTTGTGTTCGAGACCATATGGTGTGAGACATATGAGCTATCCTATCTCTATCTATTTATGTCAAGCCTATATGTTATTAATCGCATGTGAGATGTATCCTATGATTATGCTCTTATCCGTATGCTCACATGATATTACTTGCCTACTATCTTCTTATTATGTTTGAGCAAGTATTGCTTGATCTATAAAATATAGGGGGTGTGTGGATCCTATATGTGTGTACCTTGCATCCCAAAGAATATCTGAAGTAGTGCCCACATCTAGGGGGAGCCCGTCTATATTTTGTAGATTGTGGGTTTGCACACCACTTTGCTACAGCATTTGTGCAAATCCCGCGTTGTCATCAATCCACCAAAAAGGGGGATATTGTTAGGGCATATTTCTCCCTAAGGGGTTTTGGTGATTGATGACAATGTGTCTGCGGACTAATCATGTGCATTGAGCATTTTGGACTTTCAAGCATATGGCACAAGATGATTCGTGCCCCTCGAAGTCTCAAGTGAAGACAGTTTTTTTCTTTCCTGCGCTTCTTTTTGGCGGACTTGTGTTGTAGGGAAAACCATACTATCAAGATAGGGTCCAATTCGGAAAGGTTTGGGTGGAATCAACACGTACACTTTCATCTTGCACCCATCGCCACTTTGCGCCTCTTTGGAGTTGTCCATCTTGTGTTCGGTAGGAGTAGTGGAGTGCTACAAGCGGTAGTACCGCGGGCAACAGTGGTAGTATCACTGCTAGTCCCGCTCATACTACTGCTCATGGTTGGGGGCTCAATTTTTTGTGTGGGGTTTTACGGTAGTACCTCCAGGTCTCTACCGTGCTACCTATTTGCCCATAGAGAATAGGCAGAAGTAGGAGCGGTAGTAGAGGCGGTAGTACCGCCTATAGGAGGTAGTACCGCCCCTACCACCACTTGTTCCTCTGTTCTCCCCTATTCCTCCACTCTCTCATGTGCATCCTGTAGGGAGCGGTAGTACCGCTTGGTTGCGGGCTGAGAAGTGGATAACGGTTGGATTTGCCCCCATATAAAAGGGGATATTCTTCCTCGAGAAGACGCACCTCTTCCTCTCCCAAACTCCTTTGTTGCTCCAAAGCTCAGTTTCGCCCGATCTATCTCCCTATCCAATCAAACTTGTTGATTTTCTAGGGGTTGGTTGAGAAGGCCCCGATCTACACTTCCACCAAGAGAAATTTGATTCCCCCCACTAATCCCTTGCGGATCTTGTTACTGTTTGGTGTTTGAGCACCCTAGACAGTTGACGTCACCTCAGAGCCACATTCCATTGTGGTGAAGCTTCGTGATGTTGTTGGCAGCCTCCAATTAAGTTGTGGAGATTGCCCCAACCTTGTTTGTAAAGGTTCGGTCGCCACCTTCAAGGGCACTACTAGTGGAATCATGGCACCTCGCATTGTGTGAGGGCGCGAGGAGAATACCGTGGCCCTAGTGGCTTCTTGGGGAGCATTGTGCCTCCACACTGCTCCATCGGAGACGTACTTCCCCTCAAAGGGAAGGAACTTCGGTAACACATCCTCGTCTCCATCAGCTCCACTTGTGGTTATTTCTTACCTTTACTTTGTGCAAGCTTTACTTGTGTTGTATATCTTGCTTGCTCTTGTTGGTATTATTGTTAGCATCATATAGGTTGCTCACCTAGTTGCACATCTAGATAACCTACTTGGTGCTAAACCTAATTTGTTAAGAAAAACTAAAAATTGGTAGTTGCCTATTCACCCCCACTAGTCAACCATATCAATCCCTTCACATGATGTCATCGCCACCGCCTCCCGTGTCTGGGTTAGGAAGGGTCCTGTAAGAAAGCACCTCTCTGGTCTCTCCGATCACCAGAGGAGGCGTAGAGCGGGACGTGGTCCCACTCTTCGCTAGCTTGGCTGGCGGAGAGTTCCCCTCTGATACTTGATCAACGAGGAAGTCGTGTGGCGGGCTAGGATACGAAACATATGCTCACAATCAGTTATAAACTAATGAAACGAACACCCGAAGAGTCTTCAGATCCATACCTTTGGGAAGGGGCTTCACCCTGGGTTCCTCCGAGGAACCTCTTCGGAAGCTTTGAACCACTTAGTGGAGTCCGAGTTGTCATCGGGCAGGACCAACTTGGGCCTGCGCTGTGATACGTCTCCAACATATCTATAATTTTTTTTATTGTTCCATGGTATTATGCTATCTATTTTGCATCTTTTATATGCATTAATATGCTATTTTATATTATTTTTATGACTAACCTATTAACCTAGAGCAGAGTACCAGTTCCTGTTTTTTCCCTGTTTTAGAGTTTTGCAGAAAAGGAATACCAAACAGAGTCCAAATAGAATGAAACCTTCACTATGATTTTTCTTGGACCAGAAGACAACCAGGAGACTTGGAGATGAAGTCGAAGGAGCCACGAGGCTACCACAAGGACGGAGGGCGCGCCCAGGGGGTAGGGCGTGCCCCCACCCTTGCGGGCCCCCCGTGCACCTCCTGACCGAATTCTTTCACCTATATATTCCCATATATCCCCAAACCACCAGATACATCCATGAAAACACTTTTCCACCGCCGCAACCTTCTGTACACGTGAGATCCCATCTAGGGACCATTTTCTGCACTACAAAAAAAGACACATCCATGACGTTTTTGGCCGAACGAAGAAAGCTTCTGTCATGCTTATGACACTTCTATGATGATAATTGTGACAAAACCCGATATCATCATAGATGTGGTGGGATCCTACTTCTATGACAAAAAGTCATGATAGAAAAATGGGCTTTTCGTCCCGGGCGGGCCGGAGACGCAGCTGCATGACATTCTTTGGGCCGCCCATGACGGAAAAACTATGGTAGAAGCGAGGGCGAGGAGAATATCAGGGAGTTCCCGGTTACGATGGGTGGTCGGGGCCAAGCGATGCACGGAGGTTTGTGCGTTTCTCTCGTACACGTATGCGTGTGTGTGCGAGGCATGCGCTCTAACTGAACCTGAGTGAGGCGTTCGCCTACTGAACCCAATCAATTGCACTACATGCTATGTGTTACTGAACCCGAGCGATCGATCCCTGGCTGTTAACTGAACCCGATTGAGCGATTCCTTCGCTACTTCTGCTAACTGAAGCTGATCAAACCTGCTGGCTCTTGATGAATAGTGAGCATTGTTGGGGGGGGGGGTGGATGAATAGTTCCCAGTGGGGGGTTGGATGAACAGGACCCTGTGGTTGTAGAGGTCGTTGCCGCTGGATGAACAGGACCACGATCGAGCCGGTTGGGGGTGGATGAACAGGACCCCGTGGAGGGCTAGAAGAACAGGACCTCGTGGAGGGCTGGTTGAGTAGTAGAACCTGGAGGGTTGGATGAACAGTAGCCTGTGGAGGGCTGGTTGAACATGACCCTGTGGAGAGGGCCTGTGGAGGAGTAGCCGGTGGAGGAGCGGTGGAGGCTGGATGAACAGGAGCCCGTGGATGAACAATCGCAGGTGGAGGCTAGAGGAACAGGAGCCCGTGGAGAACAATCGCATGTGGAGGCTGGAGGAGGTCGATGGTGGATGAACAATAGCCCGTGGAGGCTGGAGGAGGTCGACGATGGAGATGAACGGTAGCCCATGGAGTCCCATTTTCCGGTACGCTGCACCCCTCCCGATGAACAAGACCCCTATTTCGACCGTAGCGCTCCAACACAAGTCCGTTTCCTCCATTTTGCGGTATGCCACACCCCTCCCGATCAGCAGGACCCTGTTTCGACCGTAGAATGTCCAAGAGAAGTCTGTTTGCTCTGTTTTGTGGTAAACCAGACCCCTCCCGATGAACAGGATCCCGTTTCGACCGTGGCCGGTCGAACACAAGGCCGTTTCCTCATTTCTGTGGTACGCCAGACCCCGTTACGGTTGCTCCGTCCAAGCCGGTTGGCTCCCTATGAACACGACGCATTCCGACCCAGTCAGTTGCCTCCCGATGAACATGACGATGTTTCTCCGTTCCGACCCAGCCGGTTCGCTACCCGATGAACATGACGCCGTTGCTATCGTCCGTTGCCTCTCCATGTACACAAGCCCGTATATATGAGTGAGTACGCACTCGAGACCCCACCCGTATGTACGTACATGGCCGTATTTTTTGCCATGTGGCTGTATGTATGTGTACAGGACTTAGATGGGACTGCGTGAACTACTATGTAGGGTGCTCTACAACGACACATGCCGCTACTTACTCAACCACGATTCTTACTTGCAGAGAGACCAATTGACCAATATGTGCGTACACATTCGCGACCAGACAGACAACGCTACATATGCTCTGACCGGGTGCGTCCCAGCGGTCAGGGAGGATAAGGACGCACTTCCTTGCGTGTGAAGATATAGCTGGTCGGTCCCAGCTATCAGGGGGAGGAATCATTTTTATTTTGCGAGTAATAAGGAGGCACTTCCTTGTGTTTGAAGATGTAGGTGGTTGGTCCAGCTGTCAGCCTCACCGCCTAAAGTCCTCTTCCGATGGCTGTCCTTCATTGACCACATTGACCACGCCGCACCGAGAGCACCAAGGGGTGGACGACGGCGAGGCCTAGGAAGGGAACGATGCAGAGCCGGGGAAGACACAGCAGTGGATGCCCACGCGGAGGGGAGTATGTGGGTTGACTGCTTCGGCTGTGATGTGAGGCTGCCGTCGCCAGAGAATAATAAGAGTTGTGGGTGAGTATAGAGGAATGGCATGGCCAGCGGTGGCTGCACAGTCGGACATGGGAGGCAGGAGTAGGCGGCACAGCCGGCGTTGGTTTGGGCGGCTGGAGCAAGAAGACCAGAGGTTGAAGAAGCATGACGGCCGTTGGATGCACATCGTATGGTAACTGAAGCTAGAATTGTTTATATTGACTAAGTTGACAAAGCCCTTGGTATGCGTCAACTTAGTAGGCCCACAGGTCAGCCTCCGAAATGGTGCATCCCAGATGCCAGCGAGAGGAATCATTTTTTGGGCGGCTGAAGCAAGAATATCTGGGAATGAAGAAGAAGCACGCATCCGTTGGATGGACATCCAACGGCTAGTGCTGCTAGAACCGTGTGTTTACCATAAGTTGACAAAGCCTTGCATACGTGTCAACTTAGTTTTTTTGGGGGACGCGTCAACTTAGTAGGCCCACAAGTGTGTGGCAGAGAACATATAGCCCACTTGCGATTTGTAAGAAAATGTATAACCCATTTTTGAATTCAAATGGAATTTATGATAGCCCATTTATAGTTTGTTAAAAGTACAACCCATTTTTTAACTAGGACAACAATTAATAATTTCAACCAACCGCTCAAAACATAATTCAATAAAACTTCCCACATTTTGATTGGATCTGAAATATATTTATCCCGAAATTTCTAGTCAGATTAAATATAATTTCAAAATAAATCTGTATTACGTAAAAATCCAATGAAATATTGCGCACGCAACAAGTAATGAAATTAAAATTTTCAAAATCCAAAAATAATATTTTTTTAAAAAACTAATTATGTGTTTGGTGCTTTTTTATATAGTTATTGCCCAGTTTTATAATCACATCCCATTTATTATTTCTTAAAGCCCATTTTATTATTAAGCCTAATGCATCCCTCCTAGGAAAGATTGGAAGCCCAACGGGACGGAGAATAACAAATTGACCTGCATATTGTGTACAACTGGCGACCCTGTTGCATTGCTGATGTTCAAAAAAAGGCATGTGTAGTACAGTACAACTTTACATGGCTACTCAGCCCACATTCAGTGACGCCGGAAAGGCCCAAACAAGGCTTTTGTACAACTTTTTGAAGTCGCTGAGCTCAACTAAAAACTTAAGAAAAAAGTTAGAGTATAGTCGAACCTAATTAAAACTTGTCACGAGCGAAAAAATAATTCAACGGGTCCCACTTGTGTGTGTGTGTGTGTGCGTGTGTGTGTGAGAGAGAGAGACCCATTGGTCGATGCTCGAAATACATCATTCAGCCATATGCATTGCTGATGCTCAGTAAAAACTTATATAGTTGACATAATCATATATAACATCATACTAGCACACTGAACTTGCACACAAAAATTTAATGCTGGCGGCAGAATCAGGGTGGAAGCAGTGGATCGCAACGAGTAGGGCTATGTTGAAACCAATGAACTTGTACATAATGGTTCATCGTCTTTATCAATGACAGGGAAATATCTTGAATGTTGTGCAAAGAAAACAGACAAACAACATAATAAGTTTTGCTAGCACATTAAGTTGACGTACAACCCTGTCGAAAAAACGTTCAGGTACAAAAATAGAACATGTCACAATCAAATGTACTCGCACATAAGTGCTTCACACCCATAGCTCGGATTTAACTAGTATTTGACAAGATTCAGTTGCTACCTCAAATTAGAGCACATCTAGGCAGCCAACCCTGCCTCATCTCCCAAAGAAGCAGTGGCCTCCGCCGCGTGATGGAGTAGGCCCTGTGCCATCCATCGTTCCGAGCAACACGGGGAAAGTCTGACGTTGACAACATTGTCAACGGATCCTAGCACCAGCGGCGGTGGCATGACTTTGTTTGATGGATGGACCACTTCTTCAACATGCATGAACACTCGATACAGGTAGGTCCCTAACATGGTCCGCGGCGGCCTTGGTGGCGACGAATAGTACAACCCATGTTCCTGCACCAGTATCTCAACACCAATCACCTTCGGTACGGTGGACGGTTTCTTCATCCATGCCATAACCGTCAGAGCCCAGCTGTCTGGAGGAACAAACATACTTAAGAGCTCACCTCCAAGGTTGTTGATAAGCTCATTCATGGACTCACTGTTCCAAGCACGTCGAGGCATGCCATGGAAGGAAAGCTTTGTTATAAACTCAAGCTCAGAGGGCACCGAGCCCCATCCTGGGTGCCACCGATCAAAGCTCACAAGAGCGCCATCGTAGAACAAACGCCAGGAAAATTCGAACACACGACTGCACTCGAAAGTTGTCTAGAACCTGATGAAGAAATCAGCCGATGGAGGACAGACTTTGACGAGCAAGTCACTTATTTGGATGCCGTGCGCTATGCCAAGAGCTTTGACAAGGTTGTCCGGCGAGACGGGAGGAAGGTCGCCGTTGATGGTTACCATTAGCACTTTGCCGGCTGATACGTCTCCAACGTATCTATAATTTTGGATTGTTCCATGCTATTATATTATATGTTTTGGATGTTTAATGGGCTTTAATATGCTCTTTTATATTATTTTTTGGACTAACTTATTAACCGGAGGCCGAGTGCCAGTTTCTGTTTTTTCTGCCTATTTTAGAGTTTTGCAGAAAAGGAATACCAAATGGAGTTCAAACGGAATGAAACCTTCGCGATGATCTTTCTTGGACCGAACCAATCCAGAAGACTTGGAGTCGAAGTCTGGAACTCCACGAGGAAGCCACGAGGTAGGAGAGCGCGCCCAGGGGGATAGGCGCACCCCCACCCTCCTGGGCCCCTCATAGCTTCACCGACGTACTTCTTTCACCTATATATATTCTCTTATACACTAGAAACATCAGGGAGAGCCACAAAACTACTTTTCCACCGCCGCAACCTTCTGTACCCATGAGATCCCATCTTGGGGCCTTTTCCGGCGATCTGCCGGAGGGGGAATCGATCACGGAGGGCTTCTACATCAACACCATTGCCTCTTCGATGAAGCGTGAGTAGTTTACCACAAACCTTCGGGTCCATAGTTATTAGCTAGATGTCTTCTTCTCTCTCTATGATTCTCAATACAAAGTTCTCCTCGATGTTCTTGGAGATCTATTCGATGTAATACTCTTTTGCGGTGTGTTTGTCGAGATCCGATGAATTGTGGATTTAGGAACAAGATTGTCTATGAATAATATTTGGTTCTTCTCTAAATTCTTATATGCATGATTTGATATGTTTGCAAGTCTCTTCGAATTATCGGTTTAGTTTGGCCTAGTAGATTGATCTTTCTGGCAATGGGAGAAGTGCTTAGCTTTGGGTTCAATCTTGCGGTGTCCTTTCACAGTGATAGTAGGGACAGCAAGGCACATATTGTATTGTGTCCATCGAGGATAAAAGATGGGGTTTATATCATATTTCTTGAGTTTATCCCTCTACATCATGTCATCTTGCTTAATGTGTTACTCCTCTCTTATGAACTTAATACTCTAGATGCATGCTGGATAGCGGTCGATGTGTGGAGTAATAGTAGTAGCTGCAGAATCGTTTCGATCTACTTGACATGGATGTGATGCCTATATTCATGATCATTGCCTTAGATATATTCATAACTATGCACTTTTCTATCAATTTCTCAGCAGTAATTTGTTCACCCACCGTAATACATGCTATCTTGAGAGAAGCCACTAGTGAAACCTATGGCCCCCGGGTCTCTTTCCTATTATATTACATCTATTTTATTTACATCACATCTTGTTTACTATTTTGCAATCTTTACTTCCCGATCTATACAACAAAAATAGCAAATATTTACTTTACCATCTCTATTAGATCTCACTTTTGCGAGTGAAAATGAAGGGAATGACAACCCCTTTATCGCGTTGGTTGCAAGGTTCTTGATTGTTTGTGCAGGTACTAGGTGACTGGTGCATTGTCTCCTACTGGTTTGATACCTTGGTTCTCAAAACTGAGGGAAATACTTACACTACGTTGCTGCATCACCCTTTCCTCTTCAAGGGAAAACCAACCCAAGCTCAAGAGGTAGCAAGAAGGAGTTCTGGCGCCGTTGCCGGGGAGATCTATGCCAAGTCAAGACATACCAAGTACCCACCATAAACTCTTCTCACTCGCATTACATTATTTGCCATTCTCCTCGCGTTTTCCTCTCCTCCACTTCTAAAACGATTTTCGAAAACCTTTGCTTTTTCTTCGCCCCTCTTCCGTTCGTCTCTTTTGCTTGCTTCTTGTGTTCTTGGGTGTTAGTGTGCCTGTTTGCTTAGATGGCTCTGCCAAAAAACGTTGGTACTCACCTTAGAAGGTTGGAAGAAATTGAAAACAACGTTAGAAGCTTTATGTCTTTGGAATTTGAGCATAATAATTTCTTCAGAAATGAGCTTAAAGAACAAAAAAGTTTTATGGAGTACATGAATAAAGAGCTTGATGATATGTCTGAAGAATTTTATGGTTTGAAATCTTAGTTTGCTCATCTTGAAATTTAGTAGGCCAAATTTCGGATAAGCAAGCCACCATAGTTAATAAGATGGCGGCTAAACCTGAAGATCTAGATGATAATAATGATGAAGATCTAAAAGTGATTGATGTGACTCCTATTAAATCTTTTTTTCCAATATGAATCCTGATAAAGATGGGACTGGAGATGAGTCAAGTTTAGTTAAAAGGCGTCCCATTGATTCAGAGTTTTTAGATCTTGATGCAAAAATTAATAAAAGTTGGATTGAAGAGATCAAAACTTTACATAGCAATGAAACCACTATTTTGGATTTCATGGAATTTAAATATGATAATTTCCCTTTGATAGATTGTATTTCCTTGTTGCAATCCATGTTAAATTCTCCTCATGCTTATAATCAAAATAAAGATTTTGCTAAACATATCGTTGATGCTTTAATGCAATCCTATGAAGAAAAGTTTGAACTAGAAGTTTCTATCCCTAGAAAACTTTATGATGAGTGGGAACCTACTATTAAAATTAAGATTATAGATTATGAATGCTATGCTTTGTGTGATTTGGGTGCTAGTGTTTCCACGATTCCAAAAACCTTGTGTGATGTGCTAGGTTTCCATGAATTTGATGATTGTTCTTTAAATTTGCATCTTGCAAATTCCACCATTAAGAAATCTATGGGAAGGATTAATGATGTTCTTATTGTTTCAAATAGGAATTAGGTTCCCGTAGATTTCATTGTTCTTGATATAGATTGCAATCCTACATGTCCTATTATTCTTGGTAAACCTTTCCTTAGAACGATTGGTGCTATTATTGACATGAAAGAAGGAAATATTAGATTCCAATTTCCGTTAAGGAAAGGCATGGAACACTTTCCTAGGAAGAAAATTAAATTGCCTTATGCATCTATTATGAGAGCCACTTATGGATTGCATACCAAAGATGGCAACACCTAGATCTATTCTTCTTTTTATGCCTAGCTAGGGGCGTTAAACGATAGCGCTTGTTGGGAGGCAACCCAATTTTATTTTCGTTCTTTGATTTTTGCTCCTGCTTAGTAATAAATAATTCATCTAGCTTATGTTATGATTCTGTTTTTATGTTTTAATTAGTGTTTGTGCCAAGTAAAGCCTTTAGGATCTTCTTGGGTGATAGTTGTTTGATCTTGCTGAAAAAACATAAACTTTTACGCTCATGAAATTGATTTTCATTTTTTACCAGAGAGCCATAAAATATCTACTCCACTTGAAGTAGATCAATGTACAAATTTCTCAGGCCGTCCTAATTTTTCAAAAATTTTGGAGTTATAGAAGTATTCAAAAGTTACAGATTGCTACAGACTGTTCTGTTTTTGACAAATTATGTTTTTGTATGTTGTTTGCTTATTTTGATGAATCTATGAGTAGTACCGGGGGGGTATGAACCATAGATAAGTTGGAATAGAGTAGGTTTAACACCAATATAAATAAAGAATGAGTTCATTACAGTACCATAAAGTGGTGGTCTATTTTCTTATACTAACGAAGCTCATGAGATTTTCTATTAAAGTTTTGTGTTGTGAAGTTTTCAAGTTTTTGGATAAAGATTTGATGGATTTTGGAATAAGGAGTGGCAAGAGCCTAAGCTTGGGGATGCCCAAGGCACCCGAAGGTAAAATTCAAGGACAACCAAAAGCCTAAGCTTGGGGATGCCCCGGTAGGCATCCCCTCTTTCGTCATCGTCTATCGATAACTTTGCTTGAGGCTTTATTTTTATTCACCACATGATATGTGTTTTGCTTGGAGCGTCTTGTATTATTTGAGTCTTTGCTTTTTAGTACCACAATCATACTTGTTGTACACACCTTTTGGGAGAGACATGCATGAATCGGAATTTATTAGAATACTCTATGTGCTTCACTTATATCTTTTGAGCTAGATAATTTTGCTCTAGTGCTTAACTTATATCTTTTTAGAGCATGGTGGTGGTTTTCTTTTATAGAAATTATTGATCTCTCATGCTTCACTTATATTATTTTGAGAGTATTTTAGAACAGCATGGTAATTTGCTTTGGCTATAAAACTAGTCCTAATATGATGGGCATCCAAGATGGGTATAATAAAAACATTCATATAAAGTGTGTTGAATACTATGAGAAGTTTGATTCTTTATGATTGTTTTGAGATATGAAGATGGTGATATTAGAGTCATGCTAGTAGAGTAGTTGTGAATTTGAGAGATACTTGTGTTAAAGTTTGTGATCCCCGTAGCATGCACGTATGGTGAACCGTTATGTGATGAAGTAGCAGCATGATCTATTTATTGGTTGTCTTCCTTATGAGTGGCGGTCTGGGACGAGCAATGGTCTTTTCCTACCAATCTATCCCCCTAGGAGCATGCGCATAGTACTTCGTTTTGATAATTATAGATTTTTGCAATAAGTATGTGAGTTCTTTACGAATAATGTTGAGTCCATGGATTATACGCACTCTCACCGTTCCACCATTACTAGCCTCTCTAGTACCGTGCAAATTTCGCCGGTACCATAAACCCACCATTTACCTTCCTCGAAACAGCCACCATACCTACCTATTATGGCATTTCCATAGCCATTCCGAGATATATTGCCATGCAAATTTCAACCGTTCCGTTTATTATGACACGCTCCATCATTGTCATATTTCCTTGCGTGATCATGTAGTTGACATCGTATTTGTGGTAAAGCCACCAATCATAATTCTTTCATACATGTTACTCTTGATTCATTGCACATCCCGGTACACCGCCGGAGGCATTCACATAGAGTCATATTTTGTTTTAATCATCGAGTTGTAATTCTTGAGTTGTAAGTAAATAAAAGTGTGATGATCATCATTATTAGAGCATTGTCCCAGTGAGGAAAGGATGATGGAGACTATGATTCGCCCCACAAGTCAAGATAAATAAAATAAAAAAGAGATCAAAAAAGGAGAGGGCCCAAAAAAACAAAAAAAGAGAGAAAAAGAGAGAAGGGACAATGCTACTATCCTTTTTCCATAACTGTGCTTCAAAGTAACACCATGATCTTCATGATAGAGAGTCTCTTATGTTTTCACTTTCATATACTAGTGAGAAATTTTCATTACAGAACTTGGCTTGTATATTCCAATGACGGGCTTCCTCAAAATGCCATAGGTCTCCGTGAGCAAGCAAGTTGGATGCACACCCACTTAGTTTCTTTTTTGAGCTTTCATACATTTATATCTCTAGTGCATCCGTTGCATTGCAATCCCTACTCACTCACATTGATATCTATTGACGGGCATCTCCATAGCCCGTTGATACGCATAGTTGATGTGAGACTATCTTCTCCATTTTGTCTTCTCCACAACCATCCCTCTATTCCACCTATAGTGCTATATCCATGGCTCACGCTCATGTATTGCGTGAAGATTGAAAAAGTTTGAGAACATCAAAAGTATGAAACAATTGCTTGTCTTGTCATTGGGGTTGTGCATGATTAAATATTTTGTGTGATGAAGATAGAGCATAGTCAGACTATATGATTTTGTAGGGATAGCTTTCTTTGGCCATGTTATTTTAAGAAGACATGATTGCTTTGTTAGTATGCTTGAAGTATTATTGTTTTATGTCAATATTAAACTTTTGTCTTGAATCTTTCAGATCTGAACATTCATGCCACAATAAAGAAAATTACATTGATAATTATGTTAGGTAGCATTCCACATCAAAAATTCTATTTTCATCATTTACCTACTCGAGGACGAGCAGGAATTAAGCTTGGAGATGCTTGATACGTCTCCAACGTATCTATAATTTTTGATTGTTCCATGCTATTAAATTATCTATTTTGTATGTTTAATGGGCTTTAATATGCTCTTTTATATTATTTTTGGGACTAACCTATTAACCGGACGCCCAGTGCCAGTTTTTGTTTTTTCGCCTATTTTAGAGTTTTGCAGAAAAGGAATACCAAACGGAGTCTAAATGGAATGAAACCTTCGTGATGATATTTCTTGGACCAAAAGCAATCCAGAAGACTTGGAGTCGAAGTCTGGAACTCCACAAGGAAGCCACGAGGCAGGAGTGTGCACCCAGGGGGGTAGGCGCACCCCCCACCCTCATTGGCCCCTCGTAGCTCCACCGACATACTTCTTTTGCCTATATATACTCTTATGCCCTAGAAACATCAAGGAGAGCCACTAAACCACTTTTCCACTGCCGCAACCTTCTGTACCCATGAGATCCGATCTTGGTGCCTTTTTCGGCGATCTACTAGAGGGAGAATCGATCACGGAGGGCTTCTACATCAACACCATTGCATCTCTGGTGAAGCGTGAGTAGTTTACCACAGACCTTCGGGTCCACAGTTATTAGCTAGATAGCTTCTTCTCTCTCTTTGATTCTCAATACAAAGTTCTCCTCGATGTTCTTCGAGATCTATTCGATGTAATACTCTTTTGCGGTGTGTTTGTCGAGATCCGATGAATTGTGGATTTATGAACAAGATTATCTATGAATATTATTTGGTTCTTCTCTGAATTCTTATATGCATGATTTGATATCTTTGCAAGTTTCTTCGAATTATTGGTTTAGTTTGGCCTACGAGATTGATCTTTCTTGCAATGGGGGAAGTGCTTAGCTTTGGGTTCAATCTTGCGGTGTCCTTTCCCAGTGATAGTAGGGGTAGCAAGACACGTATTGTATTGTTGTCATTGAGGATAAAAAGATGGGGTTTATATCATATTGCATGAGTTTATCCCTCTACATCATGTCATCTTGCTTAATGCGTTACTCCGCTCTTATGAACTTAATACTCTAGGTGCATGCTGGATAGCGGTCGATGTGTGGAGTAATAGTAGTAGACGCAGAATCGTTTCGATCTACTTGACACGGATGTGATGCCTATATTCATGATCATTGCCTTAGATATCTTCGCAACTGTCGGTGTCAAAACCGGCGGATCTCGGGTAGGGGGTCCCAAACTGTGCGTCTAGCCCGGATGGTAACATGAGGCAGGGGACACGATGTTTTACCCAGGTTTGGGCCCTCTTGATGGAGGTAAAACCCTACGTCCTGCTTGATTAATATTGATGATATGGGTAGTACAAGAGTAGATCTACCACGAGATCAGAGAGGCTAAACCCTAGAAGCTAGCCTATGCTATGATTGTTGTTCGTCCCATGGACTAAAACCCTCCGATTTATATAGACACCGGAGAGGGCTAGGGTTACACAGAGTTGGTTACAATGGTAGGAGATCTACATATCGTATCGCCAAGCTTGCCTTCCACTCCAAGGAAAGTCCCTTCCGGACACGGGACGAAGTCTTCAATCTTGTATCTTGATAGTCCAGGAGTCCGGCCGAAGGTATAGTCCGGCTATCCGGACACCCCCTAATCCAGGACTCCCTCAGTAGCCCCTGAACTAGGCTTCAATGACGATGAGTCCGGCATGCAAATTGTCTTCGGCATTGCAAGGCGGGTTCCTCCTCCAAGTACTTCATAGAAGATTTTGAACACAAAGGTAGTGTCCGGCTCTGCAAAATAAGTTTCCACATATTGCCATAGAGAGAATAATATTTACACAAATCTAATATGCTGACGTATTCCGTAGCGGGACATGACACCACGACCAAGTCTTTATTCGAATCGTTTTATTGTTCTACCTCAGCGCGTTTAGCGAGGCGGTTTCCTTGGCACGTCTTGTTAAAGTAGAGATCATGTCCCCTTATTCCGGGATTCTCATCAATATGGGCGTGGTTAACCCAACCATACCCGTTGGTATATTTTCTCGATCAAAGGCGAGTCCCAAACGGTCACGGGGAAGGCCCTTGGTATTCAACCTCTTATAAAGAGACCAAGGCCTTACTCCTTTCTTTCAATCTCAACGAGTTCGCCCTTCACCTCGAGTTCCAACACCCAAGGCTCCAAATTTCAGGCGCTTCGGACCTTCGACAATGTCCGGTTCCGACCTTCGAGGCCGATGGATGCCCTCCTCTGTCACGGAGGAGGACGTGCTAAAGTTGAGAGAGGCCAGGTTCTTGATGGGCGAAATCTCGCATAGGCTGCCTGCTCAAGGGCAGGTCATTGCCACTCCCAAGCCCGGTGAGAGTGTGGTGTTCATGTCTCACTTCCTTCGGGGGCTAGGCTTCCCGACGGATCCCTTCGTGAGGGGGCTCATGTATTATTATGGGTTGGAATTTCACGACTTAGCCCCGGAGTCCATCCTCCATATTTCCTCATTCGTCGTTGTGTGTGAAGCCTTCCTCCGTATCACTCCTCACTTCGGACTATGGCTCAAGACCTTCAAAGTAGAGCCGAAGATGGTCGAGGGACGGCACGCGGAGTGTGGAGGTGCTCTTATAAGCAAGAATGCTGGTACTCCATGGACCGAGGGCTCTTTTCAAGAGGAGTCCAGCTTATGGCAACGAGAGTGGTTTTATATCACCACTACCAGGGCCCCTAAGTGGGTGGCGCCACCTCCCTTTCACTCGGGTCCCCCGCCACAACTGGCGTCGTGGGTCAATACGGGGCTGGACTGGGGGCCGGCAAAGGATGTGCCCCTGTTGCAGGGCCACATCCGAGATCTCTTAGAAAGAGCCATCAGTCTGGTCGTGGTGACGCAGGCTATGTTAATTCGCCGAGTTCTGCCCTGCAAACGTCGCCCCTCTGCCTGTGGGAGTTCAACCCGGAGGGACCACGAGTTCTCCAACATTTTCTTGGCATGACACCCATGGAGATGTACAAATTGTTCTTCGGACCACAAGAAGTGTGTCCGGATTCTACGGAGGACGCAGGTCTAAGCTGCAATCGTCCGGATACTCAAGTAAGTAGCTTGTGCCCGGACTCGCTATCCGTATATCTATCATAAAATTGCTCCTAAAAGAGTTGTCCTTTAAACAGGAGTGGATAGCGAAAGCAAAGCTAATCAGGTGTCCGGCCCCCCTCCCCGAGACTACGCCGGGTCCCATGCTAGTCAGGATGTTGGAGGTTGTGCCTTCAAAGGGAAGCGAGGGAGGGGAGAAGGGAGCTACAACCTCCTCAAAGGAGGTTGTCCGGAAGGGAGGAATCAAAAATTCCTCTCCTCAGGGGAAGAAGAGGACCGCCTCTGAAGACCCGGAGACCATGGCCTTAAAGAGGGGGAAGAAATCTTCGCCAGAGGGTCCTATGCTGGGGGAAACTTCGGCCGAATTATGCCCTCAAGAGGATCAGCCCTCCACCGAGCCATAAGTAGAGAGGAGTTTTCTTTTTAAGAAACGAGAGGAATCCCTGCTTTGTATCCGAGAAAAGTAATCGGAAACTTACCTTGCAGCTCGAACCTTAGCCCTTCTCAGCAGAGCTCATCTTCGGGGGAACTTCTTCCAGAGACGATGGAGAGCGGAAAGCCTCCCCCTGCCGTACCGCCTTGCGAGGCGGGCGACCCTGAGGTATCGTCGCGGAGGGTTTCTCCGAATCCGACGGGGCCGGAAGGTAGTCATATGGCCCCCCAAAGCCCTCCGCATCCAGCCTTCAAAAAGGGCCATCGGACGAGTCCTACGCCGTCTGGTGCGCGGTCGGAGGAGCTGAAGGATCTGCTAGGGCGAGCATCTATCTCAGAGGAGCACCGTGCATTGATGGGTACGGTGATTGAGAGGATTTCATTCGCGGAGAGCGGATTGCACGAGGCCGTCAGGAGTTTACTGACAAGTTTTGAGGTACGCGAAATAATGTACCCTTTTTGGACAGTTGCGCATAAATAAGATGCGCCCTGTGTAGATAGTAGCCCCTGAGACTCTGTGTGTTGTCAAAAGTGACGGCACACAGAGGATCATAATCCCAGGTATAATATGCCGCCTTTATATGTTGGTGGCGAAGTGTCCGGCAGCCAGCCGGACTGACGGATTTACCGAGCTAAAGCGGCAACTTGACGTGGTAGATGCCGACATCGCGTTTGTCAACATGCGGCTTGACGAGGCACAAGGTATATAATTCCTTCGGCGGTGCTTGGTAAGAGGAGCTTTATGCCAGTATCTTACAATGTGTGCACTTGATGCAGATGGTGTTGCTGCCATGGAAAATCTTCGGGCGGAACTTGCCTGAGCCAAGGAGCAAGCCAAGAAAAGTGATGCGGCTGCCGAAAAGGTAATTGAAGAGCTAAAAGCCGAACAGGCTGCTCACTGCCAAAGCAAGAAGGAAATGGCCGAGATGGCCGTGAGGCTAAAGAATGCTGCTGACCGTTGCAAGCTTCTTGAAAAAGAAGATCGGGTGGAACGGACGGACCTGAAGAAGGCCGTTGCCGATGCCAAGGATGCTCGCTCTGCGATGAGAGCTATGAAGGAGGAGCTGCGTCAGGCCGGAGAGATCGCGGCTGGAAAGCCCTTTATGCTACGGAGGAAGTTCTGTGATCCTAAACATGCTCCGTTAGACCAGATGTGGAGTACGGAGGACACCTATATGGATTTAGCAGCGAGTGCCGCAGATGCGGCCGAACACTTCTGAGATCAAGAAGATCGCGAAGTGGAAAAGCTCTTCTGGTCGCAGTTCCACAATCCAGAGCGTCCACTGTCCTTAGCCGATTGTTTGGCCGAATGGGCCGAGCTAAATAGGTTGTCCGGACTCGCCATGAAGTATGTCATGAGTCATTTGTGGCCAGAGAGGCCAGAGCCAAAAAGTTATTTCAACTTGGTGCAATAGTTCCTTGGTGGGGCACCGCATATTAATGCGATGAAGAGGTCAGCGTGCATAGAGGGTGCGCGGATGGCTCTTGCCCGTGTCAAGACATACTGGGCGGAAATGGAAGCCATCGCTGTTGCATCCCCAGACTCGGATGGAAGCCGAGTACCTGCCGAGCACTATTTTCAGGAAATTCTGCAAGGTGCTCGTTTAATAGAGACACAGTGCTCGAAGGATACTATATTCGAATAGCATATATTATTTGTAAAACAATATTTTGATAAGTTGTGGAAGCTTTTTATACTTGTGCCTGCAAGTATTATTATACCTCCTGTGCGGCCGTTTAAAATATATATATATATATATATATATATATATATATATAATCTAAAAGATGGTAGTCGTCGGCTTCAGCCCCCACGCACATAATGCGGGGGTGTTTGCAGAAGGCGCATTTTCACACTTGACCTAACATCTTGGTCCTACAAAGGAGGTGATAGCGCAGCGAACTAGGCAATCGGACTATGATGCTTTATCACTTTCACTTAGCCATAGGAGTTTGACAATGAGGCTACTTATATAGCCCCTGGTGGCGCCTGCACTCGCCTGAACTCGGGGCGTGTATGTGCCTAGCCGGGAAACGGCCCTTCGTTAATGCGGAGGAATCCTAAAGATTCCGGTAAGTCATCGAGTGGTTGACCAGTCTCACGCTATATCATGACAGTCAGTTTTCGACTTTCTCTACTGAGGTGCTCGCCTGGCCGAACCGGGGAACAATCGCAGTAGTTCTCCTGGTGCCGCCTTAGCCGATAGAGCGGAACATAAGGCAGCAAAACACAGGAGCTGGGCAAACCCAACATTTGACCAAAGACATGATTCGGAGCTGATGCATATAAGGCCAAACTCGCGACGCCGAACACTCCCTAAGGTATTTGTCTTTATGAGGGCGGGTGGGATAACGCCCTTAGTAATAAGCCCCTAGTGTCCAGGTACGCGCAAAATTCTAACGTGGCCACATGCCAAAACGCTAGCCTCCTCCTTGGTTATATCAAGAAACCAGGGGATGTGTATCAACAAGAGACAGTAAAAAAGGTTTATGCAGGGTCTTAATCTGAAAAGAATCCTTGGAACGGGTCCCTGCTGCACGTCTGCGCCTGGACGGGCGTAGCACGGTGTTCATCCGTAAAAGAGAGGAACTTAGTTAAAGAAAGATCGTGCCGAACATAAGTTATACTAAATAAACGAAGTATAAATCGAAATGGGTAAAATTGAGCTTTATTGTCTCTTGTTTTATATGCGCGGAGCCCCTAGTACAGGGGTACACGGCTATTAAGCCTTTATCAATTGTATGTTTATGCCGGACTCGTCTAGCCATGTCCGTGGTCTTGACGACCTGTTTAGATGCTTTGGCTGGTGAAGCCACTTTATTGTGGGGCTGGCAAGGCAGCCGCACTGTTTTCCACGCGGGGGAAACACTCAATGTTTTCCCTTTAACGAGATGATGCCTCATGGACCGGGCATCTTAAGTGTAAGAGATGCATAACACGGTATTGCGTTAAAGTGGGCGAAAGCTTCACGTCCCAGCAGTGCTTGGTAGCTATGTGAGAATGGGGCGATGTGGAAAGTTAGCTGTTCGTGACGGAAGTTATCGGGGGAGCCGAACATAACTTCTAGCCGGAGAGAACCCATACAGCGGGCATCCGGGCATGGCGTTACCCCTTGAAAGGAGGTTTTGCTATGGCGAATTTTTGTTGGGTCTATCCCCATGTTGCGGATTGTGTCCTGGTATAACAGGTTTAGACCACTGCCGCCGTCCATCAGGACATTTGTAAAGCGGAGTCCGCCTATTATTGGATCTAATACCAAGGCAGTCCAGCCTGCGTTCCGGATACTTCTAGAGTAATCCTGATGGTCGAAGGTGATTGGTTTTAACAACCAATGGCGAGACCCCTTTGGGATAGGCCGTACAGCGCGTATCTCTGGTGGCGCCGTTCTGTTTGTCATGTGAAGTTAGTTTACTGTTTTTACTTCTTGTGGGAAATCATTTTGTTTCCTGGTGCTCTGCTTGTGGGGTTCGTCGTCGTCCTCGCTCGGTGTGTCGAGCCCCTTGTGTTCAGCGTTGAGCCTGCCAGCTTGCTTGAAAACCCAACAATCTATGTGGGTATGGTTTGCAGGCTTCCCGGGAGTATTGTGTATTTGACATATCTTGTCCAAGATTTTGTTTAAGTTGGATAGCTCGTCCCTCTTATCCTTGAGGGGCGGCTTTCTCTGATTCTGCTGCGAGCTTTTGAATCCGGCGTTGACCGCCGTGCTCTTTGGGCTGTTTCCCTTATTCCGGCGCTGGTCCTTGCTGCGTCGGGGTTTTCCGTTTCCATCCCTAACTCGGATGTACCTGGGTCGCTGGTGCTACATCTTGCCAACCAGCTATCCTCTCCTGCGCAAAAGCGGGTCATGAGGCTTGTTAATGCAGCCATTGTTCTTGGCTTTTCTTGGCCGAGGTGTCTGGCGAGCCATTCGTCTCGAACGTTGTGCTTAAAAGCTGCTAGGGCTTCGGCCTCCGGACAGTCGACTATCTGATTCTTTTTGGTAAGAAATCTCTTCCAGAATTTCTGGGCTGACTCTCTGGGCTGTTGAGTTATGTGACTGAGATCGTCTGCATCTGGAGGGCGGACATAGGTCCCTTGAAAATTTGCCCGGAAAGCATCCTCAAGCTCTTCCCAACTTCTAATGGTGTTTTCGTGAAGGCTTTTGAGCCAATGCCGGGCTGGCCCTTTAAGCTTGAGGGGTAAGTATTTTATGGCGTGGAGGTCATCTCCTCTGGCCATGTGTATGTGGAGGATATAATCCTCGATCCAGACCCTAGGGTCTGTTGTTCCGTCGTACGCCTCTATGTTTACGGGCTTGAATCCCGCTGGAAATTCATGGTCCAGCACCTCATCGGTGAAACATAGGGGGTGTGCAGCACCCCTGTATTTGGGTGTGCCGTGATGTTCGGATATTTGTTGTGTTGCATTGCTTACTAGAGCTTGCTTTCTTGGCCCGTATATAGCTCTGGCTGGGCCGTCTTTTTGATGCGGATCCTTTGGTGGATCGCGTGTTGGCTTGTGTGCGGCGCCGCTTGCCGCTCCATGCTGGCCATGCGGTCGTCCATCCGACCGGATGTCTTTCATATTTTTTGACTGCGGGGGCTCTAAGGCCTCTTCCTCAAATTCAGGCAGTAGCTTTCGCTTTGGATAGCTTTTTGTGCGGCAACTGCCGGCATATTTATCTGCGGTGTTGCGTACTTTGCTCCATCTGATTCTGAGTGCATCTTCCGCAGTTTTTAGCTTCTGCTTCTGCTGTTTCAGGCTAGCGCAGTGGCGATGAGCCTTTTGTGGAGGTTCTTCTGCTCCATGAGTTTATCCGGTGTAAGGTCGTCCGGACTGTTGTCTTCGCCGGGGACGGGCTGTTCGGCTTGTTTATCCAAGTTGCCCTGTTCGGACGCTTCCTCGAAGGCATGTTCGTCGTCCGTCGGCTCGTCATGCTCTATGGCTGGATCTGTATGGCTGCTGTCTCTGTCGAGGCAGGGCTTGGAGCGGCGCTTACGTCGCCGCTTTGATTGCTTTTCGAGTGAATGATTCCTCGTTGCATCCCTGTGTTCCTCGTTGTCGCTTCCTTTGGGTGTGTCCACCATGTATACATCATGAGATGAGGTGGCTGTCCAGCGCCTTATAGGTGTTGGTTCATGTTCGTCTCCTACGTCGTCGTCCATACCGTCGATGTCTTCGGAGTCGAAGTCGAGCACGTCGTTTAAATTATCGACAGTGGCTACGAAGTGGGTGGTGGGTGGGCATCGAATTTCTTCGTCATCCACATCCCAATCCTACCGGTCATAGTCCGGCCAGGGCTCTCCTGATAAAGAGAGAGACTTTAGTGAATTCAGAATATCACCGAAGGGCGGGTGCTGAAAGATGTCCGCGGCGGTGAACTCCATGATCGGTGCCCAATCGGGTTCGATCGGTAGGGGCGCAGAGGGCTCGGAGTCAGGAGAGGAGTCCGGCTCCTTGGAGTCACGGGCTTCGCAGAGAATAGGGCTGGTGTTCGGCTCGATCGTTGTAGAGATTGCATCCCCCTAGGCGGTGTCCAACCACCCATCCTCGATTGGTGTGATCGGCTCCGAGCTAGGGGTCGAGGCGGACACAGGTGCGGCCTCCAGGGCGCTGTTCGGCGGGAGAGCTAAATCATGCGTATCATGACAGTGTGGCGCGCTCGGCTGTGGCTCGAATCCGTCGAAGATCAAGTCTCCGCGGATATCGGTCGTGTAGTTCAAACTTCCAAATCTGACCTGATGGCCAGGGGCGTAGCTTTAGATCTGCTCTAGATGACCAAGTGAATTGGCCCGCAGTGCAAAGCCACCAAATACGAAGATCTGTCAGGGGAGAAAAGTCTCACCCTGGATCGCATCGCTGTTGATGATCGAAGAAGCCATCGGCCCTAGAAGTGACGACATAGAGAAACTCTCAATGAAAGCACCAATGTCGGTGTCAAAACCGGCGAATCTCGGGTAGGGGGTCCCGAACTGTGCATCTAGGCCGGATGGTAACGGGAGGCAGGGGACACAATGTTTTACCCAGGTTCGGGCCCTCTTGATGGAGGTAAAACCCTACGTCTTGCTTGATTAATATTGATGATATGGGTAGTACAAGAGTAGATCTACCATGAGATCAGAGAGGCTAAACCCTAGAAGCTAGCCTATGGTATGATTGTTGTTCGTCCTATGGACTAAAACCCTCTGGTTTATATAGACACCGGAGAGGGCTAGGGTTACATAGAGTCAGTTACAATGGTAGGAGATCTACATATCGTATCGCCAAGCTTGCCTTCCACGCCAAGGAAAGTCCCTTTCGGACACGGGACGAAGTCTTCAATCTTGTATCTTCATAGTCCAGGAGTCCGGCCGAAGGTATAGTCCAGCTATACGGACACCCCCTAATCCAGGACTCCCTCAGTAACTATGCACTTTTCTATCAATTGCTCGGCAGTAAATTGTTCACCCACCGTAATACATGCTATCTTGAGAGAAGCCACTAGTGAAACCTATGGCCCCCGGGTCTCTTCCCTATTATATCACATCTCTTTTATTTACATCGCATCTCGTTTACTATTTTTCAATCTTTACTTTCCAATCTATATAACAAAAATACCAAAAATATTTACTTTAATATCTCTATTAGATCTCACTTTTGCAAGTGACCGTGAAGGGATTAACAACACCTTTATCGCGTTGGTTGCAAGGTTCTTGATTGTTTGTGCAGGTACTAGGTGACTTGTGCGTTGTCTCCTACTGGATTGATACCTTGGTTCTCAAAACTGAGGGAAATACTTATGCTACTTTGTTGCATCACCCTTTCCTCTTCAAGGGAAAACCAACACATGCTCAAGAGGTAGCACCGGCAAATTGGTCGCCAAGCGCCGCCATGCCACTATTGAGCGACAGCACACAGCGCCCGAAGGCAGGACGGACCTCAGGATCTCCCACTCAGAGATCTGCGTGGATCGGTGACATGATACCGCTCTTGAGTACATGGAGTACAGGATGGGGATTTGGGCGAACTGGAGATTCTAGAGGTGGGGGAGGGGCGGGAGATTGGGGATGAAAAGGTAGCATGCATTTTGAACACGCGCCAATATGCTCTCGGCGTGCAATCTCACGAAAACACCGGTGGCGCCCACATCTCGGCCAAAGAGTTCATATTCTTTTTTTGACAGCCCGACCATTTTTGTGTGTGGATCTTTTGAGAGCCCGACCTGAGAGTCACAATTGACCTGCTTGGCATTCCATTACTACTCAGCCCATATTCAATGACACCTCACTTGCCCAAACAAGTGTACATCATCGAAAAGACAATAAGCTCAAATTATAACTTGAAAAAAGGAGATATACTATGAACACTGGAGAATGGTGATGCCCTCATTTAGCCCACCAGCAGTTCGAGACAATAAATAGTTCGAAACAATGATATATACATCATTCGAACACTAACTAGTGGCTATTACTGGCATAAATAGCAAGACATGATAGTTCATAAGAAGTCTTGCTACACCACCAAAACGCACCCATCTGCATCGCTCAGACTCAGGTGATCCAGATGAGAATGACATTCTAAATAGAGGCAACTATTACATAATAAGAGTGACATAGACGAGGATGACCAAATGACAAGGAATATGGATAACAAAAGACAGAACTACCCATCCAGAACAAGCAACAAAGACGACAAGTCATTCGAAGAGGGATGATCCAACACCATCATAATTTGCAGCCCCGCTTCAGCCATCAGTGATCCGGAGACACCAGTACTCCACCCTTTCGATGAAATAGCCCAATTACCTATCAACCTATAGGCTTGAACCACATCACTGCCTATCGAACTCGACACAACCAAGGATCAAAGTTAATCAAGATGCCTTTGTCATTCTCACCTTCTTTTGGCAGCATGTTGTATCGTTGACAATCAGGGGAGTTTGCTCCTGAACTCCTAGGGCTCGCTGTGTAGACATAGTTTTCCATAGAAAATAGAGCCCGTCTGCCATCAAGGTCCTTGCCAATGGTGATCTCCTAGTTAATCGGATAATTGAGTCTAAGAAACAGAGAGTGTGAACCAAGGCAGTTTACCCGCCTCCAACTCAAATATCCTGAAGGCCCCATCAAGCTGGTATCCTGCTCATAGATGTAACAGACACTGTCCAGATACTCATGTATTTCACGGTGCTTGTACACAGTGGGTTTTTTGCAATATAACTTTTCCGGTTCATGTGTGCGAATGATCATCTGTCTTTTGCCGTCGTCTGATCGAGTGAGGAACTAGTTGTGCTTCCCTGTTTTTTCCAAAGGTGGTGTGATTACAAAGGGTAGTAACTGTAGGGACACTGCATCATATAAAAAAGGACAGGCATTGTTAATGTATGATCAGCATTGTTCAGAGTATGAGTAGGATAATGCAAGAAACAATATTGATATGTCCCTATTGGAACTTGTCGGCGTCCTGGGAACGGGGGTACCCAGATTTGCCTGCCTGCGGCCCGCGGCGTGGCTCCACCAGCGGCCCCGTACAACCCATCTTCACCAGCAAACACTCAAGACCCTCGCGAGGGGCCAAGCCTCGTGAGGCAGACGACGCAAGATCTCCTCGGGGGCGGCCTCACCAGGCCGACTCGCGAGGGGCGGAGAGATCAAGGCGAGGGACTCCTCGCGAGGTCCCTGTGATGTAAGCCATGACGAGAAAGGCCAGGTGGGTGCCAATGTGCACAGTGTCCTCATTTCCTCTTTGGTGCTAAAGGGGGCAAGCGCGGGCGAGGAGTCCCGAGGCATCAGGCAAAGGTTTCCATATCGGTGCAACAAGACCAAGACCAGCAGGACGGCAGGATGGAGGTCACTGTGGAGCCCAAGACGGCGTCACCACCAGAGCCTTTGGCAGGCGAAGACCACCTTTAGTCAGGATAACTTGTACTAGTTGTCTCCCTTCGAATTTGGCCGTTGTGGGATCCCTTCCCGTTCAATATTTGGGAAGAGGACCAGGGCCACTATAAATAGGACTAGCCACCACCATAGTGGAGGGAGATCATCCGATCGAGACCAGAATCCAGGATCCAGATCATCCAGATCATCCTCAACCACACAAGCTCACCAAGCACAAGGGCACCTCTCCTCAGGTGGCTGTTCTTCCCTTGTAACTGTTCATCCTCAACCCGAGAGGCAATCCACCACACCACACTGGAGTAGGGTATTACACCACATCGGTGGCCCGAACCAGTATAAACTCTTGTGTCTTTTGTTGTTTGGGTTCGTCGAGCTAGGCCATGAGATCATGATGTGTGTGAGCTAGAGGGGAAGAGATCTTCGTACACACCCCAGTGTTTGAACCTCAAGGGTTTTGCCGAAACCCGAAATCCGACATTTGGCACGCCATGTAGGGGTGCACTGAAACTTTCCCCTTTGTCAATCCGCGCTTCGCCACTCCACCAAGTTCATGGCCGACGCTCGTCAGGCCCGCGCTGAGCGCCGGGCTGCTCTCGCCACCCGTGTCACTCAGACAGCCCCTGTCGGCGGGCCTCCCCGCCGTTCTCTGTCACACGCCGTCAATGCTGTTACCGGCCTGGCGGCAAACGAGCAACAAGCTTCCTCACTGACCCGTACGTGGGGCGAGACGGCCGTACCGCCACCCCGTCGCTGACTCCGGCCGGCTCATCGTCTCACGCCCACCGCGCTGCTCATGGCACGCGAGCTCCTGCGTTACCGCCCGGTCGACGACCTCTACGAGGACTAGTTGGACCGCATCGCCCAACTCGTCAGCGCCGTCGGGGGCTCTCTTGCACCATCCCTCTCGCTGCCTCGCCCGCCCCCGGCTGCAGGAGACGTGGGTCACGGAGCGCCTCCGCCCCGTCTGCATCAAGACGGCGCCCTCACGTTGAGACGCACGTGTCATCGAGTGCCTCCACCCCCTCCGCGTCAAGACGGCGTCCTCGCCCCAAGATGTGTGGTCCCGCAGCGTGATCCACCATGCTGTGTACCCGCGAACGAACAAGGGAGCTGTCAAGAGGTTCCCCGGCACAAGAAAACGCTCCACTGCTCCCAACTCCGCCACGTCAGGATCGCTTGCCACAGCAGGGCCATGCGCCACTTGCCGTGGTGGCGCGAGGACACCAAGATCAAGCTCCGCCTCCACAACGGGCCCCGGTGGCCACAGCAGGCAGCCCCGCCTTCACTCCTGAGCTGCATAGCATCTTCTGGCCATGCAAGTTCAAGCCAGATCTGCCTCCTCGCTACAACAACACCCCCGACCCTGCGGAGTTCTTGCAGCTCTATGAGCTCAGTATCAAGGCGGCCAATGGCAACGAAGAGTTCATGGTGAATTGGTTCCCCATGGCTCTCATGGACGGCGCCCGCTCATGGCTCCTGATCCTGCCCCCGGGCTCGATCTCCTCCTGGGGTGAGATGCGCGACCGCTTCGTCGCCAACTTCCAGGGCACTCGTGACCGCCCCCCGACCGCGGGTGACCTGCGCCGCATCAAGCAACAGCCGGGAGAGACCCTGCAGAAGTACATCCAGCGCTTCAATAGCATGCGCCTCAACATCCCCAAGGTGATGGACGAGGCCATCATCTCAGCGTTTTCCGATGGCGTCCACAACATCAAGATGAAGGAGGAGCTCGCCATCCATGAGGAGCTGTGCACGACTTTGTAGTTGTTCAATATAGCAACCAAGTGTGCAAGATCCCGAGCGTCTCTCCCTCCTCGAGCTCCCTGCTGCGGGTCTAGAGGAGAAGAAGGCCAAGGTCAAGGACGTGAAGCGCAAAGGGGTGGCCGTACTCGCGGCAGAGCCAGACGCAAAGCGCGGCCGAGCCCTTCCCTAGTCGTCCAAGGGCAGCCGTACGTTCTGCGCCTTCCACAACATGCGCAGCCACAACACCAACGATTGTCAAGAGCTCAGGGCCATCCGAGATGGACGCTTCGGTCGACACCCCGAGCGCAACGACTGGGGCTACAGCCGAGGAGGTGGACGAGCTGGAGGATGTTGGGATGACCACAGGCCCCACCAGGAGTGGTGCGACCAGCCTCGCGAGGACCGCTGGCAGGATCAGCCTTGTGAGGGCGCCTAGAGGGTCCAGCCTCACGAGGACCATCCTCAGGGAAATCCTGGTCTCCTTCCGTTGCCGCCACCACCAAGGAGGAACGACAACCACCAATAGGATGAAGGGGCTGGGGGCTTCCAGGAGCCATGCGCCATCGCCTGCATCTTGCGTGGCGCTTAGGCCCCAGCTTCCTAGCACATCTTCAAGCAGTTCACTCGCAAGGTGAATGCAGCCCTCCCCAAGCTTGAGGCCACGCGGCCGCTTAGATGGTCCAAGTACACCATAACCTTTAGCTCGGCGGACTAGCTCAAATGCACGGCAACCGCCGGCATTCTCCCGATGCTTTGTTCACTCGTCATCAGCATTGTCCAAGTCACCAAGACCCTCATCGACTGCGGCGCAGGGCTCAGTGTCCTATCCGTCGAGACATTCGATAGCCTTCAAGTGCCATAGGATCAGCTCCAGCCCACCAAGTCTTTTTGAGGAGTGACTGATGGATCTACCACCCCGATGGGGCAAGTTCATCTCCTTGTCACGTTTGGTCAGTGCGACAACTACCACACCGAGCTCGTCGACTTCGACGTCGCCCACATCCGCCTACCGTACAATGCCATCCTCGGGTACCCAACTTACCCAAATTCATGGCAGTCACCCACCATGGCTACAATGTCCTCAAGATGCCGGGAAGCGGTGGAAACATCATAGTCCCCTGCGAAGAAAGAGACGTGGTTTGCTCCCTTGAGCGCGCCTTCCAAGCTGCAGCAATCGGAGACCCTGGCAGCTCGTATGTGCAGTACCCTCCTGAGGCCAGCCATAAGAAGAAGAAGCAGCTACCCCACACTGGGCCTCAGGGGAGCGGTGCCTCCAGCGGTGCCACCTTAGGATCGGCGCCCATGCCTGGGTCGCCTCCCTCCCTCGCATAGGGAGGCGCGCCCGGCGCTCTGCTCGGGCAAGGCTCGGGGGCTCTCTTCTGGAGGGCCTCATACCTAGATAGCATCACGAGGGAGGCACTCGGGCACCACGTGGAGGCGTGCTTCGCGACACGTTTCCCTCAGGAGGGCACTGAGTAAGGAGCGCCCGGTGCTTAGGAGTTCATCGTCAAGACCATTCAGGAGCTTCAGGAAGCAAGGGCAGTACGCGGCGACCACCGCCCACCTGGTGTAGCTCCCCACCCGACCGAGGGTGGTGAGCTACGCATCTGCATCGACATCCTAGGGCTGAACAGGGCCGCATCTCAGGAGCGCTTCTCGCCTTCGTGTGCTGGGTGGTGTGAGGGTCCACCTCACAGCTACGTTCGCATGTCGTTTGGCCTACCGAGCGTGGCAGCCTCCTTCTAGCGCAACATGCAAAGCATCCTGGCAGGTCAGGAGGCCATGCATCACGCAGTCCTGGTGGAGATAGAGACGGTCCTCGAGGAGCCGCCTGGACCCTCAGGGCCTCCCGAGGCTCAGGGTCTCCGTGGCTCGTGAGGAGCAACCCCTTCGCCAAGTGTCTTCAGCTACCCCAACACTCCTTCGACAACCAAACTAGGTGACATTTTCCAAGTTTATTGAGCTGGGAGCACCCCCCGGGCTGCATCATTCCCAGACCGCATGGGTCTGTCCCTGCGGAATGTATCCACTTGCATCTTTAGTTCACCCAGCTGGGGGCGCCCCTCGGGCTGCATCATCCCCAGACCGGTCGGGTCCGACCCAGTGGCATGTATCATTCTTGCATTTACCTAAGCTAGTTCATTTTTCATGCATAATCTATCTACGGTTATCACCTTCTCGATAGTCACCCACCATGGGAGCCGCGCGCCGATCATCTTTCTTTAGGATCCTTCACATAAGAAGGCTAGGCACGGCGTCTGTGCTCGGGCCCGTCCCTGCGGCGTCGATAAATCCAACGGCTGAGCTTTGTCTGGCAGGCCGGCCCCGTTCACGTCACCTCCTGGGGTTGTTGGTGCTTGGCCTTCTCATGCGATAACCTCAGGAAATTCATTCGGCGCACGTTTCCTAACCATCTTGCAGGAACTCCACAGCCATGAAGAACCAAGACCAGGCGCAACCCGCCTTGAGGTAGGGCCTCGTGAGTCCCGCGCTGGCTCACGAGTGCCCAGACACACATCGTCTAGCCCTACCGTGCAAGCCACATGTCAGGGCGAGGCTATTGAGGGATTCCTGGATTAGGGGGTCCTCGGACAGCCGGACTATATACATTGGCCAGACTGTTGGACTATGAAGATACAAGATTGAAGACTTCATCCCGTGTCTAGGTGGGACTCTCCTTTGCGTGGAAGGCAAGCTTGGCAATTCGGACATGTAGACCTCCTCCCTTGTAACCGACTCTGTGTAACCCTAGCCCCCTCCAACGTCTATATAAACTGATGGGTTTAGTCCATAGGACAAGAACAATCATAATCATAGGCTAGCTTCTAGGGTTTAGCCTCTACGATCTCGTGGTAGATCAGCTCTCGTAATACTCATATCATCAAGATCAATCAAGAAGGAAGTAGGGTATTACCTCCATCGAGAGGGCCCGAACCTGGGTAAACATTGTGTCCCCTGCCTCCTGTTACCATCAGCCTTAGACACATAGTTCGGGACCCCCTACCCGAGATCTGCCGGTTTTGAAACCGACATTGGTGCTTTCATTGAGAGTTCCACTATGCCGTCACGATAAAGGCTTGATGGCTCCTTCGATCATCGGCAACGATGCGACCCAGGGTGAGGTTTTTCTCCCCGGATAGATCTTCGTATTCAGCGGCTTCGTACTGCGGGCCAACTCGCTTGGCCATCTGGAGCAGATCAAGAGCTACGCCCCTAGCCATCAGGTCAGGTTTGGACGCTTGAACTATACTGCCGATATCCGCGGAGACTTGATCTTCGGCAGATTCAAGCCCAGGTTAGGTGCGTCGCACAGTCACGACGAGCATGACTTAGCTCTTCTGTCGGACGGTGTTCGGGAGATCACAGCTGTGGCTACTCTGGCCCTCAATCTAGAGCAGATCGTGCCGTCCCAGGATGGGTGGTTGGACCCCTCCATAGAAGCCGCACACTCGGCGGCGATAGAGCCGAATACTGACTTCACCTCCAATAAGACCTGTGTTACTGGACCCATGGATTCGTCCCCGGCCACGGGCTCCGAACCGCCTGCATCCGTGCCTATCCAATCTGATTGGGCACCAACCATGGAGTTTACCTCTGCAGATATTTTTCAGCACTCGCCCTTGGGCGATGTGCTAGATTCATTGAGGTCTCTCTCCTTATCAGGAGACCCTCGGCCGAACTATGTCCGGCTCGAGTGGGAAGCAGACGACGAAGGAATTCGTTCCCCACCCACCACCCACTTAATAGCCAGTGTCAACGACTTAACCGACATGCTTGATTTCGACTCCGAAGACATTGACAGTATGGCCGACGATGCAGGAGAGAAAGAGGAACCACCGGCCACAGGGCGCTGGACAACCACTTCATCACACGATATATACATGGTGGATACACCCACAGAAAACAACAACGAGGAACGATGTCGGATTTCGGGTTCCGGCAGACCCTTGAGGTTTGAACAATAGGGTGCGCGTGGAGATCGCCTTCTACCTACCTGCACCCCTCCGCCTCGCTAAGATCTAAGCTATGGAAAGAACAGCATAAGAGACACAGGGTTTATACTGGTTCGGGCCACCGTTGTGGTGTAATACCCTACTCCAGTGTGTGGTGTGGTGGATTGCCTCTTGGGCTGATGATGATGAGCAATACAAGGAAGAACAGCCTCGCGAGGGTCTGTTCTTGGCTAGGGGGATGAACTGCTAGGAGGAGTTCAGTCGCCCTTCTCTCTCCCTTCTCGATTCTCCCTCCGATTTCGATCCGATCTCCGATCTCCGATCTCTTTTCTCCTATGGGTGGCTAGTCCTATTTATAGGCAAAGGCCCTGGGCCTCTTCCCAAATATTGAGCGGGAAGGGCACCAACAATTGGCCATTTTGAAGGTGAACATCTGGTACACTTATCCTGACTAAAGTTGGTCCTCGCCTACCAAAGGCTCTGGTGGTGACGCTGGCTCGGGCTCCACAATGACTTCCTTCCTGCCGTTGGGCCGGTCTTGGTCTCGTTGCATCGAAACGGGTGCCTTTGCTTGATGCTCTCGCCTGCGCTTGCTCCCTTTGCACCAAAGAGGAAAGGAGGACACTGCGCGGGCTGGCGCCCACCTGGCACCCTTGGTCGTCATGGCTTGCGTCATGGGCACCTCGTGAGGTACCCCGCCTTGATCTCTCCGCCTCCTCGCGAGCCAGCCTGATGAGGCCGTGCCTGAGGAAGCTCCGTGTCATCCGCCCCGCGAGGCTTGGCCCCTCGCAAGGGTCTTGGGTCTGTGTTGATGAAGATGGGCCGTGCTGGGCCCCTCCTCGAGCCACGCCGCAGGCTGCAGGCAGGCAAGTCTGGGGAAACCCGTTCCCTGAACGCCGACAGTAGCCCCCGGGCCCAAGGCGCGCCCGGACTTGGCCGTGCAGGGAGGCGAAAGGGCAAGAGCGAAGCACCGCAGGCCCTAACAGTCTGCGGCCTTGGGCGCCACGTGGTGGTCGATTGGACGTGGGCGCCTCCACTTCCCACGGTGCCTCGGCAACTGCACAGACTGGACAAGTCCCTGCATGCAAAGTGGGTCATGATTACCTGCGATCGTGGAGGTCGGTGGTTGGCCTTTGCCGGCCGTAAGTACAGAACGACATGCGCCCTTCCAGTCCATCCCTTCTTGCTTCTCCTTCTTCCCGGTCCTTGCTCCGTCTTGCTGCGATGGCTCCGATCCGCCGGTTCTCGGCAGCAGAGAAGGGAAAGGCTCCCCGAGAGAAACTAGACCCGCTCCCGCCGAAGAAACGGCTCGCCCTCTGAGGTCGGGACGAGGGGTCCCATCAGGTGGTGTCGAGGCCCTGGTGCGAGCGGCCACCGCCGGGGTTCCCGCTTCCCTTGTACGCCCACATCGAGGGCTCTGAAGGAGTTGATGCCGATCGCCATGGGAGGCGCCGCCGTCGGCGTTGACAGGTCACGAAGGTGTGGGTCGTCCCCCCTGGGGTCCACACCGAGCGCTCCTCCCGAGAGTTCGTGCTCCACGCCGCCATGCCTCCTCAGTATTAGATTCGCCTTCCTCCCTTCTTCGCCTCCATCATCCCACAGGGAGAACTCCTGAAGCTTTGGCTGCAGCACGCCGGCTGCAGCACCCTCGTGACCGAGGCAGAGGTCGTGGTCGTTGCCCCGGGCGAGGTCTTCATGACTCAAGGCTGGAGCGAAATCACCCGGGTTTGCAGGACAAGAGGCGCCCTCGCGATCCACTTGGAGTACGACGGTGCTTCGGTGATGTTCTTCAAGGTCTTCGATGCTAACGGGCGCCGGCTAGAGTGCTGCCCCGAGAGAGGTGGTCAGGACCGTGCTACGGCAAGGACTGGGCCCGCCGACCGCTCCCTTGGCGGCTCCTTAAGCGGCGGAGGCATCGGAGGTTCCAGCAACTCTGGCGAGCTCTTCGTGACTCTAGAGACGAGCAACGACAGCTACGAGCCCCCGAGCCTCCTGGAGCAGGGCGGGCTCGTTAGGCCGTCGCCGACTCTGATCTGGATGGGGTTGGCGCCGGTGCTTGACGACCCACTGTTGATGATGGCGTCTTTTGCAGGGGCGCGTGTAGTTAGCGTCCTTTTAGGATCTGTTCCCTGCGAGGAATCAAAGACGCGTCCCATGGGGGCTTGTAAGGTGCCTGTGATCCTGTTTTGTTAATATAACCCTTGTCGTAGAATTGTGCGAGTTGCTCATTTCGTCTTAGCTCAGTTCTCCCTTTCGAACCTCACGAGGGCTTGGTGCTCTGCGCCGACAGGTCCCAGTCCCAAGGTGGCTTCAGCCGTCGCTGGTATGCCAGGTCGCGATGCCGTGGTCAAGGCCAGGAGGTGAGCGACCCGGGGTCCGGTAAGAGCCCCAGAGTCGCGATGCTCAGGAGGTCCCCTTTGGCGCTCAAGCAGCCATCGTTCGGTGAGACAGGAGAGCGGCGTCACTAACACGGGATTGCATTAGGTGTGGGGATGGTGCCACGGTAGCTGGTGCTTCCGGGTGGTGACTTATCTCGAGAATCAGGGGCCGCTCTCTGGTGTGTCGCCGGGTCCGTGCATCGGCAGGCGTGAGGTTGCTCGATGAGGTCCTCGCGTGTCCCTCCCCTCTCGCCTTTGCTCCCCTTTCTGCTCTACGTCCTTGGGTCCCGGCCCTCGAGCGAGTCTCAGCCGTCGCTGGTATGCCAGGTCGCGATGCCATGGACAAGGCCAGAGGGTGAGGGCTGGAGAGCCAGTAGGAGCCCTGAGTCATGATGCTCAGGCACCCCCCCTTTAACGTGCAAGCGGTTCGCGCGGATGAGAGTGAAGGAGACACCGCAAGGGCCTCGCCTGACGCAGCTCCATTAGGAGATCCCGTAGACCCATCATAGAAAGAACAAGGGGTTTCCATGACAATTAACAGTCAGCCATTGGTTGCTTCCGAGGGGCGATGAGGCACTGAAGGCTTGACGAGGTGGCGCCATGCGGGGCTGCCGCGGCCAGAGCTCAGCCATTCAGGTTTGTCGGCGTTGCAGGGACGGACCCATGCGCAAGCGTCGTGTCGTTTGGGAACAGCTCCGTCAGTTGGCGTCAGTTGAGCCGGCAACTAGGTCAAACACATTAGTCGCGAAGGAGTGGATTCATTCAAATAGATGCTGGGAAAGGCAGACATCACTGGGTCAGGCCCGAGCGACTTGGGGATGATGCAGCCCGAGGGGCACCCCCAACAAGGTAAGCTAACAACATAAAATAAAAGGGATACATGCCGCAGGGACGGACCCACGTGGCCTAGGAATAATGCAGCCCTGGGGGGCGCTCCCAGCTGGAAATGAAACTTGAAAGATGTCACCTGATGATGTTGAGGACGAAGGAGTGTTGACGTAGCAGTCTCGGTGGGATGCGGAAGCCGATCCTCACGAGCCCCCAGGCCCAGGGGCCTCGGGAGGCTTCGGAGGCGCTGGTGGCTGCTCGCGAACCATCTCCATCTCCGCCAGGGCTGCGTTACGCCTGGCCTCTTGAGCCTCCATGATGCCCCTCATGAGGCGCTGGTACGTGGCAGCCGCGTTCGGCAAGCCGTAAGGCATGCAAACGTAGCTGTGGGGTGGACCTTCGTAGCACCCCACTCGCGAGGGCCAGAAGCGCTCCAGAGAGGTGACTCGATTGAGCCCACCGTCCTCGCCTGGATGGGGAGCCACAGCTGGTAGGCGGCGGCCGCCTCTCATGACTCTTGACTCCTGTAGCTCCTGAATGGACTTGCTGACAAACTCCTGAGGGTCTGGCCCTCCTTGCCTTACTCCTTCTTGAGGGAAATGTGCTTCGAAACATGCCTCCATGTGGTGCCCAAGCGCCTCCCTCGTGACCTTAGCTTGGTCGGTAGCCCTCCAGGGGAGAGCCCCCGAGCCCTGCCTAAGGAGGGCGCCGGGTGCGCTTTCCTATGCAATGGAAGGAGGTTCCCCCTGGGCAGGCGTGGGCCCTAAGGGGCCGGCCGGAAGATGTCTTCTTCTTCTTGGGGGCGGTCTCGGGAAGCTTCCTGCTTCCGCGATCTGGGTCTTCCAGCGATGCGGCCTGAAAGGCTCGTTCCAGGGAACACACCGCGTCCTTCTCTTCACAAGGCACTGTGATGACTCCGCCACTTCCTGGCATCTTGAGGACGTTGTAGCCGTGGTGAGTTACGGCCATGAACTTGGCCAGCGCTGGGTACCCAAGGATGGCGTTGTATGGCAGGCGAATGTGAGCGACGTCGAAGTCGATGAGCTCGGTGCAGTAGTTGTCGCGTGCCCCGAAGGTGACAGGGAGGCGGACCTGCCCAATCGGGACCGTGGAGCCGTTGGTGACTCCGGAGAAAGGCTTGGTTGGCTGAAGCTGGTTGTAGGGCACTTGGAGATTGTTGAATGTTTCCACGGACAGGACTTTGAGCCCTGCCCCGCCATCGATGAGGGTCCTGGTGACCACCACGTTGCTGATGATTGGGGAACAAAGCATCGGAAGGACTCCGACTGTGGCTGCACACTTGAGCTGATCTACTGAGCTGAACGTGAGGGCGCACGCCGACCACCTGAGAGGGCGCGTGGCTTCGAGCTTGGGGAGGACTGCATTCACTTCGCGGGCGAACTGCTTGAAGATGCGTTGAGAGGATGGGGCTTGAGCCCCACCCAGGATGCAGGCGATCACGCGCGGCTCCTAGAAGCCCCCAGCCCCCTCGTCCTGATGGCGGTCCTCGTTTCTCCTTGGCTGCGGCGGCAGTGGAGGGAGGCCTGCGTTGCCTGGCGGGCGATCCTCACGAGGCTGATCCCTCCAGTCTCCCTCATGAGGCGGGTCTTGCCAGCGATCCTCGCGAGGTCGATTGCGCCACCCTTGGCGCGGGCGGCGGTCTTCCCAGCGTCCTGCGTTCCTTCCTCCTCCTTGACCATAGCCCTAGTCACCGCGGTCGGGGCGACGGCAGGTCCTTCCTTCTCGCATGGCTCAGAGCTCTTGACATTCGTTGGTGTTGTGGGTGTGGATGTCGTGGTACACACAGTACCGACTGCCCTTGGAAAATTCGGGCTGATCTCTGCCCCGCTTGGTGTCTGGTTCTGCCGCGAGCACGGCAGCCCCCTTGCGCTTCACATCCTTGGCCTTGGGCTTCTTCTCTTCTAGGTCCACGGCAGGTAGCTCGAGGAGGGAGAGGCGCCCTTCTTCAGCCCTGGCGCACTTGGTTGCCAAGTTGAACAAGTCCAAGGAAGTGCACAGGTCTTCATGCATCGCCAGTTCCTCCTTCATCTTGACGTCGCGCACGCTGTCGGAGAAGGCTGAGATGATGGCCTCCTCGGTCACCTTGGGAATCTTGAGGCGTGCATTGTTGAAGCACTGGATGTACTTCTGCAGGATCTCTCCGGGTTGTTGCTTGATGTGGCGCATGTCGCTCACGGCGGGTGGCCGGTCGCGAGTACCTTGGAAGTTGGCGATGAAGCGGGTGCGCATCTCGTCCCAGGAGGAGATCGTGCCTGGAGCCAGGTTCAGGAGCCAGGTGCGGGCCCCGTCCTTGAGCGCCATGGGAAACCAGTTCACCATGACCTTCTCGTTTCCGTTGGCAGCTTCGATGCGCAGCTCATAGAGCTAGAGGAACTCCGCAGGGTCGGCCGTGACGTCGTAACGAGGAGGCAGGTCTGGCTTGAACTTGCCGGGCCACGCAACGCTGCGTAGCTCGGTGGTGAAGGCACGGCAGCCTGCTGTGGCCACGGGAGGCCTTGGGTGACGAAGAGCTTGGTCTTGCATGTCCTCACGCTTTGCAGCTGGGAGTAGCGCGGGGTATTGACGTGCGGAAGCAGGAACATAGTCGTGACGTGCTGGAGCAGGGAGCGCCCGGGCAGCTTCTTGCGGGCGCGGGACTTCTTGGCAGCTCTGCTCTTGCCGCGCTGGCACCTGACGGAGTGGGTTCCGCCCAGGGGCCACGCGCCTTGGAGCCATGACGCCTTCTTGAGGAGGAGGCAGCTGGGGCGCCGCCGGAGCTTCGTCTCCCACGCGGGGCGGGGTGCGGTGCAGCGGAACAGACGACACAGGAGAGCCCCCTGCTGCGCGGACGAGCTCGGCGACGCGGTCGAGCCATTCTTCATAGACGTCGTCGACGGGACGGTAGCGCAGGAGCTCGTTTGCCGCAATGAGCGCAGCTCGAGCCTCCATGGGTGCGCAGAGCGCGCGGGATGAAGAACCAGCTGGGATAAGCGAGGGAGTAGCGGTGCGGCCGTCTTGCCGCACAGACGGATGCTGAGATGACGCTTGCTTCTCGTCCCCCGCCGGGCCGGTGGCGGCATTGACAGCAGGTGACGGGGAACAGCGAGGACGCCCGCCGACAGGAGCCGTCTGGGTGATGCGGGAAGCGAGAGCGGCCCGGCGCTCGGTGCGGGCCCGACGAGCGTCAGACATGGACGCGATGGTCGGAGGAGAACGGGGTGGTGGAAGACGAATTCCGGTGCACCCCTACCTGGCGCGCCAAATGTCGGATTTCGGGTTCCGGTAGACCCTTGAGGTTCGAACACTGGGGTGCGCGTGGAGATTTCGCCTTCTACCTACCTGCACCCCTCCGCCTCGCTAAGATCTAAGCTATGGAAAGAACAACACAAGAGACACAGGGTTTATACTGGTTCGGGCCACCGTTGTGGTGTAATACCCTACTCCAGTGTGTGGTGTGGTGGATTGCCTGTTGGGTTGATGATGATGAGCAATACAAGGAAGAACAACCTTGCGAGGGTCTGTTCTTGGCTAGGGGGATGAACTGCTAGGAGGAGTTTAGTCGCCCTTCTCTCTCTCTCCCTTCTCGATTCTCCCTCCGATTTCGATCCGATCTCCAATCTCCGATCTCTTTTCTCCTATGGGTGGCTAGTCCTATCTATAGGCAAAGGCCCTGGGCCTCTTCCCAAATATTGAGCGGGAAGGGCGCCAACAATTGGCCATTTTGAAGGGGAACATCTGGTACACTTATCCTGACTAAAGTTGGTCCTCGCCTGCCAAAGACTCTAGTGGTGACACTGGCTTGGGCTCCACAATGACTTCCTTCCTGCCGTTGGGCCAGTCTTGGTCTCGTTGCACCGAAACAGGTGCCTTTTCTTGATGCTCTCGCCTGTGCTTGCTCCCTTTGCACCAAAGAGGAAATGAGGACACTGCGCGGGCTGGCGCCCACCTGGCACCCTTGGTCGTCATGGCTTGCATCACGGGCACCTCGTGAGGTACCCCGCCTTGATCTCTCCGCCTCCTCGCGAGCCATCCTGATGAGGCCGTGCCTGAGGAAGCTCCATGTTGTTCGCCCCGCGAGGCTTGGCCCTTCGTGAGGGTCTTGGTCTGTGTTTATGAAGATGGGCCGTGCTGGGCCCCTCTTCGAGCCACGCCGCAGGCTGCAGGCAGGCAAGTCTGGGGACCCCCGTTCCCATAACACCGACAAACAAGAGGATGCAGCGAAGGATAGTTCCCTCGAGAAGCAACCAAAGCGACGATGTAGGCGCCGCTCCAAATCTCACCTCAGCAAAAACAACGATAACAGCACAAGAAAGAATAATTCCCCGGTCGACTCCAATGGAAACGACGACCACATGGACCTAGTGATGGAGCAGGGTGAGACAGCGGACGGTGAACGTAGTACAGAGCCGCTGTCCGATCACGGCAACACCGAGGGTAAAGCTCGTCAACCTGTCTCCAGAGAGGAGAACAGTCCGGACGATGATGCACACATCATCCCAGAAAGGCATTTGGAACAAGAGAACCTCCATAGAAGGATTATCGCCACCGTGAGGAGCTTGAAGAAACAGAAGCAAAGGCTTAAGGCCGCGTAGAATACGCTCAATAGCAGATGGAACAAAGTGCTTGACAATGAAGAAAAGTATGGCGGTAGTCGCCACACAAAGAGCTATCCAAAGCGCAAGCTACTACCTAAATTCGATGACGAGGCTTTAGATCCCATTCAGCCGAAAAATAAAATGGCCGATCAGCCGGATCAACCACCCCGTGGACGCGACAGAGCGGCTAACGACGCCGCACACAAGTCAGCACACGATTTACATGATGACCCGCACAAAAAAGCTGGTACTACCAGGTCCATCTACGGATCTAGGAAGCGCGGTCCGGCACAGAAGCATGGCCGCCCAAATGACTATACTAACCGAATAACAGCTCAGAATCAAAACCAAACACTACAACCATACGAAGAATGCCATGACACATCAAAATACATGGGTACCGTGCACCCCCTATGCTTCACCGATGAGGTGCTGGACCATGAATTTCTAGAGGGATTCAAACCCGTGAACATAGAGGCATACGATGGAATGACAGACCTTGGGGTCTGGATTGATGACTTTATCCTTCACATCCACATGGCTTGCGGAGATGATCTCCATGCCATCAAATACCTGCCCCTCAAGTTGAAAGGACCAGCTCGGCACTGGCTAAAAAGCCTCCCTGAAAACTCAATTGGAAGCTGGGTGGAGCTTGAGGATGCTTTTAGGTCTAATTTTCAAGGGACCTATGTCCGACCTTTGGACGCAGAAGACACATAATTCAATAGCCTGGAGAGTCAGCCCGAAAGCTTTGGAACATATTTCTCACGAAGAAGAATCAAATCATCGACTGCATGGATGCCGAAACCTTAGCGGCTTTCAAGCATAGTGTCCGGGACGAATGGCTCGCCATCGACTAGGAAAAACCGAGGACAATGATAGCCCTAACAAGCCTTATGACCCGCTTTTGCGCGGGCAAAGACAGTTGGCTAGCCCATAGCGGCACCAGCAATCCAGGCACATCCGAAGTCAGGGATGGCAACGGGAAACGGCGATGCAATAAAAGAAAGCGTCGAAACAATGAAGACAAGCCAGACAACACGGCGATAAACGCCGAATTCAGGGGCTCTCGACCCGGTCAATGGAAAAAGCCATTTAAAGGCAGCGGAGATGGACGGTCCAGCCTAAACAAGATTCTAGATAGATTATGTCAGATTCATGGCACCTCTGACAAACCGGCAAACCACACCAACAGAGAATGCTGGGTCTTCAAGCAAGCCGGCAAGCTAAACGCCGAACACAAGGGGAGGGAGACACCAAGAGGAGACGAGGATGAGCCTCGCCAGCCGAACACTGGGGGACAGAAAAAAATCCCACCAGATTTCAAAACAGTGAACATGATTTACGCAACCCACATACCGAAGAGGAGGCACCAGCGCGCACCCTGAGACATATATGCCGTGGAGCCCGTCACCCCCAAGTTCAACCCTTGGTCGGCCTGCCCGATCACTTTTGATCACAGGGATCACCCGACTAGTATCCGGCATGGAGGATCGGCTGCCTTGGTGCTAGACCCAATAATTAACGGATATTATCTCACCTGAGTCCTTATGCACGGCGGCAGTAGTCTTAATCTGATATATCGGGACACCGTCTGCAAAATGGGGATAGACCCGACAAGAATCAACCAAAGCAATACTACCTTTAAAGGAGTAATACTAGGCCCCGAGGCCCGCTGTACGGGCTCTTTAGTACTAGAGGTTGTATTTGGCTCTTCCGACAACGTCCGAAGCGAAGAATTAACCTTCGACATCGCTCCATTCCGAAGCGGCCATCACACACTACTCGTGAGAACGGCCTTTGCTCGTTTTAATGTAGTACCGCATTACGCTTATCTTAAGCTTAAGATGCCCGGTCCACGTGGAATCATCATAGTTAGCGGAAACACAAAGAGTTCCTCATGTAGGGAGGAATATGTGGCGGCTCTAGCAGCCAACCACTTGACGGCCTCTCCAACTAGAAGAAATGATCGGTCGTCAAGACCGCGGACACGGTTAGACCAGTCCGGTGCACCACTAGCTGTAAACAGCTCAGATAAACCTGAGATTGGGTCGATGGATATACCCGCATAGGTGGTGCTAGGGGCTTCTTGCATGTAAAAAGGGCAACAGTTCGGCCTGACCCTGTTTAGATTGCATTTTAATGGTTCATTAAGAATAACCAATTTTTCGCACGAAGACTTTCACCTACGGTTTTCTCTTTTACAGATGATTATCGTGCTACACCATTCCAGAATACGGCACAACGGAGACACAGGCGCAGACGTGCAACAGGGCCCCGCTCAAAGGCTTCTTTTTAGATTAAGACCCTGTGTAAACCTTTTTTACTGTCTCTTATTGCTTCACTCCCTCCAGATATTCAACACAACCGAAAGGGACACTGGCATTATTGACATTTTGTCACGTCAGACTAATGCGAGTACCTGGAAATTAAGGGCTCATAATCGAGGGCGTTTCTCACCCCAGTATATGATGCAAAGTCCGAACACCTTAGGGAGTGTTCGGCGTTGCGAGTTTGGCCTTATATGCATCAGCTCCGAATCATGTCTTTGGTCAATAGTTGGGCTTTCCCGGCTCCCGTGTTTTGCTACCTTACATTCCGCTCTATCGGCTAAGGTGGCACCGGGAGAACTACTGCGATTGTGCCCTGGTTCATCTGGATGAGCACCTCAGTAGAGAAACCCGAAAACTGACTGTCATGATAAAGCGTGAGACTGGTCAACCACTTGATGACTCAGCAGAATCTTTGGAATTCCTCGGCATTAACGAAGGACCGGTTTTCCGGTCACGTATGTACGCGCACCGTGTTCGGATGAGCGCAGAAGTACCAGGGGATATATAGTAGCCCCACCATCAAACTCCTATAGCCAAGTGAAAGTGTTAAAGCTATATAGTCCGATTGCCTCTTTCACCGTGCTATCACCTCCTTAATGGACCAAGACGTTGGGTCAAGTGTAAACACGCACTTTTTTGAACACCCCCGCATTATATGCGTGGGGGCTGAAGCCGACGACTGGAAACTTTTAGGTTATATACATACATAAACGGCCAAATAGGAGGAATCATAATATTTTCAGGAAAATGTATAAATACAACCTTTATAATCCAAATAGCATTGTTTTTACAATTGGCATACATGTCACTCGAACATGATACTCTTCGAGCACTGAGCCTCTATTACACGAGCGCCTTCCAGGACTTCTTCAAAATAGTGCTCAGCCGAGACCTGGCCTACGGCCGGATCCCGGGTCGCAATAGCGGTGGTCTCCATCTCTGCCCAGTATGTCTTAACACGGGCAAGACCCATCCGCACACCCTCTATGCACGCCGACCTCTTTACAGCGTCGATATGGGGCACAACACCAAGGAATCGTTGCACTAAACCAAAATAACTATTCGGCCTTGGCCCCTTCGGCCAAAGATGATCCACGACAGACCTCATGGCAAGTCCGGACAACCTATGGAGCTCGGCCCACTTGGCCATTTGTTCATTCAACAGCAGCGGACGCGCTGGAGCGCTGAACTGCGACCAGAACAACCTCTCCACTTCATGATCTTTCTGATCTTTGAAAAACTCAGTGGCATCAGCAGCACTCATTGCCAAGTCCGAATACGCGTCTGCAGCACTCCATAATTGATCCAGAGGGGCATATTTCAGATCTCCGAACTTCGACCGCAACAAAAAGGGCTTCCCAGCCATGATATCTCCGGCTTGAAGGAGCTCCTCCTTCGCCGCTCTGATTTTAGAGTGGGTTTCCTTGGTTGCTTACATGGCTTTCTTCAGGTCATCCGCTTTCGCTTGGCTTTCCTTTTCAAGAAGCTCATATCAGCCGATGACATCTTTCAGCTCAACAACCATCTTGGCTATTTAATCTTCGCTCTAGCGATGAGCAGCCTGTTCTGCTCTTAAGTCTTCGACCGCCTTTAGGGCGGCAGCATCACTTCTCCTTGCTTTCTCCTTGGCTCGGGCAAGTTCCGCCCAAAGGGTCTCTGATACGTCTCCAACGTATCTATAATTTTTGATAGTTCCATGCTATATTATATTCTATTTTGGACATTATTGGGCTTTACTATACACTTTTATATTATTTTTGGGACTAACCTATTAACCGGAGGCCCAGCCCAGAATTGCTGCTTTTTGCCTATTTTAGCGTTTCGCAGAAAAAGAATATCAAACGGAGTCCAAACGGAATGAAACCTTCGGGAACATGATTTTTGGAATGAACATGATCCAGGAGACTTGGACCCTACGTTAAGCAACCAACAGGGAAGCCATGAAGTAGGGGGCGCGCCTACCCCCCAAGCGCGCCCTCCACCCTTGTGGGCCCCCTGTTGCTCCGCCGACGTACTCCTTCCTCCTATATATACCTACGTACCCCCAAACGATCAGATACGGAGCCAAAACCCTAATTCCACCACCGTAACTTTCTGTATCCATGAGATCCCATCTTGGGGCCTATTCTGGAGCTCCGTCAGAGGGGGCATAGATCACGGTGAGCTTCTACATCAACACCATAGCCTCTCCGATGTAGTGTGAGTAGTTTACCTCGGACCTTCGGGTCCATAGTTATTAGCTAGATGGATTCTTCTCTCTTTTTGGATCTCAATACAAACTTCTCCCCCTCTCTCGTGGAGATCTATTTGATGTAATGTTCTTTTGCGGTGTGTTTGTTGAGACTGGTGAATTGTGGGTTTATGATCAAGTTTATCTATGAACAATATTTGAATCTTCTCTGAATTCTTTTATGTATGATTGGTTATCTTTGCAAGTCTCTTTGAATTATTAGTTTGGTTTGTTCTACTAGATTGATCTTTCTTGCAATGGGAGAAGTGCTTAGCTTTGGGTTCAATCTTGCGGTGTCGTTTCTCAGTGCTAGTAGGGGCAGCAAGGCACATATTGTATTGTTGCCATCGAGGGTAACAAGATGGCTTTTTTTATAATATTGCATGAATTTATCCCTCTACATCATGTCATCTTGCTTAAAGCGTTACTCTGTTCTTATGAACTTAATACTCTAGATGCATGCTAGATAGCGGTCGATGTGTGGAGTAATAGTAGTAGATGCAGGCAGGAGTCGGTCTACTTGTCTCGGACGTGATGCCTATATACATGATCATAACTAGATATTCTCATAACTATGCTCAGTTCTACCATTTGCTCAACAGTAATTTGTTCACCCACCGTAAAATACTTATGCTCTTGAGAGAAGCCACTAGTGCAACCTATGGCCCCCAGCTCTATCTTCATCATATTAATATTCCAACACTTATTTATTTCCGTTTCTTTTTACTTTGCTTTTATTTAACTTTGCATCTTTATCATAAAAATACCAAAAATATTATCTTATCATATCTATGAGATCTCACTCTCGTAAGTGACCGTGTAGGGATTGACAACCCCTTCTCGCGTTGGTTGCGAGGATTTATTTGTTTGGTGTAGGTGCGAGGGACTCGCGCGTAGCCTCATACTGGATTGATACCTTTGTTCTCAAAAACCGAGGGAAATACTTACGCTACTTTGCTGCATCACCCTTTCCTCTTCAAGGGAAAACCAACGTAGTGCTCAAGAGGTAGCAAGAAGGATTTCTGGCGCCATTGCCGGGGAGGTCTATGCAAAAGTCAACATACCAAGTACCCATCACAAACCCTTATCTCCCGCACTACATTATTTTCCATTTGCATCTCGTTTTCCTCTCCCCCACTTCACCCTTGCGGTTTTATTCGCCCTCTCTCTATCCTCCCTCTCTTTCTCTATTTGCCTCTTTCTTGCTCGTTCCTCGTTTTCTTGTGTGTTGGATTGGTTGCTTGTCACGATGCCTCAAGATAACACTAAATTGTGTGACTTTACCAATACCAACAACAATGATTTTATTAGCACTCAGATTGCTCCTCTTACTGATGCTGAATCTTGTGAAATTAATGCTCCTTGCTGAATCTTGTCATGAAAGATCCGTTTTCCGCCCTTCCTAGTGAAGATGACGCTACCCATCTAAATAGCTTCGTTGATTTGTGTGATATGCAAAAGAAGAAAGATGTGGACAGTGATATTGTTAAATTGAAGCTATTTCCTTTTTCTCTTAGAGATCATGCTAAATCTTGGTTTTCGTCTTTGCCTAAAAATAGTATTGATTCTTGGAATAAGTGAAAAGATGCTTTTATCTCTAAGTATTTTCCTCCCGCTAAGATCATCTCTCTTAGAAATGATATTATGAATTTTAAGCAACTTTATCATGAACATGTTGCACAAGCTTGGGAGAGGATGAAATTAATGATACGTAATTTCCCAACACATGGTTTGAATTTGTGGATGATTATACAAAATTTTTATGTCAGATTGAATTTTGCTTCTAGAAATCTTTTAGATTCGGCCATGGGAGGCACTTTAATGGAAATCACTTTAGGAGAAGCTACTAAACTCCTAGATAATATTATGCTTAATTATTCTCAATGGCACACTGAAAGATCTACTAATAAAAAAGTGCATGCGATAGAAGAAATTAATGTTTTGAGTGGAAAGTTGGAAGAACTTATGAAATTATTTGCTACTAAGAGTGTTTCATCTGATCCTAATTGTAACATCCCAAATTTTCAATTTGGAATGTTATACATAGTCATCCGTGCATATCATATTTTATTGCATTTCCGTTCCGCAAATCCTCGAAATCCTAAGCAACTCAAGGACCTTTGGAGAGAGTTGGGGATTTCCCCGGTTTTCATATTTGATTTTTTTAATCAAATATTGAAACGAGGATTTTGATTTTAATTATTTTTCTCTCCGAAAGATATTTCATGATAAAATAAATGAGAGGAGATAATATGACTTCTCCAAAATAATAGAAATATTGGAGGAAAAATATTAAAATCATTTATTTGATTTTTATTCGGATTTTATTTGCATTAGAAAAATTGCACGTTTTTCATAATTGCATTTTAGGGCCAAGAAAATGTTCATCTCGTCCTAAATATTTTATTTAGACGGTGAAAATTTATTTTGGCATTTTTAGATTTTTTTTCTAGGATTTTATTTCGGTCGGCGAAATTATTTAAAAAAAAGTTCCGCACACCGACTGGGCCTAAGGCCCAGCTGAGCCAGGCCGCCCGCAGCCGCCGCCGCCTCCCTGCGCGCGCGCGCCGCCGCCGTCGACCCGGACTCCAAGTCCGAGCCGGACTCCCCGCCGCCGCCGCTGCCTTGCCCCCTCCCCCAAGCAGCCACTGCCCCCTCCCCTTTAAATACCGCCGCCACCCCCCCAACACCACCCCACCACCGCCGCCCGCGCCGCCTACTGCCGCCGCCACCCCGCGCCGCGCCAGCCGCCGCCGCCGCCGTGCCGCGCCTCGCCGCCCGCACCTGTCGCCGCCGCCGCCGCACCGCGAGCCGCCGCCCCGCCTCCCGCACCCCGCCCAGCCGGAGCCCTCGCCGGAGGTAGCCACCGGACTCCGCCGCCGGTTTTTTTATAAAAACCGTTCGGTTTTTTTAGAAACCCTAGATCCATTTTTTTCCGGATCACCGGTTTTTCTTTTTTTCGGTTTTTCTGTTTAGCAGACGTTCGTCCGAACATTCATTTTAATGAACAGTTCTTCGCCCATTTGTTATAGCTAACGAACACTCATTCGTTAGTTTGTTCATTAGTTTCTTTGATCGGATTTATTCCGCGATTTCTCTGATCGTGATTTCTGATCCGATCTTAGTTTCTGTTTTTCTTTTTGCTCGTTAGTCGGAACCAGGCGATTCAAGCGCCTAGAGTTTCATCTCGAAACCCTCTTTCCGTTTAACCAACTTAAATAAGTTTTTGCTACTGTAAAATTTGACCTAAGTTCAGATTAGTAAACGAAGCTTTTCTCTTCCACCGTTTGAGTTTCGTTGCTCCGTTTGATTTGATTCTTTTTGCGAACCGGAGTTCTTAAGTTGAACTTTCTAGTCAACCTCCCTCTTATTTGAGTTTTGCTTGTGCATTCTTTGCTTGTTGCTTATGTATGTTATTGTTTGTTTGTGATAGAACACCCGGAGTGCGAAGCATGCTACTACGAGTCCCTAGGTTTCGCAGACCGTCAGCAAGGCAAGTAACACATTGATCATACTCTTCTCATACCCCGTTTTTATGCATTAGTTCCAATCCTCAAACATTGCATGGTTAGGATGTCATTAACATGTGGGTTGGGAAGTAGTTGATGAGGTAGAACCTATTACCCTGTTACATTCAAACCTTTGGGAGTTACTTCTACATTGCTTATATTGCTATGCTATGCTCGTAGACGTGGTTCGGGTTTGAGTGAAATCCATGACAGATGTGAGTTGTTAATTAATGGTTCAAATTAAGGTGGCAACTTAAATTAACATCTGGGTGGATTGAGGCACCTGGAGTACCCAGTGTTGCCTGTTTTTTTGGAAATCCCGGAGTACCCGTGTGATCTTCCTATGGACCGCCACCCAGGCTCAAAGGGAACTGAGATGATTCATGCTAGAAACTTCCGTGTGCAGCCACAAGCTATTATGGGCTCTAGCATAGTTGAGTAAGTTACGTGAAGCTCTTGATGAGGCAGATCAGCAGGTAGTGGGATGTAGGTTTGGTATGGTCTGTCCGGAGTAGAGAGTTAATGTTTCTGAAAGACTGTGTCTCGGTCATCCGTTTCTCAAACACCATGTAGTGCGAGAAATCCAACGGAGGCGATCGAGTCTTGTGGGGAAAAGTGTGCAAACCTCTGCAGAGTGTATAATCTAATCATGGTTAGCCGTGTCCCCGGTTATGGATAATTCTTGAGTATCTAGTACTTGGGTTATCACATGTATCTCATCACTCTTAATTAATACTATTGGGTTGTTAATCACTTTAATTGCGATTGAGTTGGAGGAACCTTCTCAATGATGTTTAAACTACCATGATAGTTAACATTAAAATCTATTCCTTTGTTGTAGGAAAAAATTGGCTTTTCGCAAAAACTGTAACCTTAGAGCTTTCCACCAGCCAAATATGCATGTAGTGATAGCATTATTCTGTTCTTGCTCTACTGTGTTACTTTGCCAGCATATTCCATGTGCGTACCCATTTTCGGGCTGCAACATATTATGTTGCAGACTTTTCAGATGAGGAGTAAGGTTCGTTAGGTCGTTGCCGTGCAGCTCAGATATGCCGTTGGAGTTGATGGACTCACTTTATCTTCCAAGCCTTCCGCTGTTATCGTATTAGATGGCCTTAAGCCATATTATTGTAATAAGTTCTCTTTTGAGACTCTCGATGTAATAAGTGTGTGATTGCCACTCTGTTATAAATCCTTCGAGTACTGTGTGTGTCAGCATTACCGATCCAGGGATGACACTGAAGCACAGAGACTTGACCATCTGAGGTCAAGTCGCTACAAGATGGTATCGGAGCACACGTTGAGTGTAGGACACGACCACTAAGATAAACCCTAGGTCACATTTCTCTACTCATTTCTGACTCCTCTCCATTTTCTACTCCTTAGGATGGTGGAGATGAAGAACAAGTTTACACAACCGGATGAAGACACACCTTTTGGGCGCCACTTGAAGGAAGTCACTAAGTACTTGAACATAGGAATACCAAGCTTCACCGGGACTTACAACTCCACTTTACCAGAAGAGGAGCGATGGATGATTCAAGTTCAAGTTCCAGGAAGGACGTTCTCACCAACTACTTAACCCATAGAGTTTTATTTTGAAGCACCCACCTGGAGTCTTGGCAAGAGCATGGCAGCCCACATTACCATGGGACGCATTGGAGAAGTCTACAACAGGGAGCTTAAGGACACTATCTACCAAATATGTGGGCGCCGAGACGAGCAATGGGAAGTAATCAGCATCAGGAAGGATAGATCCATTGCAGCTTTCATCTAGGAGTTAAACCAGCACATTCGATGCCAGGAGAACCAAATGTGCATGGACATGATGGACTTGAAGAAGGTGAAGACTAGAATCATCAAGTTGGAGGAAGAACTCAAGTTTACATGCGATGGATATGAGGAGGAAATCAAAATAGTACTGGAGAAGAATGATGACCTAGTCAAGAAGATCGGAGTATTCATGGGAGGACCGACACCAGTGGAAGAAGACGAAGAAGAAGAACCCAAGGAGATACGCCCGAAGGACTACATCATCATCGACGACACCAATTCCGATCCTAGTGATGATGACTTTGAAGACGAAGCTGGAGCTGACATCATGGAGTCTTCCACCGATCAAAATTTCTAGATGACCACCAAAATATTAGTAGCATTTCCCAATGTAATTAGTAGTAGAGGAGCACTTTGCGATAGTCCTAGACCATTTGTATGCCCTTGCTTGATTGATTGAGTGAAATGTTTGTGTTTGTCTCATGTGCATATGGGTAGTGTTTTCTAATTAGACCCCTTTTCTATTCTGATCTCTTCCATCTAAACCCATCAGATGCCTCCGAGACGTGACACCGGGTTTGCTTTCCCACCAGAGCTCACCTAGTTGATCCAGCAGCAGAATACTTTGATGCAACTACTAGTTCAGAACCAGGGCAACAACAACAACAATAACAGCAACAACCCACCGCCAGTGGACAACCTAGCCCGTTTTCTAAGGTTACAGCCGCCGGTGTTTTCTAGTAGCACCGAGCCTATAGTTGCAGATGATTGGCTCCGCAGGTTTGGAAGGGAGTTAACCACTGCGGGATGCACTGATGCTGAGAAGGTGCATTTTGCCGCACATCAGTTGGATGGACCAGCAGCATCATGGTGGGAGAATTACATGGCCACTTTACCCATAGCCATGGTGACTTGGGACCAGTTTCAGCAAGCTTTCCGCACGACCCATGTCTCAACTGGAGCTATGGAGATGAAGAAGCGGGAGTTCCGCAACCTACGTCAGGGGAACCGTACTGTGGCTCAGTACGTGGATGAGTTTAGCAAGTTATCTCGCTATGCCCCTGATGATGTGGCCACAGATGCCGCGAAGCAGGAGAAGTTTATGGAAGGGCTGAATGATGAGATGAGCATGCAGTTGATGGTAGCAACCTTCAACAACTACCAGGAGTTGGTAGATAAGGCTCTTATGATTGAAGGGAAGCACCAGCAGATTGAGAGCCACAAGAGAAAGTATGGACAAGGGAAGTACAACTCAGGAGCTCAGCAGAAGCCTCGCCTAACCCCGAACTCGGGAGGACTTGTTCATAACCATGGAGGTCACAACCACACTGGAGGAGGATCACATAACCACAATGGTTCTAAGAATGGGAATGGGAATGGAACCAACCATAACTAGAACCACCCCAATCCAGCCACACCCACCAAAAGAGACCTAAGTCACGTTACTTATTTCAAGTGTGGGAAGACTGGACACTACGCCACGGAGTGCCCTGAAGAAAGAATGGAAACGGAAATGGGAGTGCTGGAAAGAAGCCTAATCCATTCAACAAAGGACAAGTGAACCACGTTAACGTGGAGGAGGTTGAAGAGCAGCCGGACGCGGTAATAGGTAAGTTTTTGGTTAAGTCATTTACCACTCTTGTTCTTTTCGATACTGGTGCATCGCATTCATACATATCAAGGGAATTTATGGATAAGTTTAAACTACCAACCCAAACCCTTAGGACCCCCTCTCCTAGTAAGTTCATCCGAAGCAGAGTACATGGCTAGCCGATGGTGCGACCAGATATCCTTAACCATTGGCACACATGTTTTTCCGTCCAACCTAATTATCTTGGAGTCACAAGGATTGGATGTGATATTAGGTATGGACTGGATGTCAAAGTATGGAGGGAGCATTGACTGTGCTAGTAAGTCGATTTATCTCACCACCCCGGAGGGAAAAAGGATTAAGTATGTATCTAGGCATGTGCCTAGGAGGAGCCAAGTGAATGCCCTTACGGGAGTTGTTCAGGAGGAAGTGCCTATAGTGAAGGATTATCCGGATGTTTTTCCAGAGGAGTTACCAGGCATGCCACTGGATAGAGACATTGAGTTTTTGATAGAGCTGTTGCCAGGAACAGGACCAATATCCAAGATACCCTATCGGATGCCCGCAAATGATCTGGAGGAAATTAAGAAACAGATCAAGGAATTATTGGAGAAAGGATACATTCGAAGAAGTTTATCACCTTGGGGAGCCCCTGTGCTTTTGGTGGAAAAGAAGGATAAATCCCTAAGGATGGTTGTTGATTATCGAGCCTTGAGTGAAGTGACGATTAAGAACAAGTACCCACTGCCGATGATCAAAGATCCATTCGATCAGCTGCAAGGAGCTAAAGTGTTCTAGAAGATCGATCTCCAATCAGGATACCATCAGTTGAAGATACATGACAAGGATATACCAAGACAGCGTTCACAACGCGGTATGGATTATACGAGTACATGGTCATGTCATTTGGACTGACTAATGCCCCTGCTTATTTCATGAGCATGATGAACAAGGTGTTCATGGAGTATCTGGAAAAGTTTGTTGTGGTGTTTATTGATGATATTATGGTATACTCGAAGAATGAAGAGGAGCACAAGGAGCATTTGCGCTTAGTTCTCGAGAAACTTAGGGAACACCAGTTGTATGCTAAGTTTAGCAAATGCGAGTTTTGGTTGAAAGAAGTCGGATTCCTTGGACATTTTATATCGGGAGAAGGTATAGCAGTAGACCCCAGCAAAATCCAGTCAGTCACTGAATGGTTGGCACCCACCTCAGTTAGCGAGATCCGCAATTTCCTTGGACTCGCAGGTTACTATCGGAGATTCATTGAGAACTTTTCCAAAATTGCAAAGCCAATGACTGAACTATTAAAGAAGGATACTAAGTTTAAATGGATAGAAGATTGCAAGGCAAGTTTCCAGGAGTTGAAGGAACGGTTGACTACAGCACCTATGCTAACACTGCCGGATATACATAAGGAATTCCAAGTGTATTGCGACGCCTCTCGCTTAGGACTTGGATGTGTACTTATGCAGGATGGAAGGGTTATTTTGTATGCCTCACGACAACTAAAACCTCATGAGTTGAACTATGCCATGCATGATTTGGAGTTAGTAGCCGTAGTGCATGCATTGAAGACCTGGAGGCATTACCTTATTGGAAACCGATGTGATGTATACACGGACCATAAGAGTTTGAAGTACATCTTCACCCAGAAGGAACTGAACCTTAGACAGAGGAGATGGTTGGATCTTATAAAGGATTATGATATGAAGCTACACTATCACCCAGGAAAGGCCAATGTGGTAGCAGACGCCTTGAGCAGGAAGAGTTATGCTAATATCCTTGAAAGTAAGGGATTGCCGAAGGAGCTAGCAGAAAATATCATGGAACTTCGATTAGAGATTGTTCCCAGAGGATTCGTAGCAACAATGGAGGTCCAGTCGACATTGCTGGACATGATTCGGGAAGCTCAGAAGGATGACAAGGAGATTGCCGAGATAAAAGACAAGATGGGCAAAGGAAAGGCCAAAGGTTTTCGTGAGGATGAGGATGAGCACGATTCCCTATGGTTTGAGGACCGAGTTTATGTGCCCAATAACCAGGAAATCAGGAAGTTAATACTTCAGGAGGCTCATGATTCACCATACTAGATACACCCCGAAAACACCAAGATGTATCTGGATTTGAAGGAACGTTTCTGGTGGACTAGTATGAAGAAGGATATTGCCGAGTATGTAGCCGTATGTGATGTATGTCAGCGAGTGAAGGCAGAACATCAAAAGCCAGCAGGATTGTTACAGCCTATGCCGATACCCGAATGGAAGTGGGATAAACTTGGCATGGATTTTATCACCGGATTGCTCAGGATTAAAGTAGGATATGATTCCATATGGGTAGTAGTTGATCGCTTGACCAAAGTGGCTCATTTCATTCCAGTGAAAACCACTTATACAAGTGCAAAGTTGGCCAAAATTTATATGTCCAGGATCGTATCTCTGCATGGAGTTCCAAGGACCATCGTATCAGATAGGGGAACACAGTGTACTTCAAAGTTCTGGAATCAGTTACATCAAACTTTGGTAACAAGGTTAGAGTTCAGTACATCTTTTCACCCATAGACAGATGGACAGAATGAGAGAGTGAACCAAATTTTCGAGGACATGTTGAGAGCCTGTGCGCTAGATTATGGATCTGGTTGGGATGATAATTTTCCATACATAGAGTTCTCATACAACAATAGCTACCAAGCCAGTTTGAGGATGGCACCGTTTGAAGCCCTATATGGACGCAGGTGCAGACCACCGTTGATGTGGGACGAGGTAGGAGACCGACAATTGTTTGGACCAGATTTGATCAAGGAGTCTGAGGAGAAGGTTAAATTGATTCGTGATAGACTAAAGATTGCTCAGTCCAGGCAGAAGAGTTGTGCGGACTCCAAACGCAAGGAGGTGACTTATGAAATTAGAGACAGAGTATATATGCGGGTATCTCCCTTGCGAGGAGTGAAACGTTTTGGACTTAAGGGGAAGTTAGCTCCGAGATTTGTAGGACCATATCATGTTTTGGAATGGATGGGAGAGGTTGCCTACAAAATGGAATTGCCCGAGGGATTGTCAGGAGTTCATGACGTGTTCCACGTTTCACAGCTGAAGAAGTGTCATGCTGAGATGGCCGATATACCATTAAGAGATACAGTACCCTTGGAGGCGATTCAGTTGGACAGTGATTTGCCTTGCAAGGAGAAGCCAGTAAAGATTCTTGAGTTTGCCAGCAGAGTCACCCGCAATAAGGTTATCAAGTCTTGCAAAGTTCAGTGGAGCCACCATACCGAGGATGAAACCACCTGGGAACGAGAGGATGATCTTCGCAAAGATCACCCACACCTATTTTCTAGCCAACCCGAATCTCGAGGGCGATATCCATCTTAAGGGGGGTAGGTTTGTAACATCCCAAATTTTCAATTTGGAATGTTATACATAGTCATCCGTGCATATCATATTTTATTGCATTTCCGTTCTGCAAATCCTCGAAATCCTAAGCAACTCAAGGACCTTTGGAGAGAGTTCGGGATTTCCCCGGTTTTCATATTTGATTTTTTAATCAAATATTGAAACGAGGATTTTCATTTTAATTATTTCTCTCTCCAAAAAATATTTCATGATAAAATAAATGAGAGGAGATAATATGACTTCTCCAAAATAATAGAAATATTGGAGGAAAAATATTAAAATCATTTATTTGATTTTTATTTGGATTTTATTTGCATTAGAAAAATTGCACATTTTTCAAAATTGCATTTTAGGGAGAAAATGTTCATCTCGTTCTAAATATTTTATTTAGACAATGAAAATTTATTTTGGCATTTTTAGATTTTTTTTTCTAGGATTTTATTTCGGTCGGCGAAATTATTAAAAAAAAAGTTCCGCGCATCGGCTGGGCCTAAGGCCCAGCAGAGCGAGGCCGCTCGCAGCCGCCGCTGCCTCCCTGCGCGCGCGCCGCCGCCGCCGACCCGGACTCCAAGTCCGAGCCGGACTACCCCCACCGCCGCTGCCTTGCCCCCTCCCCCAAGCAGCCGCCGCCCCCTCCCCTTCAAATACCGTCGCCACCCCCCCAACACCACCCCACCACCGCCGCCCGCGCCACCTGCAGCTGCCGCCACCCCGCGCCGCGCCAGCCGCCGCCGCCCGCAGCTGCCGCCGTGCCGCACCTCGCCACCCACGCCTGCCACCGCTGCCCCGCCGCCCGCACCCGCCCCGCCGGAGCCCTTGCCGGAGGTAGCCACCGGACTCCGCCGCCGTTTTTTTTATAGAAACCGTTCTGTTCGGATCACCGGTTTTTTTTCGGTTTTTCTGTTTAGCGGACGTTCGTCCGAACGTTCGTTTTAACAAACGGTTCTTCACCCGTTAGTTACAGCTATCGAACGCTCGTTCGTTAGTCTATTCATCAGTTTCTTTGATCGGATTTATTCCGCGATTTCTCTTATCGCAATTTCTGATCCGATCTTAGTTTCTGTTTTTCTTTTCGCTCGTTAGTCGGAACCAGGCGATTGAAGCGCCTAGAGTTTCGTCTCTAAACCCTCTTTCCGTTTAACCAACTTAAATAAGTTTTTGCTACTGTAAAATTTGACCTAAGTTCAGATTAGTAAATGAAGCTTTTCTCTTCCGCTGTTTGAGTTTCGTTGCTACGTTTGATTTGATTCTTTTTGCGAACCAGAGTTCTTAAGTTGAACTTTTTGGTCAACCACCCTCTTATTTGAGTTTTGCTTGTGCATCTCTTTGCTTGTTGCTTATGTATGTTATTGTTTGTTTGCGATAGAACACCCGGAGTGCGAAGCGTGCTACTACGAGTCCCTAGGTTTCGCAGACCATCAGCAAGGCAAGTAACACATTGATCATACTCTTCTCATACACAGTTTTTATGCATTAGTTCCAATCCTCAAACATTGCATGGTTAGGACGTCATTAACATGTGGGTTGGGAAGTAGTTGATTAGGTAGAACCAATTACCCTGTTACATTCAAACCTTTGGGAGTTACTTCTACATTGCTTATATTGCTATGCTATGCTCATAGACGTGGTTTGGGTTTGAGTGAAATCCATGATAGATGTGAGTTGTTAATTAATGGTTCAAATTAAGGTGGCAACTTAAATTAACATCTGGGTGGATTGAGGCACCTGGAGTACCCAGTGTTGCCTGTTTTTTTGGAAATCCTGGAGTACTTGTGTGATCTTCCTATGGACCGCCACCCAGGCTCAAAGGGAACTGAGATGATTCATGCTAGAAACTTCCGTGTGCAGCCACAAGCTATTATGGGCTCTAGCATCGTTGAGTAAGTTACGTGAACCTCTTGAAGAGGTAGATCAGCAGGTAGTGGGATGTAGGTTTGGCATGGTCTGTCCGGAGTAGAGATTTAATGTTTCTGAAAGACTATGTCTCGGTCATCCGTTTCTCAAACACCATGTAGTGCAAGAAATCCAACGGAGGCGATCGAGTCTTGTGGGGAAAAGTGCGCAAACCTCTGCAGAGTGTATAATCTAATCATGGTTAGCCGTGTCCCCGGTTATGGACAATTCTTGAGTATCTAGTACTTGGGTTATCACATGTATCTCATCACTCTTAATTAATAATGTTTGGTTGTTAATCACTTTAATTGGGATTGAGTTGGAGGAACCTTCTCAATGATGTTTCAACTACCATGATAGTTAAAATTAAAATCTATTCCTTTGTTGTAGGGAAAATTTGGCTTTTCGCAAAAACTATAACCATAGAGCTTTCCACCAGCCAAATATGCATGTAGTGATAGCATTATTCTGTTCTTGCTCTACTGTGTTACTTTGCAAGCATATTCCATGTGCTGACCTGTTTTCGGGCTGCAACATATTATGTTGCAGACTTTTCAGATGAGGAGTAAGGTTCGTTAGGTCGTTGCCGTGCAGCTCAGCTATGCCGTTGGAGTTGATGGACTCACTTTATCTTCCAAGCCTTCTGCTGTTATCGTATTAGATGGCCTTAAGCCATATTATTGTAATAAGTTCTCTTTTGAGACTCTCGATGTAATAAGTGTGTGATTGCCACTCTGTTATAAATCCTTCGAGTACTATGTGTGTCAGCATTACCGATCCAGGGATGACACTGAAGCACAGAGACTTGACCATCTCAGGTCAGGTCGCTACACTAATGATATGCCTTTGTCTACTTTGATTGAGAATAATAATGAATCTATGGATGTGAATTTTGTTGGTAGGAATAATTTTGGTAACAACGCGTATAAAGGAAACTTTAATCCTAGGAATTATCCTAGCAATTCCTCTAATAATTATGGTAATTCCTACAACAATTCTTATGGAAATTTTAGTAAGATGCCCTCTGAATTTGAGACTAGTGTTAAGGAATTTATGAATTCACAAAATAATTTCAATGCTATGCTTGAAGAGAAATTTCTTAAAGTTGATGATTTGGCTAGGAACATTGATAGAATTTCTATTAATGTTGATTCTTTAAAACTTAGATCTATTCCTCCTAAGCGTGATATCAATGTGTTTCTCAAAGCCATGAGAATTTCCATTAATGAGTGCAAAGAAAGAACCTCTAGGATACGTGCTAAGAAAGATTCCTTTATAAGAGCGTGTTCTTCTAGTTTCCATGATAATAAAGATGAATATCTAAAAGTTATTGATGTGTACCCTATTAAATCTTTGTTTTGCAATATGAATATTGATAATGATGGGACTGAATATGATCCACCTTTACCTAGACGGCGTTCCAAAAATTCGGAGTCTTTAGATCTTGATGCTAAAATTGTTAAAAGTGGGATTGAAGAAGTCAAAACTTTAAATATTGATGAACCCACTATTTTGGATTTCAAGGAATTTAATTATGAAAATTGCTCTTTGATAGATTGTATTTCCTTGTTGCAATCCGTGCTAAATTCTCCTCATGCTTATAGTCAAAATAAAGCTTTTACCAAACATATCATTCATGCTTTGATGCAATCTTATGAAGAAAAACTTGAGTTGGAAGTTTCTATCCCTATAAAACTTTATGATGAATGGGAACCAACTATTAAAATTAAAATTAAAGATCATGAATGCTATGCTTTGTGTGATTTGGGTGCTAGTGTTTCCACGATTCCAAAGACTTTGTATGATTTGTTAGGTTTCCGTGATTTTGATGATTGCTCTTTAAACTTGCACCATGCGAATTCCACTATTAAGAAACCTATGGGAAGAATTAATGATGTTCTTATTGTTGCAAATAGGAACTATGTGCCTGTAGATTTTATTGTTCTCGACATAGATTGCAATCCTTCATGTCCTATTATTCTTGGTAGACCTTTCGTTAGAACGATTGGTGCAATTATTGATATGAAGGAACAAAATATTAGATTCCAATTTAAGTTAAGGAAAGGCACGGAACACTTTCCTAGAAATAAAATTAAATTACCTTATGAATCTATTATAAGAGCCACGTATGGATTGCCTACCAAAGATGGCAATACCTAGATCTATCCTTGCTTTTTATGCCTAGCTAGGGGCGTTAAACGATAGCGCTTGTTGGGAGGCAACCCAATTTTATTTTTATTCCTTGCTTTTTGATCCTGTTTAGTAATAAATAATTTATCTAGCCTCTGTTTTGGTTGTGTTTTTGGTGTTTAATTAGTGTTTGTGCCAAGTAGAATGTTGGGAAGACTTGGAGAAAGTCTTGTTAATCTTGCTGTAAAAAACAGAAACTTTAGCGCTCACGAGAACTGCTGCCATTTTTATTTGGAAAGCTATATTTAGTTAATTATTTTTGAAGATTATTAATAGATAAATTACTCACGCCCCGCAATTTATTTTAGAATTTTTAGGGTTCCATATCTTGCGCTATCTACAGATTACTACAGACTATTCTGTTTTTGACAGATTCTGTTTTTCGTGTGTTGTTTGCTTATTTTGATGAATCTATGGCTAGTAAAATAGTTTATAAATCATAGAGAAGTTGGAATACAGTAGGTTTAACACCAATATAAATAAACAAGGAGTTCATTACAGTACCTTTAAGTGGTCTTTTGTTTTCTTTCGCTAACGGAGCTCACGAGATTTCCTACTTTAAGTTTTGTGTTGTGAAGTTTTCATGTTTTGGGTAAAAGATTTGATGGATTATGGAACAAGGAGTGGCAAGAGCCTAAGTTTGGGGATGCCCATGGCACCCCCAATATAATCTAAGGACACCAAAAATCCAAAGCTTGGGGATGCCCAGCAAGGCATCCCCTCTTTCGTCTACTTCCATCGGTAACTTTACTTAGAGCTATATTTTTATTCACCACATCATATGTGTTTTGCTTGGAGCATCTTGTATTATTTGAGTCTTTATTTTTTACTTTTCCACAATCATCCTTGCTGTACACACTTTTTGAGAGAGACACACATGATTCAGAAATTATTAGAATACTCTTTGTGCTTCACTTATATCTTTTGAGTTATATAGTTTTTGCTCTAGTCCTTCACTTATATCTTTTAGAGCACGTCGGTGGATTTGTTTTATAGAAACCATTGTTCTCTCATGCTTCACTTAGATTATTTTGAGAGTCCTACAAAACAGCATGGTAATTTGCTTTAATTATTTGAGGCATTCAAGATTAAATTTAAAAAAATTCTTAGGAGTGTGTTGAATACTATGAGAAGTTCGATACTTGATAATTGTTTTGAGATATGGAGGTGGTAATATTAGAGTCATGCTAGTCGAGTAGTTGTGAATTTGAGAAATACTTGTGTTAAAATTTGTGATTCCCATAGCATGCACATATGGTGAACTGTTATGTGATGAAGTCGGAGCATGATTTATTTATTGACTATATTCCTTATGAGCGGCGATTGGGGATGAGCGGTGGTCTTTTACTACCAATATATCCCCCTAGGAGCATGCGTGTAATACTTTGATTTGATAACTTGTAGATTTTTGCAATAAGTATATGAGTTCTTTATGACTAAGGTTGAGTCCATGGATCATACGCACTTTTCTTCCTTCCACCATTGCTAGCCTCTCTAATACCGCGCACCTTTCGCTGGTATCATACACCCACCATATACCTTCCTCAAAACAGCCACCATACCTACCTATCATGGCATTTCCATAGACATTCCGAGATATATTGCCATGCAACTTTCCACCATTCTGTTTACTATGACACGCTCCATCATTGTTATATTGCTTTGCATGATCATGTAGTTGACATTGTATTTGTGGCAAAGCCACCGTTCATAATTCTTTCATACATGTCACTCTTGATTCGTTGCATATCTCGGTACATCGCCGGAGGCATTCATATAGAGTCATATTTTGTTCTAAGTATTGAGTTGTAATTGTTGAGTTGTAAGTAAATAAAAGTGTGATGATCATCATTTTTAGAGCATTGTCCCAAGTTAGCAAATGATGATGGAGACTATGATTCCCCCACAAGTCGGAATGAGACTCCGGACAAAAAAAAGAGAGGCCAAAGAAGCCCAAAAAAAGAGGCCATAAAAAGGAAGAGAAAAGGCCCAAATAAAAAAATGAGAGAAAAAGAGAGAAGGGACAATGCTACTATCCTTTTACCACACTTGTGCTTCAAAGTAGCACCATGATCTTCATAATAGAGAGTCTCCTATGTTATCACTTTCATATACTAGTCAGAATTTTTCATTATACAACTTGGCTTGTATATTCCAATGATGGGCTTCCTCAAAATTCCCTAGGTCTTGGTGAGCAAGCGAGTTGGATGCACACCCACTAGTTTCTTTTGTTGAGCTTTCATACATTTATAGCTCTAGTGCATCCGTTGCATGGCAATCCCTACTCAGTCACATTGATATCTATTGATGGGCATCTCCATAGCCCGTTGATACGCCTAGTTGATGTGAGACTATATTCCCCTTTTTTGTCTTCTCCACAACCACCATTCTATTCCACATATAGTGCTATATCCATGGCTCACGCTCATGTATTGCGTGAAGATTGAAAAAGTTTGAGAATGTCAAAACTATGAAACAATTGCTTGTCTTGTCATCGGGGTTGTGCATGATTTAAATACTTTGTGTGGTGAAGATAGAGCATAGCCAGACTATATGATTTTGTAGGGATAGCTTTCTTTGGCCATGTTATTTTGAAGAGACATAATTGCTTAGTTAGTATGCTTGAAGAATTATTATTTCTATGTCAATATTGAAATTTTGTCTTGAATCTTTCGGATCTAAATATTCATACCACAATTAAGAAGAATTACATTGAAATTATGCCAAGTAGAATTCCACATCAAAAATTCTGTTTCTATCATTTACCTACTCGAGGATGAGCAGGAATTAAGCTTGGGGATGCTTGATACGTCTACAACGTATCTATAATTATTGATTGTTCCATGCTATATTATATTCTGTTTTGGACATTATTGGGCTTTATTATACACTTTTATATTATTTTTGGGACTAACCTATTAACTGGAGGCCCAGCCCAGAATTGTTGTTTTTTTGCCTATTTTAGGGTTTCGCAGAAAAAGAATATCAAACGGAGTCCAAACGGAATGAAACCTTCGGGAACGTGATTTTCGGAACGAACATGATCCAGGAGACTTGGACCCTACGTCAAGCAACCAACAGGGAAGCCACGAGGTAGGGGGGTGCGCCTACCCCCCCCCCCCCAAGCGCGACCTCCACCCTCGTGGGCCCCCTGTTGCTCCACCGACGTACTCCTTCCTCCTATATATACCTACGTACCCCCAAATGATCAGAGACGGAGCCAAAATCCTAATTCCACCGTCGTAACTTTCTATATCCATGAGATCCCATCTTGGGGCCTGTTCCGGAGCTCCTCCAGAGGGGGCATCGATCACGGAGGGCTTCTACATCAACACCATAGCCTCTCCGATGAAGTGTGAGTAGTTTACCTTAGACCTTCAGGTCCATAGTTATTAGCTAGATGGCTTCTTCTCACTTTTTGGATCTCAATACAAAGTTCTCCCCCTCTCTCGTGGAGATCTATTTGATGTAATCTTCTTTTGCGGTGTGTTTGTTGAGACCGATGAATTGTGGGTTTATGATCAAGTTTATCTATGAACAATATTTGAATCTTCTCTGAATTCTTTTATGTATGATTGGTTATGTTTGCAAGTGTCTTTGAATTATCAGTTTGGTTTGGCCTAATAGATTGATCTTTCTTGCAATGGGAGAAGTGCTTAGCTTTGGGTTCAATCTTGCGATGTCCTTTCCCAGTGACAGTAGGGGCAGCAAGGCACGTATTGTATTGTTGCCATCGAGGATAACAAGATGGGGTTTTTTATCATATTGCATGAATCTATCCCTCTACATCATGTCATCTTGCTTAAAGCGTTACTCTGTTCTTATGAACTTAATACTCTAGATGCATGCTGGATAGCGGTCGATGTGTGGAGTAATAGTAGTAGATGCAGGCAGGAGTCGGTCTACTTGTCTCGGACGTGATGCCTATATACATGATCATAACTAGATATTCTCATAACTATGCTCAATTCTGTCAATTGCTCAACAGTAATTTGTTCACCCACCGTAAAACTTATGATCTTGAGAGAAGCCACTAGTGAAACCTATGGCCCCCGGGTCTATCTTAATCATATTAATCTTCCAACACTTAGTTATTTCCGTTGCTTTTTTACTTTGCTTTTATTTTACTTTGCATCTTTATCATAAAAATACCAAAAATATTATCTTATCATATCTATCAGATCTCACTCTCGTAAGTGACTGTGTAGGGATTGACAACCCCTTATCGCGTTGGCTGCAAGGATTTATTTGTTTTGTGTAGGTGCGAGGGACTCGCGCGTAGCCTCCTACTGGATTGATACCATGGTTCTCAAAAACTGAGGGAAATACTTACGCTACTTTGCTGCATCACCCTTTCCTCTTCAAGGGAAAACCAACGGAGTGCTCAAGAGGTAGCAGTCTCCACGGCGGCAGCTCCATCTACAGTCACAACATATTATAGATAATAGCTTCATGCTCTTAATATTTGTTGACCACCAGAAAATACATACCCTATGCCTCGTCAAGCCGCTTGTTCACAAGCGCAATGTCGGCATCTGCCGCGTCAAGTTGCCGCCTTAGTCTGGCAAACTCAGCAGTCCGTCCAGCCACCGGACCTCAGCCGCCTTCACATGAAAGCAGCGTGATCATTACCTAGGACTATGATCCTCTGTTTGCCGCCTCTGGACAGCAACCAGAGTCTCAGGGGCTACTATCTGTATAGAGCACACCTAGCATGTGCGGTATCGTCAAAAAATTTATATATTACTTTGTGTACCTCAAAGCCTCTTAACAGGCTCGTAAAAGCCTCATGCAACCCACTTTTGGCGAATGAAATCCTCTCAACCACCGTACCCATTAAAGGACGACGCGCCTCTGTAGCGACCAGACCTCAAACAGTCTGATCTCTGTGCTCCGGTGTCATCCCTGGATCAGTAATCCTGACACCATACAGTACTCGAAGGATTTATAGCAGAGTAGCAATCACACACTTATTACATCGAGTGTCTCAAGAGAGAACTGATTACAATAAATATGGCTTAAGGCCATCTATTAATGATAATAGCGGAAGGCTTGGAAGATAAGTGAGTCCATCAACTCCAACGGCATCACTGAGTATAGAACCACGACCTAAAAACTCCTTAATCGTCGTCTGAAAAGTCTGCAACATTAACGTTGCAGCCCGAAAACGGGTCAGCACATGGAATATGCTGGCAAGGTAACACATAGAGAGTAATGGAATGCAACAGCTATACTATATGCATATTTGGCTGGTGGAAAGCTCTATGGTTACAGTTTTTGCGTAAAGCCAATTTTTCCCTACTTCAAAGGAATAAATTTAATTACTATCATGGTGGTTGTTAAACATTGAGAATGGTTGACAGCATTCTCAATCCCAATTAAGCATCATCATTAAACCCAACAAAATTAACTTTAGAGTAACATGTTGAGATTCACATGATAATCCAGGTACTAGATACTCAAGATGTCCATAACCGGGGACACGGCTAACCATGATTAGTTTGTTACACTCTGCAGAGGTTTGCGCACTTTTCCCCACAAGACTCGATCGCCTCCGTTGGATTTCTCGCACTACATGGTGTTTGAGAAACGGATGACCGAGACACAGTCTTTCAGAAGCGCTAGCACCTTACGATGGATAGACCGGTACACCTACTTTCCCCTACATCTGCTAGTCTACCCTGTAAGAGTTCGCACGACTTAATCAACTATGCCAGAGCCCATAATGGCTTGTGGCTGCACACGGAAGTTTCTAGTATGAATAATCTCATGATCCCTTTGAGCCTGGGTGGCGGTCCAAAAGAAAAACAGGCAAGTCCTGGAATACCCAGGTGCCTCAATCCACCCAGATGTGTGTTAGGTTGCCACCTTAGATAAACCATTAATTAACAATCTCACATCTGTCATGGATATCACTCACCCAATCCACGTCTACTAGCATAGCATGGCATAATAAGCAAACGTAGAAGTAACTCCCAAAGGTTTGATAATAAACGGGTAATAGGTACTACCTCATCTACTTCCCATCCCACAATTTAATTAGATCCTAATCATGCAATGTGTGAGGATTGATCTAATGCAATAAAACTGGGTTGTAGAAAAAGGTATGATCAAAGTGTTACCTGCATTGCTGATGATCCGCGAAACCTAGAGATTCAAAGTAATAGGCGGCGCACTCCGGGTATTCTATCGCAGACAAACAAACAAGCATACATTAAGTACTCATCTAATGCACAGGTAAAACTCAAATAGAAATCTAACCAGAAAGTTCAACTTAAGAACCCTGGTTTGCAAAAAGAATCAAATCGAACGAAGCAAAGAAAGTTAAACGGCGAAAGAAAACAACTTCGTTCTAGTAATCTAGATCTAAGTAAAATTTTACAGTAGCAAAAACTTGTTTAAGTTGATTATTCGAAAAGAGGGTTTCGAGATGAAACTCCAGGTGCTTGAATCGCCTGATTCCGATAAACGAGCGAAAAGTTATACTAAAACAAAATCGGATAAGAAATCACGATCAGAAAATAACCGCGGAAAAATCCGACGAAAAAGAAAACGACAAACAGAATTTTTTTTAAACGGCACGGATTTCAAGGGGCGGCGAACCTCGGGCGACGCACGGCTCCGGCGGATCGGCGGCGGCGGCTGGCGGCGGCTAGGGTTTGGGGCTGGGGCGGCTGGGCTCTCGGGCCCCGGGGCGGCGCCTTATAAAGGCCTCGGCCAGGCGGAGTCCTGGCCGAGTACGGCCCAAGGTCGGTTCCAGTTTTTTTTTAAATAATTACGCTCGGAAAAAAATAAAAAGAAATACTAAACGGACTCCAAAAATCCTGAAATAAATTTTCCCGGGTTTCTAAAATCAAGCCCGATAAAGTGAACATTTATTTGGGCCCCAAATGCAATTTTGAAAAACGCGCATTTTTCCTAAATTCAAATAAAAATACCGAAAAACTCCGAAATAAATCTTATTTGATTTTTTATTAAATCCTCAATATTTCTATATTTTGGGAAAGTCATTTTATTCCCTCTCTCATATTTTTGTAATAGAAATAATTGATGATAAAATAAATAAAATCAAACGATCATGTTTACAAAATTTGAGAAAACTCAAATATGTAAATAACGAAATCCCCAACTCTCTCCGTGGGTCCTTGAGTTGCTTAGGATTTTCTAGGATCAAAACCAAAAGCAAAATAAAATATGATATGCATGATGATCTAATGTATAACATTCCAAATTGAAAATTTGGGATGTTACAAACCTACCCCCCTTAAGATGAATCTCGCCCTCGAGATTCGGGTTGGCTAGAAAATAGGTGAGGGTGGTCCTTGAGCAAATCTTCCTCTCGCTCCCAGGTGGCTTCATCCTCCGTGTGGTGGCTCCACTGAACTTTGCAAAACTTGATAACCTTGCTGCGAGTGACTCGGCTGGCAAACTCGAGAATCTTGACTGGTTTCTCCTCATAGGTCAAATTGTTATCCAACTGAATTGCTTCTAATGGCACTGTGTCTCTCAAAGGTATGTCAGCCATCTCCGCGTGACACTTCTTCAACTGAGAAACGTGGAACACATCATGAACTCCTGTCAATCCTTCTGGCAATTCCAACTTGTAGGCCACTTCTCCCATACGCTCCAAAACTCGATATGGCCCTACAAATCGTGGCGCTAACTTCCCCTTAACTCCAAAGCGCTTAATCCCTCGAAGTGGGGATACTCGAAGATAAGCTCTGTCTCCGACTTCGTAAACTGTCTCCTTGCGTTTAGAATCTGCGTAGCTCTTCTGCCTGGACTGGGCTACCTTGAGCCTATCGCGAATCAACTTCACCTTCTGTTCAGACTCTTTAATCAGATCTGGTCCAAACAACTGGCGGTCTCCAACTTCGTCCCATGACAACGGTGTCCTGCACCTCCTTCCGTACAGAGCTTCGAAAGGGGCCATCTTCAAACTGGTCTGATAGCTATTATTGTAAGAGAACTCTGCATATGGCAAATTATCGTCCCAACTAGATCCATAATCTAGCGCACAAGCTCTCAGCATATCCTCCAAAATCTGATTGACTCTCTCGGTCTGTCCATCTGTCTGCGGATGAAAAGCTGTACTAAATTCTAGCCTAGTACCCAAAGTCTCATGCAACTGCTTCCAGAACTTTGAGGTAAACTGGGTTCCTCTATCTGATACGATGCTCCTCGGAACTCCATGCAAACATACGATCCTGGTCATGTATATCTTTGCCAACTTAGCACTGGTGTAAGTGGTCTTTACTGGGATGAAATGAGCTACCTTCGTCAATCGATCAACTACAACCCAAATCGAGTCATAGCCTGAACGAGTCCTTGGTAATCCCGTGATAAAATCCATGCCTAGCTTATCCCACTTCCATTCGGGTATCGGCAATGGTTGCAACAATCCTGCTGGCTTCTGATGCTCTGCCTTTACTCTCTGACATACGTCACAAACTGCTACATACTCCGCAATATCCTTCTTCATTCCGGTCCACCAGAAAATATCCTTCAAATCCAAATACATCTTGGTATTTCCTGGGTGAATCGAATACGGTGAATCATGTGCCTCTTGCAGAATCAACTTTCTGATCTCCGGGTCATTGGGTACATAAACACGGTCTTCAAACCATAGGGTGTCGTGCTCATCCTCACGAAATCCTTTAGCTTTTCCTTTGCTCAGTTTCTCCTTTATGGAAGCAATCTCCTTGTCAGTTTTCTGAGCTTCTCTGATTCTATCCATCAAAGTTGACTGAATCTCCAGTGCTGCTACATAGCCTCTCGGAACTATTTCCAAACATAGTTCACGAAGATTTTCTGCTAACTCCTTGGGTATTTCTCCCGTCATTAACGTATTGACATGGCTCTTGCGGCTTAATGCATCAGCTACTACATTAGCCTTCCCGGGATGATAATGCAATCTCATATCATAATCCTTGATGAGCTCCAACCATCTCCTTTGTCTGAGGTTCAACTCCTTCTGTGTGAAAATGTACTTCAAACTCTTGTGATCCGTGTACACCTCACAATGATTTCCAATGAGGAAATGTCTCCATGTCTTCAATGCATGCACTACGGCTGCTAACTCCAAATCATGCGTGGCATAATTCAATTCGTGAGGCTTCAGTTGTCGTGAAGCATACGAAACAACTCTCCCTTCCTGCATAAGCACTGCTCCAAGTCCTCGACGTGAAGCGTCACAATACACCTCATAATCCTTGGTTTGATCTGGCAAAATCAACACTGGTGAGGTAACCAAACGGTTCTTCAATTCATGAAAACTTGCCTCACACTCCTCAGTCCATTTGAACTTAGTATCCTTCTTCAACAACTCTGTCATAGGCTTCGCAATCTTTGAGAAGTTCTCAATAAATCTCCAGTAGTATCCTGCGAGTCCAAGAAAACTCCGGATCTCTCCAACTGTTGTTGGGGCTTCCCACTTGGTCACGGTTTCAACTTTAGTGGGATCTACTGCTATACCTTCTCCGGATATAACGTGTCCGAGGAATCCTACTTCCTTCAACCAAAACTCATATTTGCTGAACTTGGCATATAATTGATGTTCTCTGAGCTTTCCAAGTACCAAACGCAAATGCTCCTTATGCTCCTCTTCATTCTTCGAATATACCAGGATATCATCAATGAACACTACGACGAACTTATCCAAAAACTCCATAAACACTTTGTTCATCATGTTCATAAAATAGGCAGGCGCGTTAGTCAGACCAAATGACATAACGGTATACTCATACAGCCCATACCTGGTGGTAAAAGCTGTCTTCGGAATATCCTGTTCTCGAATCTTCAACTGGTGGTATCCTGATCGCAAATCGATCTTGGAAAACACTTTAGCTCCTTGCCATCGATCAAACAGATCATTGATCATTGGTAGCGGGTACTTGTTCTTGATCGTTACTTCGTTCAATCCACGATAATCCACAACCATTCTTAACGATCCATCCTTCTTCTCCACTAGAAGTACTGGTGATCCCCAAGGCGAAGAACTTGGGCGAATATATCCCTTATCCAGTAACTCCTTAATCTGCTTCTTAATCTCCACCAAATCCTTTGCTGGCATCCTATATGGTCTCTTCGATATTGGCCCAGTGCCTGGCAAAAGCTCAATCAAAAACTCAATGTCTCTATCCGGTGGCATGCCTGGCAACTCTTCGGGAAATACATCAGGAAAATCCTTTACCACTGGTACTTCCTCCTGCACAACTCCTGATAAGGAATTTACTTGTGTCCTGTTTGGCGCATGTCAGGATACATACTTGATCCTTCTCCCTTCTGGTGTGGTAAGCAAAATTGACTTACTGGCGCAATCGATGTTTCCTCCATACATCGACAGCCAATCCATACCAAGAATCACATCCAGACCTTGGGATTCCAGAATAATTAAATCCGTTGGGAAAACATGCCTTCCTATACTTAATGGCACTTGAAAACATCCTTGACTGGCCATGTACTCTGCTCCTGGTGAGCTTACTAGCATAGGTGTTTTGAGAACCCTAGTGGGCAGGCTATACTTTTCCACAAATCCCCTTGATATGTATGAATGCGATGCACCAGTATCAAAAGAACGAGTGCAGTAAATGACTTAACCAAAAACTTACCTATTACTGCATCGGGCTGAGTTTCAACCTCCTCCACATTAACGTGGTTCACCTGTCCCCTGTTGAAAGGGTTCGGCTTCTTTCTAGAGCTTCCATTGCCATTTTGGCCTTCAGGACATTCATTGGCATAATGTCCGGTCTTGGAACACTTGAAACAGGTGACTTGACTCAGATCTCTCTTGGCTGGGGTTGATGGGGTGCTGCAGTTCTGGCCATTGCTTCCTCCATTCCCATTACCATTCTTGGTGCCATTGTGATTGTGCGAGTTACCTACTCCATGGGTATGCTGAAAATGTCCTCCCGGTCTAGGGGTAAAACGTGGCTTCTGCTGAGCTCCTGAATTATACTTTCCTTGTCCATACTTCCTCTTGCGGTTCTCAATTTGCTGCTGCTTCCCTTCAATCATAAGAGCATGATCTACCAACTCCTGGTAGTTGTTGAAGGTGGCTACCATCAACTGCATACTCAACTCATCATTCAGTCCTTCCAGGAATTTCTCCTGCTTAGCTGCATCCGTAGCAACGTCATCTGGGGCATAACGTGCTAGCTTACTAAACTCCTCCACATACTGGCCAACTGTCCGTCCTCCTTGGCGCAAGTTACGAAACTCACGCTTCTTCATGGCCATTGCTCCTGCTGAAACATGGGCAGTACGAAAAGCCTGCTGAAACTGGTCCCATGTGACAGTGTCGACTGGGAAGGTGGCTGTGAAATTCTCCCACCAGGATGCTGCGGGTCCTTCTAACTGATGTGCGGCAAACTTCACCTTCTCCGCATCTGTGCATCCTGCTGTGGTCAACTCCCTAGCTATCTTGCGGAGCCAATCATCTGCTACTATCGGCTCGGTGCTACTGGAAAACACCGGCGGATTCAGCCTAAGAAAACGGGCTAAGTGGTCAACAGGTGGTGGTGGTGGTGGGTTGTTGTTGTTGTTCCCCTGATTCTGATTCTGAACTAGCAACTGCATCAAGGTGTTCTGCTGCTGGATCAACTGGGTGAGCTCCGGCGGAAAGGCAAATCCGGGGTCACGTCTCGGAGGCATCTGAGGGTTTAGAAAAGATGAGATATAAGAATAGAGGGGGTCTAAAGAGAAAACACTACCCATATGCACATGAGGCAAAAGCAAACAATTCACTTCATCAATCAAACAAAGGCATACAATCGATCTAACTATCGCAAAGTGCTCGGACTACTATATTTACATGGTGGACTACTACTACTGATGAGGTGGTCTACTAGAAATATTCTACGGTTGTAGACTCCATGATATCTGCTCCTGCTTCATCAACATAGTCATCATTGCTACTATCTTGTTCCGAGTCGGTGCCGTCAATGATGATGTAGTCTTCCGGGCTAATCTCCTTGGGTTCTTCGTCTTCATCTACTGGTGTCGGGCCTCCCATAAATATGCCAATTTCTTGATCAGATCGTCATTCTTCTCCACCAATACTTCAATTTCTTCTTCATAATATTCACGTGTAGCCTTGAGTTCTTCCTCCAGTTCCTTGATTCTAGTCTTAGCCTTCTTCAGATCTATCATGTCGGTGCACATCTGATTCTCCTGTCGTCGAATGTGCTGATTTAACTCCTGAATAAAAGCTGCAATTGATCTATCTTTCCTGGTGCTGATCATCTCCCAGTGTTCATCTCGGCGCCCACAAATCTGGTAGATAGTATCCTTGAGATCCTTGCGGTAGACTTCTCCAATGCGTCCCATGGCGATGTGAGCTGCCATACTCTTTCCTAGACTCCAAGTTGGTGCATCAAAAGAAAACTCTATGGGCTCAGTGACTGGCATGAACGTCCTTCCTGGAACTTGAACTTGAATCATCCAGCGCTCTTCTTCAGGTAAAGTGGCGTTGTAGGTTCCCGTGAAGCTTGGTACTCCTATGTTCAGGTATCTAGTGACTTCCTTCAAGTGGCGTCCAAAGGGTGTATCTTCATCTGGTTGGGTGAACTTGTTCCTTGCATCCGCCATCCTAAAGAGTAGAAAAGATGAGAGGTCAGAAGAGAAGAGAGTGAGTAGTGATCTAGGTCTTTAGCTTAGTGGTCGTGTCCTACAGTCAGCGTGTGCTCTGATACCATCTCTGTAGCGACCAGACCTCAAACAGTCTGATCTCTGTGCTCCGGTGTCATCCCTGGATCAGTAATGCTGACACCACACAGTACTCGAAGGATTTATAGCAGAGTAGCAATCACACACTTATTACATCGAGTGTCTCAAAAGAGAACTTATTACAATAAATATGGCTTAAGGCCATCTAATAACGATAACAGCGGAAGGCTTGGAAGATAAGTGAGTCCATCAACTCCAACGGCATCACTGAGTATAGAACCACGACCTAAAAACTCCTTAATCATCGTCTGAAAAGTCTGCAACATTAACGTTGCAGCCCGAAAACGGGTCAGCACATGGAATATGCTGGCAAGGTAACACATAGAGAGTAATGGAATGCAACAGCTATACTATATGCATATTTGGCTGGTGGAAAGCTCTATGGTTATAGTTTTTGTGTAAAGCCAATTTTTCCCTACTTCAAAGGAATAAATTTAATTACTATCATGGTGGTTGTTAAACATTGAGAATGGTTGACAGCATTCTCAATCCCAATTAAGTAACATCATTAAACCCAACAAAATTAACTTTAGAGTAACATGTTGAGATTCACATGATAATCCAGGTACTAGATACTCAAGATGTCCATAATCGGGGACACGGCTAACCATGATTAGTTTGTTACACTCTACAGAGGTTTGTGCACTTTTCCCCACAAGACTTGATCGCCTCCGTTGGATTTCTCGCACTACATGGTGTTTGAGAAACGGATGACCGAGACATAGTCTTTCAGAAGAGCTAGCACCTTACGATCGGGTAGACCGTACCACCTACATCCCCTACATCTGCTAGTCTACCCTGTAAGAGTTCGCACGACTTAATCAACTATGCCAGAGCCCATAATGGCTTGTGGCTGCACACGGAAGTTTCTAGTATGAATAATCTCATGATCCCTTTGAGCCTGGGTGGCGGTCCAAAAGAAAAACAGGCAAGTCCTGGAATACCCAGGTGCCTCAATCCACCCAGATGTGTGTTTAGGTTGCCACCTTAGATAAACCATTAATTAACAATCTCACATCTGTCATGGATATCACTCACCCAATCCACGTCTACTAGCATAGCATGGCATAATAAGCAAACGTAGAAGTAACTCCCAAAGGTTTGATAATAAACAGGTAATAGGTACTACCTCATCTACTTCCCATCCCACAATTTAATTAGATCCTAATCATGCAATGTGTGAGGATTGATCTAATGCAATAAAACTGAGTTGTAGAAAAAGGTATGATCAAAGTGTTACTTGCCTTGCTGATGATCCGCGAAACCTAGAGATTCAAAGTAACAGGCGGCACACTCCGGGTATTCTATCACAGACAAACAGACAAGCATACATTAAGTACTCATCTAATGCACAGGTAAAACTCAAATAGAAGATCTAACCAGAAAGTTCAACTTAAGAACCCTGGTTTGCAAAAAGAATCAAATCGAACGAAGCAAAGAAAGTCAAACGGCGAAAGAAAACAACTTCGTTCTAGTAATCTGGATCTAAGTCAAATTTTACATTAGCAAATTGTTTTTAAGTTGATTATTCGGAAAGAGGGTTTCGAGACGAAACTCCAGGCGCTTGAATCGCCTGATTCCGATAAACGAGCGAAAAGTTATACTAAAACGAAAATCGGATCAGAAATCGTGATCAGAAAATAACCGAGGAAAAATCCGACGAAAAAGAAAACGACGAACAGAATTTTTTTTTAAACGGCACGGATTTCGAGGGGCGGCGAACCTCGGGCGACGCGCGGCTCCGGCGGATCGGCGGCTGGCGGCGGCGAAAGCGGCGGCTGGCGGCGGCTAGGGTTTGCGGCTGGGGCGGCTGGGCTCTCGGGCCCTGGGGCGGCGCCTTATAAAGGCCTCGCCCAGGCAGAGTCCTGGCCGAGTATGGCCCAAGGTCGGTTCCGTTTTTTGTAAATAATTACGCTCGGAAAAAAAATAAAAAGAAATACTAAACGGACTCCAAAAATCCTGAAATAAATTTTCCCGGGTTTCTAAAATCAAGCCCGATAAAGTGAACATTTATTTGGACCCTAAATGCAATTTTGAAAAATGCGCATTTTTCCTAAATTCAAATAAAAATACAGAAAAACTCCGAAATAAATCTGATTTGATTTTTTTATTAAATCCTCAATATTTCTATATTTTGGGAAAGTCATTTTATTCCCTCTCTCATATTTTTGTAATAGAAATAATTGATGATTAAATAAATAAAATCAAACGATCATGTTTACAAAATTTGAGAAAACTCAAATATGTAAATAACGAAATCCCCAATTCTCTCCGTGGGTCCTTGAGTTGCTTAGGATTTTCTAGGATCAAAACCAAAAGACAAAATAAAATATGATATGCATGATGATCTAATGTATAACATTCCAAATTGAAAATTTGGGATGTTACAGCCTCTAAGATAGCCGCTTGCTCCAAAAGACCCATCAGTGCGTCCGGTTGTGCGCCGGACAATCCCAGACTCTTTCTGTTGCTCTCCTTAGGTGTCGAATACTCCGGACTTCGGGTGGCCGAACGGTCACCTTCTAGCCTTGGCGGATCAGGAGAAATCCTCCGTGATGACACCTCAGGGTCGTCCGCCCCAGGTGGCGGGGAGGCAGGGGGAGGCGTTTCGTTCTCCATCATCTCCGGAAGAAGATCCCCTGAAGACGAACTCTGTTGAGAAGGGCTACAAGCCGGACTGCAAGATATATGTTACGGTTATTGTCCTCGGAGATAAAGCAGGATATATTTACCAAAAGTACTCTTGTTCACTTACAGCTCGGTGGAGGGCTGGCCCCCTTGCGGGCACTGTGCAGTAAGGACGCCCTCTGGGGCCGGGCCCCTGGCGAAGGTTTCTTCCCTCGTTTGGAAACCTTCGTTTCCAAGTCTTCAGAGGCGGTCCTTTTCCTTCCTTGGGGAGTGGGGATTATGGATTCCTCTCCCCGATTATCCTCCATCGTGGAGACACTAATTCCCCCGGTTTGGATGAGTAATGCGTGAAGCCCTCTTTCGGCTTCTCTATTCCTCCCTTTATCTTCCCCTGATGGCACTTTACAAGGTGCGCGCTCAAGCATCCTGGCTAGCACAGGATCCGGTGAGCCTTGGGAAGGGGGGACGAACACCTGATCATCTTCGCCTTTCTTATCTAGTCCTGGCCGAGAGAGATTTTTTTCAAAATGTTGTTGTGACAACTAAAAAGACAACATGTTCGGCCGCAGAGTTACTTACGTGGGTATCTATACAGTTGCAGTTGAGACCTCCATCCTCAGTGGTGTCCAGACACTTTATTCGTGATCCGAAGAACAATCCGTACATCTCTTCGAGCGTCACGCCAAAGAATTGCTGAATAGTTCGCGGTCCTTCTGGGTTGAACTCCCACAGACAGACAGATCGACGTTGGCATGGCAGGACCCGACGAACTAGCCTAACTTGCATTACCTTGAGAAGACTGACATCCCTCTTGAGGAGATCTCAGATGCGACTTTGCAATGTCAGCACGTCATTAACTGGCCCCTAATCTAGCCCCTTGTTGACCCATGATGCCAGCTGCGGTGGGGGCCCTAGCAGAAGGCAGGGGCAACTGCCCACTTTTTACTTCGGGGAGCTGTGATGTAAAACCACTCCCGCTGCCATAAGTTGGACACCTTTGGGAAGGAGCCCTTAGTCCATGGAGCATCGGCTCCTTTGCTTATTATGGCACATCCGTATTCTGGATGTCGCCCGTCAATCGTCTTCGGCTTCACATTGTAGGTCTTGAGCCATAAGCCGAAGTGTGGGGTGATGCGGAGGAAGGCCTCACACACGACGATAAACGACGAGATGTGAAGGATGAAATCTTGAGCTAGATTGTGGAAATCGAGCCCGTAATAGAACATAAGCCCCCTTACAAAGGGATCAAAACTAAAGCCTAGCCCTCGGAGGAAGTGGGAAACAAATACGACACTCTCGTTGGGTTCGGGAGTGGGGATGACCTGCCCTTCAGCAGGCAGCCTGTGCGAGATTTTGGCGGTTAGATACCTGGCTTCCCTTAGCTTCTTGATGTCCTCCTCTGTGATAGAGGAGGCCATCCACCGACCTTGAAGGTTGGATCCGGACATGGTTGAAGGTCCGAAGCGCTTAGCCTAAGCTTTGGGTGTTGGAACTCGAGGTGGGGGAGGCGAAGGATCGAGCGCGAGAAGAAAAGGACAGGCCTTGGCCCCTTTATAAAGAGGGTGAATATCAAGCGTCCTCCACGTGGCCATTTGGAACTTGCCTAAAATCGAGGAGTCATACTAACAAACATGATTGGGTTACCCACACCCTTATTGATGGGAATCCCGTGATAAGGGGAACACGATCACTGCTTCAACAAGACGTGCCAATAAAACCGCCTCGCAACACGTGTAGTGGCAGGCTGGGAAAAACGGTTCGTAATGACCGGACCATGGTAGGATGTCACGTTATGAAAAGTTGTCAGCATATTAGATTTGTGGAATATTATGCTCTCTACAGTGGCATGTGGAATTTATTTTGCAGAGCCGAACATGATCCTTGTGTTCAAAATCTTCTATGGAGTATTCGGAGAAGGAACTCATCGTCATTGAAGCCTGGTTCAGGGGCTACTGAGGGATTCCTGGATTAGGGGGTCCTCAGACAGCCGGACTATATATTTGGCCGGGTTATTCGACTATGAAGATACAAGATTGAAGACTTCGTCCCATGTCCGGGTGGGACTCTCCTTTGCGTGGAAGGCAAGCTTGGCAATTCGGATATGTAGATCTCCTCCCTTGTAACCGATTCTGTGTAACCCTAGCCCCCTCCGCTGTCTATATAAACTGGAGGGTTTAGTCCGTAGGACAAGAACAATCATAATCATAGGCTAGCTTCTAGGGTATAGCCTCTACGATCTTGTGGTAGATCAGCTCTTGTAATACTCATATCATCAAGATCAATCAAGCAGGAAGTAGGGTATTACCTCCATCGAGAGAGCCCGAACCTGGGTAAACATTGTGTCCCCCGCCTCCTGTTACCATCAGCTTTAGACACACAGTTCGGGACCCCCTACCCGAGATCCACCGGTTTTGACACTGACAGCTATACACGCCTCGAGGGCTCTCCACAGTAGGGAGTCCCCTCCCACGTGCCAGTGGAAGCACCATGCTCCGCGCTAGGAGTCGATACTGCCGAGGAGCGGCTATGTCCATCCAAGTGCGGAAGCACTATGCTCCACGTTGGTGATAAACAACTGAGGGCGGCCTCACGGCCGCATCAGCCTCAGGGAGCCTCCGAGCTCAATGTCTGGCCTCATCGCAACACTTCAGCTCGGGAGAGTTGCACGAGGGGGCTGGGCAGGGGGGCTGCGCTCGGGTCACGCCCAAGCGTACTCCACCCTGCCAGGTCCCTCGGACTTGGTCATCGCGCGCCCTCCAAAGCAGAGCCAAGGTACGAAGGTCGTTTGAACATCAAGGGGGACTCCTGAGCATCGCGACTCAGGAGCCTAACTGACCACGTATCCCCTCAGTCCTTGGTCCATCATGGTGATCCGAATTACCCAATGGTGGATGAGGTATGCGCGGGGTCGGGCCCTGATGACGTAGAACACTAGGCCTACTCCTAGATCTCCTTTCTATAGGTTGTTTGCGCGTCAAGGGGGGACTTCTGAGCATCGCGAATCAGGAGCCTAATTGATCATGTAACCCCACACTCCTTGGTCCGTCCTGGTGATCCGGACGACCCAATTGCGGCTGAGGTATGCACGGGGTCGGGCCCTACTAACGTAGAATGTAAAGCAAATGGAAAGGAAATCGCACAATTTCAAAGGAAATATCACAAGACATATTGTTCTCCTGAAACCGAACACGAGTTTAACGCTTCCACGAGGCATGGTGCATATTGCATAAACTAAACAGGAAAGGAAACGCTAGCAAGTCATCCCGTCATCCCTGGACACCGTCGTCGTCTGCAAGGGATGCTTATTCTTCAATGGTGTCGCCTTCACCTGTACCACCAGCCGGAGTTGCAGGATCAGTAGCATCGCCGGTCGGGGGCGTGGGAGCGAAGGCGCGGAATACTCGTCGTCCACAAGCTCCAGCAGCTCGTCAAGGCCGGTGGCAGGATCATAAAGATGGAGGTGGCTGAAGACGCGCGTCAACATGGCTGAGGAAAGAATGTGGGCTTCTTCCTCTGCCATGGGTCCGATACCGCTCACGACATCCTCAAGCGCATCGACCAGATAAGGAAGCAGCTGGATGGGGCCCTCATCGCCGGCGGTCGGCGGCTCCTCCAAGCCCTTCTCGTAGAGTGACTGCAGCCCCTTCTGAGACCTCCCCTCGAGGAGCTTGAAGGCTGCGCAGTCCTTAGCCAGGACCTTCGCCTTGGCTTCAAGCTCAGCCTTCTCCGCCTTCAGCTTCTGCTCCTGCTCCTCCAGCCGGCTGCGCTCCGTGGCCTACGCCTTCACCAACTGCCCCAGCTCGGCGTCGCGATCCCTGATGGCGTCCTCTTGGGCCTTCATCTTCTCCTTCTCTGCCTTGTGGCCTCAGGCTTCTTTCACGCGCTCCCTCCGCACAGTCTCCAGCTCGGCCTCCAGCGACCGGCAACGGTCCTGAGCAGCCCCGACATCCTTCAGCACCACCTCACGGGCGGCCACAGCTTTGGCGACGACCTCCATGTCCTTCTTGGAGTCCATAGCAGCCTGGCTCAGTGTCGCCTAGACAGACACATTGAAGTGAAGCCAACTAGAGACCAGCTCCAGGCGCCCGGCCACCAGGCGACGGTCGGTGCCTTGAAGATCTTCTCGCAGCAGGGTCATCGCAGAAATAGCGCGCTCCAGAATGTCAGGGGAGGCTGAAGGATCCGGAGATAGTAGTGTGGCAGAAGGGGGAGGAGGCGACGTCGTCACCATGGCCTGGGAGGATGGAGGCTCCTGAGCTTTGGGGATCTCGGCGACCGAGCCAGTCGTTGGCACATCCGGAGCCAGTGGGGCCACGGGGGCTGACTTCTCCTGAGGATCCTCCCCAAACCTCGCGAGGATGATCGGGCCAGAGAAGCGCGAGAGCCATCGCTGCCCTTATCAATGGAGAGGGGTGCGGCCATCGTAGGCGATCTGGTCTCGAGTAGCGCCACCTCGTCCTCCTTCCTCCTCTTTGACGCGGGGCGTCGCCCTAATTGCACAATGGAGAAGCGTCAAGGGTAAGTAGCAGAAGCAGGAACAAAACATGACAAGAACACTAACTGGGCAACCGCGGAGTAGTCCCTTCGCTTCGTAAGCTTGAAGCCCGAGAGCCTCGCAACCTAAGGCGCAGGCGCATGGGCTCCAAGAGCGGAAGAGGGGGCAGCAGATCGGGAGATCAGCGCCGACCTGCCCCTCGTTGGAACCACGGCCGGCTCCTCTCTCTCCGGGAGGACGTCAGCCACATCACTGTCATCAGGCAGGGTGCGGAGGATGTCGGCCTTGTGCAAGGGGGAGGTCTCCCCATCCCCTTGGGGGTCGCCTCCGAGTCGCGCTCCTCGCCGTCCTCCTCTTCCCCTCCCTGCGAGAATCGCCAGAAGACACGTCCACCAGCGTCGTCGCCACCGGGACCTAAGGAGGCACTGGCAGCACCAGGCCGCGCCCGTCAAAGGTGGGCATGGCGGCCACGACCTGCGCCCCATCCTTCCGAAGGAACAAGGGAACGAAGGCACTCGGCGGATACTCTTGGTCGTCCTCGACCAAGAGGCGGAGAGCCTCAACCAGCTCCTCTTCAGACAAGGCCTCCGGACTCAAGCAAAGCTTGTCTTCTCCGCCCCCAAGCATCCACAAGGGGCGCGAGCGCGCCTGGAGAGGAGCCACCTGTAGCATCAGGAATTCTCTCAGGAGCATGGCCCTCGTCAGCTTCGCCGCCTTTGCGTTGCCCGGCCACAGGTTGGTGGTCATCTTCTCCAGCACCGACTCCGCCTGGTCGTCAGTAAGCTTCGCGCAGGACCACCCCTCGTCAGACTGGGGCATCTCCGTCGGCAACTTCAACCGCGGGTGGACACACTTGGCACCCATCATGACCCACTTGCTCCTGAAGCCATCGGCCTTCTATCTGGCCTTCGAGATCGCGTTTGCCTTGCCGACTGCAACGAAGTTGGCACACCCTGAGGTGTCGCCGTCGTTGATTCGAAGGAAGAAGAAGTGGCGCAGCAGTGCCATGGACGGCATCACCCCGACATACGCCTAACAATAGAAGGCAAAGATTGACAAGAGAAGAACGGAGTTGGGATGGAGATGGAGGGCCTGCAACCTGTAATGACGAAGCACGACATAGAAGAAGTCGGAGAAGGGAGGAACTAGGACCGCGCCGACGCTGCTCAAAAAGAAGGGGGTAGAAGGAGCTCTTCGAAGCATCCGGCTCGGCGATGCCAGCCCGGAGCTCGGCCTTCCCCTTCTCATTGTTCTCCCCCGCCGTCAGCAGGCGTGTAGCAGTGAGGTTCTTCTCCGAGACATTTGGAGCGTCCAGAGCCAGCTCGTACTAGGCAGGCGGCGAAACGGCCTTAGCCTTTTGGGGCACCATTGGACGGAAGCTCGGAAAGGGATTGAAGCAGATCTGGAGATTTTGGAAGCAAGGAGCAAGAAAGGGGATCTGGAGCGAGATGAAGGCAAGCAATGAAGGCAAGCGTTGCCCGGGCCAGCCTTTTTGTCAGACGCGCAATTGCTGAGGCAGCGTGGGGAAGCGGAGACGCCCACGTCCAATCAATCGCCACGCGTCAAGCGGGGCCACGGGTTGTTGGGGCCCGCGGTGCTCCGCACTTGCCCTTTGGCTTCGCCTCGAAGCCAAGTCCGAGCGCGCCTTGGGCCCGGGGGCTACTGTCGCCGTCCTGGGAATGGGGGGTCCCTAGACTTGCCTGCCTGCGGCCCATGGCGTGGCTCCACCAGCGGCCCCATAAGGCCCATCTTCACCAGCAAACACTCAAGACCCTCGCGAGGGGCCAAGCCTCGTGAGGCGGACGACGCAAGATCTCCTCAGGGGTGGCCTCACCAGGCCGGCTCGCGAGGGGCGGAGAGATCAAGGCGAGGGACACCTTGCGAGGTCCGTGTGACGTAAGCCGTGACGACCAAGGCCAGGCGGGTGCCAGCACGCATAGTGTCTTTGTTTCCTCTTTGGTGCTAAAGGGGGCAAGCGTAGGCGTGGAGTCCCGAGGCATCAGGCAAATGTTTCCATATCGGTGCAACAAGACCAAGACCAGCAGGACGGCAGGACAGAGGTCACCGTGGAGCCCAAGGCGGCGTCACCACCAGAGCCTTTGGCAGGCGAAGACCACCTTTAGTCAGGATAACTTGTGCTAGTTGTCTCTCTTCGAATTTGGCCATTGTGGGATCCCTTCCCACTTAATATTTGGGAAGAGGACCAGGGCCTCTATAAATAGGACTAGCTACCACCATAGAAGAGGGAGATCATCTGATCGAGACTAGAATCCGGGATCGAGATCATCCAGATCATCCTCAACCACATAAGCTCACCAAGCACAAGGGCACCTCTCCTCAGGAGGCTATTCTTCTCTTGTAACTATTCATCCTCAGCTCGAGAGGCAATCCACCACACCACATTGGAGTAGGGTATTACACCGCATCGGTGGCCCGAACCAGTATAAACTCTGGTGTCTCTTGTTCTTTGGGTTCGTCGAGCTAGGCCGTGAGATCATGATGTGTGCGAGCTAGAGGGGGAGAGATCTTTGTGCGCACCCCTGTATTCGAACCTCAAGGGTTTTGTTGGAACCCAAAATCCAACAAAACTAAGAGGAAAATACAAGGAAATGTATACTGGGCTCAAAAATATAGAAGTGCCATGCATGATTATACTCATGTTATCTCGCAATCGATTCTTCACAGGAAACTAACCATGTCATGCATCTTATGTACTCATGTTCTGTCCTGACAAACAAATTCTTCAAGGAAACTAACGGACCATGTATTGTTATATACTCATGTTCTATGGGCCAAATTTTTGTGAGGATATTATTCTAGCCACTGATTACTGAAGGGCGAATATAGGTATGTACACTTGGTAAGCATTACAGGATTTCACTACTTCCAAATATAGAGTTCTCCATATGCACATTACTTCCGTAATGTATGGTTAGATGAAACCAATAGTGTGATGCATATTTCTACATCATCAAAATGGCGAAACTAACATGGCCATTGATACACACTCATATTTAGTAGTATATAGATTACTATAAAATAAGGAAAATATCCATATCTTCCTAACCGTTTGATTATTCAAGGGTACAAATTGGCTGTATTGACATGGTCACAATCGCATGAATTAACTCACTCCAAATACAGCTGATTTACGGCGTCTCTAATACATTGCCATAGTTCTACTCAAATTCTGCTGAAACAGGGATATGCCAATCAACACAAAAAGTTCAAACAGTGTCATAGCGTTATCATTAACATGAGACGGAAACAACTTAGACGCGCCATGTGAGAAATACGTGGTGCCATCTGCTTTGTCGATCACGTAGATGATGCCATTGTGTTCAATAGCATCAAAGAAGTCTGTATCAACTTTGACGATCCACTATGAGGTGAGTTGTCTCCAGCTAAAGAAGGCACTCGTGGAAAGATGGCAAGTCCGCGGTCGAACAAGGCAATTAGCTTGAAGTCTGCGTAATTCGCATCTCGTGTGGGGACTTGGCAGATTACAATCTTTGCAAAAAAAGGTGCATCCAACTGATGACATATTCTAGATGACTTGGGCCGCCATGGTAAAACCATAAATACTCCAACGTAGGAAGGGTAATCTCATGGGAGGTGTGGACATTCACGAGCACCAAATTTTTCTGGTCTTCTCTGACGATGGCCATCCAGTGGGAGTTCATGCCGACCTAGTACATACATGCCAAGAAGTTTCGGGCGATGGTGATCGGATCGAAGTCGAGGGAAATGATGTATGGCAACCCACTACATACCTATAAAGAAGTTTTGGCTAATGGAGGTCGGATTTAATACGAGGGGCATCATGTACACCTCCGTATCATGGTGAGCAAATCTCGCAAGACCAGATAGCAGCAAGCAGGGTGTCTTGAAAAGCTTAGGCCTCGCTTCAATGATGGTCGTGTGCATGTCCCTCAAGCATGTAGCCAGCCGGAGGGCACTCAACATATCCATACATGAACAACATAGGTCAAGGATGTCACTGGGGAGATTGCTCCAATTGCGGCTCATATGGATGTTGCGCGGTTCGCGTTCGGCGATGGTGGAGTTTGGAAGGTGGGGTTTTGGGGGGCTTGATTTACGGGGGAGAATGCTCTCAGTGCTGGAGTAGCTAGCGGGTCAATAGTGGTACTGGGAGAGGAGAGGGAGGCGAGGGTACGCGGTAGCACAGTGAGAAGATGAAGAGTGAACTCAGGATCTCCCGTGAGATGGAGATTGAGATGGAGTGGTGCTAGGGGAGAGGGAGACGAGGCGAGGCATGCATAGTGACTACACAGTGCACAAGGTGAGGCTAACTTCGGTAACCTGAACACGCCATCTGGACTGGTGTCACCTCGGGCGCATGTGTCGCCATTATGGGAACGGGGGTCCCCATACTTGCCTGCCAGCGGCCCACGGCGTGGCTCTGCGAGCGGGCCCGTATGGCCCGTCTTCACCAGCAATGACTCAAGACCTTCGAGAGGGGCCAAGCCTCGTGAGGCGGACGACACGAGACCTCCTTGCGAGCGGCCTCACTAGGATGGCTCGCGAGGGGCGGAGAGATCAAGGCGAGGCAAACCTCGCGAGGTTCCAGTGACGTGAGCCATGACGACCAAGGCCAGGCAGGTGCCAGGCGGGCGCTAGTGCGCACAGTGTCCTTGTTTCCACTTTGCCACTAAGGGGCAAGCGCGGACGAAGAGTACCGATGCATCAAGCAAAGGTTTCCATATCGGTGCAACGAGACCAAGACTAGCAGGACGGCAAGACGAGGTCACCATGGAGCCCAAGACGGCGTCACCACCAGAGCCTTTGGCAGGCGAAGACTACTTTTGTCAGGATAAGCTATACTAGATGTCCCCTTTTGAATTGGCCAATGTGGCATCCCTTCCCGCTCAATATTTGGGAAGAGGACCAGGGCCTCTATAAATAGGACTAGCCACCACGTTAGGTAGGGGGGTCGATTTGGAAAAGCACCAGTTCACCAAGCACAAGAACAACTCTCCTCAGGAGGCTGATCTTCCTCTTATACTGTTCATCCTCAGCCCAAGAGGCAATCCACCACCACCACACTGGAGTAGGGTATTACACAACAACGGTGGCCCGAACCAGTATAAATCTTGTGTCTCATGTGTTGTGAGTTCGTGTGCCTAGCCTAGAAAATGGGAAGTGTGGGAGGGCGTGATCGGTGAGGGAGAGATCTTCGCGTGGGTTTTGCTAGAACCCAAAATCCGACATTTGGCGCGCTAGGTAGGGGTGCACCAGAGTTTTCCTTCTGCCGATTCGCGCTCCACCATCTTCACGCCCATTCTCCATGGTTGGCGCCACTCTTCCAGCTGGATCTACGGGTGCCCACAGTGACGCCCGGGGGCTCTGAGCCCTTTCTCCCGCCCTGCGGCAGGTGTAGTGTCTACCCAAGTTCAAGCCGGATATGCCGCCGCACTACAATGGAGCGGCGGACCCGTCGGCTTTCCTACTGGCATATGAGGAGGCCATCCTTAAGGCCGGGGGTGACGACAAGGTCATGGCCAACTGGCTCCCATGGCCCTCACTGGCGCACCACGTGCCTGGCTGCTCAACCTCACTGGATCCACGGTGGCATCCTGGGAGGAGTTGCGCAGCCTCTTCGCTGCGTGCTACGCGGCGCCGGTGCACCACATGGTTGTAGCCCTCCTCGGCGGCTCGCAAGCACCACCCTCGGATCGTCACGTCAAGCCGTTCTTTTGCCAGATCGGCACCACTTCCAAGCGCCCGGGGGCTCCGCCGGGCTAGGCCACGCCCGAGGCTGACCTCACCTTTGACTCAGGGGATCATATCGTCTCCACCATCGGCCCGGGCGCGCTCCCAATGCTTTGCACGCCCACCATCTGCCACGTGTCCATCACCAAGACGCTCATCGACGGTGGCGCCGGCCTCAACATGCTCTCCGTCGAGGCCTTTAGCCTCCTTCACGTACCGCTCGAGCCGCTCCGCCCTAGCAAGCCTCTCTCGAGGGTTGGTGGAGGCTCCGCCCGCTCCCTAGGGCAGATACGCCCACATCGGCCTCCCGTACAATGCCATCCTCGGGTACCCAGCCCTGGCTCCGTTCATGGAGGCGACCCATCCGGCCTACAACCTCATGAAGATGCCCGGGAGCAAGAGTGTCCTCACAGTAGTTGGGGACACCAAGGAAGCCTTGATGACACTCAAGCTCCCCCTCAAGTCCACCGCGACAGCACAACCCATCAACATGGATACCTCCAAGGCCAAGGGAGCCGCAACAACCAATAACAAGAAGCTTTCACTCAAGACAAGGCAGAAACCAAGCAAGTGCCAGTCGAGGAGGACGGGTCCTCAGGGGCAACCTTTACCATAGGCGCCAACCTTGAGCCTGATCAGCAGGAGGTGCTGGTAAAGTTCCTGCGTGCAAAGAAGGAACTGTTTGCTTGGGAGCCCAATCAGCTGGTAGGGGTCCCAAGAGGGATGATAGAGCACCACCAGAAGGTGTGCGCCAACGTACGCCCCGTAAAGCAGAAGGAGAGGCGGCAGTCCACGGAGAAGCAAGCTTTCATCGTCCAAGAGACACGCAAGTTGGAGGCTACGGGTGTCATTTGAGAGGTTCGGTACCCCGAGTGGCTAGCAAACCCCGTCGTCGTGCCCAAGAAAGGCGGGAAGGAGCGAGTGTGCGTTGACTTCACCAATCTCAACAAGGCCTGCCCCCAAGATCCGTTCCCCTTCCACGCATCGACTAGATCATCGACTCCACTGCCGAGTGTGACTTGCGATGCTTCCTGAATGCGTTCTCAGGATATCACCAGATAAAGATGGCAGTAGAAGATGTGGAGAAGACGGCCTTCCTGACCCCGTTTGGGGTGTACTGCTACACTTGCATGCCTTTCGGGCTGCGCAACGCAGGCGCAACCTTCCAGCGGCTCATGCACATCGCCTTGGGTCGGCAGCTCGGGAGGAACGCTGAAGCTTACATCGACGACATCGTGGTGATGTCTCGGTAGGCGAGGACCTTGATCCAAGACCTGGAGGAGACCTTTGAAAGCCTCCGCCAGGTGGACTTGCGGCTCAACCCAGAGAAGAGTGTGTTTGGCGTCCCTTCCGGCAAGCTACTGGGCTTCCCTGTGTCTCACAGGGGGATCGAGGCCAACCCAGAGAAGGTCAAGGCATTGAAGACATGAGTCCACCGCAAACCCTCAAGGAAATGCAGAAGCTTGTTGGACGGGTGACTGCGTTGGGATGCTTTATTTCCAAGCTGGGAGAGCATGCCCTAACTTTCTTCAAGCTGATGAAGAAGAAGGGCCCATTCGAGTGGACCCTGGAGGCCGATCGAGCATTTCAAGACCCCAAGAGATACCTGACCAGCCCTCCAGTGATGGTGGCGCTGCGACCACTCGAGCCCCTAGTACTTTATCTTGCTGCCACTCCCTACTCCGCCAGCTCGGCTCTAGTGGTGGTTCGGGAAGAACACCAAGCCAAGGGCGCATCACGTCGAGCTACACCCCTAGCAGAGACGACTCAAGACCAGGAGGGCGCCACAAGGGCCGCCACAGCAACAGCAGAGGATCAAGCTCAACAGGACGACGCTCCCGAACCCGCAAAGGCCCCAACAATCGATTAAGCGTTGGGGGCTCCACCACCTCAGGAGGCACCCCAACACCCAGAAGATGCAAGCCTCATCAGCGCGCCTACCCTCATCGAGCACCCGGTATACTTTGTCAGCAAGGTGTTGCGGGATGCAAGAGCACGGTACGCCATGCCTCAGAAGCTCGATCCTACTCGCGCTCCTGGTGGCCTAACAAAAGCCGCGACACTACTTTCAAGGCCACCCCATCAAAGTCATCTCAGCCTACCCACTAGAGAGGGTGCTCAGGAGCCTAAACTCCGCCGAGAGGGTCGCCGAGTGGAACATCGAGTTGCAGGCATTCCAGTTGGAGTTCAGCACCACTAGGGTCATCAAGGGAGCCGTGCTCACCGATTTCGTGGCAGAATGGATGGACGCCCCGGCGCTTGAAATAGGCAAGGACCGGTCCCTCTCGCCGGGAAGTGAGGCGCCCGATGGCTGGGTCATGTATTTCGATGGTGCCTTCGCACGCCAAGGCGCGGGGGCTGGAGCAGTGCTCATCTCGCCCACTCAGGACAAGCTCTACTATGCCGTGCAGCTCTGCTTCCAGCAGGGCGAGAAGGTCTCCAACAACATTGCAGAGTACGAAGGCCTCATAGCTGGCCTGAAGGCTGCGGTGGCACTAGGGGTGAAGCGTCTCACCATCAGGGGCGACTCGCAGCTCCTCGTCAACTTCTCCAACAAGGTATACGAGCCGAAGGACGAACACATGGAGGCATACCTCGCGGAGGTACGCAAGATGGAGAAGTAGTTCCTGGGCTTGGAGTTGCAGCACGTGCCCCAGGGAACCAAAAAGGAGGCCGACAACATTGCCAGAAGGGCATCCAAGCTACAACCCCAAGAACATGGCGTCTTCGAGAAGCGGCTCTTCAAGCCGTTGGCAACACCATCGCTTTCAAGGACACAGTAGCCTCGGGAGGAGCTCCCACAGCCACCTGCCACTGGAGCCCCAGCCTGTGGCCCGACTTCGGGAGCGCGTCTACTCTTGGCGCTCGAGCCTCAGGAGGGATGCTGGAACAAGGAATTCAAGGAATACCTGACGCAAGGGACGCTGCCGGAGAAGGAGGAAGACGCGAAGCGTGTAGCCCGGCAAGCCACGACATATTGCATCCAGGACGGTGAGTTATACAGGAAGCGTCCAACTGACGTTTCATTGCATCGCATCTCCAAGGAATAGGGGAAAGAGCTACTAGCCGACATACACGACGGGGACTGCGGGCACCACTCGTCGACACGAACCCTTGTCAGCAAGGCATTCCGCAGCGGGTTCTACTGGCCTACGGTGCTCAGCGACGCAGCCGAGCTAGTGAGGTCCTGCGAGGCCTGCCAATTCCACACCAAGCAAATCCATCAGGCAGCTCAGGGCCTCCAGACCATTCCACTCTCATGGCCGTTCACAGTCAGGGGACTAGATATCCTGGGCCCGTTCCCTTGAGTGTCTGGGGGCTACCGATACCTCTATGTTGCCATCGACAAGTTCACCAAGTGGGCGGAGGTGGAAGCCGTCTGCACCATCCCAGTTGGCTCTGCGGTCAAGTTGATCAGGGGCCTCGTGAGCCATTTTGGGGTCCCCAACCGCATCATCACCGATAATGGCTCGCAGTTCACTAGTAACCTCTTCAAGACATATTGTGCTAACCTTGGAACACAGATTTGCTAAGCTTCGGTAGCACACCCCAGGAGCAATTGCCAGGCTGAACGCGCCAACGCGGAGGTCATGAGAGGCCTCAAGACCAGGACCTTCAAGAAGAAGCTCGAGGCCTGCGGCAGGGGCTGGCACAATGAGCTCCAGTCCGTGATGTGGTCCATCCGCACCACCGCCACCAAGCCGACGGGCGAGACCCCGTTCTTCCTCGTCTACGGAGCAGAAGCAGTCCTCCCTCACGAGGTCAGACATCACTCCGCACGGGTCCTGGCGTTCGATGAAACACAGCAGGACGCCATACGGGGGATGGACCTCGTGCTGGGGGAGGAACGTCGCCGCGAAGCTGCACTACGGGCGGCAAGATACCAGCAGGCGCTGCGGCGGTACCACTGTCGTCGCGTCCACTCTAGGATGCTCGAGGTGGGTGACCTCGTCCTGAGGTGGGTGCTCTCGAGGGAAGGGTTGCATAAGCTCTCACCCATGTGGGAGGGCCCGTTCAAGGTCGTCCATGTCTCTTGGCCTGGCGCCGCGCGCCTGGAGACACAGGACGGGGTACCCATCCACAACTCCTGGAAAATCCAGCACCTCTGGAAGTTCTACCCATGAAGCAAGGCCCCGTGCCTATGAAGGTATCTGCTCGTGACACTCTTACGTAATAATGAGTGGGGCTGTACACGCCCCAGAGTCTCAGGAGTGCCACCATTGGGCCACGGGGGCTCCCTCCCAGGTCTTAGTGGCAACACTTAGCTCCGCGCTGGTGAGAAGACATGAAGACTAGACTAGGTGTCGGGCGCAGCTTTTCATTTGCTTTCCAAAGTTGGCTCGCCCCTCTTTTAATTGAAGTTTGCTTCTAGTGTTCTTTGCTGATTTGGTCCTGTCGCTTTCTTCCTCTGTTCTGCCTTAATTTCTCTGGTAGACTTGTACTCTCTCTCGCATTCCTCGCGAGGTGGATGGACGGGTGCCCTCGTGAGCATTTTTCCTTTTTCTGCCTTTCGTCTGCTTTTTGCGAGGCACCCTCGTTCGAGTCCACAAGCTGGCGCACCTCTCCTAATCCATGCCCCGCGGGTACCGCGATACGAAGCGCTGGGTCAAGGCCAGCGGTGCCTGTGACCAAGGCTCGGGTGAACGATAACCCTCTTAACGAATTTTTTGCAGTTCCTAAGCGCCTACCAGGCCAAGGGGGCCTCGACAGGCACCAGGAAGCAGGCGCCTCGTGAGGAGGAGACTACTCCGAGCAAGTCAAGCTAAGTTATCTCTACATAAAATGACAATGTTGCGACACGGCACATGAATGATAAGCATAGCTTAAGACTTGAGAAATCATAGTTCATTTCACGCCCCCCGGGGGCCCATACTTGCTTTTTTCTTAGTACAAGAAGGAAAGGAAGAACGAAATAAAAGCGGTGCATGCCCCTACAGCGGTCCGCGAGGGCGATCTCTTGGTGCCATCCTGAGCTCATCCAAACCCCTCTTCGCGCTTCACGGAGGTGCTGCGACAAGACGACCCACTGCCGCCTTTGAAGCGGGCACGGCGGCGTGGCGGCTAGTCGTAACCACCGCTACTGGAGCTGTCGCCGGAGGAAGAGCTGCCGTAGCTGGATGAGACATGGTCCAACCAAGGCCGAGCACCTCCTCGCCGTGGTCCAACCTTGGCGATGGTTCACCCTCATCGTCATCACGACCATCGCCAAGGCCGAGCACCTCCTCGCCGTTGTTGACCTCGGGGCAGCACCCGGCGCGGCGATCATCTTCCCCAAACACCCTCACGTAGAGGGTCGCGTCACCGTCATACTTGAAATGGAGGGTGCACCGCCTGCTTAGGCAGCGTGTGCGGGCAAATGTCAGCCAGCCACGGGCCATCGCTATGTTGACCATGACAGAGACCTCGATCGCGACCCACGAAGCCTTGCTGCAGCAGCCGTCCGCCTGCAGCCAGAGCCCGCCTGGACCTGAGGCCGATAGATCGTCGGCGAAGAAGCATGGGAGCTAAAGCCAATTGCCAGCCGGGTTCTCCGACCAGACGACAAACTTCGGCAGCACCTCCGCCGAGTGGAAGCGCGGCCGGGGAGGCCATGTGACCAAGGCACGTCTCCCTTCATCAATAGGACTGCCGCGACCAGAGCGACCCCTGCCATGCGAAGTGGCACCGCCACGTCCGCGGAGGGGGGGGGGCGCACGGGGGTCGCGCTGTGCTTGCGGGGACGGCCGCGTCCACGCTTGGGCACCGGAGAGCCGGGCACCTCGCGAGGGGACTTCCCCTTCTCCGTGGCGGAGAACCTCTTCGACGATGCCATTAGTGTCGCAACTGGCAATGGAGCAATGGGGGAGAAGCGAGCGGAATGGGATGAGATGGGCGACGGGGGCTCTGCCCCCTCCCCATTTATAGCAGGAGAAGGCCAACCAACACCCCCCCCACACGATCACAGGTAATGATGGTTTTTCCTTGCATGCAGCATAGACTCGTCAAATCGGGCAGTTGCCGAGGCAACGTGGGGAAGCGAAGACGCCCACGTCCAATCAATCGCCACGCATCAACCAAGGCCGCAGGCTTTTGGGGCCCGCGGCGCTCCGCGCTTGCCCTTTGGCTCCGCCCCGAAACCAAGCCCGAGCGCGCCTTGGGCCCGGGGGCTACTGTCGGCGTTCTGGGAACGGGGGTCCCCAGACTTGCCTGCCTGCGGCCCACGGCATGGCTCTGCGAGCGGGCCCGTACGCCCGTCTTCACCAGCAATGACTCAAGACCTTCGCGAGGGGCCAAGCCTCGCGAGGCAGATGACGCAAGACCTCCTCGGGAGCGGCCTCACCAGGCTGGCTCGCGAGGGGTGGATAGATCAAGGCGAGGTAAACCTCGCGAGGTTCCAGTGATGTGAGCCATGACGACCAAGGCTAGGCGGGTGCCAGGCGGGCGCCAGCGCACACAGTGTCCTTGTTTCCACTTTGGTGCTAAGGAGGAAAGCGGAGACGAAGAGTACTGAGGCATCAAGAAAAGGTTTCCATATCGGTGCAACGAGACCAAGACCAGCAGGACGGCAAGACAGAGGTCACCGTGGAGCCCAAGACGGCGTCACCACCAGAGCCTTGGCAGGCGAAGACTACTTTTGTCAGGATAAGTTGTACTAGTTGCCCCCTTTCGAATTGGTCGTTGTGGCATCCCTTCCCACTCAATATTTGGGAAGAGGACCATGGCCTCTATAAATAGGACTAGCCACCACGTTAGGTAGGGGGGATCGATGTGGACAACCACCAGTTCACCAAGCACAAGAACAACTCTCCTCAGGAGGCTGTTCTTCCCCTTGTATTGTTCATCCTCAGCCCAAGAGGCAATCCACCACCACCACACTGGAGTTGGGTATTACACCACAACGATGGCCCGAACCAGTATAAATCTTGTGTCTCGTGTGTTGTGAGTTCGTGTGCCTAGCCTAGAAATCGCGAAGTGTGTGAGGGCGTGATCGGTGAGGGAGAGATCTACGCGCGCACCCCCGTGTTCGAACTTTAAGGGTTTTGCCGGAACCCGAAATCCGACAGCAGGGTCTTGTCACTTCACTGTGATGACCGGATGAATAATATTTTGACCATCAAGTGTACCATAGTTGTACTACTACTACTAGTAGTAGGAACATGAGTAGTACTATATAGTAGAAATAGGTCTCCTATGCCAGCATGCCTCTGGGTTCACTTCATCCTCCAGGTATCATCCAAATTGTGATCAGAACCAAATTCTCATGCATGCAGAAGGGTGAAGAAGGCTTTTTCTTTTTTGAGAATAACCGCATATTCCTTAACCAGAAAATGTTGTGTCTCCCACGCACGCGTGATACGTCCATTTTGCGTCATGTTTTCTTACTATTATTTATAATGTTTTTATCCATAATAATGTTTTTGGAGTAATTCTAATGCCTTTTCTCTGATAATATGCAAGGTATACACCAAGGGGGAGAATTCTGGCAGGTGGAAATCTGGACCTGGAAAAGCTACATCAGGCTACCTATTCTGCACAACTCCAAACAAGTTGAAACTTCACGACGATTTTTTATGGAATATATAAGAATTATTGGGGCAAATAACTACCAGAGGGGGCCACCAGGTGGGCACAACCCACCTTTGTGTGCCAGGGCCCCCTAGCGCGCCCTGGGGGGTTGTGGCCTCCTCGGTCCACCTCTGGTACCAATCTTTTGGTATATAAGCCATTTTGACCTAGAAAAAAAATGAGGGGAGGACTTTTGGGACGAAGCGCCGCCGCCTCGAGGCGGAACTTGGGCAGGAGCACTTTTGCCCTCCGGCGAAGCAATTCCGCAGGGGGGACTTCCCTCCTGGAGGGGGAAATAATCATCATCATCATCACCAACAACTCTTCCATCTTGGGGAGGGCAATCTCCATCAACATCTTCAACAGCATCATCTCCTCTCAAACCCTAGTTCATCTCTTGTGTTCAATCTTGTTATCAGAACTATAGATTGGTACTTGTGGGTGACTAGTAATGTTCATTACATCTTGTAGTTGATTACTATATGGTTTATTTGGTGGAAGATTATATGTTCATATCCAATATGCTATTTAATACCCCTCTGATCATGAGCAGTTTTATCATTTGTGACTAGTTACCTTTGTTCTTGAGGTCACCGGAGAAATCATGTTGCAAGTAATCATGTGAATTTGATATGTGTTCGATATTTTGATAGTATGTATGTTGTGATTCCCTTAGTGGTGTCATGTGAACGTCGAGTACATGACACTTCACCATATTTGTGCCTAAGGGAATGCATTGTGGAGTAGCAATTAGATGATGGGTTGCGAGAGTGACAGAAGCTTAAACCCTAATTTATGCGCTATTTCGTAAGGGACCGATTGGATCCCAAAGTTTAATGGTATGGTTATAATTTATTGTTAATACTTTTCTTGTAGTTGAGGATGTTTGCGGGAGGGTTAATCATAAGTAGGAGGTTTGTTCAAGTAAGAACATCACCTAAGCACCGGTCCACCCACATATCAAATTATCAAAGTAGCGAACACGAATCGGACAAACATGATGAAAGTGACTAGATGAAATTCCCGTGTACCCCCAAGAACGCTTTGCTTATTATAAGAGACCATTTTGGCATGTCCTTTGACTCAAAAGGATTGGGATACCTTGCTGAAATTTTGTTACTACTATCATTACTGGCTCGTTACAAATTATCTTGCTATCAAACTACCCTGCTACTTACAATTTCAGCACTTGCAGACATCACCTTACTGGAAACTACCTGTCATTTCCTTCTGCTCCTCGTTGGGTTCGGCACTCTTACTTATCAAAAAGAGCTACAATTGATCCCCTATATTCATGGGTCATCAAGGCTATTTTCTAGCACAGTTTCCGGGGAGTGAAGCGCCTTTGGTAAGTGGAATTTGGTAAGGGGGCATTTATATAGTGTGCTGAAATTTATTGTCACTTGTTACTATGAAAACAATCCTTTGAGGGTTTGTTCGGGGTATCTTCACCTCGTCCGGAACCACAATTAGCTACCCCTCAACCTACTGCACCTATTGAAAATTTTGAATATGAAATTCCTTTGGGTATGATAGAACAACTGCTAGCTAATCCTTATGTAGGAGTTGGAACCGAACATCCTGATATACACTTGATATATGTGGAACAAATTTGTGGATTGTTTGAGCTTGCAGGTTTACCTAGGGATAAAGTTATGAAGAAGGTTTTCCCTTTATCTTTGAAAGGAAAATCATTGGCATGGTATAGGCTATGCGATGATATTGGATTATGGAATTGGAATCGTTTGAAATTGTAGTTCCACCAAAAAAATTATCCTATGCATCTAGTTCATCATGATCGGAACTATATATATAATTTTTGGCGTCGTGAAGGAGAAAGTATCGCTCTAGCTTGGGGGAGGCTTAAGTCAATGTTATATTCATGCCCCAATCATGATCTCTCAAGAGAAATTATTATCCAGAATTTTAATGTTCGGTTTTCTCGTAATGATCAAACCATGCTTGATACTTCTTGTGTTGGTTCCTTTATGAAGAAGACTATTGAATTCCGGTGGGATCTTTTGGAAATAATTAAACACAACTCTAAAGATTGGGAACTCGACAAAGGTAAAGAGTCAGGTATTGAACTTGAGTATGATTGTGTTAAATCTTTTATGGATACCAATGCTTTTCAAAAGTTTAGCACTAAATATGGACTTGACTCTTAGATACTAGCCTCCTTTTGTGAATCTTTTGCTTTTCATGTTGAACTCCCTAAGGAGAAGTGGTTTAAATATCCCCCACCTATTAAATAAGAAATTAAAGAACTAGTACCAATTAAATAAGAAACTATAATTTATAATGTTGATCGAGTTGTTCCTTCTACTTATATTGAGAAACCACCTTTCCCTGTTAGGATAAAGGAACATACTAAAGTTTCAACTATGGTTAACAAAAGCTACATTAGAACACCTAAACCTGATGAATAAATTAAAGTTGAACCTAGTATTGCTATGGTTAAAGATCTCTTGGAAGAAGATATGGATGGGCATGTTATTTACTTTTGTGAAGAAGCTGCTAGAATTGCCAAACCTGATAAGAAAGATAAACATAGACCCGTTGTTGGCATGCATGTCATCTTAGTTAAAATAGGAGATCACTGTTATCATGGTTTATGTGACATGGGTGCTTGTGTGAGTGCTATTCCTTATACCTTATATCAAGAAATTATGAAGGACATAGCACCTGCAGAGTTAGAAGAAATAGATGTTACGCTTAAACTTGCGAACAGAGACACCATATCACATTTTGGGATTGTGAGAGATGTTGAAGTCTTGTGTGGGAAAATAAAATACCCTACTGATTTTCTTGTTCTTGGTTCCCCACAAGATGACTTTTGTCCCATTATTTGTGGCAGACCTTTCTTCAATACAGTTAATGCTAAGATAGACTGTAAGGAACAAACTGTCTGTGTTAGCTTTGGTGATGAATCTCATGAGTTTAATTTTTCCAAGTTTAGTAGAAATCTTCATGAGAAAGAATTTGCTAGTAAGGATTAATTAATTGGTCTTGCTTCTATTGCTGTACCACCTACTGATCCTTTCGAACAATATTTGCTAGACCATGAGAATGATTTACATATGCATGAAAGAAATGAAATAGGCAAAATTTTCTTTGAACAACGTCCTTTGCTTAAAGATTATTGTAAAACCTCCTCCTGAAACAATTGCTAGGCACTTTGAAATATGCTTATCTTGATGAAAAGAAGATATATCCTATTATTATCAGTGCTAACCTTTCAGAACATGAAGAAAAAAGATTATTGTAAGTTCTAAGGAAGCACCGAGATGCTATTGGATATACTCTTGATGATTTAAAGGGCATTAGTCCCACTCTATGCCAGCACAAAATTAATATGGAACCTGATGCTAAACCCGTTGTTGATCACCAACGTCGGTTAAATCCAAAGATGAAAGAAGTGGTAAGAACGAAAATATTAAAACTTCTGGAAGAAGGTATAATCTATCCCATAGCTAATAGTAGATGGATAAGTCATGTTCATTGTGTTCCTAAGAAAGGAGGTACAACTATTGTTCCTAATGATAAGAATGAACTTATTCCACAAAGAATTGTCACAGGCTATAGAATGGTAATTGATTTTAGAAAATTAAACAAAGAAACTAGAAAAGATCATTACCCTTTGCCTTTTATTGATCAAATGCTTGAAAGATTATCTAAGAACACACACTTTTGCTTCCTTGATGGATATTCTGGCTTTTCACAAATACCTATTTCTCAACCTGATCAAGAAAAGACCACTTTTACTTGTCCCTTTGGAACTTATGCTTATAGACGTTTGCCTTTTGGTTTATGTAATGCACCTGCTACCTTTTAAAGATGTATGACAACTATATTCTCTGACTTTTGTGAAAAGATTGTTGAGGTTTTCATGGATGACTTTTCTGTTTATGGGAAGTATTTTGATGACTATTTAAGCAATCTTCATTGAGTTTTGCAGAGATGCGAACAAATAAATCTTGTCTTGAATTGGGAGAAGTGCCACTTTATTGTTAATGAAGGCATTTTCTTGGGTCATAAAATTTCTGAAAGAGGAAACCAAGCTAAGGTTGATGCAATTGAGAAAATGCCATGTCCTAAAGATATGAAAGGTATTAGTAGTTTCTTAGGTCATGCTAGTTTCTATAGGAGATTTATCAAAGACTTTTCAAAAATTTCTAGGCCTCTTACTAATCTCTTGCAGAAGGATATTCGTTTTGTTTTTTATGATGATTGTTTAGAAGCCTTTGAAACACTTAAGAAAGCTTTAATTTCTCCACCTATTGTTCAACCACTTGATTTGAACTTTCCTTTTGAAATTATGTGTGATGCCAGTGATTATGTTGTTGGTGCCGTTCTAGGACAAAGAGTTGATAAGAAACTTAATGTTATTCATTATGCTAGTAAAACTATAGACAATGCTCAAAGAAATTATGCTACTACTGAAAAGGAATTCTTAGCAGTTGTGTTTGCTTGTGATAAATTTAGGCCTTATATTGTTGATTCCAAAATAATTGTTCACATAGACCATGCTGCTATTAAATATCTTATGGAAAAGAAAGATGCTAAACCTAGACTTACTTGATGGGTTCTCTTGTTATAAGAATTTGATTTACATATCATTGATAGAAAAGGAGTTGAGAACCCAGTAGCTGATAATTTATCTAGGATTGAAAATGTGTTTGATGACCCACTACCTATTGATGATAGTTTTCCTAATGAGCAGTTAGCTGCAATAAATGTCTCTCATGGTACTCCTTGTTATGCTGATTATGGTAATTACATTGTTGCTAAATATTTACCACCCAACTTTACATATCAACAAAAGAAAAAAATTCTTCTACAATTTAAGACATTACTTTCGGGATGACCCACATCTTTATAAAGAAGGAGTAGATGGTATTATTAGACATTGTGTAGCTAAGCATGAACAGGGACAAATCCTACGGAAATTTCACTCCGAGGCTTATGGAGGGCATCATGCTGGAGATAGAATCGCTCATAAGGTATTGCAGTCTCGATTTTATTGGCCTACTCTCTTCAAAGATGCCCGTAAGTTCATCTTATCTTGTGATGAATGTCAAAGGATAGGTAATATCGGTAAGAGTCAAGAAATGCCTATGAATTATTCACTTTCTATTGAACCATTTGATGTTTGGGGATTTGATTACATGGGACCTTTTCCTTCCTCTAATGGGTATACAGATATCTTGGTTGCTGTTGATTATGTTACTAAATGGGTAGAAGCTATTCCAACTAGTAGTGCTGATCACAACACCTCTATTAAAATGCTAAAGTAAGTTATTTTCCCAAGGTTTGGAGTCCCTAGATATTTAATGACTGATGGTGGTTCACACTTTATTCATGGTACTTTTCATAAAATGCTTGCCAAGTATGATGTTATCCATATAATTGCATCACCTTATCATCCTCAGCCTAGTGGTCAAGTTGAACTTAGCAATAGAGAAATAAAATTTATTTTGTAAAAGACTGTCAATAGGTCCATGAAGAATTGGTCTAAGAAATTAGATGATGCACTTTGGGCTTATAGAACAACATATAAAAATCCTATGGGTATGTATCCTTATAAAATGGTTTATGGAAAAGCATGTCATTTGCCTCTTGAGTTAGAACATCAAGCATATTGGGAAATCAAAGAACTCAATTATGATTTCAAACTTGTTGGTGAAAAGAGGTTATTTGATATTAGCTCATTATATGAATGGAGAACCCAAGCATATGAAAATGCATTATTCAAAGAAAAAGTTAAAAGATGGCATGACAAAAGAATTCAAAAGCATGAGTTTAAGGTCAGAGAATATGTTCTTCTGTACAACTCTCATTTCAGATTCTTTGCAGGAAAGCTTCTCTCAAAATGGGAAGGCCCATACGTCATCGAGGAGGTTTACCGGTCTGGAGCCATCAAAATAAATAATTCCGAAGGTACTAACCCGAAGGTTGTCAATGGGCAACGAATAAAGCATCATATCTCAAGTACTCCTATTAATGATGAAAGTAATATTATCCAAACTATGACACCAGAAGAACACATAAAAGAGTCCTTCCGTAACACTTTAGAATCGTGAAAATAAGGAGGTACGTGAGACAGTAAGTAAATGGACTCCGAAAAATACGCAATTTTTTTTATCAGTTTTGGAATATTTTAGAATTTTGGGAATAAAGAAACTTACAGGAAGTGTCCCCTGGTGGGCACAAGACACCAGGGCACGCTAGGCTTGGCTGGCGCGCCCAGGTGGGTTGTGCCCACCTAGGACACCTTCCGTACTCCATTTTTCTACCATATGCTTGTCCTCCAAGATACAAAAACTATATATACTTCCCGAACCTGTTGCTCACCGTATCACGGAGAAATCCTCTGTTATTTTTTCTTGCCGTTTCTCGTGCAGTTTTGAAAATATGTCATCTCAAGACTCCGACGGCGAGAGCAATGTCTCGCATCTCATTGCTGACCCAAAGGCCTATGGGGACCTATCTCCTTATGGTCGAACCACAGATGACGAGGAGGATGCTCATTGGATCAATGATTCAAGCTGGGAGGAGGAGGATGTTCCTCTACCTCAACCTGGGGATATGCACATAAAGTTCAAGAAGTCTAGTCTCCCTAAAAGAGCTAACCGGTCTGTTCCTTCTCGTTTTCGACAGAAAAGTAAAGGAGATCTATGTGACAAGATCTTGAAGTTGGAGTTGGAAGTCGATGATTTAATAGAGGAAATTTCTCTCCTCAAGTACAATATGAAAAAGTTAAAGGCACAATTGTCCTCACCACCACCCCCATCACCTTCTTCACGACCAAAGGAAAACTGAGTATCAGGTATGGGCACTCTCCTTGGCTACCGCCAAGCTTGGGGTAGGTGCCCCGGTATCATATCATCCCACTATCTTTTTGCTTTTACTTGTTTTAGTTCGATCCTTTTGCTTTAGATGAATATAAGCTTACTTCCATCCTTTCTTCTTTGAGAGTTTGCTTAGTGATCTATCCTTGTAATCGTGTGCAAGTCATATAATAAAGTTAAGTATGAGTTTTTGCTTTCTCTACATTCATGTTGCAAATAAAAGAAATAAATAAGAAAGCAAATAAATAAGGAAAATATTATATAATAATCCTATGGTAGGTGATGGCACCACATAAGGAAAAGTATAAGTAGAAAATTTTATTAGAGATTGACAAACATAGTATTAGTCAATGATGCAACTCATGAAAGTATTAATAAGGGAAGAGAATATTCACATATAAATATACTATCCTAGAAATCTTTTGTGATTGTGAGCCCTCATCAAAATATTATATGCCAAAATTGTTGACATTGGACAAGGAATACAACTTAATGATTTATGTTTGTTCATATTCACATAGAAGTCATATTGTCATAGATCCTTTAACATGTGGTGCTTGCCCCCTATCTTTGCTAGCCAAAAATTCCGCACTAAGTAGAGATACTACTTGTGCATCGAAAAACCCTTAAACCCAAATCTATTTTCAAGTGTCCACCATACCTACCTAGGGATTGAGCAAGATCCCTCAACTAAGTTGTCATCAGTGCAAAAAGGCAATAAAAATTGCTTCCAAAAGTGTGAGATCATTTAGTGTAAGAGAAAATTGAGCGTTTCATGATCTTGTGATGGTGAAGAATAAAAGCGACAGACTGCATAATAAAGGTCGCTATCACAAGGGGAAATGTAATGTGATGTTCTTTTGCACTAAGGGATTGAGCATACAAGCAAATAAGTGCATGGTAACCTCTGCTTCCCTCTGTGAGGGGCCTATCTTTTACTTTTATGCAAGGGTCAAAGTTTTTCTCTCTATTCCTTTTATTTTTCTCCTTTGGCAAGCATCATGTGGTGACAAAAGATCTAGGCACATATGTCTAGTTGAATATGGGTGGCATGAGTTATTATTGTTGACATCACCCTTGAGGTGAGTATGTTGGGAGGTGAAACCATAAGCCCCTATCTTTTTATGTGTCCGGTTGAAATGTTTTGCTCAGGGGTATGAGGTGACTATTAGCAATCATAGAAGACTATATGATGGTTGAGTATGTGGACTTGCCTAAGGGCTCTAACACGTGACCCTTCCTGAAAAGATGATGAATTGTAGTTGCAATGTTGACTGAGAACATAGTTTGTTGGTTTCTAATAGAGTGTTTGCTTTATACTTCAATTGTGTGATGAACTATTACTTATTCATGAGAAGTATATGATGAAAGTTCTATGATAAAAGTCATATGTTTAGTTTTGTTGCTGTTATAATAATCAACAAGATGCTTCTATGTCCGTATTTTGTTTTTATCGTCACCTCTCTCTCAAAGCATGTGGACATGTTTTTCGATTTTGGTTTTTCGCTTGAGGACAAGTGAGGTCTAAGCTTGGGGGAGTTGATACGTCCATTTTGCATCATGTTTCTTACTGTTATTTATAATGTTTTTATCCATAATAATGTTTTTGGAGTATTTCTAATGCCTTTTCTCTCATAATATGCAAGGTATACACCAAGGGGGAGAATTCTGGCAGGTGGGAATCTGGACCTGGAAAAGCTACATCAGGCTACCTATTCTGCACAACTCCAAACAAGCTGAAACTTACTGAAGAACTTTTTTTGAATATATAAGAATTATTCGAGCAAATAACTACCAAAGGGGCGCCACCAGGTGGGCACAACCCACCTGGGCACGCCAGGGCCCCCTAGCGCGCCCTGGGGGTTGTGGCCTCCTCGGCCCACCTTCGATGCCCATCTTTTAGTATATAAGTCATTTTGACCTATAAAAAATGAGGGGAGGACTTTCGGGATGAAGCGCCGCTGCCTCGAGGCGGAACTTGGACTAGAGCACTTTTGCCCTCCGATAGAGCGATTCCGTCGGGGGAACTTCCCTCCCGGAGGGGAAATCATTGTCATCATCATCACCAACAACTCTCCCATCTTGGGGAGGGAAATCTCCATAAATATTTTCAACAGCACCATCTCTTCTCAAACCCTAGTTCATCTCTTGTGTTCAATCTTGTTACCGGAACTATAGATTGGTACTTGTGGGTGACTAGTTGTGTTGATTATATCTTGTAGTTGATTACTATATGGTTTATTTGGTGGAATATTATATTTTCAGATCCAATATGCTATTTAATACCCCTCTGATCATGAGCATGTTTATCATTTGTGAGTATTTACCTTTGTTCTTGAGGTCATGGGAGAAATCATGTTGGAAGTAATAATGTGAATTTGATATGTGTTCGATATTTTGATAGTATGTATGTTGTGATTCCCTTAGTGGTGTCATGTGAATGTCGACTACATGACACTTAATCATATTTGGTCCTAAGGGAATGCATTGTAGAGTAGAAATTAGATGATGGGTTGCGAGAGTGACAGAATCTTAAACCTCAGTTTACGCGCTATTTCGTAAGGGACCGATTGGATCCCAAAGTTTAATGCTATGGTTAGAATTTATTCTTAATACTTTTCTCGTAGTTGCGGATGCTTGCGGGAGGGTTAATCATAAGTAGGAGGTTTGTTCAAGTAAGAACAAGACATAAGCACCGGTCCACGCACATATCAAATTATCAAAGTAGCAAACACGAATCGAACCAACATGATGAAAGTGACTAGATGAAATTCCCGTGTACCCTCAAGAATGCTTTGCTTATTATAAGAGACCGTTTTGGCATGTCCTTTGCCTCAAAAGGATTGGGCTACCTTGCTGCACTTTTGTTACTACTATCGTTACTAGCTCATTACAAATTATCTTGCTATCAAACTACCATACTACTTACAATTTCAGCACTTGCAAACATCACCTTACTGGAAACTACTTGTCATTTCCTTCTGCTCATGGTTGGGTTCGACACTCTTAACTATCGAAAAGAGCTACAATTGATCCCCTATACTTGTGGGTCATCAGGGCGCCAATATTCATCTGAACCTGCTACGACACATTTTTTTATCCGTTTGCATATGTCCCACCTGTTAGGAGGGGTGCAGAAATAAAATGGAATCATAAAATGCCTCGCCATGGCGATTTGAAAGAGTGACCTCAACTAGCTAGTGGCACATGGAGCGCTAGAAGGATGGGCACATACACGGATAGGTATTGTCATGGAATCATCACGGCAGATGTCCTAGCGAAAGGACTTAGTCGTAGGGCCATCGCAACTAGGAAGCTTAAAGGGGTTAATCGGGACAAAGGACACGAGAGGTTTTATACTAGTTTGGCCCCTTAAAATGAAGGTAAAAGCCTACATCTAGTTGTGTTTGGAATTGCTGGGGTTTCAAAGACCAGGGAGCGAATATGCCTGTCCTAGCTTCGAGTTGTTGTGTCTTGTTTCTTAACCTAAGCCGTCGCCGGGTCATCCCCTTATATACACGGGTTGATGCCTGGTGGCCTACAGAGTCCCGGCCGGCTTATAAAACGTGTCTAGCTCAGTGACTTCTTTTACATGCCTTTCTTTACAAGTCTTGCCTTACAATTGTGGTTTATATTGGGCCTTAAGCCGCCTCTGGGCTTGGGCCTCCTATAAGTCTTCATAAACTATCGCCTTGCATGTTACTGGGCTTCTTTTGTAACCCGCCATTGGGGTTGACCCGGCCCCTCCTGGGTGGGTCATACCTGGTAGCTATATCCCCAACATTAGGCCCCAGGTTGACTTTGAACTTTGTTCTTTGTCAACCTTCAATACTTATATGAAATCCATCTTCCTATCTTTGTAAAATTTCCGTAACCTGCCGTGACATCATCTTTCGAAAACACAAAAAATTGTCATGACGTCATCCCCAACGGATCTTTATCTTTTAATGTCTTCCGAGAATCGAGGCGTCCGTTTAGCTGGATAATCATTATTCGGGTCTTCCTCGATTTTCACGCCCGCCTGTTCACTTATCCCCTTATAAATAGGCACGCCCCAGTCTTTCTCATTCTTCTCTTTCTCCGTCTTCTTCCTCTCGCAACCTTACCTCCGCTCGAGCTCTGCCGCTGTCGCAGAGCTCCTCGTCTCCATCGACCTTGGCCGCTACATCAACCTGAATCAGTCCTGAGAACGGCAGCGACCTCCATAGAAGACCCGTAGTTGTAAGTTTTCATCTTCCTGCTCCTCAAATCCGCATTAGGGTTTCTAAGTTTCCTGCGTGTTCTTCACAGTTCGTCACGGGTTCGTTGTAGTTCTTCCACCGCAGCTTCATCTTGATCCAAAAAGTAACATATAATCGTACAGTGGTTATTTTGTGCCCATCCTTGAACTAGTAGATTCATTCTTCTGGTAAAAAGAGTTTCATTAGAGCTCATGAACTCTTATGTGCGAGACTTTTAGGTCTAGAATTTTTTCCATTTTGAACGACCACTCGATCCAGAATAAAATCAAGAATTTAGGAAACCTGTTTGTCTCAACACTTAGACAATTCAGTTTCTATTTTCCTCCAAATGTTTGTAGTCATGGCGGCTTATGACGCCGGCTTACTTTTCCCTTATATGACATTAGCCCTTACTTTAGCCGCCATTACCTATTTGCATCATCATCATTTAACTGTTAATTTCACCATTGAATTGAACCAGCGCGTTACTTTCTTTTCAGTTCGTCTTTTGATCATCATGCCATCAAAAGCACCGACCGTCTGCAACTGGGTCCCTTCCACAGAAACTGAGGACAATCTGAAGGAATTCTTCGCCATAGGTTTTTTGCCAGGGAAGAATATTATGTCTTACCGTGCACCTGACCCGGACGAGGAACGGCCCAATCCAAAAGATGGTGAAGTCATTGTCTTTTCTGACCACATGAATCATGGCTTTTCACCACCCGGCTCAAAATTCTTCAGAGATGTTCTCCATTTTTTCAAACTCCACCCTCAAGATCTCAGGCCCAATTCCATCTCCAATATCTGCAATTTCCAAGTTCTCTGTGAGGTGTACCTTCAAGAAGAACCAGCTGTGGAACTCTTTAGAGAGTATTTTTATCTGAACCGCCAGAACGAGCGCACCAATAGCCCTAGCTTGGAACTTGGAGGCATCTTGATTCAACGCCGACAAGGTGCCGTCTTCCCCCTCATAGTCTTGCCGAGTCATCCCAAAGACTGGAATCAGACCTGGTTCTATTGTCAAGACACTTCACCAGCCAACGAGAAACCACTGCCGGGTTACCGCGTGGGGCTTCTAGATTCCAAGTTTGCGCTCCCTGACAAACTCACTGTTGCCAAACGCAAGAAGCTTATTCCATCAATTAAAAGGATTAACACTTTATTGGGGAACGACTTAACCGGAGTTGACTTGACCTGTTGCTGGGTCTCATGGCGGGTCATCCCTCTAAGCCGCCGATCCAAATTTATGTATGAATATGGTGGAGGCCCAAATGACTCTCTTCGTCATAGCTCCATTCAATTAACTGAAGAAGATATTGTTTCAATGTCGACCCTTTTGGTGAACGACAAATATGAAGACTGCAGTAAAGTCGGGTTAAACCCCTTCTGCAAACTTAACCCGGCGCCCGAGGTAAAGAACCTCTGACCTCTTTCTCTTTGTATTTTTCTCGGCCATTTTAAATACGTGCATGACCTTTCATCTTGTTTACTTGTTTACAGGCCAAATCTGATTTCTAGAAAGCCATGTATGACCACAAAGCCGCCAAGAAGGCTAGAGCCGCCGCCATGACCACCAAGAAGACGACCAGGAGGTCTAAGAAGAAGAAGAAAAGCACCGCTGAGGACCTGTTAAAGCTTCATGATGAAACTTCTGAGTCGGAGGTAGCCCTTGACTCCCTTGGCCAGTTTTTTAATAACCTTATTGACATTGATTATTGCCAGGATGACACGAGGGCCAATCGGGCCGGAGAAGAAGAGGTAATTATTTCCTCCGACTCAGACCATTTGCCAAGACAGAAACTTCCACTAGTAACCCAGAAATTCAGGTTTTTGCACCCTTTGGCTTATTTGGACCCTCATTTTCTCTTGATAAAACAGCAACACGAGAGCCGTCGTCAAGCCCGGAATGATGATGAGCCGCCTTCTGTTGTACAACAAACTCCTCAAAAATGCCAAAATGAGGTCTCTTTTATATTCCTCTTCGGCTTTCATTAAGGAATCTTTTCTGTTGTGTTACTAGCGTTATTTACCCTTTGAAGGAGGTTTCTCGCTCTTCTGGCGACTCATCTCAGACGCAATTTCCGGCCTTCAAGACTGCCCCTGAGTAAGGAAAAACTCATCTTTCCTCTATGTGTTTAAAAATTGCACCGTTGCACTAATTGTCTTATAAAATCCTTCTTAGTGGCCAAGCCAAGTCCAAGAAGGCCAAAGTGGTTAAACCGGTGGAAGACCCGTTAGTTCTTGCACCTGAACCGGCTATGCCAACTCCTCCCCCTCAAACTGAAGCGCTAGAAGATCCGGCTGTGACGGCTCAATCGGACCCTCCAGAACCGTCAGCTGATGAGACCACTCTCAACCCGGCTATAACTGAACCATCCAGTTCAGCTAACCCACCGACAACCTATGACACTGACATCTTGGTTACTGGTAGCCAGTTTGTTGAGCCAGGGAACCCCACCGTATTAGCTCGACACACTGCTAAACAAGAAGCCTTAGAGAAGCAGAAGGTGCGGTTTGATGTCTCCCATTACACCCATCTTAATGTCAATGATGTGCTATCCGGCTATCTCAGTCATGTGCACTCCAGCCGTGACTCAGAAATCAAGATGGTCAAGCAATTGCAGCTGAAGTATGAGGTATGCTCTTCTGGCTTACTTATATTCTGCCAGCCCCCAAGTCTTTAGATTATGGTAATCCTGAATGATCTGTAGACTTATGATATAGGCTTGAAGCTTTACCTTTAGATTTTTCTGAAGTCTAGTAAAGTAGTATAAACTTCACCTGTAGTCGCCAAGGGCCGGTTCACTTGATCATAAATGAGCCGATACTTAATTTCATAACTGTCTTGTGCCAGCCCCAATAAATATTGTAATCCGGTTTAATCTTCAGAGACTTTTTGAATATCATGTATTAGCCCCCAAGTGCCAAGTACTGCTACTTTGTAAGATACTTGGGACTTGAAATATATAAGAATCATAAGAAATTGTTTTGGCATACATTAGCCCCCAGGTGTCAAGTGGTTTTGCAGTGCAAAGTACTTGAGACTTGAATCTTGAACTTTTAGTTTAAACCTTGACACACCTGTGTATGTTTTGTAGAATGCCTTATCTGAATCGGGTTCCCAATTAACTGACGCCAAGACCTGGCTGGTGGATCAAGAGGCAGAAATCAAGTCTGCTGATTCTAAACTTCAATTAAGTCTTGCTGAGATGGAAAAACTGAAAACCAGCTTCATTGCCAAAAAGAAATCCTCGGCTGAAGAAAAGACGCTGCTGACACAATGCGCCGAAAAAGCTGAAGCAGCTCTTGAGGAGGTTACCACGGAGCTGACCGGCTTAAAGAACCGGGTCTCTCAAATGGTTTCCGCCATCTTTGGTAAGCCATCTGTACTGATCTTTTATACCTTCTTTTGACCCGGAATATAAACCGCGAGCTGACCCCTTGTTTAAAAAAAATATGTGCAGGCCCGCGAAGCAAGAATATGAGCCAAGATAATGTGACTAAATTGAAGGCGATCTATACCTTAGTGGACCAGTTGTACACTGGCGCTCAACGAGAACTTGTTGCTACCTCTCCTGCCAATCAAGGACCCAACCGGCTCAGTGATGTCTTGAAAAAATTGTCAATCTTACCCGCCAGGTTTCAAGAAGTTAAACGATCCTATGCCAGAGCCGGAGCCTTGACTACCCTGAGCCGCTCCAAAGCCTGGGTGCTAGATCTAGACCCGGTGGACGTAGCCAGGGGGTACCCTACCGTGAAGGAAGATGGGTCTTTGTTTGAGCAGGATGACTTAGTTGCTTGCGTGAGGGAAGTTCGACCTCAGGCTACCATTCTTGGAGATGAAACCAATATTGAAAAATATTAGTCGGGTTTTGATTTGGAGAATAAGAAGATGGCAACTCCCTCTTACAAGGTGACAGACCTAATCCCGCCGGTTCGGCAACATACATTTGCTTCGGAAGTTGATCCGGCTGGCCTGATAGATGAAGATGCAGAATTCATTGCCGTGAATGGTTTTGACTGGTCAAAACCTAGTTTCCAATCTGCAGAAGGAGGTGAACCGGCGAGGGAAGAGTGAGCACCATCTTCGTGGGCTCTTTAGAGCCTTGTAATAGATTTAGCTTGAAACAACCGCATACTTTGCCTATGCCATCATGCATCAGATGCTATGTGTGACTCTTTGCTTCCTGATGTCAATATATGCGTCACATTTATGGTTATCTCTGTAATATTTCGTCTCTGTTTCCTGTAGAAAAGGAAAAAAGACTGGTTTGGCGGTTTAGCACCGAACGGGTTAGAACACCTGGTATACAACCAATGATTTATCATAGTAGAAGAAACAGAAACAGATGCGAAAATAAACAAGGTTGAAACAACCTTTGATTAACACAGAAACAATTGTTCATAAATAACAGTCATACCTGTATTTTTTACCACTGGACCACCGGTTTATATGACCCGGGTCATGAGGTTGATGATCTAGTCTTTTTGAGAAGTCAATGCTTCTGTACGCCTAATGATTATCATGCCTTGGCGGCTTATTGTCAAATAGTCAAGCCGGTGAAAAGACCGTGCTGATTGTTTAAAATTGAGACAATAAAAGACCAATAAGACAAATAACAAGTGGCAAACAATATAAATTAACCTTGTAACCAAAGGTTGGGGGTTTCTGATTCGAATACGATTAGTAAACCAGACCAAAGGGGTTATGCTAAGATTCAAATACGATCATATAGCCCCCGGTGGCTTTGGCGTTGCACCAATCAAGAGGGTACCGAAAGCTATGTTCTCTTTGATTCGAATACGACCTATGTTTGAACAGGAAGCCCCCAACTGACCTTGAGAGGTTTTTAACGACCCTGATTCGAATACGATCCAAGTTGGACCCAAAATGGGTTAAGCTATGATTCGGATACGATCAAGAAGCCCCCTAGTGAGTTTGGCCTTGAGCCGATCAAGAGGGTTACGACAGCTATGTTCTCTTTGGTTCGAATACGACCTATGTTTGAACAGGAAGCCCCCAAGTGATCATGAGGTCTATAGCTAGATTCGAATACAATCATAAGCCGGACCAGAAAGGTTAAGCTAAATTCAAATATGATCAGCTCCTTAATAGTCATGAAAAATAGTAAAGATATATAACCTTTGAAGAGGAAAAAGGACAAAGGTCCTGCTTTATTACTAATCATAGTATATACAACGTCAAAGTATGTACATGACGAGAGCCGGTGGCTCAGGTGTAGTATGGCCGAAGTTGAGCAATGTTCCACGGCCGGTGGGTCTCTTCTTCTGACTTACGTGAGTCTTTGTGCTCTCGAACGTCAATGAGGTAATATGACCCATTGTTTAAGTTCTTGCTGACCACAAAGGGTCCTTCCCAAGGCGGGGATAACTTGTGTGCATCTGACAGATCCTGGATGAGCCGGAGCACCAGGTCACCTTCTTGAAAAGTCCTGGACATAACCCGGCGTCTGTGATAACGGCGCAGGTCCTATTGACAAATTGTTGATCGAGCCGCTGCTAAGTCTCTCTCTTCATCTAACAAGTCAAGTGCATCCTGTCTGGCTTGTTCGTTATTATCTTCAACATAAGCCGCCACACGAGGCGAGTCATGACGGATGTCACTAGGCATCACCGCTTCTGCTCCATAAACAATGAAGAAAGGTGTATAACCCGTGGACTTGTTAGGAGTGGTGTTGATACTCCACAGTACCGAGGGTAACTCCTCTACGAAACAACCCGGCGTCCATTGTAAGGGAACCCTGAGCCGGGGTTTGAGACCTTTTAAGATTTCCTGATTTGCTCTCCCAGCCTGCCCATTAGATTGAGGGTGAGCTACAGAAGAAACATCAAGCCGGATATGCCCACGTTGACAAAACTCCTCCATAGCTCCTTGGTATAAATTAGTGCCATTGTCAGTGATAATGTTGTGTGGAAAACCAAAGCGAAAGATCACCTTTTTCTTGAACTGAACCAATGTGGCTGCATCACACTTACTCACTGGCTCTGCCTCAACCCACTTTGTGAATTTGTCAACTGCCACTAAAAGATGTGTCTTTTTTTCCTTAGACCATTTGAAAGGTCCAACCATGTCAAGCCCCCAGACCGCAGACGGCCAAGTGATTGGAATAATCCGCAACTCTTGAGCCGGCACATGCACTCGTCGTGCAAATTTTTGACATCCATCACACCTACTGACCAGATCCTCTGCATCAGCGTGAGCCGTCAACCAGTAAAAACCATGAAGAAAAGCTTTGGCCACAAGAGACTTTGACCCAGCGTGATGACCACAATCCCGTTCATGGATCTCACGAAGTATTTCTTGGCCTTCTTCAGGAGAAACACACCGCTGAAACAGTCCAGTGACGCTGCGATGGTATAACTCTCCGTCAGAAATCGTCATTGATTTGGACCGTCGGGTTATCTGTCGGGCCAGGGTCTCGTCCTCTGGCAACTCGCCTCGGGTCATGTAAGCCAAGAACGGTACTGTCCAATCTGGGATGACGTGAAGAGCCGCCACCAACTGTGCCTCCGGGTCAGGAACGGTCAAATCTTCCTTTGTAGGTAACTTAATAGACGGGTTATGCAAAACATCCAAAAAGGTGTTAGGTGGCACCGGCTTACGCTGAGATCCCAACCGGCTTAAGGCATCAGCCGCTTCATTCTTTCTACGGTCAATGTGTTCCACTTGATAACCTTTAAAATGTCCTGCAATAGCATCGACCTCACGGCGATAACCCGCCATGAGAGGATCCTTGGAATCCCACTTGCCTGATACCTACTAAGCCACCAAATCTGAATCACCAAGGCACCGGACACGGCTTAGACTCATTTCCTTCGCCATTCGCAGACCATGGAGCAAGGCTTCATATTCTGCTATGTTGTTAGTACAAGGAAACATCAATCGCAACACATAACAAAATTTGTCACCTCGAGGGGAAGTTAACACAACTCTAGCCCCCGAGCCTTCCAACTGTCTGGACCCATCAAAGTGAATCGTCCAATATGTGTTGTCTGGTTTCTCCTCTGGCATCTGCATCTCTGTCCAGTCATTAATAAAGTCAACCAGCGCTTTAGATTTGATCGTAGTACGTGGTACATACTTCAACCCATGAGACCCAAGTTCAATGGCCCACTTGGCGACTCGCCCAGTAGCTTCTCTATTTTGAATGATGTCTCCCAAAGGAGAAGAGCTAACAATAGTGACTGGGTGACCCTGAAAGTAATGTTTGAGGTTCCGGCTTGCCATGAACACCCCATAAACGAGCTTATGCCAAAGTGGATATATTTGCTTAGATTCAATGAATACCTCACTGTCATAGTAAACCAGCCATTGGACCGGATGTTCCTTGCCAGCCTCCTTGCATTCTACCACAATTGCCACACTAATAGCTTGTGAGTTAGCGGCTACATATAACAATAGCGGCTCCTTATCAACCGGAGCAGCAAGAACCGGTGGCTCAGCAAGTTGTTTCTTTAGATCCTCAAAGGCGGAATTTGCAGCTTCACTCCAAACAAAGTCATCTGTCTTTTTCATCATCTGATACAAAGGCATCGCATTCTCCCCTAACCGGCTTATGAACCGGCTCAGAGCAGCAACACGACCCGCCAGCCGTTGAACGTCGTTGATGCGTGCTGGTTTGGCCAGGGATGGGATTGCCTTAATTTTCTTCGGGTTAGCTTCAATACCTCGGTTGGACACCAAAAAACCCAAGAGTTTGCCAGCTGGGACTCCAAAAACACACTTGGCCGGGTTAAGCATCATCTTGTAGACCCGGAGGTTATCGAAGGTCTCCTTCAGATCTATTACCAAGGTTTCCTCTTTTCTGGACTTCACGACTATATCATCCACATAAGCATGAACATTACGCCCAATCTGATGGTGAAGGCAATTCTACACACACTGTTGATAAGTCGCCTGGGCACTCTTAAGCCCAAAAGGCATAGACACATAGCAGAAAGCTCCAAACGGAGTGATGAAAGCTGTCTTCTCTTGGTCCTTGACTGCCATCTTGATCTGATGATAACCTGAATAAGCATCCAGAAAACTCAAATGCTCACAACCCGCCGTAGCATCAATGATCTAATAAATACGAGGGAGAGCAAAAGGGTCAGCTGGACAAGCTTTGTTTAAATTGGTGTAATCCACACACATACGCCAGGTGCCGTTCTTCTTGAGTATAAGCACCGGGTTAGCCAACCATTTTGAGTGAAAAACTACCACAATGAACCCGGCCGCCAAGAGCCGGGCCACCTCTTCTCCAATGGCCTTGCGCCTTTCCTCATTAAACCGTCAGAGAAACTGCCTGACCGGTTTAAACTTCAGATCAATATTAAGAGTGTGCTCAGCGAGTTCTCGCGGGACACACGGTATGTCAGAAGGTTTCCATGCAAAGATGTCCCGATTCTCACGGATGAACTCGATGAGCATGCTTTCCTATTTTGGATCCAAGTTGGCACTGATGATGAACTGCTTGGATGAGTCGCCAGGCACAAAATCAACCATTTTGGTGTCATCAGCTGACTTGAATTTCAACACCGGTTCATTCTCTGTTGTTGGCTTCTTTAAAGAAGTCATGTCTGCCGGGTCAACATTATCTTTATAAAACTTTAACTCCTCTGTTGCACAAACAGACTCAGCATAAGCGGCATCTCGTTCTTCACACTCCAGGGCTATTTTCTGGCTTCCATGTACTATAATGGTGCCTTTATAACCCGACATCTTGAACTACAGATATACATAACATGGTCGAGCCATGAACTTGGCGTAAGCCGGCCATCCAAACAGAGCATGATATGGGCTTTTGATCTTAACCACCTCAAAAGTTAACTTCTCAGCCCTGGAATCATATTCATCCCCAAAGGCTACTTCCAGTTCAATCTTTCCAACTGGGTATGCCAACTTGCCAAGCAAAACACCGTGAAAAATAGTATTTGATTGCTTAAGACTCTTATCAGTCAATCCCATCCGACGGAACGTCTCATAGTAGAGGATGTTGATGCTACTGCCTCCATCCATGAGCACTTTAGTGAATTTATATCCACCAACCTGAGGTGACACTACCAAGGCTAAGTGACCCGGGTTATCAACCCAGGGAGGATGATCTTCTCTGCTCCACACAATAGGCTTTTCAGACCACCTCAAATAACATGGAATCGACGGCTCAACGGCATTGACATCCCTCTTATGAAGCTTCTGGTCCCTCTTGCATAAACTAGTAGTAATTACATGGTATTGCCCACTATTCAACTGTTTTGGGTTGCTCTGATATCCGCACTGTTGATGCTGATTACCTTGGCCGGGTTGTGGATTATAACCTCCCTGGTTACCCGTCTGGCCCTGACCATGAAAACTACCTCCACCTGAACCGGCGCCCGGGCCATTGAAGCCGCCTCCGCCTGAACCGCCGCCAGGCCCGTGACTTCCATCAAACGTGTTTGACTTTTTGAATGCCTTCATGATTGTATAGTCCTTCCACAGATGGGTGGCTGGCTTCTCCCGGGTGCCGTGTCTTGGACAAGGTTCATTCAATAGTTGCTCGAGGGTGGGAACTGGCCCGCCTGACCGAGGGGGTTGCCTACCCTTGCGCTGTTGATTGTTGCCATGTGCATTGGTGTTAGCCACAAATTCGTCAGCCTTATGTTTATTACCTCCTTGATTTGCTAGGTTATGCCGATGACCCTTGCCATTGCCGTTCTTCTTTCCCTTCCCTATTTTTTCTTCATCAGACACGGGGTCCTTGGTACTATCAGAATTAGCATACTTGACCAGAGCCGCCATCAATTGGCCCATGTCATTGCAGTCATGCTTGATCCGCCCCAGCTTCTGCTTCAGAGGTTCAAAATGGCAATTTTTCTCCAACATTAAGACTGCCGAACCGGCATCCATCTTATCAGATGAATGTATTATCTCCTTGACCAGGAGCACCCAATGGGTTGTGGACTCACCTTCCTCTTGCTTACAATTAGTCAGGTCCACGATTGACATAAGTTGTTTGCATGTGTCCTTGAAGTTCTGAACGAACCGGGCTTTTAATTCCGCCCATGAGCCAATGGAATTGGGGGGTAATCCTTTCAACCAAGTGCAAGCCGTTCCATCCAACATCATAGTGAAATACTTAGCCATTGCTGCATTGCTGACCTCCAACAGCTCCATCGCCATCTCATAACTCTCAATCCAGGCCCTAGGCTGTAAGTCGGCCGTGTAATTAGGCACCTTACGAGGCCCCTTGAAGTCTTTTGGCAAGCGCTCATTACGTATAGCCGGCACCAGGCAAAGGACACCTCCTATTCTTGTGGCTACTCCTGCCTCAACAGAGGTTGCTGGATAAGCCGGAAAAGTTTGATGAGCCGCCTGCTCAGCTGCCAGTTGAACCGCCTGCTCAGCCTCTTGTCGGATCCTCTACTGATCTGCTAAGTTAAGGGCTCCAGCCTATACCGGCTCATGCCTGCGCGGTTGGTTGCAGCGTTGAGCATTTCTTGACATGTCAGCTGAGTCCATATGCCTAGTGTAGCTTGGGCTCTGGCTCGGGCGAGGGGTTGAATGGATTCTGTCTTGACTGTAAGAGTACGCATCCTGCTGCGCTAGAGCCGTCTGAAGAAGTTCTCTCACCCTTCGTGTTTCCATTGCTGTCGGAGAGTCACCTTCCATCGGGAGAGCCGCCAAATGATCCGATGCAACAATGAGGTTTTTCGAAGGATTGGAGAAGTGACCCGGTGGTGTTGGCGCATAATGAGGCGGAGCGGTATACATGCGAGGTGGTTCCATGGCCCGCGGCTGAACCGATGCCTTGGGTGTCGTGATCCGATTTGCCTCCGGCGGGTTACTTGGACCGGCCCCGGGTGTATGGAAAAGGTTCCTAGGATCGAGCGTCAGAGGTAGACATGAATGAGTTTTCTAATGCCTTCTCCTCATGACCTCGTTTGAGTGCCTGCCATGAAGACTCCGGCTCGATTCGGCAGCTCGAAGGGGTCCGGAATACTGCTGCCATCGGAACAGCCCTCGAGCATGCCATCTTGCAGTTGGTTCAAAGAATCCGTCTCGCCTGTTGATGGCGTAGCGTCAGAACAGACGGCCGTCTCACCGCCATCCACTGATCCTTCCGAGTATTCACCTCCATGGATGCAACCCACAAAGGCACGCTTTACAGCGGGCCGGGCCCGGGCGAGTCTCGCGCGCTGAGCCGTCTCGATGATGTTTGTGCTGACGTCTGGCTCAGGGCCCGATTCGCTGAACCAGCCAATGAAGACATGAATTCCACCAAAGGGGACCCGGTACCCGTACTCAATTGAGCTGGCCTCGGGGCCACAGCCTTCGTCATCGATGTAGAGCTTGCCGCGACGACTCTTGGTCATCCGGACCACAACGTATCCCTTGAGCCCTTTGAAGTTGCCCTTCCAGAACTCAAATCCACCGTGTGCTGGCCCCATGGTGGGTGCCAGCTGTCGTGGAATCGTCACGGTAGATGTCCTAGCGAAAGGACTTAGTTGTAGGGCCATCGCAACTAGGAAGCTTAAAGGGGTTAATCGGGACAAAGGACACGAGAGGTTTTATACTATTCGGCCCCTTACGATGACGGTAAAAGCCTATGTCTAGTTGTGTTTGGAATTGCTGGGGTTTCGAAGAAGACCAGGGAGCGAATATGCATGTCCTGGCTTCGAGTTGTTGTCTCTTGTTTCTTGACCTAAGCCGCCGCTGGGTCGTCCCCTTATATACACGGGTTGACGCCTGGCCACCTACAGAGTCCCGGCCGGCTTATAAAATGTGTCCGGCTTGGTGACTTCTTTTACATGCCTTTCTTTACAAGTCTTTCCTTACAATGGCGGTTTACAATATTGGGCCTTAAGCCGCCTCTGGGCTTAGGCCTCCTATAAGTCTTAATAAACTATTGCCTTGAATGTTACTGGGCTTCTTTTGTAACCCGCCATTGGGGTTGACCCGGCCCCTCCTGGGCGGGTCATACCTAGTAGCTATATCCCCAACAGGTACCATTCCTCAGTCTACCCGCATAGCCTTTTCGTTTAGTCAACCTATCTGTCAAATCAACTACATGCATGCCACTTCTCCCATTTACTTTTCCATCAGGAACCGATTTTCCTCGGCTTCTTCACCACTCCTTCATCTTCATTTGCATCCAAACCACACTGCATTCACATTGTTTTAACCTCTTCACATACTCCTGGAGTAATTCCGAAGCCCCTTTAAATAATCATCTTCTTCAGTTAGACTAGCCATCTAATCCTAATTCTCCAAACCATAGCCCTCCGGTCCAGCGGTTCCAAATGGCGAAAGAGATCGAGATGCAGGTTTTAACATCCAACATGTCCTCGTCGCGGGCTCGTTGAGCATAGTTGCCACCATCACCGACCACCCAAGGGTTGTTCGGAAGTGGATCAACAATGTATCCAACTCCCTCCAAAAGGTGGAGATGAAGGTCATCGGTCTCGACGTAGAGTACATGGAGCGTTCCACTGGGAATCCAACGCGCCACTGTCCTTCAATTGTGCCTTGAAGATGATGTTTTGGTGTGCCACATCAGACACGCACCCTCCATACCAGGTGAGCTCCATGATTTCTTATCTCGGGAGGACATATACTTCTGTGGGGCAGCCATCGTAGGGGACAAACAGAAGTTGGAGCCGTACAATCTTCATTAGAAAAGCATCGCTGACGTACAAGCCAAAATAAAAATTCCTGTAGAAGATTGTGATAAGCCGACACCATCCCTACTGGACGTAGCAAATTTTGTGCTTGGAACAAATCTTAAAAAGGGTGACGAGACGCTGGCATTAAGGTCATCTGGATGGGAGAATTATCCCTTGACATACGAGCGGATAAAATATGCTGCCCTCGATGCCCATGTGAGTTTCAAGATAGCTGCAAGGTCTAGAGAGCTTGTTGCTAAGCCGTCTCCCATAGAAAATGAGAACAACAAGAATAAGAAGAAGAAGAAGAAGAAGAAGAAGAAGAAGAAGAAGAAGAAGAAGAAGAAGAAGAAACTGCACCAGAAGCAGGGCATTATGGATGGATGAACTGTTTCCTCTCTTGTAAAAAAATTTATTTCCTCTCTATGTATATATTGATATAGATGGACTATTTTGATGGTGTGCATGTCTTTGGAACAAGTAGTAGCATAGGTCCGCTTGACTATAAGGAACTATTTATCCGCCTAGCTTTCTCTACTACTCGTTCCAGTGATCGGTATGCAATGCATGTGTCCGTAGACATGACAGCTTGTCCATGGAATTTCAACTACGGCGACCATCACATTTCATCCACTACCACTCGTGATTCCCACGACGCCGCTCCAACCCATGGCATCACGTCACCCGACGTGCGCCTCACCACTCTCGGCCACCCTGCCCCTCTGCCTTTGTGTGCATGACATGTGGGCCACCTGAAATGCGGCGAGCATCAAGTTTCTACCACAGCCACACTTGATTCCCATGATACCCATGACATCACACATCCCCTGACCTGCGGCTCACCCCTTGCGGCCCCACCGCCCCTCTGCCTTCGGGAGCATTACATGTGGACCAGCCACCTATCGGGTCCACATGTTATTGACTCAATGGCAGGTGTAGTAGGGCACTGAAGCTTAGTCCCAAGGGCCCCGAGAGGGAAATGTAACTCCTGCGCTAGGCCTTGTAGTGCTACTTCTGCATGAACTCGTGCCAAACTCGAGATTTGTTTCTTACTAGTACATGCACGCAACGATTTAATGGACATTGTAATCTCAACATGTGATGAGGAGCTCTAAATTTGAATTTGAATCTTATAAAACAAAAATTCAAAACAAATAAACTAGAAGAGAGGGAGTATACTGTAGGATGTGTCCCATACGAAACAAGTCCCCAGGGTTGTCACCGCGAAAATGCGGTTAGAAAAGAGCACAACGTCTTCATACTCGTACGGCAAAAAATCGGCCGCAGACAACATGGTCCACCTTTGACCGCCATGTGGAGGGTTGGTGAAAGCGATCGCGATGTCGAACACCACAATGAGATGGTAATTTTGGTTGGTGAACGACCTTATCGGGGCTTCCAGGATTGCTATCTTCTTCAATCTCACCGTGGTTCCATCGTACCAATTCAGGCGGTGGCCTGTTGCATGGCTGATCCCAATGTTGGACAAAGGTTCTACGGGAACGGTGTCACCATTGTAAATGTTGTGCAAATTGATGTTGGTACCCACCTGTACATATGCAAGCCAATCTCCACTAGCACCAAGCCTAACCTGCAAAATAATGGCCAGTGGGAGAATTAGGAAATGGACATGGAAGTAGTCTTTAGAATGCATTTACTACGTGATCAAACTCATCACTTACCTACTCATCAGACAAAATCTGAGTGCCCCTCAATGTCGGCATGTCAAGGGGTGTCAACTTGCAACTACGGCCACGCCGCGCTGGAGAGACCCCCAAGGAAGCATCCTCGTGCGTTGCACATAACATCAAGATGCAGTTGTATGTGTAGTTTATCTTGTGAGAGAAAAGGATGAATGAGGGAAGGCCTTATTTGCAAATGTGGAGAGGGGTGTGGGTATCTTTTTGCAAAATTTCCATAGTTTTCTTCCTATCCATCACATATAAATCGGACGGACTATATTGCAGGATGGCAGGCACACCATCATCACCAGCTCAGTTTTTTATAAGAGTAGTAGACTAGCAAGATGTCGACACCGATGACTTCCCGATTAAGATAGGACTGCATCAGGGGTCAGCTTTGAGCCCTTATCTTTTTGCATTGGTGATGGATGAGGTCACAAGGGGTATACAAGGAGATATCCCATGGTGTATGCTCTTTGCGGATGATGTGGTGCTAGTTGACGATAGTCGGACGGGGGTAAATAGGAAGTTAGAGTTATGGAGACAAACCTTGGAATCGAAAGGGTTTAGGCTTAGTAGAACTAAAACCGAGTACATGATGTGCGGTCTCAGTACTACTAGCTGTGAGGAGGAGGAGGTTAGCCTTGATGGCCAGGTGGTACCTCGGAAGGACACCTTTCAGTATTTGGGGTCAATGTTGTAGGAGGATGGGGGTATTGATGAAGATGTGAACCATCGAATCAAAGCCAGATGGATGAAGTGGCGCCAAGGTTCTGGCATTCTCTATGACAAGAGAGTGCCACAAAAGCTAAAAGGCAAGTTCTACAGGACGGCGGTTCGACCCGCAATGTTGTATGGCGCGGAGTGTTGGCCGACTAAAAGGCGACATGTTCAACAGTTAGGTGTGGCGGAGATGCGTATGTTGAGATGGATGTGTGGCCACACGAGGAAGGATCGAGTCCGGAATGATGATATACGAGATAGAGTTGGGGTAGCACCAATTGAGGAGAAGCTTGTCCAACATCGTTTGAGATGGTTTGGGCATATTCAGCGCAGGCCTCCAGAAGCTCCAGTGCATAGCGGACGGCTAAAGCATGCGGAGAATGTCAAGAGAGGGCAGGGTCGACCGATTTTGACATGGGAGGAGTCCGTTAAGAGAGACCTGAAGGATTGGAGTATCGACAAAGAGCTAGCTATGGACAGGGGTGCGTGGAAGCTTGCTATCCATGTGCCAGAGCCATGAGTTGGTTGCGAGATCTTATGGGTTTCACCTCTAGCCTACCCCAACTTGTTTCTAGCCTACCCCAACTTGTTTGGGACTAAAGGCTTTGTTGTTGTTGTTGTAGTAGTAGACTAGCAAGATGCCCGTGCATTGCATGGAACATCAAGATGCATTTGTATGAGTAGTTTATCTTGTGGGAGAAAAGGATGAATGAGGGAAGTCCTTATTTGCAAATGTGGAGAGGGGTGTGGGTATCTTTTTGCAAAATTGCCATAGTTTCCTTCCTATCCGTCAGATATAAATCGGACGGCCTATATTGCAGGATCACAGGCACACCATTTTCAACAAATCTGTTTTTTATAAGAGTAGAGATTGATACTACTACTACTACCAATGTGCCGGCCCGTGCGTTGCAATGGATCCATAGTAGTAGAATAATACTTGTTCACGGGCTTGAAATATAAACACTCTGGTTTTGATATACATATATTAGTAAATATAAATCATGCTTCACTCAAAATATATTCCTCGAGCTGTTTTGATGAGGTGAGGGACGGGTGTGGCTGGTTTGAAGACTACAAGTTTTGAAAAATTGGAGCAGTTTTTTTTACATTTTGTGGCCTGGCATGGCATCCGGTGCACCTAAGCATGTGAAAAAAAATTGATTTTGGGTCAGCGGCACACCCTGCGGCAAGATGTCCGTGTGGGCTTCTTCTATAACTAGCAACATGCCCGTGCATTGCAGGGAACATCAAGATGCATTTTTTTACAAAACACCTATTGTGATTGACCCTTGCAGGAGTAATCCCATGTGTAAAAACTAATGATATCTCTAGAATTTTATCAGAAAAATGGTATCTTTGGAACAAGTTTTCTCTACTACTGCTCCTTTCAGTGAGCGGTATGCAATGCATGTGTCAGTAGACATGACAAATTGTCCATGGAAGTTGAACCACGTCGACCATCACGTTTCTACCACTACCACACATGATTCCCACGACGCCGCTCCAACCCACGGCACGACGTCCCCCGACATGTGCCTCATCCCTCTCGGCCCCATCGTTCCACTGCCTTTGTGTGCATGACATGCGGGGCATCTGAACTGCGGCGACCATCAAGTTTCTACCACACCCACACCCGATTGGACGCGGTTTGCCTGCTCCGCTCCTGTGCTTTGATCCGTACCATCGAACTTTCATCCAGCGGCTGTGACACATTTCATCTCGGGCATCACTCCTCAGCTGGAGTACTTCTTTACTGTAGGTAGTACCTGTAGGTGTGGCCATCTACGCCTTGTAACAACCCGACACCCAGCTGGGGCACCCACGCCACGGCCACGCCACCATCGGCCAGTTCATCTCGAACAAGTGAGTCATGAACCATGCCATCACCATGATAATGACATATGGGCCAACCACATTTAAGGTCAACATGTCATTGACTCATAGGCTGGTGCACTAAGACACTGAAGCTCGGTCCCGTAGGTCCCGAGAGGGAAATGTAACTCATGCGGCAGGCCTTGTGGTGCTCTCGCAGTACGAACTCATGCCAAACCCGGAATTTGTTTCTTACTACTACCAATGTGCTGGCCCGTGCGTTGCAATGGATCCAAAGTATATCTATTTAGTGGAGTGCACTCTAAACACATTATCTATTTATTTTTCACTAGCCTTTCCTAGCAATGCAACCAAGCCACATAAGCTTCATGGGTGCCCCCCACATCATATTTAGTGGAGTACTACATTGAATGAAAAAAGATAAATCACCCAAAAGAAGATCTTCCCATTTTTTGTTCCTACGATGCTATGTCGTGCATGTACCTAGTAGTTGTTTAGGGGTAGTACTAGTTGTAGTACAAACTTTGTACCAGTATGAGTAGTAGTATAGAGGGCTCCTACTCTATGAACGAGCACCATCTGACACCAAATTTCTTGGCTTCCGTGCTACAACTAGATCTTCCCCTCCTCGTTTCTATTTTCCAACGCGGCGGGCAGGTTGCGGTTTGCCAATAGTTGGTTTGATCAACTGTGGTCCCACATGAAAGTGAAAATGCTAGGCAACACGCCTTCCCTAGCTAGGTGGCGTGCTGGACGGGCCGTGGAGTACTCCTGATTCCCCGGCATGTGGGGGTGCGACGCGAACGCGGTAGGCCTTTTCCTTTTACTAGCAGTGTGCCCGTGCGTTGCGACGGATCCAATGTACTAGTAGAATAGTAGTACTTGTTCACAAACATGAAATAAAACACTCTTGTTTTGATATACATATATACCACTAAAAATATATTACTTTTCACTCAAAATATATTTCTCACGCTGTTTTGATGAGGTGAAGGAGGGATGTGGTTGCTTTCAAGATAATAAGGGGTTTTCTGAAATTTGGAGCAGAGAAGTGGGCTATTGTTGCAAACATTCCACAACTTACCTCACAACCGTTAGATGCAGATCTAATGGTCAGAAACGACGGATGGTAGAAACACCACCATCACGAACTGTGTCTTTTAGAGTAGGAGTAGAGAAACATGTATAAATTGTAACATTTGGTTCTGCTCCTTGGCATGATCGATAGATAGAAATAACGATTGGAAATGCTAGGGTGGGGCTTTTTCTGCTAGATAAGCAGGGTAGTAGCTAGGTTGGCGCATCATTGGTTTGGTCACATGCGGTCTGGCATGTTCTAGTGTTTCTAGCAAGATGCCCGTGCATTGCACGAAGTTGATGGAAAAGGTAAGCACATCTTATAAATTGACGGATGGAGTACTAGTTACAGTGATGCATATAATTAAGCAAAGGGACCGCACATGTCTGTATTGACTGGAATGAAATGCAATAGCACAATAAGAATTAAGGCCACAATGATGCGATCGTAGTGGTGGTTACAAGAGGCAAGAAGAAAGATACATCCATCAACGTAGGACCTCCTCCTCCTCAACTCAGCACGCGGGCCACCGACCGACGGCTAAGGAGCGACGGCTTTTTTGGCGAGGTCAAGGTGCTTCTTGGCAAAGGCATCCAAGGCTTCTATCCGGTTGAGGAAGGCCAACGTCGTAGCGTCCTCACTGGCCTTGTAGATACTTATGTACACGATTTTCTCGTACACGTGGATGTGTAGGTCGACGAATTCTTGCAGGGCGAGGCGCCTCACGGCAAGCGCAACTTCCAGGTGGACATTCTTCATGGCGTCGGCGGGCAGTCACAGGGCCACCAGTGCTTGAAACAGGTTCTGGCCATGGAGGCTGATTAGGGTGGTAGCCAATGAGGAGCCCAGGAGTGCGGGTTGGAGGAGTACGGTGATATCGTCTGCGAGCTTCTTGATGATGGTGAACTTGTTGGTGGTGGCAACGATCATCTGGACCAACTGAGAGTCATAGCTGGCATCGGCGGCGGGCATCCACCAGTTGGTCGCCAACACCGTCTGGAGACGATCCTCGGCGTCATGCCGCAGGCCGGCGTTGTGGACCATCTGGCACAATCGCTGGCTGCTTGCACGCATCGCCGCCATGGGTCGGGAGTGAGCACTTTTGCGCTTAGTGTAGGTGATTAGGAAAATGCTTAGGTGTGTACTATATGGTAGATGCATTGGAATGGACGGGCGCCTTTATATGAGTGCAAACTACATTGCATTCACATCGTGCTGCCTCTTTTCCCGGTCCTCCTGCCATTACTTCCCTCATGCATTCACGATGCTAATTGGAGGAGCATGCATCATTGGTCATTCAACATTTCGGGAACCGCTACCCTCTCCCTAGTCTGCATTAAAGCCGTATGGAGACTGCGCCGCCCGCTGCACGCATGTCTGAACACGCCTCCTCGCCTCTATCAAACGCCTCCGTTAAACCCGCATGCAAACCAAGAAACCTACTCCGACCACACGTCCGTTCATGAGAGGGACGGAATTAAATGCAACGCTGGCCGAGCTCCTCCCGTTCGCCCTCAGTTTAAATGAGGCTAGAACGCCGGCCAAGCTTCTACCGTCTGCCCTGTATTTAAACGAGGCCAGACAGACGGCGGGCAAGAATCGCACCCCTTCGCCGCTGCCCCATTTCCTCATTTAGCATTTTCTCCACTCTTCCGACGGCTTCCGAGGAGTCGTTCTCCGACATACTACCCGGCTGGGTGGCCCGCCAAGCCCGCCAGATACGAGCGAGGCCGCTCGGTGCTTCACCAACCTCGCTTGGCCCGACGGAGCCAGTTGCCGCCCGAAGCCGGTGCATGGTTCAGCAACTCGCAGCTCCAGTTCAACTCGATGAGTAGTGGCGAGTTGCTGCACGCCGGCACGGCAGCGAGGACGGCGGCAAGAGCATTGTCACTGCTGCTTCATTCCGCGCCACTAGTGTCTGCGATGGCCGCGCCTCCCGTGCCTGCGGCAGCGCCATGCAGGCAGAGATAGAAGCCGGGTGTGTGGAGAGCGATGAGTCGGTGGCCAGCTTCTCTGTGTCCGCCGCCATCATCGAGGAGAAGTAGAACACGGGAGGCCACCGCCACTTTGGTCCCATGAAGGCCACCGCCGAGGCAATGACTGCGTATTCAGGTGGTTTCTTTGCTGCTTCGTCTCTTCCAAGGACCTCCGTCGACCCCACAAGTGTCTGCCGGACATGAGGAAGACAAAGGGATGCACGGGCGGCCATTTAGATTAGGTACTCCCTCCATCTGGAAATATTGGTTCTCAAAATGGATAAATTGGATGTATCTATAACTAAAACAAGTCTAGATACATCCTTTTCTAGGACAAGTATTTCCGGACGGAGGGAGTATTAATTATACCACAAGAGCCGGATTAGCACCTCTTAGTTCATGTAAATGCAACGAAATCCTTCATGCTTATATGAAATCGGTCCGTGTTTGCATGAATTTCTTGTGGTTGGTTAGAGTTGTGAAAATGTATGCCGCTGGTGTTTGATGTCGTCCTCCGCGAAAGGAAGCGGGAGGAAATGTGCCCGCTGCCGTTGGAGACGCTCTTATGCTGGAAATACTAGAGTCACATCCAGTCCATCTATCTATACCTATACTAATTTTAGCCTTCCTAAAAATTCCCACAATAATTAGATTTTACGAGCCGTTAATCTGGTGGGTCTGAATTAGTAAGGTGTAGATTGACTCACGAAATCCTTCATTGAAAAAAATCTCTATTGTATAATTCTCAAAAAAACTATTAAAAGGTCCACAAATCTTTTGTTTGTAACTAAAATAAAATCCTAGCATCTTACGCACCCATGTTCCCTTATATTGTATAACTCCTTAATTCTCTCTCCTGGTGGAAACACATTTTCTTTATCTTTTAATAGTTTTCTCTCTTCCCCGTGTCTTCCTCCTCTCTCTCTCTGTGTGTGTGTGTGTGTGTGTGTGTGTTCTCTCTCTCCCCTGTATCCATCTTTCTCTCCACCGACCCTTCACTACTAGGAAAAGGCCTACTAGTGGCGCACCTGTTTTGGCGACTAATGGCGCACTACAGGTGCGCCACTAGTACCACGCCATTAGTATTTTTTAGACTTGTTGATGTCTAGGACTTTGTTCATGTGCATGAGTATGACGAAATTTGAAAAAATATTTCAAACTTCCCGATCATATTACTAATGGCGCATATTTTGAAAAAAAATCCAAAAAAAATTTGAAACTAATTTTTTTCTTTTACTAGTGGCTCACCTAGCAAATGGTGCGCCACTAGTAAGTTTGAATTTTTTTTCATTTTTTCCTCTAGATCTTAAAAGCCCCGTATCTTTCATTTTGTTAGGTTTTTGGGGATTTTGAAGATGTTGAACAAGGTTCCCCAAGTTCAATTCGGATGTAACTTTTCGAGTAGATGACTTTTCATATAAAAAACTTTTTAATCCGAGTTCGTATGCAAAAGTTATGCCCATTTTACTAAATTTCAGAGAGATTTTGCAAATAAAGTCGAAATTCATATTTGTAAATTTTGCCAACAACTAGACCACATATCACATGGGAAACTTATTTTTTTCAATTTTTTTGACATTTCCATCATTTTTTTAAACTGAAAAGGCGGTCCAGAGGGGGGGTGCATTTAGCACCAGGGTTACTAATGGCGCACCACATGTCAGGTGCGCCATTAGTAACCCTGGTACTAAATATATTAGTAATGGCGCACCTGGTGTGTGGTGCGCCATTAGTAGTTTTGGAAAAATAATTTATTTTAATTTATTTTTCCAAAACTACTAATGGCGCGCGGTGGGTGTGGTGTGCCATCACTATGTGAACTAGTAATGGCGCACTATCCCATGGTGCGCCATTACTAACAATTTTTTTTGTTTTTTTTCAAAACTACTAATGGCGCACCACACACCAGGTGCGCCATTAGTAATTTATTACTAATGGCGCACCTGTATCTGGTGCGCCACTGCTATATAGCAGTGGCGCACCACATACACGGTGCGCCATTAGTGTCCATATCATCTATAGCCCTTTCCTAGTAGTGCTTCCTGTAAGTGCATCTAGTGCCACCCCTAGTTGGTTTTGGAGTATTGACGACAAACCTAGTTGAGGGACTAATGTGTTTGTGAGAATTGCAGGATAACACAGGTAGAAGTCCCTCATTGATTCGGTTTTCCTACCAGAGATGACCCCTAAAATTGTATGAAGACATTGATGTCAAAGGTGGTATGTGAAGATACTCACATTGAAGACTATGACAAGAGAAGACATCGCATGAAGCCTATGGAGCTCGAAGACTTAGATCTTTCGTAGTTCTTTTTCTTCTTTATTGAGTCATAGGAACCACCATACTGTTAAGTGGGGTCCAAGTGAACCAGTCAGAATGACTGAAGTGATGCTTAACCAAAACCTATGTCTTCGAGTGAAGACTATGAGAGCAAAACTTGTCCAGAGTCGGACAAGTCAGCTTTGCTTGTAGCCCAAGTAAAGCTGCCGCGTGAGTTTGAAATCTGACCGTTGGATCATGTGTCAGTTCCTTAGTGACCCAGGGTCATTTCGGACAAAGCAGGTCGGGTTGCCTAGTGGCTATAAATAGCCCACCCCCTACAACCATAAACGGTTGGCTGCTCAAAGTTAGAGTACGGCTTTTGTCGTTTGAGAGCAACCCACCTCGAAGCCTTTGAGAGAGAATTCCTTGCGAGGATAAAGCCCTAACCACCCAGAGCCTAAGAGTGTTAGGCATCACTTAAGTCTTCTTGTCTGTGTGATCTGAAGACTTATTACACTTGAGGACTGTGAATCCTCCAGCCGGTTAGGTGTCGCATTCTGAGCATCCAAGAGACATTGTGGATTGCCGGTGAATGAAGTCTGTGAAGGTTTGGGAGTCTACCTTGAAGACTTACCTGAGTGATTGGGCGAGGTCTGTGTGACCTTAGCTCAAGGGGAATACGGTGAGGACTTGGTGTCCTGAGTTGCGTGTTCAGGACTGGGTGTCCGGGACTGTGTGTCCTCAGGTTTAAATACATAGCCGCCCTAACCAGAAGTACAGTTGTCACAGCAACTGGAACTGGTCCAACAAATCATTGTCTTCAACGAGTCACTGGTTTCATCCTTCCCTTCCCTTTACTTACTATTGGTCCTTGTGAAGTCATTGTATGATTGCACTATCTTTTGTCTTCACTGAGTGACTGCGTGTTCTGTTTGGCTTCATAATATCTTCCTACCTGATCCTTACTACATTGCTGCTATTAGTCATTGTGCTTTCACTCCATTGAATACTTGACTATGGCTTGCTTAGTGTAGTCTACCTTCCGCTGCATGGTAATAGGTTTATTTCTATCGTTTGTCTTCATAACTTCCACGTTTTGAAGACTTTCATAAAAATTGCCTATTCACCCCCCCTCTAGTCGATATAACGCACTTTCAATTGGTATCAGAGCAAGGTACTCCCTTGTTCTGTGTGATTCGGTTTAACCACCTGGAGTTTTAGCTATGTCGACTGCAGGGATAATCAAAGTCTCCGCTGCCTGCCCCGTCTTCGATGGAACTGAATATCCCTACTGGAAGAATAAGATGCGCATGCATCTTGAAGCCATTGACGTCGACCTATGGTATGTCATCAAGAACGGCGTTCCCAAGGCTAGAGAAGGTGTCACTGCTGCTGACGTCAAGAAGTTCGTTCAACTGGACTCTACTGCCAAGAATATCATTTGTGGTCATCTGACCAAAGGACAGTATGGCCGCGTGAGTGCTTTGGAAACATCTAAGCTAGTCTGGGACTGGCTCTCCAAGGTCAACGAAGGCGTCTCAACCCAGAGAGATTAGAGAATCAGTGTCCTTCGCAACCTCTTCAACCGCTTCAAGAGAAATGACAATGAGAATGTCCAGCTCACGTTTGATCGACTCACTGACATCATGAATGAGCTTCAAGCCCTTGGCGCTACTGAGATCACCAAGCATGAAGTTGTCAAGACACTACTGAGATCACTTGACAGTTCGTTTGACATCCTAGCCCTGATGATTCAAGAACGTCCTGATTTCAAGACACTCGATCCGTCTGACATACTTGAGAGGCTCAACACACATGAGTTTCAGCTTTCTAAGAAAAGAGATATCTACGGTCCAAACTATGGGCGAACACGTGCCTTGAAGGCAAAAGCTGTCTCCTCATCTGAAGAAGAATCTGACGGCAGTTCTGATGATCCTGAAGACATTGGAAGGGAACTTGCTATGCTTGTGAAGAAGTTCCAAAAATTCACCAAGAAGAAAGGTTTTAGAAAGTCTTCCTGATCAAGCTCAAGGAATGATGAAGCTTCTACTCATGACTACAAGAAGAAAACATGTCACAAGTGCAAGAAACCTGGCCACTTCATCTCTGAGTGTCCGTAGTGGGACAATGAGAATAAAAAGAAGAAGAAGAGCAAGGAATATGACTCTGACGACAAGAAGAAGAAGAAATACTCAAAGTCTTCTTCCAAGTCTTCCTCAAAGTCTTCATCACACAAGAAGAGCTCATCTGGCAAGGCACGTGCGTTTGTTGGCAAGGAAATGGATTCAGAGGAGGAGTCCGCTTCTGAGGAGGCGGAGGTGGAGTCTAAGGAGGAGTCCGATTCTGGCGTCGCAAGTCTGGCTACAGCATATGTTGCCAAGTCCATCTTCAACACTGAAGACAATGACTTCATCACCAACACCTATGCAAATGACAAGGACTACTCCGCTCCTACCTACTGCTTCATGGCACGCGGTGCCAAGGTAAACACACGCACTACTCACTATCAAACATCTAGTGACAATGACTCTGATTGTGGTTCAAAACCCAGCTACAAAACACTTGCTAAAATTGCAACTGAATAACAGAAAGCCATGGAACATATTCAAAAACTGTTAGACAAAAGTGATGATCTGTTAGGCGCTGAAATGACTCGTTCTGAGTCCTTAATTGAAGACATAAAAAATCTTCACGTTAAGTATGAGGAACTTGAAAGTCGTCATGAAATGCTCTCAACAACTCATGAAAAGCTTTCCTATGATTATCTTCAAAGGAAGCAAGATCTTGAGAAATTGAGAGCAGCTCATGAAGATCTTCAAAAGGAAAATGAGTCACTTCGCGCCAAACAGATCAGTTCCACTCAGGACGGATTTGAACCACCATGTCTTAAATGCATTGAGCGTGATAATACTACTTGTGTTGCTGAATGTTCTACTGCTGCTACTGTTGCAACATCTTCAACTGTTGATGTAGAAACTAACCCCTCTACTGAGGATACCACTGCTATTGCTGATGAGAATGCTAGGTTGAAGACATTGCTTGAAACAGGGATGTACAAAAGTCTTAAAGGGCATCAGACACTATGTGATGTCCTCAAAAAGCAGATCTTGAACCGAAACCCGAGGAAAGAGGGTGTTGGGTTCGTAAGGAAAATGAATGTTGATGGCTCTTACTGGAAACCTGAGCAGTACCCCAAAACCACATGGGTTGCTGCAAAGGAATCTTCAGCAGATCCATCCACTCTATCTGGCTTCACTTGTGCAAACCCTATTGTCATTGATGAATCCTTTGATGTAAACTATAAACTGTTTAAGAATTAGAATGGTGAAGTGTTTGCCAGGTACATTGGTACTAACTGCAGGAATGGACCGCCTATGAAGAAGATCTGGGTTCCGAAAAAGTGTCAGGAGAATCTTCTGTGAATGTCATCATGACACAACACGTGAAGAAGACAAAACCCAGACCACAGGCTTCATACGGTCCAAAGGCTTCATACAGACAGAGGACTCACCTGAGTCGCACTAACGCAAATGTTTTGCAGGGAAACCATAGTCAGGCCTATGAATATGAGCGCGGTTAATCAAGCCGACATGTTCAGAAGACCAAGAACTATTCTACTTATTCTTATGAGTAATATTGTCCGCCTGCAAGACTCTTTGCTAGGGCTCCAAAGCCAAAGTTCTCAGATGCTGCACTTAGACTTATGTCTTCTAAGCCACCCTTGAAGATGTGGGTGGCTAAGAAAGCTTAACTCTCTTTTGCAGGGAAAGGTCTCCAGCAGAAAACCAAAATCGTCTGACGCTATTGATGGGGACCTTAAACATCTTGTAGGGCGCAAGATCAAATGCCCGAATGGTCTTACTATGTACTTTGTTCCTGAATTGCTTGCTACTCTCCCTGTTAGTCCTAATCTGGATCTAAGCTTTCATAACCCACTGGTTCGTCAAATGTTTTTGCTTCACAATTCTCTTCGTGAAGCCTATCCCCCTAACTGCACTGTAGGGTACGACACCAGCGTCTTCAGAATGGATTATTGATAGTGGGTGTACCAATCACATGACTGGCAAAAGAAGCCTTCTTATGGACTCAACCCTACGTCCATCCGACAAGAGTCACATCACATTTGCTGACACTGGTAAAAGTAAGGTACTGGGTCTAGGTAGAGTTGCAATCTCAAAGGATCAACACATGGATAAAGTCATGCTTGTTGAATCCCTTGGCTTCAACTTAATGTCTGTCTCAATGCTTTGTGATTTGAACATGATCATAATGTTTGGAAAATATCGCTGCCTTGTTCTAATGGAATCTAACAAGTCTCTAGTGTTTGAAGGGTGTCGGAAAGATGATTTGTACGTGGTAGATTTCTCAGCAGGACCACAGCTTGCCGTATGTCTTCTAGCAAAAGCTTCAGAATGCTGGCTCTGGCATCGGAGGCTAGGGCATGCTGGCATGAGAAACCTCCACACCCTTGCAAAGAAGAAGCATGTCATAGGCATCGAGGGTGTCAAGGTCAAGAAAGATCACTTATGCGGTGCCTGTGAAGCAGGAAAGATGACGAGGGCGAAACATCCCTCGAAGACAATCATGACAACCACTCAACCCTTCGAACTGCTCCACATGGATCTTTTCGGTCCCACTCATTACTCAACTCTTACTACTACTGCTTGTCTCTATGGCTTTGTCATTGTTGATGATTACTCTAGATATACTTGGGTGCACATAATCCTCTACAAGACTGAAGTGCAGGATGTCTTCAGCCGCTTCGCCAATCGAGCAATGAACAACTATGGCGCCAAGATAAAGCACATCAGAAGTGACAATGGCACTGAATTCAAGAACACTAGCCTTGATACATATCTTGATACTTTGGGCATCACACATGAATTCTCAGCTTCGTACACGCCACAGCAGAATGGCGTCGTCGAACGCAAGAACAGAACACTCATTGAGATGGCCAGAACGATGCTAGATGAGTACAAGACTCCAAGAAAATTCTAGCCTGAAGCCATTGATACTGCATGCCATACAATCAATCATGTTTATCTTCACAAGCTTCTGAACAAGGCATATTATGAGCTCCTTACTGGCAAGAAGCCAAATGTCAGTTACTTCAGAGTATTTGGCGCCAGGTGCTGGATCAAGGATCCACATCACACTTCAAAATTTGCACCAAAAGCACATGAGGGTTTTATGCTTGGATATGGAAAGGATTCGCACTCCTACAGAGTCTTCAATCTCTTTCATTATAAAGTGGTTGAAACAGTGGATGTGCGGGTTGATGAGACTAACGGTTCACAAAGAGAGCACCTCCCAAATGTGCTAGATGAAGTTCCATCTAGCGAATCAATCAAGCTAATGGGAACTGGAGAAATCATACCCTCTGAAGCTCAACCTGAAGAGGAACTTATCATCTCCGCACCTGATCAACCTAAAGACAATGCTCAGCCTGAAGACAATCCCACTAACAATGACAATGATCAGCAAGAGCAAAACCTTCGCCCTGTACATCCTCGTGTTGCCAATGAAGTGCAGATTGAGAGAATAATTGATAGCATCAATGCCCCTGGTCCGCTCACTCGTTCAAGGGCAACTCAGCTAGCAAATTTCTGTGGGCACTTCACATTCGTCTCAATAACAGAACCCAAGAAAGTTGAAGAAGCCTTCATGGAACCTGAATGGATTCAAGCTATGCAAGAAGAGCTTCAATAGTTTAAGCTGAATAATGTATGGGAACAGGTTAAGCGTCCTGATCCTCGGAAGCACAACATAATAGGCACCAAATGGATATACCGCAACAAGCAAGATGAGCATGGTCAAGTTGTCAGAAACAAAGCTCGTCTCATTGCTCAAGGATATACTCAAGTGGAAGGCATTGACTTCAATGAAACATTTGCTCCTGTGGCTAGACTAGAAGCCATACACATACTGCTAGCCTATGCAAATCATCATAACAAACTTCTATATCAAATGGATGTGAAGAGCGCCTTTCTCAATGGCAAGATTGAAGAAGAAGTGTATGTTGCACAACCTCCTGGCTTTGAAGATCCAAAACATCCTGACATGGTATACAAGCTCAACAAGGCGCTGTATGGCCTCAAACAAGCCCCTCGGGCTTGCTATGACACACTCAAATACTTCCTGAAGAGCAAAGGCTTCATACCTGGTTCCCTCGACCCCACTCTCTTCACGAAGACATATGATGGTGAACTGTTTGTGTGCCAAATATATGTGGATGACATCATCTTCGGCTGCACCAATCAGAAGTACAGTGAAGAGTTTGGATATATGATGCAAGAGCAATATCAGATGTCCATGATGGGAGAGCTGAAGTTCTTCCTCGGTCTTCAAATACGATAGCAACGCAACGACATCTTCATATCTCAAGAGAAGTATCTCAAAGATTGCCTGAAGAAGTTTAGTATGCAAGACTGCAAAGGCTTCACGACGCCAATGCCAGCCAAACATCATTTGGGTCCCGACGACAATGGTAAAGAGTTCGATCAAAAGGTATACCGCTCCATGATTGGTTCTTTACTTTATCTATGTGCATCTAGGCTAGATATTATGCTTAGTGTTTGCATGTGTGCTCGATTCCAAGTGGCACCAAAGGAGTCGCATCACTTAGCTGTGAAGCGAATTCTTCGATATTTGGCCCACACCCCAACTCTAGGATTATGGTATCCAAAGGGCTTAGAGTTTGATCTGGTTGGATTCTCGGATGCTGATTATGCCGGTGACAAAGTGGATCACAAGTCTACATCAGGCACATGTCACTTTCTGGGACGATCACTTGTATGTTGGTCTTCAAAGAAGCAGAACTGTGTATCTCTCTCCATTGCTGAATCTGAATACATTCCTACTGGATCTTGCTGCGCTCAGCTTCTGTGGATGAAGCAAACACTCAAGGACTATGGCATTCATCTGAAGCAAGTGCCACTCTACTGCGACAACGAAAGCGCCATCAAGATTTCCAACAACCCAGTTCAGCACTCGAAGACAAAGCACATTGAAATTCGTCATCACTTTCTCAGAGATCATGTTGTGAAGGAAGATATTGATATCATACACGTCAACACTGAAGAGCAATTGGCAGATATCTTCACCAAGCCCTTGGATGAGAAGAGATTTTGCAAGTTACGGTGTGAGCTAAATATCCTGGAATCCTCAAATGTCCTGTGATCAGGCACACATCCTAACACTTATGCATATTGCTGACTTAGATGTGCAACACACGAAGTAAAGTATATCTTCAATCAATGAAGACATACATTCTAAGTGTGAATACATTAATGTGGAATTTGACTTCGGAACGCCACGATAATTGTGCGCTGTGTCTGGGTCTAATACTTCCTATACGGTGGGTAACGCCACCACCAAAGGTTCTGTTCGAAGTGTTTCACTCATGGCGTTACATTTGCTATGTCTTCACATTTGGTTTGGCTTAAATTTCAATATGTCTTCATGATTATCTTCTCTATGTTGAATATATATACTAGTGTTCTGTCCTCTACAGCATTCACTTATAGCTATGTCTTCATGTTGAGTCTTTTGAACTAAGTGAATGTGATCGGACCCTAACCTCTCTATGCTCTCTATTGCAAACTCCATCTCTCCAAGTCATATGCATTCTATTGAAACTGTCGAATGGCTTCTCTGCGTCCTTGTCAGCAGAAGATACAGAGACAAACATTAAGTCCGTTTTCAATGCTCATTCCTTCACCTGAAACCCGGAGAAGTGGGAACGACCACCCGACAATCCAGGCATGCGTGGGACGTGGAACAACCTCCAACATGCTGCATGATGGCCACGTGTTCCTCAGATGTGAATCGCCAGGGGCACCTGTGTAATAACACTGAGCCGCCCCTGTCCCTATAAATACATGCCTCACCGCAGTCATTATCTCTTCTTCCACACTCGCACGAACCCTAGCGCCACCGCTAACTCTCGACGACGCCCGCGACGAAGCGCTTCATTGCCGCAACCTCTCCGACGCCGTCCTCACGCCGACCGCGGACATCGTCCTCTCCGCCGTCGCCGTAGGTGTCCTCCGTCGCCAAGTTAGGGCATGGACGATCGAACTGCTCGGCCTCCTCTTCCACTCCGTCTAGCAGTTCTTCGTGTGGTAAATAAAACTTCCTTTTTACAGCCCCTTTGATCCTATAGCTTCGTCACTTTCTACCACAAGCAGTTTCTGTTCACACAAGTTGGATCTCTTACATACAGCATCTCATAATATGCCGAGTATATTCACTTGTACTTCACAAAGTAGTTAGATTCCTCACTTGTACTGATCCATGGTTTCGTACAAATCTAGAACCAACTCCTTATCTATGAGTGAATGTCTTCGCACGATGAGGTCAATGTCTTCTAAACTGATTTATCTTCAAAATCTTCTGAGAATGCATATGACCTCTTCCCCTTCCCTCGCACCTTAATTCTGTCACAGGTACATGTCCATGGGAGAATCCCTTGGTTCTCATAGTGTGCATTCATTTGCAGAATTCTTACAACACCATATAAATTCTCTCGAAGCAAGTTCCTGTTTGTCCAGCAAACGAAAACCCTTGAAGCCTTTGAACGTATTGAAGACTTTCAGGTTAAAATTCATGGCTTCAGAGAAAGCTGCAAGGAAGGGAGGCAGACAACGTCGTGGCGGAACATCAAGAGATCTGCCTGATGACCTCTCAGAACTTTACAAGACAGATCCTGAAGAGGATTATAATCAGCGCAAGACCCGAATCCAGTGGATTCGAATATTGGGCAGAACAATGGTTCAAATACCGGTTTGTGACCCAAGAATATGCTGAGAAAAATGCCATCAAGTGACCGTGGGGAGATATCCTATACAAGAATCTTCAACCCAGGTCCGGAGAAGAAGCCATTGAACAAGGCTTCTATCCCTGCATGGTCCGCGGGCCACAGCTTGCAGATGCACACCCATCGTCGCTACTATGGTGCCATGACGACAATCTGTTCAAGCGCAACTTCCAGTTTGCCAAGAACTCAGCGAAGCAGAACAAATAGTCTTTGGGATTAGACTTCAACCCTGGTCCCTCTGCTCCCCGTGCCGATGGAACTCGCGAAGCTGAACCCAATCTTCTTGGGCCCTTCTACAACCTTGAAGGTCTCATCACCCATATAGTGGTTCAAGGGACTGCCGTAAATGAGCCTGCAAATGGCGCTAACTCAGATGAAGCGCCTGCAGCACCGAAGCCAAAGAAATTGAAGCAGCCAAAAGCTTCCAAGCCTGCCTCTGCACCAAAAATCTCACGAGCGAAGCCATTGGCAACTGCACCTCCTGAAGACAGTGTGCAGTCTGAAGATTTGTCACGCATCTCCAAGCCCCAGAAGGTCAAGATGCCTCTGCCACACACCGGCCAAGAGCTGACAGCTGCTGCCATTCTGCGCAACGATGCCATTGATTTGTCCAGTGATGAAGATCTTGTAGATGACGCTCTTGAGCAACTCATCAAGAGCAAAGAAGCAAAAATCTTCAATGATCTGCCTCTCTTTGACGTGGCAATCATCCACAACTTCATTGATGAGTTGTTTGACACGCCAAACATCAGCTTCGAAGATCTGCAACTACCCATTGGCCTCAGTGTCGCCTTCCATGGCGCCATTGCTACAGAGCTAGCTCTCGCTCAGTGCATCGTCGAACTGAAGCAAAAGATTGACTATGAAAAGGCTCAGTTCAAGAAGCATATGGCCAAGCTCAGTGTGCAAGAGGTGAAAAACTTCAAGATTATGCTGCACGAGCTCAAAGAAGCCTTTCTCAAGAAACGCGCAGAAGCTCAGGGTTCTCGGGAGCGCATGAAGAGCCTGGCTGACAAGTGTGTGCAAAGCTACAACGAGGCTGAGAAGCGCAAGGCCCTTGGGCATCCAGGCATTGATCCCAGGATGGCTGCTAAGCAGAAGAAGAATCCCATTGTGGCCGAACCCAACGCACCAAGGCAGGAAGCAGATCCCATTGTCTTCCCAACTAGCATGACTGGCTCGAAGCCAAAGGCCTGGTCAACCGCTTCAGAGCTGAATAAGAAGAGGATTGCTGAGGCTGAAGCCAGGAAGAGGAAACATCCTGAAGCCTCTGCTACTGCCCCCTCCAAGAAGAAGAGGAAGACCAAGAAGGAACGGGCTGCTCCCACAGAGCCCTTGATTGTTGAACCCATCTCCATGGTTCACCCTGACGTTGAACCGCAAGAACGTCAACTGACTGTCCATGAGCCTGCTTTCACAGAGGCTCATGAAGCTGAAGACTTTCCAGCAGCTGATCCCGTCGTTGCTGAAGACATTGGTCACCATGACCATGTTGAAGATGATGCAGTCCTTCCTCAGCTCGAGCACCAACAAGTATCATCGCCTGTGCTAACGCACAGCGAACTCATCGGCATTGGTCGTCCTCTAACGCTAATTGCTCAGGATGCTTCATGGGCTGATCGCCCACAAGAGGAAAAAGACTTTGAGGCCCAGCCAACTCCAACTCCACAGGCGTCTCCAGTGTTGCGCAGGCTTCGCAAAGGACCAAGGCCTCCAGTCTCTGAGTCTGAAGCTAAAGCTGCTGAAGACATTCCGGCTGCATCAGCCGATGAAGAATAAGCCCCACAAGCTGCTACTCCCCTGTCCCACCAAGAAGCTGTTCTCAAGGAGAACATGACTGTGACCGACCCTCCAGATCATCAAGTGGAGGTTGAAAATCTTGAGGCTCCCACCACCAACACCAATGAAGCCACTGACGCTGTCATGGCTGAAGCTAATGTGGAGCCTTCACCAACCCAAGCACCAGAAGTCAGTGAAGCCACTGATCCCACTGCTTCTGTTCCTGCGCCTGATGCCGGTCCTCAATTCGACTATCATGTTGAGCACAGGCCTCAGGTACAGAAGCCAATCCCAACATTGCCCAGGTTTCCAGGTCCTGCATCAGCACCTGGATCCTTCAATGTCAATGGCTTCAGAGCAGACAACACATTCTTCAATAGCTCCAGGAACCCCTACTCAAGAGAAAGAATATCATCTGATCGGTTCTGGAGCTATCCGCAGCGAAGCTATTACTCCTGCATTCTATACAATCAAGGTTGCATCTTCCCACACAAGCGTCTTGACATTGAAGCAATAGCTGGTCTGCCCTGTCTGGAAGAAGCTCTGGAATGCTTCAAAGAGGTTGGATTGCTGCCGTTCGTCACTGATCAAGACCATTGGAATGAAGACTTGCTGCTCCAATTCTATGCCACACTTCACATCTGCGGGTACAACAGAGATCCAAAGACTTGGGTCCTGGAGTGAATGACAGGAAATGTTCATCACGAAGCCAAAGCCTTTGACATCATTGAGCTCACTGGTCTACCCACTCCTGGCGATCTCTATGAATCTGGCTGTCAACTTCACAGTGAAGCTGTACAGAGCATCTTTCAGAAGCCTGGACCTAACATGAGTCAGATGCTCAGTATGATGAAGCCATTGCCCCAAGATGCTGCATATCCCAAAGAGTTCTTTGTTGAAGACCTAGAGTATCTGCCAAGGACTAATTATCACATCATAAGGCGAACTCTCTGGCCCATCAAAGGACACTCTCCACATGCCAAGCTGGAAGGTGCAATGAAGACTTTGGTCTTCTATATTCTTCATGGCAAATGCTTCAATGCACAGGACTTCTTCATTCGCCAACTTGCTGCATCAGGCTCTGATCTTTTTGGCTTGAAGTTCTACGCCCCATGGGTAATGCGGCTGATCAAACTTCACTCCGCTATCTCATATCAGCCATCTGCTCGCAATCATCGGATCTTTCTGCCTGATGTGGATATGTCTATTGAAGCCATCTATCCTGAGCCTGCCAAGGAACCTCTAAGTCTTCAGAATGCGGAGCATCAAAGTTTTTCTCAGAACATTGAAGGAGTTGAAGCAGTCACTCATGTGTATCCTTTGGCTGGAACTACACGTGCACCACATCCTGCTCTTACTGAAGCCACCAACAGCACAACTGCCCAACGACCCAAGAAGCGCACTCGTGTTCTTAATGACCGAGAGCTTCTGGTGGCTCTTCATCAGAAACAGGATAGGCATCATGACTGGCTGAAGCGACAAATGCAAAGCCTCTTGGTGGATGTCAACCGCATTCGCAATCTTGCCACCAAGAATGCTTTTATTGCCCATGAAACCTCTCGACACACATGGAAGGGGCTGACGCTGATGTGCTCTGAAGATGATCTTCAAAAGGATGGCTTCTCTGAACGCTTCAAGTTTGACTCCACACCTCCTCGAAGGGCAGTGCTGCGACGCACTCCATCTCTTGAAGACTCTGAGTTCTCTTCCTCTGCTGCAACTGTGAATGCCAGAGTGATCGAGGATGAAGACGATGCCACTTCACCACCACCTTCTTCAGCACGCGTCGACACTGCTCCCAGTTCTTTTGCACCGCCGAACACCACCGACGACCCTGCTGCTTCACCTACTCTTCATGGGAACGAGTAGATGCTCTATGTCTTCAAACCTTTTTGGTCCTTACTGACAAAAGGGAGAGAAGCATATGAGTTTGATAGTCTTCAAGCGGGTCCATATGGGCGGGTGCTCTATATTTTGCTTCGTGTTTACAATTCTCGTTTTGACACATTTGGTTCTTTGAGTTGTAACACTTAAACTCAATGGCCGCCTGCTGCTTATTTGCCACTTTGTGATGCGATGATAAATTCCGCATGTGCGATGATAAATTCCGCACTTAGATCATTTTGCAGACGTCCATTTTCCATTATGCATATCATTATCTTCACATACCTTCACATGCATAATGAATTCTCATCATAAGTTGAAGAGGATCTCCACAAGTACAACCTGCCATGTACATTTGCATTCCAAAAGCAAATTACTTATATGCACATCTTCAGGGGGAGCCCTTGCAACTTATGAAGACAATTCCTTATCCTTTACAATTTCACATATTATATTCCCCGTTGAAATCTTCAACTAGTTTGTCATCAATCACCAAAAAGGGGGAGATTGTAAGTGCATCTAGTGCCACCCCTAGTTGGTTTTGGAGTATTGACGACAAACCTAGTTGAGGGACTAATGTGTTTGTGAGAATTGCAGGATAACACAGGTAGAAGTCCCTCATTGATTCGGTTTTCCTACCAGAGATGACCCCTAAAATTGTATGAAGACATTGATGTCCAAGGTGGTATGTGAAGACACTCACATTGAAGACTATGACAAGAGAAGACATTGCATGAAGCCTATGGAGCTCGAAGACTTAGATCTTTCGTAGTTCTTTTTTTTCTTTATTGAGTCATAGGAACTACCATACTGTTAAGTGGGGTCCAAGTGAACCAGTCAGAATGACTGAAGTGATGCTTAACCAAAACCTATGTCTTCGAGTGAAGACTATGAGAGCGAAACTTGTCCAGAGTCGGACAAGTCAGCTTTGCTTGTAGCCCAAGTAAATCTGTCGCGTGAGTTTGAAATCTGACCGTTGGAACACGTGTCAGTTCCTTAGTGACCCGGGGTCATTTCGGACAAATCAGGTCAGGTTGCCTAGTGGCTATAAATAGCCCACCCCCTACAACCATAAACGGTTGGTTGCTTAGAGTTAGAGTATGGCTTTTGTCGTTTGAGAGCAACCCACCTTGAACCCTTTGAGAGAGAATTCTTTGCGAGGATAAAGCCCTAACCACCCAGAGCCTAAGAGTGTTAGGCATCACTTAAGTCTTCTTGTCTGTGTGATCTAAAGACTTATTACACTTGAGGACTGTGAATCCTCCAGCCAGTTAGGCGTCGCGTTCTAAGCATCCAAGAGACATTGTGGATTGCCGGTGAACGAAGTCTGTGAAGGTTTTGGAGTCTACCTTGAAGACTTACCTGAGTGATTGGGCGAGGTCTGTGTGACCTTAGCTCAAGGGGAATACAGTGAGGACTGGGTGTCCTGAGCTGCGTGTTCAGGACTGGGTGTCCGGGACTGTGTGTCCTCAGGTTTAAATACCTAGCCGCCCTAACCAGACGTACATTTGTCACAGCAACTGGAACTGGTCCAACAAATCATTGTCGTCAATGAGTCACTGGTTTCATCCTTCCCTTCCCTTTACTTACTGTTGGTCCTTGTGAAGTCATTATATGATTGCACTATCTTTTGTCTTCACTGAGTGACTGCGTGTTCTGTTTGGCTTCATAATATCTTCCTACCTGATCCTTACTACATTGCTGCTATTAGTCATTGTGCTTTCACTCCATTGAATACTTGACTATGGCTTGCTTAGTGTATTCTACCTTCCGTTGCATGGTAATAGGTTTATTTCTATCGTTTGTCTTCATAACTTCCATGTTTTGAAGACTTTCATAAAAATCGCCTATTCACCCCCCCTCTAGTCAATATAACGCACTTTCACTTCCTCTCTCCATACTCTCTCTTTCGAGTTGGAATGGGAAACCATCATCTCTCTCCATCCAGAAGCAAACGAGTTTGGCCGCATTTATCTAGTTGATCATGATCTCATCTCTCTCCACCCTGAAGCAAACGAGGTTGGCAGCATGGATCCAGTTGATCAAGTTCTTACTACCTCAAATATGAGTTCCTCTTCTAGATCAGCCACACTATAAGGAGATCCTACAGTATATTCTACAATTTTTTCTTGCATGTTCCTCTACTCCGCTCCGTCACAAATCCCGATGATCTCAGGTAACCGTGCTCTCCTCTTCAAAGTAAAATCATGCACTGCTTTGATCTAGAAAATCTGACAAACTAGGAGTACATAGATGGCTACCTATAGGTTTTCCATACATGGATGCATCGATGTGATCCTCCTGTAGGTTCTAAACTGTTGAATCACACCAATATCTGATGTCGTGTATCCCTTTGTTGGTGGCCTCTGATCCAATTCCTCATCCATGCCGAACATGTCCCTCTCTCCAGGGTGTCTTTGGTTGCTAAAGAAGAACGGTTCCAAATTCTGACTCTGCTGAACTCGTGGCTGCTACCTCTTTTAGCACTGCGTTGGTTTTCCCCGAAGAGGAAGGGATGATGCAGCAAAGTAGCATAAGTATTTCCCTCAGTTTTTGAGAACCAAGGTATCAATCTAGTAGGAGGCTACACGCAAGTACCTCGTACCTGCACAAACAAATAAATCCTCGCAACCAACGCAAATAGGGGTTGTCAATCCCTATAGGGCCACTTACGAGAGTGAGATCTGATAGATATGATAAAGATAATATTTTGGTATTTTTATGATAAAGATGCAAAGTAAAATAAAGGCAAAGTAAATAGCAAAGTAAATAACTAAGTAGTAGGAGATTGATATGATAAAGATAGACCCGGGGGCCATAGGTTTCACTAGTGGCTTCTCTCGAGAGCATAAGTATTCTACGGTGGGTGAACAAATTACTGTTGAGCAATTGACAGAATTGAGCATAGTTATGAGAATATCTAGGTATGATCATGTATATAGGCATCACGTCCGAGACAAGTAGACCGACTCCTGCCTGCATCTACTACTATTACTCCACTCATCGACCGCTATCCAGCATGCATCTAGAGTATTAAGTTAAAAACAAAGTAACACCTTAAGCAAGATAACATAATGTAGAGGGATAGACTCATGCAATATGAAGAAAACCCAATCTTGTTATCCTCGATGGCAACAATACAATACGTGCCTTACTGCCCTTACTGTCATCGGGAAAGGACACCGCAAGGTTGAACCCAAATCAAACTGATAATTCGAAGAGACTTGCAAAGATAACCAATCATACATAAAGGAATTCAGAGAAGATTCAAATATTATTCATAGATAGACTTGATCATAAACCCACAATTCATTGCTCTCAACAAACACACCGCAAAAAGAAGATTACATCGAATAGATGTCCACAAGAGAGGGGGAGAACATTGTATTGAGATCCAAAAAGAGAGAAGAAGCCATATACCTACTAACTATGGACCCGTAGGTCTGAAGTAAACTACTCACACTTCATCGGAGAGGCTATGGTGTTGATGTAGAAGCCCTCCGTGATCGATGCCCCCTCCGGCGGAGCTCCAGAACAGGCCCCAAGATGGGATCTCGAGGATACAAAAAGTTACGGTGGTGGAATTAGGGTTTGATGTAGGGTCCAAGTATCCTGAGTTGTATTCGGTGAGAAAATCATGTTCCCGAAGGTTTAATTCCGTTTGGACTCCGTTTGATATTCCTTTTCTTCGAAACCCTAAAACAGGCAAAAAACAACAATTCTGGGCTAAGCCTCCGGTTAATGGTTAGTCCCAAAAATAATATAAAAGTGGATAATAAAGCCCAATAATGTCCAAAACAGTAGATAATATAGCATGGAGCAATCAAAAATTATAGATACGTTGGAGACATATCAAGCATCCCCAAGCTTAATTCCTGCTCGTCCTCGAGTAGGTAAATGATAAAAACAGAATTTTTGATGCGGAGTGCTACTTGGCATAATTTTAATGTAATTCTTCTTAATTGTGGTATGAATATTCAGATCCGAAAGATTCAAGACAAAATTTCATATTGACATAAAAATGATAATACTTCAAGCGTACTAACAAAGCAATTATGTCTCCTCAAAATAACATGGCTAAAGAAAGTTATCCCTACAAAATCATATAGTCTGGCTATGCTCTATCTTCATCACACAAAATATTTAAATAATGCACAACCCCGATGACAAGCCAAGCAATTGTTTCATACTTTTGACATTCTCAAAACTTTTTCAATCTTTACGCAATACATGAGCGTGAGCCATGGATATGGCACTATGGGTGGAATAGAGTGGTGGTTGTGGAGAAGACAAAAAGGGGAAGACAGTCTCACATCAACTAGGCGTATGAACGGGCTATAGGGATGCCCATCAATTGATATCAATATGAGTGAGTAGGGATTGCCATGCAACAGATGCACTAGAGCTATAAGTATATGAAACCTCAAAAAGAAACTAAGTGGATGTACATCCAACTTGCTTGCTCATGAAGACCTAGGGCAATTTTGAGGAAGCCCATCATTGGAATATACAAGCCAAGTTCTATAATGAAAAATTCCCACTAGTATATGAAAGTGATAACATGAGAGACTCTCTACTATGAAGATCATGGTGCTACTTTGAAGCACAAGTGTGGTAAAAGTATAGTAACATTGTCCCTTCTCTCTTTTGCTCTCATTTTTTATTTGGGCCTTTTATCTCTTTTTTATGGCCTCTTTTCTTTCTCTTTTTTGGGCTTCTTTGGCCTCTTTTCTTTATTTTTTATCCGGAGTCTCATCCCGACTTGTGGGGGAATCATAGTCTCCATCATCATTTCCTCACTTGGGACAATACTCTAATAATGATGATCATCACACTTTTATTTTTCTTACAACTCAATAATTACAACTCGATACTTAGAACAAGATGTGACTCTATATGAATGCCTCTGGCAGTGTACCGGGATATGCAATGATGCATGAATGACATGTATGAAAGAATTATGAACGGTAGCTTTGCCACGAATACTATGTCAATTACATGATCATCCTAAGCAATATGACAATGATGGAGTGTGTCATAAATGGAACGGTGGAAAGTTGCATGGCAATATATCTCGTAATGGCTATGGAAATGCCATAATAGGTAGGTATGGTGGCTGTTTTGGGGAAGTTATATGGTAGGTGTATGATACCGGCGAAAGGTGCGCGGTATTAGAGAGGCTAGCAAAGGTGGAAGGGTGAGAGTATGTATAATCCATGGACTCAACATTAGACATAAAGAACTCATATACTTACTGCAAAAATCTACAAGTTATCAAAGCAAAGTATTACGCGCATGCTCCTTGGGGGATAGATTGGTAGGAAAAGACCATCGCTCGTCCCCCACCGCCACTCATAAGGAAGACAATCAATAAATAAATCATGCTCCAACTTCATCACATAACGGTTCACCATACGTGCATGCTACGGGAATCACAAGCTTCAACACATGTATTTCACAAATTCAGAACTACTCAACTAGCATGACTTTAATATCACCATCTTCATGTCTCAAAACAATTATCAAGTATCAAACTTATCATAGTATTCAACACACTCATAAGAGAGTTTTTATTATTAATCTTGCATACCAAGCATATTAGGATTTCAAGAAAATTACCATGCTATTTAAGACTCTCAAAATAATCTAAGTGAAGCACGAGAGATCAATAGTTTCTATAAAACAAATTGACCACCGCGCTCTAAAAGATATAAGTGAAGCACTAGAGTAAAATTATATAATAGAGTATTCTAACAAATTCCAAATCATATATGGCTCTCTCAAAAGGTGTGTACAACATGGATGATTGTGGTAAACTAATAAGCAAAGACTCAAATCATACAAGACGCTCCAAGCAAAACACATACACTACAAAAAAATACACTTCCGTGATGATACGTGTTTGTCATAGTAGGTCGCTTTTTTTGTCATGCATGTACATCCATGACAAATTTATGACAGAATCAAGATAGTCATACATGTGTTGTCGTAGAAGTGTTCCATGACATTACCAAAATTATCATCACGAAAGTGTCCACTTCCATGATGATAAATCGCGCGTCACGGAAGTGCTTTCGTCAAGGGTGACCGACACATGGCATCCACCGTAACAGAACTCCGTTAAGCTATCAGGTCGGGTTTTGGATCCGATAACCCGTTAACAGCCCCGACCAATGGGAAATTTCCACGTGTAAAATTCTTATTGGCCGGACGAAACACGTGTCAGCTCGTCGGTGGGTCAGATAGGCGCCTATGATATGTCGACACGTGGCACGGCCCAACAAGTTTAAATGGGCCGGCCCAACTGAAGGCCCACAAGATTTTGCGGACCATAATGGGCCGGCCCAGCTAAAGGCCCACGAGATTTTGCGGACCGTAATGGGCTGGCCCAGCTAAAGGCCCACAAGATTTTGCGGGCCATAATGGGTCGGCCCAGGTAAAGGCCCACAAGATTTTTGTGTGCCATAATGGGCTAGCCCAGGTAAAGCCCACAAGATTCTTGCGGGTCATAATGGGCCAGCCCAGCTAAAGGCCCACGAGATTTCACCGACATTAATGGGCCGGCCCAGCTGTAGGCCCACAAGATTTTGAGGACCCTAGTAGGCCGGCCCATTAACTGGCTGCCATGTTTTGGGCCAAATGCCGGCCCATATTTGATCCGGTCCATTAATGGCCTGTCACGCTCCGGGCCTAATAGTGGCCCATATGAGATCCGACCGTTAAAAGCCTACCAAGTTTTGGGCCAAATTACGGCCCAGATCAGGTCCGGTCCTTTAAGAAGCTTTGGGCTCAATTATGGCCCATATTAGATTCGGCCCGTCAACTGGACACTATGCTTTTGGGCCCACTTGCTAAAGGCCCAATTAGTAATTCGGCCTGATATTAGTTTTGGCCTGTTATGGGCATGTTTAACATTTCCGCCCTATATTAATTTTGGCCTGTTAAAAGTCAGTCATATAGTTGGGCCTAACTACGGCCCTGTTTGCATCCGGCCTGCTCGCAGCCGATATCTGATTGGGCCAAACAAGGACCGAGACAATTTTGGCCTGTTAAAAGCCCGTGATTTGATTCGCACAATCATGGGTCGGGGTTCATTTCATGCTGCTGCGTAACTAGTATGAATTAAGAACAAAGCTACTCTATACAATAAATAAAATACGACATAGTAACTTAGAATAAACCTACACTATAAAATAAAGGGTTTAAGGTATATTACATCCACTGGGCATCGAAGTTCGCCACTAGTGATCATAAAGCGCAACATAGAAGCAGATTACAAAAACTGGGCACCATTGCAGCGTAACAAAATAATACTGAACCGAGACCACGTCCAAGACGGTTTAAGAAAGGTTAGCCTTGCGGGGGAACTGCTGTGCAAGCTGCTGAGAAAGGCTGTGAGACCGGCCTAGCATGTCGGTCATAGCTTCCAGGTGTAGCTGTTTAGCGATGAGGTTCTCATTGGTGTTCTCTGTAATCTTTCTTAGAGATAGGACTTCAAGTCGAAGTTGAGTTGCAGAATGCCTTTCTGCTAGAACCTGGGACTGAAGAAGTCGAACTGATTCAGACAACGAATTCTGTGAGCTTGTCTGACTGTTAGTGTCAAGTAACTTGAACACTGCATCAAGACAAGACTTTGGGGTTGTCTCGCTATCTTCAAGATGTTTTGCCTTCTTTGCTGCAATATATGTTGGGTTTGTCTCACAGCTTTCAGCAGACTTGTGCATGCCATCAGGCATATCACCTTGAAACAAAGGAGAGAGACGACAGGTTTTCCACGTGTATAAAAAAGATGATAACTATTCTGTCAATTCTATCCAATTTCAAATTAGAAAAAAAAAGAGTATGTTCAAAATATCAATAGCATAATTTGGCATTGTTCATATGCGGGGAGCTTCACCACACTACTGGATTACCATGTCAACATAACAAGCATAGATGAAGGGCAAAGAAAATCATTGTATCTATTTTGGATAATGTGCATGGCATGTTGTTCATATCATCAGCCACATCAGTAAGATAAAACAGGAGATGACAAGGTGCAAACGTCGGCTGCTTCACCACACACTGGATTATAGATCCACAAAAACAAGCATACATATAGGGAATATTAAGTAATGTGCATGGTATGAATAAGGAATTTGGTTTTACAAGTAAATCTTAGAACTTACGGTTCTTACAAACATGCATTTTGGTAGAAACAACAAACTAAACAGCAGTAAACGATAGGGAGTATGAGAAAGTGAAATAGCAGTTGAGGATAAAGGCTTTAGAAGGACTGATTTACATTAACAGTTAACATCGGCTTTATAATGCCCTTCTCCATGTCAAGGGAAGGATAACTCAAGAATTTCAGCACAGAATCTTCTTCATAAGCATTGCTTGTACTCTACATTTTGTAGAGAGTAATTATAGATATGATAATACTGGAAGGGGTAGAGGATAATGAAGATAAGATGCAGATTGATGCTACATACTCAACTACCAGTCCCTGGAAGTACAAGCGTTACAGGACAAAATGTACTGACAAGAGCAATGGGCTACACTTCTGCACTGGCATTGTCTATGTATTCTACTTGTTGGTAAGATTAAATATAGATCTGATCTTTTTTAGTAAATGGTGGGCGAGGGAGATAAGATGCAGAATGCTACAAAATGAACCAATCCCTCTTCCCATAATACAAGAGTGTTTTGAACACTGGTGTACTGTACAAAACGTTCTTATATTATGGGACGGAGGGAGTAGCTGTTAATGTAAGTACAGTGATAGACCACGTTCAGTCCTTACAAGAGTACTCGAGAGATAAACCTCTTCAAAAGCATTGGGTTGATTCTAAATTTATGTACGAGTCCATACGGATCTTATAATGTCCACCAAATGGACGATTACGAGGCTAACATGTGCAGTGATGCTACATAATCAAACAACTATGAAAGTAAATATGGTCATACAGGGCAAGAGGTACTCACAAGAGCAATGCAGTGTGGAGTATAGTTGCGAGATTCTGTGGTCCCTCAAGAACGAATGTTCTTCTGCTAACCGTTTTCATACAAGTGATACATTAAGGCAAATGCAGAAATGTAGTTCAAATTGTGATGTCATATCATAGACAATACCTTACGCTGCAGCCGAGACCAATGTGTAACAAGATTATTCCAGTCACCGTCGGATAAATGTAGCACCGGAGACTTTACAGAAATTTCATTCAGAGGCTTGCCATCGAAGTGCGCTTGCCTCAGGTAGGAACGATACTTCATCAACGAGTGCTTGAAAAGCGCAACCAACCCTTGCTCGTCATCACAATCCAGTTTGCGCCTCGCCTATTTAAAAGAATGAAATATTGTGTCTTCTGTCAGCAGAAACATATGTAGTAATGACCATGAATAACATTAGTACATTACTTATGCGTAAGTTGCGGAGGAAGACTAGAAATTGTTCTGTGTCTGCGGTATAATGTTTCCATGAAGGAAAGATGCGGACAAAGTTCCTGACAACAACATAAGCTTCGTCTTCTAAACTGGGAAGAAATGGAACAGGGGTCCTATTTGCTGCAATTGGGGCTCTCTCTGGTTCGAAAAGGGATTTGGCAACTGGATTTGGTGTACTCTTTGCTGGAATGGGGGTTTTGCATCGTACAGCTGGTGCTATGTCAACTGGCATAATCATACTGTTTGCTGCAGTTGGGGTCTGCTGAGTTGGGGCATCAGAAATGACCAGTGTAGTAGGGCTAGAGTCTGCTAGAGTTGGGGTATTTTGTGGGTTAGCTGATATTGCAACTACACCTAATGGGCTATTTGATTTATCAGGTGCCTCTACCTTTTCCAAATACTTTGCTTGTGCTCCTCCACGATCAGCAATCACCCTCTTCCTTTTGAACGTCTGATACACAAGAACAACAATTGAATGGATAAATATGGTATGATGACAGATGGAATATGTACTGAAAATGGATAGGCAGGGCGTATTCACATACACAATGCATAAACTAAGCTAATGGCAGTTCAACAAAGTAGAGCAATGCAAAGCATCAGTTGCAAGATATGTGCGAGCAATGTAACCTTGGAAAGTTAGAGCAAGTACCTTGATGGGTGAATAAGATAGGGCATCTTCCTCTAACTCCTCCACTTGGGAGCTACATTGACTTAGGTCTCCCTCTAGCTCAGAATCACTGTTAGGATCATATTCTAAGCATGAATCTGTAGGTGGAGAGTGTTTGCATTGCATTGCATCCAGACTTGATTTCAGTCCCTTAATGCCAAGTTTGACAGCCATGGCATTGTTCTGCTTTATTCTTTTCATGCGCGCAAGCTCATAATCATTATGATGCTGTTCAGAATCTGAGATTCATGCAAACATAAAAAGTAGTCAGATTATCTATGGAATGCAGTGCGGTTTCAACTCGGAGAGTGTCTCCCTATAAACCCCTGCATATGCAAAGTTCACCTCCCCAACCGTGTTGACCAGACCACACATAGAGATACACACTCGAGCGGTGAACATGCATTTTCGAAACTAATTTAGGAACATTTAGCTCACCAGTTAAACAACTCTATTTTAATAATATCATATTCGTATTTGAACAACTAAGCTTGTTTAGCTTGATGGGTGGAGCAATGTTATTATGAAATGAAGCACGTATTCTGATCGTATAGTGATCATAAAAGGGGGAAACTCTAAGCATATATTTTTTTAGCAAAAGAGGGTTTCCCCTCTGATTTCTATCAAAGAAACCACCACGGAACCAACATGATCAATTAAACCGTATTATGGCTGTGCCATGGCAGATTTGAAGCTGCAAACTGGAGAAATGATATTTAGCATCCATTGTTTGCTTCGAACTAAGAACTAAATTCTAAGAGCTGAAAAGAAAGTAGAGTAACCAAGTTAAGATCTATTTTCTGGTTGAGATCAAAAAGTTGAGGAGATATGAAGTACCACCTCTCTTGCGGCGCTGTGTACGCATCGGGGGTGCGATGGCTGTCGGTGGTGTTGAAGCAGATCTGCGACGGTAGACGGGTGCATCAGGGGATAAGTCCCGTTGCGGTGGAAGAGAAGGTCGTGTGAGCGGCCCTGGCAAAGAGGACGACAGCGCCGATGAAGTGAGAGGATGCGATGCAAGGCTATTGGTCCATCGCCGTAGATGAGAAACGTCCATCTCTAGCAGTGGACGACGCGGTCTTGGTAGGTGCCCCGGCATGGTGGAGGACGGTGGCGATGGATGTGGTCGAGGACGGCGGCGATGGATGGGGTGGCGGACGGAGGCTGGTGTGGGAATGGGGTGTTCTAGGGCGGACGGTGTATGAATGGGAAAATGGAGGGACAGGTACGGGGAACCATTTTTTTGGGACGCGCCTGTCTGAAATATGGGAAAGTTATGAACTTATCCCCCGTTTCAAATTTGGATGTCTCGTCGGTTGGGGATAGGACGGTAATCTCACATCTCCCAAATATTTGCCGGTAACTATTTCGGGCGAGGAGAGGGTGTTTTGCCGCCCACGGTTGGCACCCACGGTGTATGAACGGGGCTGACAGGTAGGGCGGTTGTGTCACGTCTGATGGAAGTTACACATCTACCCCTATTTAAAATATTAGCCTACATCTATTTCGGACGAGGAGAGTTTGTTTTGCCGCCGACCGTGTATGAATGGGGAATGGAGGGAGAAACAGAGGTCTTTCGGACGAGCTTGAATCAAATGAGTTTTGCCGCCCATGTTTGATGCCCACCGTGTTGGAATGGGCTCAGAGGCGGTCGTGTCACGTCTAATTGAAGTTACTAACCTACCCCTATTTAGAGCAGTGTAAATCGGGCCGATGGATTGTCCGTGTAGTGTGTAGACAGTAATTTCCATCTCCCGAACACTTGGCTTCGGGCAGCCGATGTGGGAGTGGACATTTTGCTGTTTCTTTCGAATTTTGGGACAATAAGCATCCACGTTTACCCTAGCAACTAAATTCGAATCCATTTTGTATTCCTATATGAATCTTTATAAATCATTCTATGTGTTTTTATATATCTTCAAAAGGACGACAAAGATGTATTCCACTGTCATATATGACTATGGTTTACAAATGCCGATACTCAAATTCAGAAACTAGAATCCAGTTTAAGCTGAATTCGAATATTTGGAACACTTCATGTCCAACTCAAATGTCACACGCAACATAATGTGTACTCCCATTTAGATATGTACACAAGCGATGTATCAATATTCAAATACCGAGTCAATCAACCAAGAATGTACGGAACTAACAGACATATAAACACTTATAGAGTATATGGATCAATAATATCAACTAACATACATAAGTCAGGCCGCTGTACTTTTTTTGGATACAACAACATCCTTTTTTTAGCCAGCATCTTGGCCCTTTCCGATGCGTGCCGCTTATGGTCCATCTATACTAGTATTGTTGCATGCACATTTAGCCCGATTGGCATATTTGTAGGTCTGGCATAGCAATCCAAATGAAATGTCTCCGAGTCTTATCAATTAATACAGACTTGTGCTCAAATAAAATTACAAACAAAAAAAACAAAAAAAACAAGTATTACATGATCTCTAAAACAAATGGTTTGATTGATTACATGAATAGACAACACAAAGGTTATTCAACTATGGAAAGAACATTTCACCTATGATTTACCAAGTAGGAATTTAATTTCCTTTTTTCCTTCAGGACCTTAACAATTTGGTCAGTCTCAGCTTGCTTCGTTTTGAAATCCACCGAATATTTAATGGTTTTCTTGAGTACTGCTTCTGATTGTGCTATTTGCTTCCTCAACATGTCAACTTCATCTCTAAGTGCAGAAGCAGAATCTCTTTCTACCACTAGTTTAGCCTCTAGAGCATCAGGAGTTGGCAATTCATAATGCACGATTGGGCCGCTGCCACTACTGTGGGATGATGCAACGTCCATGGGGACCTCGCTCTTTGATCTTGGGCTAACCTGTTTTTCCATTAAAGTTCCGATTGGATTCAGAAAAGTTGAAGTTAGCAAAACATCTCAATTGGGAGTTATAACAGCAAACCAGTTAAACAAACAAGGAATTAAAGAGTTTCAGTTGGATGTTGAAAAGTAGTTATTAACATCATTGTAACTCGCTGTTGCAGCAGCAAAGCAGTTAAACAAACAAGTAGATATTTAAGTTAAGGCAAACAGGTAATTCTTAACAGTAAGTATCAAACACATAGATAGGCGCAGTCTACAATATGATTAACAGGCTATGCCATTATGTAATCAGTAGTAAACTAAATTAAGCCAAGCAACATAATTGAATAATTTTGCAATAAGTGGCTAACTAAAATTCCGAGAAGCAGGTAACTAAACTTACGCTAGTTCTTTGTACAGGCACACTGCAACTTCTTTCTCACTTACATGGTTGTACGAAGGAGTCCATGGCATCAATTGCTTGGATACGCGGTCCCAATACTTCTTTCTTCCCACACTACATGGGTAAGTCGAATGGTTAATCTGGTAAGATGGTGCATCCTTGATATGTTATATGAGGACGTGTAGTCAGACTAGTTGTAGCCAAACACATCACACTGGCTTTTACTGTATATTTCATGCGATTACTTTTGGCATATCGAGATCTAAGCAATCTATAATAGGATGAAAAGACTGGCATCCTTCACATTATTGGCGAACTCAGTTCATAGAAACAAGCAATTCAACCATTCTGTGGGTAAATCAAAAGCGCCACTGGAATATTTTTCACTATCCAATCATACACGCAAAAAGGGGCGACGCCACCATAGGGGCTGGTATGGGCGGCTGCCTCAGGTGGCTGGAAAGTGTGCACCTAGTTTGAGTCATCCAGGGTGGCCCATGCTAGTTTTGTTCGTCCCAACGCACGAGCAGGCAATGTAAAAAATGAAGAAAAATGATTCAATTTGGATGGGCCAATAACATAAGTGCAAGGCAGGCCCTATAGCAGGCTCGCGGCCCAAACGAGCGGCTCCCATATCGATCGACAGCAGGAAAAATCCCAATTCGTTCGCTCCAGCCTCCAGTCTGGTTCGCTCCTAACCTAGACGCCGCTGGACAGACCGACACAGCACTTCCTCGCGCCCTCGTTGGAGGGCGGTCGCCGGGCTTCAAGCGAACGGAAGGACAAGAAGATGAAGATCCAACCCTGGGTGTAGCCTGCGTGGGAGGTAGCGGCGGCAGCACGGGCATGGCATCGAGCTTGCGCAAATGGACAGTCGCTAATTGCAAGAGTAGCGTGTGCAACGAGCAGGTACATCACATGCGTGATTATATCTAATTCAACTCTTCATTTTCTGGTCAATAGTTAAACCTGACGGTGTTGTAAAACTGCTTGTATGTAGGGAATCTATGAGAAAATGAAACCAATTTCTACTTATTTTATAACTCCCCCAATCAATACTGAACTGACTGAATCTGATGTATCTAATCAAGTTTCCGGTGCAAACATACAAGCTCATGTTGTTCTTGAGCCTGAAGTGTCTAATGAACAGACTGCTAATGAAGGATTTGATGCAAACATTTTACATGCTCCTAGTGATGAACATATAGTGTCTAATGAGGGATCTAATGCAAGCATTTTGCAAGCTCGTTTAAGGATTTAGTGTCCAATGATGATCTACTATGTTGAGAGAGACAGAGATTTGCAGGCATTGATGACAAGCAAATTATAGTGCATTTTCATAGCTTGAGGAAACGTCGAGGCCATCTACCAGAAAGTCCCCGTATCATGACAACATAGCATAAATACTTTTCTAATCTGTTGTTTGAAACTATTAGCATACTTGTGCAGGATAGATATATTTATATGCAGTTTGCGCACTGGTTATACGTGCAATTACACTTCGATATTTTCAGCCAGAGAACGAATAATTCAAGCAGGTACAGACCATGTTTGTAGTCCTTGTACACCATGTTGCATTTTGTGTTTTTTGGTGCTTGCATCATTTAGTGTTTATAATCTGAACTATTTTGGATCATTAGCTGGTTTTCAAAGTGCATGTAGCTTCACATTTCTCAAGTTACGTTGATTTCCGGAGTGCAAGTGCCTTCATATTTTTTAAGTTAAATGTTCACCCCTGGTAACTTGAATTCGTGGATCAGCCACTGCACACAAATCATACACGAATGCCAGTATGAATTAAATGAAATACAGGGACTTACGCTAGCTCGTTGTACAGGCTCACTGCAGCTCTGCTTGCGCTTGGGATGTTCCATGTACAAGTCCGTGTTACCACTTGCTTGGATGTGCAGGCCTTATGCTCCTTGCATCCCCCTCTGCATTTTTGACACGGCGAATGGTTGATCAAATAAGAGGAATCGACCTTGATGTTGTACCGGAGGACAGATACTTACAAGGTTATACGGGTGTGCAAGATGTGTAACAGATCCCATAGCACCGTCATGCTTTGCTAAAATATGGATTTGCTTGTTTCAGATGATATCTCCAGAAGAAATAAGAGTTAAGGTCAGAGTTGCATAGGCGTGTAAGCTAAGAGAGCAGTGAAAGGATATCCAAACATCGTCGGAATAGTGCACAAGGGAGTGATGCGTGGATACCTAGTTCGGGCCGGCGTTTGGTCATGCTCGCCTAGCTAGAGTGCGGGTCACTTCAGAGCCATTGAGGATGATGCGCTGGCGTTGGCTGGCCGCGCACGGATGTAGATCTTGAGTGGCAGCAGAGCGCTACGATGCGGTGGACGAGACTGTTGGTGAAGCCCCAACGGCCTCGGGGGGGCGGAGGTGCCACGATGTGCTCGGTGAAGTAGCCCCGGTGAGCTGGGAGACGGTGTCGGTGAAGCGCACCTGATGCAGTGGAACTCGGTGTCTGTGAGGCACGTCGGTTGCGGCGGCCGACGTTGTTGGTGGACCACCTGGTGCGGTGGACGAGGGCGTAGACGAGGTAGCTCCGGTGCAGTGGTGAAGCGCGACCGTCGTCTTCGTCGTCGTCGTCCGGCACAGAGGTGGGGAACAATGGGGAAAGAGACGAGACGAGGGGCGATTCGAGGGTTGGCGGCGAATTAGGGATTTGAGCAAGCTGGGTACGGAAGGGGACGGTGGAGAAGAGAGATTTTGCAGGGCTGGAATTGGGGCCGCCAGATATTTCAATCTGAAACGTGGAAGCGCGAACTTATATTGTTGTCGTCCTTTTTTGGGGGGGGAGGGGGGTGGGTGGCTAGGTGCTACGCATCCGTCTGACACACGCGACCACCCCGACAGGACTATGCTTCGGTGCCTTAAGGCACCTGCCTTTGTGTCCATGACATATGGGCCAAATAGGTGGCTGGCCCACATGTCAGTGACGCAAAGGCAGTTTCCTTTAAGGCACTGAAGCAGCGTCCACAATGACACGACCCTGGTTTGCCTAGTGCGCCTACATTTGAGAATGCAAACGAACCTTCTTTCATTTGCAAACGAATCTGTATGCATTACCATGCCCATGTTTTCCTTGCAATAATTAGTCATTCAAAACGAGATACTCCATCCGTTCACTTTTGTAAGTCGTTTCAAACAACTTAAAATGAACTGTTTTGCACATTGTCCGAAATGTCTTCAATGTCTTATAAAAGTGAATAGAGGGAGTACTATAAATTAATTAATGAGGAGTTATTTGAAAAATATATCAAAACGGTACCCACGCTAACGTGAATTAGAGTGTGTGTCACGTAGCAATCTCCAATTCTAACGTGGATTTCGCATTTCACTGTATCCACGCTACTTTTTTAATACAAATGCATATGTATATGATGAACACCATGGTAGTGAGAAAACTTTTGGATGGATTCAAACATATGACCTACAAAATAGCACAACAAACTGAGTCAATGTCAACTTTTCAAAACTTAGTATGGCACGAATTCGAAATAATTACCCGTATGCCTGCTCCTCGGTTCAAATCTTACAATGTACACTGAATTGAAACATCGATATTAAGTCTCGTACTATGTACATTCA